>NC_141687.1:881344998-881944998 GCF_964263255.1 Lissotriton vulgaris | reverse complement strand
TATGGTCAGGGCTTTGTTAAAAAAAAAAACCTTGACCCTGACGATTTTTCTAACTATCGTCCCGTTTCCCTTCTCCCTGGCATTAGTAAGCTGACCGAAAAATGGGTGAACAAACAGCTGATGTCTTTTTTAGAGACCCACAACTTGCTCCACCCAACTCAAACAGGGTTCCGGAGAGGGCAGGGAACCGAGACAGCACTGTTGAGGGTGGTCGAGGACTCCAGGAGGATTCTGGACGCTGGTGGCAGCGCTGCCATTATCCTCCTGGACCTCAGTGCCGCCTTTGACACGGTCAACCACCGTGTCCTCCTATCTCGCCTTGAAAAGATCGGGGTCACGGGCAAGGCCCTTATGTGGCTCGAGTCTTTTCTTAGAGACAGATTTTTTTTAAGGTCTTTTCGGAGAACAATTGTTCCCTTCCAGTACCATTACAGTGTGGGGTGCCACAGGGCTTCTCCCTCAGCCCCACACTGTTCAATGTGTACATGGCGCCGCTGGCGGAAGTAGTGGCCTCCTTTGGAATCCAATTAGTAAGCTACGCTGATGACACCCAGCTAGTTGTCTCTTTGAATCAGGTAGAGCACCTTCCTACCAACCTTTGCAACTGCCTGGAAGCAGTTGCAAAATGGATGGACCTATCCCTCCTTAAGTTGAACGGGGGAAAAACTGAGCTGATGCTATTGGGGAAACGAGCCACATTTAACAACCTGACACTCTGGCCTTCCTGCATGGGGCCTGGGCCCACTCCAAAGACCGAGATTAAGAGCCTCGGATTTTGGTTGGATGCGGAGCTGTCATTCAAAACCCAGGCAAGGAAGACAGTAGCTACTTGCTTTGGGTTGTTTAAAACAATCCGCAAAATCCTTCCTCAGCTACCTGAAAAAGCCAAGAAAACCATAGTCCAGTCCCTCATTCTATCTAGGCTGGACTATGGGAATGCGCTTTATCTAGGAGACCCTGTCTCGGTTGTTCGGCAACTTCAGGTTGCCCAGAACTCTGCAGCGAGGCTACTTACTGGTGCTAGCTATCGCTCATCAGCTAGGCCCGCGTTGAGTGTTCTGCATTGGCTTCCGGTAGGGGAGCGGGTTCACTTCAAGACCCTCTGTACGGTCCACAAAACACTCTATGGGAGCGGTCCCCCCATCCTGGATGACATGATTAGGCCTTATAAACCACCTATGAACCTTCGTTCCAATCAGCAAAATCTATTAGCAATTCCCAGGATTAATAGGGCCCGCACAGGGGGCCGTCTTTTTTCGTATAATGCGGCTAAGTTATGGCATGCCCTTCCTCCATCCCTCCGACAAGAGTCTAACATTTCGAAAGAAGCTGAAAACTGTTCTGTTTCCCAGGATCTTGAGTCTGGGCATCCGCATTCCTTGCAATCCACTTCCCTTTGGTCAGTCCTAAGCGCTGGAATGCTCCCGAGTAGCCATGCTCTATAGAAGAGCCTTTACAATACAATACAACATGTACTAACTGCAGAATCATCACTGCCCTCCCACCTCCCCTTTCTGTGGAGTTCTCTTTTTTTAAACCTCTCAAATCCTTGCAAGCTAGGAAGTGGCACACTGGTACAAACATTGTTTACACTCTGCATTTGATGCCGCTGAAAGGGAAAAGTAAGAAACTGACTTCAGTATGCAGGGATGCAGTATCCATCCCTTCTGTGTCACTCAGTTGCACGAAGGAGCATTGCAGGAGATGTTTCCTCATCCCGTCTAGCCCCCGAGGCGTACTTAAAGGTGAGTAATTTGTGGTTAGATAAAGTATCCACCTAAGAGTGAGATGTCAAAAATCAGTAACTTATTCTGCCCTTTATTGTTACTTAAGATGGCATCTGCCTTTCACAAGGTTCATCGCTGTGCTGTCATTGTTCCCTTCTGCGCATCCCACCAAGGAGGAGGAAAGACTGCATAGTTTGGAGCCCTAGTACGAGGTTTCCTCTTAAATCTATTTGACCGGCCAGGATAGAGTGGATTTTCATCCTTTTGAGGGTTGTGCTGAAGTGGGAAAAGGGCGAGGCTGTATGTTAGCGATTTTGTGTTGGGTTCCACTCTGCATTCCTTTCCCCAAGACTGACCCTCCAGCTGGCATTCAGGTCCACTGCTGAAAGGTAATGGCTGCTTCTCTGGTTCTAACCTTGAGGTAGGCCAGCTGAGCTCTGCAGGACAGCTACTTGGTGTTTCTTGCATACTATGTTAAACATTTTGCCTCTCTTCTCAGGCACACAGTGACTACTTTTTAGGGCTGTGCTGCTTGATTTCCTTGATTAGTCGGCACTACTCAGTCACAACTCTTCAGGAACGCGCTACTTTCGGTCAGCAAGTAAGTGTCCATCAGAAGAAAACCGAATTTATTTTACTCGTACAATATTGCAACAACTTGAGCTCCTTTCATAAGAGCTAGTTATCACTATTTGTCAGATCACCCTCTCTGCTAAATACCATTCTTTCTACATGCATACTTTTGGTATTTCAATGCCCATTTCAGGTTCTTCAATATCACTTTTTTCTTGCTTAAGTTTCTCACTTGTTAAATCTGTGGAGGCACCAACTTTTCTTTTGTAGTAATCTAAACAATAACAGAAGCATTAAACTAATACATCCAGGTCAGCTGTTATTTTGGTCAGTATTTGTACCAATTTGCCTGCTAATGGTTGATGGGTGTGGCATATTTGTTACCCTACAAGGTATTCAAGTACCACCTACTTCTAGACAAGAGCCCAGCTGTTCTTTTTACAATCTATGTACAGAAACTCAGTTCTCTGGATAATGCATTTCACAACATTAATGCTGCGTGGCATCTTCTGTACTGCAAGTAATGGCTAATAAAATGGTGATTAACATTTCCTTATAATTTTTGAATTCCTGTATTTCCAATGTATGTATTTTTGTTGCGATTTTACTGAACATGCATTTTTCTTTAAACAAGCAGAAGACTGCTCCTTTCTATAGGTTTTTTGCTTTGCCCCGTTTCTCACTTAACAAGTATCTCATTTTCAGTACCATTCTTGGACTCTTAAACATAATAAATTGTTTAAAACCGTTCAGGCCATTAGTGTGACATTTTCATTACTGTTTACAGCCGTCTGATGACACATGAATAGACCTTATGATGTTCTCCTTTCCCTTAAAGCTTGTGTAGATGCATATGTGATTATTCAAATGCATTTGCAGGAGGAATTTTCTGTACCTATAGGGTAGATGTGTTTTCTGTTACTTACTTTACAACTAAAATGCTAATTAAAACGAGTTTACTATTTGGTCATGGTGAAACATCATGTATGACGAAGTTAAATGTAATGTGGATTAGCTTAGTAAACCTGTTTTAAGGAAAGTGTTTTGATGGTGTCCTGAGCATGTCGGAGTGGCTTTAATAAAGGTGTAAGTTATCATGGTTTTCATTCATCAGTATTAATGGAGCCGAAAACTGCAACACACAGTACCTTTGAATCGTTTAACCTTGTGCAGCCAGGAATCGAACCATTAAAAAAATGTAGGCAAGTACTGATTTACACATGTAAACCAGTACTTGCCTACATCAATATTTTATGTTTAGATTTATCCCATATAAAGTTGCACGGAACAATACGTCGATTAAAAAATATAAATCAATTAATTAAAATATACAAACCATTCAGATAAAAGGATTTATAATGTAGACATCCTGTAACAAATTTACCTAATCTGTTTTCCAAAACAATAATAGAGTCACAGATTGTGTATCATTCTGTTTACAAGGGTGAGTCCTTTGTATTAATAAAGCCAAGCAAGTCAATAAAACATTTTAATTCGTGCACTGAACTAGTACAAAAATGACAGTTACTAAAATTGATAGCTGATAAAAACCTACACCAAGCTTTGTGTACTCAATCTACAGTCAGCTCTTTCTGAAGTGTACCCTTTGTCAAGGTTTTTTTAATTTGGGAAAAAGGGCCCTAAAACATTGTGGATTATCTTGGTAGTTCTACAGTACCCTAAATGAATAAAGATTGTTTAGATTTGGTGATGAAGTATGCTGACTTAGGACAAATATATATTGACAATACTGAAAGCAGCACTTACCTGTGTTGGTGTTGGTTTTGGTTTTAATTATGAAGAATGCTGACTTTGGTCAAATATACTTTAACAATAGTGAAAGCAACACTTAACCTGTGTTGGAGTTTTATGATATGCACCCACTAGCTTTATCAAGTTTAGATACTACAGTACCTGCGAGTGTTGTATTACCTTTCACTGTAACATTAACTAATCATTACAGCTACACACTGGAGAGCTCCGTGTGGTATACCTGTACACTTATTAAGTATTTAAAAATTATACCAAGATCAAGACCTCTTGTTTATAATTGTTTTAGATACTTATTTTCATAAAGTCCTTCTCTGAAGTTGTTTTTTTTTTAAATTTCAGGATTCTGAAAGTGATGGTGAGGAAAACCTTGATGATTTAGAAAAACACCTGCGAGAAAAGGCCTTGAGGTCTATGAGAAAGGCTCAGGTGTCACCACAGCCTTAGCTGCCATAAACTGAAATATTTGATATAATGTATATTTTATTTGGTTTCTATTCCTCAAATTTCAGTTTCAATTGCTAAAATGTGTTTGAGCTTTAGATTATAACGTATGTTGTAATGGGTAGAGGTGAACAATATTAAAAACAAATAATAAAATGGGCATGGATTTCCATCAGTGTCCACAGTGTACTAGCGATATCCTTTCACTCACCATAGTTGTAACTTCCATAATATTAGGGTACTTCAAAAACCAAGGATTTATATTGAATATAAACATGCCAAGGAGCTTGCAGAAACATTATTTATGATGTCTGATAACAAGTTGGACACACATCGGAGTATGATAAAAAAAAATGTCAAATTATTCTGTTGAACTCTGGTTCTTACACATGTTTGAAATTGAAACCACTGGTTAAACTTTCAAGTCAACAAACTATTTGAATAAAAAAATGTGTGTAATGTTGACTGTGTTAAGGTGAATCAGGTTTGTACTTTCTGTTGTGTATCATAAAATGAAAGTTTTGAGTTTGCCAGGACACTGTGGGTTTTCTTGATGTAACAAGTTGATTTGAAGCACTGGAATTTAATTTGTATTTTATTATTGAAAATATTTTTTAAAGGAGAGTTTGCTCGTTCCCAAAGGGACTCCTAACATTAATCTGTTCACTACAACTGCTTTGTTACCCCCTCCATTTTGTTTGATTGCGGTTCTTTCAGACTATCTATGTGTCAGAGCTGTGGGCTTTGAAGAGCAAATCGATGGACCTGGACAGTGAATATTGTTGCATTTTTTAACAGGAGCTGTATAAAGCTTGTGAATTAAACAGAGTAAATTTCATAATTTAAGAAAGCTTGGAATGTTTGGTTGTGAGTTCTTAATGCAGTTTTTAATGTGGCTTGGGCTTATTTCAATGAGTGCCTGCTGTATGCCAGATGTTTGCTACTGATTGTGCGCAAGATAAGCTCAACTAGTGTCTGTTTAGGATACTATTGCTTTAAAATCCAAATATTTGCAGTATTTATCTGATAGAGACGTCTAGCCGCAGTTTCTTTAAGTTAGAATATCCCCAGGCATCAGACTGGTCCAGAAAATTTTGTGCAGCAGCACCTCTGCGCACCGGGGGGGGGCGGCGTCGCACGGCTCTGCCCTGACGTCTTCCATGGACGTGACGTCAGCGGAGCCATAAATGCCCGCCCTAGCGCCCCAACATAAGTTTTCTTCTTTTCCACGTCACAACGTGGATCCGGGAAACCAGCAGTTCCTGGCCTACTTTTTGGCTTTCTCAACACCGTTGGTGTCGTACTGGAAGAGTCTGCAATAGCCCCCGGGTTCAAAGCCTGTGAGGCCTGTGTGCGTCTGGTGTCTGGCATTGATCCACACCTTATTTGCCTGTGGTGCCTTAGTGTGCACCACGATTCCAAGCAATGCGGCGACTGTCAACAGATGAAACCGAAGTCCCTTCGGTAACGCTGTATGAAGCTATTGGCCGCGTGGCTGTCTGGGCCAGTTTCTTCTAGTCACCCCTCTCCCTGTCCAGAGGGGACTCGCACCTGAGCCCGCTCCTGCGACAGCCGCCCTAAAATAGGTAAGAGGAGCCACAAGCGTCCACCTTTGTAGGCGTGCTGCTGGAGCCCACTCCTCCAGTATGGGGTCAGCTACTAAAGCCCGGAGGTCACCTCCTCCTTACCCTCTTTTCCCAGGAGTTGGAGCGACGCACGCCCAAATGTAGTCCTACTCCCGGGCTCTACTTTGAGTCTCCTTCGCTGCCTGGCGCGCCTTCGGGCCCCATAGAGGCGGTGATACTCAGGCCTGGCCCTCGTCGGCAGATCCTTCCCGGACCAGGGTTGTGTGCACCGACTCCGACGCCGAGGCGACTACGTTTGGCCGTGGCCCAGACCATCCTGGTCGCTCTAGCACACCCCGCCAGTCAGCGCATAGCCCTGTGCGGCTCTCTGCGCGGACGGCGTAAGCGATGCTGGCAACGCCAGGTTCGATGTCGGGTTCTCCTAGTCAGTCAGTGCATAACCCTGTGTGGCTTCCTGCGTGGACGACCGAGGCAGCGTCGGTGACGCCAGGGATGCCGGGTTCGACGCCACGCTCTCACCGCCAGTCAACACATTGCCCTGTGCGGGTTCTGGCGCGGACGACGCCAAACTTGGAGCTAGGATCCACGTCGGATCCAAAACCGGGCTCATCGCCCAAGGTCACGCCCAGCTCACTTCCTCCAACGCCGGTCGGCGTCGAGGGTGCATCCCACGTGGAGGCCGTCGACATCCTGTCGACTCCGAAGCAACTCCCACAGACGCCACTGTCGACATATCCATCGCCGCCGGTGCCCATCCTTTCATCAACGCCGGTGCCCATGCCTGGGGTTCCTCCTGATTTCATTTCTGTCCCCTCAGCGGGGTCTAGCGACACTGGTCTTCCCTGCAGCCTTTTCGGATGCTGTTGCTTCCCCTGGTCTGGAGCCAGTGGTGCAGGTTCCTAGTGTGGCATGGCCTTCAGGTAGTTCCCCAGCCCACTCTTTATGGCGACTGGGAGAATTAGCCTTCAACCGTCTCCTACAGACGGCCTCTTGTCCCCTCCTAGGGTGATTACTGAGTTGGGGGCCGCCTACGCGTGAATTATCGCCAAGGCAGCTGCTATCCTTGGCTTTTAGCCTCCTGTGGTACCCCTAATTTCTGATCCCTTAACGGATCTGCTCCATCTCAAGCCCATTACAGTGGAACCCTTGCTACCCCTTGGGGTGCTTTATTGGAAGTTCTGCGTGGCACGTGGGCACAGCCCTCTTCCTGAGCCCCGGTTGGTCTGGCCATTGCCGGTAGGCACTGTCCTGCCCCGGGGATCCACTCTTTATCCCTCCATCCTGCTGATCAGGGCCTGGTAATTCGGGCAGCTTTTGGTTTAAAGACTCCTCCACTTTCTTTGTTCCTTCAACCCGGGAATCCCGGTGGCTGGATGCATGTGGCAGACAGCTTTTTGCTTCTAGCACGGTCATCCGCGCTTTAAACACTACATGCGTATTTGTACGTGCGTCCTCCGCACTCTGGAACTCCGTGGCTAACTTTCTTCCCGGAATTACTCTATCTTGTCCTGCATGGCAAGGAAATGGCTCATTTTACTATACGCTCCTCCCTGGATACCACACACTCTGTGGGCCATGCTCTTGCACAGTCGGTGGCTTTGCGCAGTCATGCCTGGATGCGTGACAGCCGCTTCCCTGACAATATCCGGGAGAGACTCCAGGACAAGACATTTGACAGGATTGATCTTTTTGGGTCCCATACTGACACTGCAATCTCCAGGCTGCTGTCATGGCTTCCGTAATTATGCCACGCCACTGACTGGCTGACTTTTCTTCTTGGTTGTGGTCTTCATTTACAGCAGGTTTTTATCAGAGGCAGGTTGGTGCCTCTATATTGTCTGTATAGCCGTACAGCTGCGTTGTTTTTGTTTTCAAGTCCTCTGACTGTCTGTTTTGCCAAGAGGACCCCCCCTTCTTGCCAGGGGTTAACCCTAAGTGGGGGATTGGCTGGTGGCAGGTATCTGCCTTTGCCTTCCTACGTTCCTGTGGAGTTTACATTGTAGGTAACCCTCTGGGACTTTATATGCCTCCTTTTATTGTGTTCCGCAGGGTCGCATCGCCCTGTTGTCTGTAATACTTAGACTCCGGGTCTAGATCTATTTTCTTTTGGTGCCAGCCCCTCCTGGGTTGTTCTCCCCAGTAAGGAGTTGCCGTGGACCTCTGTTGTGGGTTGTTGGGGCCCTTGGTTTGTTCCCCAGCAGTTTCCTCCACATCCACGCTGCTTTCGCGCAGGGATTCCTACGTTCCACTGGCACTCTTCAATGTGGCGGACATGTGGAGCCGGTTCTCCTTGTACTCCGATCACCCTGGCATCTAGGACCCGTGAATTGGTCCTAACTACTCCCTTGTTAGGCTGGTCTTTTCTTCTAAATTGTTCTGCGAGAGGACTGCTCTCTCTTCCGGACTGACGACAGACGCTGCTTAGAGCCTGGACTAGTTCCACTTTCTGTATAAGCTGCAGGTACTTTTAAGCAAACCGAGGGCCTGAGTTTAAACGGGTTTCAGCATCTTTTTGAGGCTGTTATGTGCCATGTCATTCCTCATGGCTTGTGCGGCCGTTACTGCTTGTTATTGGGTACATCTCGGCTGTTCCTGCGGTCTTGCTCCCTGTTGTTACTTCTGGCCGCGTATGAGCGTCTTTCGGGCTGTGTATGGGCATTTTTTCAATGCTCTCCACATCTGTCTGGTAAGGGTCTGTGGTACGCGTTTTCTCCACCATACTACTTATCGGGTCCTTTGGGTTGGCGTTGGCGACTGCTGCATTCTGCGGTTCTTTCATGCCATAAGGTTCAGTTCTACTCCATGCGAGGTGCTGCACTTTCTTTTCATGTCCGTTTCTTACTAGGTGTGTTTTTCTTCCATGTCGCCCGGTGCTGGGCAGGATCCAGTGTCCTGCTGCTTTTGTATCTTTACGGGAGCAGGTTTAACACTGTTTTACGCTGTTTAAGTGATTAACTGGGCTAGCCCTGGCTTCTTGTTGACGCCTTGGATCCTGTGGATCCTTCATGCCTCTTTCGAGGTTAGGCATTTTTTCACTCGGGTGCAAGCGTTTTAGCTTGGTGTTTTTCTTCTCTCATCCCCTCTACATGAGGGGGTTTTCGTGTTGTTCTGAATGGACTGTGGTGCCCTAACCGTCCCTTGAATCCTGCTCTCTTAAGGGCACAGGTGTCTGGGCTTTGGCTGCGCTGTCATTTTGTCCCCATTGTGTTTGGATATTTGGTAGACGACTCTCCTTTGGTCATGTTGTTGACCACTAGGTTCTTTCTGGACCTTGATGGGGTTTAGTCGCAGTCTCCTCTATGAGTATGGCTTTGGTACCTATTCTAAGTTAAGGAATCTGCGGCTAGACGTCTCTATCAGATGAACAAGTTACTTACCTCCAGTAACGATGTATCTGGTAGAGACATAGTCTAGCCGCAGATTCCCTAACGCCCGTCCTCCCCGTCCTGCGGCAACCTTTTCAGGTTGGGCTTCTTGCCTTTGCCTCCCTTTGGGTGGCTTTATTCCTCTGCGGGGTGACGTTTCCTCTTCACTCAGACGTACTAGGCTACATTCTGTTTCGTGGCTTTGCTCTGACCATTCTTGTGATTGGACGGTATGCTCATATGACATGTGTCCTTTACAACCCTTACCCTGGGTTGGCCGATGTGAGTCTAATTCTCCCTTCTGTCTTCTTCAACCGCTGGAGGACTCTTGCCTCCCTGCACTCTAGCGGTTGAAGTCTCTGACAAAGCTGCCTTCGACAGATCCATTATTTGGATCTGAAATCTTCTTTTCAGTGACACTTTCATAGTAGTTTATCCTAGTTCCTGGATTTTTGGACTGGTTGTCCTTCACTGTCATTTCTTGTGGTTGCAGCCTTTCTGCCTGCTGCTGTGATGGTTCACCAAGGAGCTATGGCTCAATGGTGTGTCTGGTGGCACAGGCTCACAAAGGCCAAGGGTCCTGTCCTGCATATGCTCTACATCTGCTTCTGCCTCCGGGGGAGGATGGGACTTTACACTTGCGGGGGTTCCTCTGAGTGGTGCTCTGTTCTTTCACTCCCTCAGTTTACAGAATACAGTGCTTGGCACGGTCTATGGTGATGTTTATTCACCATACCTTGTTTTTTTCTTTTTCTGCACACTGTTCCCATATTTTCAGTTTTTGATGATGGCTTCGCGTTCAGAAGCGGAAAAGTCTTCAGACTAAAACTGATATCAGAGCTCCGGGCATATATGGCTCTGCTGAAGTCACCTCCATGGACGACGTCAGGGCGGAGCCGTGCGATTCCACCCCCGGCGCGCAGAGGTGCTGCTGCGCAAACATTTTTGGACCAGTCTGACGCCTCGGTATATTCTAAGTTAAGGAATCTGTGTCTCTACCAGATACATCGTTACCGGAGGTAAGTAACTTGTTGGCAAGTGTCAGGTTGGTTTTCTGGATAGAAATAAAATGAACCAGTCAGTGGCCAGTGGTGCCCATTTGATTAGGTTTCAATTATTTGTTTTGTAGCTAAAATCTAGATTGGACATTGGACATTTGGTTATGGCAAAATGTTCTCTGTTGTTCAATATTAATAATCACTGAATGTCAAGCTTGCAGAATGTGCCTATTGGTGTGAGCCATAAATGCTAAATGGACAGGTAACTACATTTTATATATAAATATAATACTTGTAAGTAGTTATTTAAGCATCCAGTTTTCAGTTATGCTGTAAATTTTAAATTTTTTATCATCCTCAAAAAAAATGAGGAAAATAGAGGTGACATCTCAATCTATTTGGGGTAGAACTGACAGTTAAGGTAGACAGGCTGCCCTTTTGTTTAGCAATGCCTTGCAATATCTAATCTTTAAATTTTTTTATTCATCTGTTGAGAAACCTACCTGAATATTTGGATATTGTTTTTTTCAGGTTTTAGTTAAAATATAAGTATCTGAAGTGTTTTATTTATTCAGCTTCAAATATTTCAAAGATTAACATGTTAGAACCATTCCCTCCCATTAGGGTGGGTGTGTCCAGTGTCTCAATAGCAGTAAGTGGCAAACATCCTAATTTGCCATAGAAAATGACATTAAACAATGCTTATTTAAGTTGCACATTCACCTCATTGAAAAATACCAGAGGTACCCAAAACATCTAGAGGCTTCAGATTTGTACTGCATGTTGCATGTATACGTGTGTGTGTGTGTATATGTGTATACATATTTGTTTTTCACCGAAAAAAAACAGATTTCAGGGACATTCTAGTTAGGCTCACATTTGTCTTGTAAAAAAGCAGTGAAATTCAGCATTTAGTTACCTGAGCAATGCTGTGCTTATGACCTCTCATGTTACATCACTGATGACGTGCTCAGTGACATCACTGATGACCTTGTTTATAATGTCCCTGTCACCTTTGGGTTTTTCCCCAGTGAATTTCGAAGGTTTTTCAAATTCTATTTCCTAACTAAAAAGCCATGTAACCTTCATTTTTTTAGTGAATTTCTATGGTTTTATTAACTGGTAGTCTCGTTTGCAGTGTGGTGGAGAAAGTGGTCAGAGCTTAAATGGACTTACTGGAGGTAAGAGGAGGGCTTCTTGGCTCCATGGCCCATCAACTTCAAAAAGACTACATCTCTCAACTACTATTGCGCCAGGAGATGGGTTTGCGGAGTGGTGGAGGAAGGGGGTGTGGCCTCTGAAGTCCTCACACCAATCGCGCTCTATGGAACATAGTGGGGGTAACAGGGGGGTTAGTTAGCCCCCAAGGACCCTCTGGAGCCAAGGGGACTTCATTCCCCACCAGCAGTGTGCCAGGAGGTGGGTTTGCATATTGGTGGTGAAAGGGAGCGTGGCCTCAGACAACCGCTCTTCAATCCCACTGTGTGGGACTTACTGTATTGTGTTTTTATCTAGGAACCTGAATCAATATTGCTATTTTATGCCCTTGTATGGCTATAATCAATAATATCCATATAATGGCATAAGAATCAGATCCATATATTAGTAAATCGCCCTTGCACTCCAAGGCATGGCAAAAGCCACTTCCTTAGATTTTTAGAAAGCACAACGAGTTCTTTCGACACACCAAACCTCCAGCAACCTGGTAAATCCCCACTTGCTTTGTTTTGATTTGTAATAGAACTCCTGCGAGCACTGTAAGAACGGCCAGTTCTTAGTGACATCTTTATTGACGTCTTATGTCCAAACCTTACGTCAAACTCTGCACCTTTCAGGTATAAATATACCAACGCTGCCTTAAGCAAACACACGGTGGTGGTTTTGGAGCAGAGCAGCTATCTACTTGCCGAGAACCCAGCTGATGCGAAAAGCCCACGGACGCTGCCCCTCCTCTTTGACTCGCTGAGAAAGACGCTGTCTTTTCTCCTGCCGAGAAAATCAGGCTCCGGCGTTTCCAGCCTACCCTTGCGGGTGACTGGGATATCGAGTCCTGAAAGAGAGATACCAGACCTCCTACATTCTATTCCCAAGGTACAGTGCTGACTAAACCCTTAGAGAGAATTCTTGAGTCAGATTCTTGGCAAACCAACTTAACTTAAACCGCTACTTACTCCTTCCCACGTATTAGGCTTAGGACAGGTACACCGGGGTAGGCGTATTTTAGAAGCACCAGTTGAGCACGTTAGCCAATGTATATATGTATGTATATATTTTATCCATTTTAAAGTGTCTTATGGCTAAAAAACCATACCAATGCTTTTACAGTATTATTTCATAATACTCCTTTTACTGTACCTACTTTACTTTATATTAAGTATTGCAATTGTGGCAATTAATTTCTATTCATGAGAAGGAAGACTGCTCAATAAATAATACCTTTTATTGAAAACGCCCGTCTCGCCCTTCTCTGCACTCTGGTGTAACTAAGAACGCACATTTGACTGAGTGAAATAGCTGTCTATTGTTTTCACACGACTCTAGAGATTTACTCTTATTCTGAGGGAGCAAAGTTGTCATGTTATATGGTTGTCGGAAGCTGAATCCCTTCTTGTCTGAGCCAGGGAAGCTGATCTCTCCCTATTCATTCAAGAAAGTTTCCAGTGACCTCTGAGCTAGCTGGCGCAAACCTAAATTAAGTTTAACATAGTCAGTAGAGACCTAGATGACCTCAGTCCTACGTCTACACTGTTGTTTCTTATTCCAATGCACAGAGCCTATTGGGAAAATAGGAACTACACTACATGGCGCCCAACGTTTGGTAAGGCGAGAAAACTAATGCAAGACGTTAGAGTAACTCAGTCGTGCTTTTTCACACAGACCCTTTTTTCCCCGTAAATACTCCAATAGACGTCTGGAGTGGGTAAAAGGTTCAAATCCGCCGGAACTTAGTAGGAAGAGATTCCTATGTATAGTTTTTGGTTTAGTCAACGTTGAAGGATACAGTGTTCCAAAAAAATTGTGCACCTAATCTTTGTTACCTTAACTTGATCTGCAACAAAAACCTTTCTACCAGTAAGAATGGTGGAAAGTGAAAACGATAGGGAGGCAGCTAGAATAGCAGCTCAACTCCTAAAGGATGACACGAGTCTCCTACAAAATGACCCTAATGCTATACTCATTCCGGTCAACATAAGAAGAGCTATAACTCTAAAACCTATAGATAACGGACTGACATCAAGAGGTGGTGCAGTCATATTCGTGATAGAGGCACACAAATATCAGCAGACAGAGGTATTCTATTCATGGATAAACTTTCCAGCAGCAAACGCTACAACACACGGTTTCCACTATTACAAAATAGAGGAACCTCTGGAAGAATACACTCCTTTCGAGGATGTTGAAATCCCACTAAATTACCCAGAGCACCTGCTCTGGTTGAAAGGCGCCCTAAAACATACTGATCACATAACCAGGCTCGGTCCACTAGGTAGACCAGGAGCAACGTGGCCGGTTCTAGCCAGCTACACACCTCATCCAGACATCGAAAAAAATGTCAGACAGGGAACTTTTAGTCCAGCTAAAAGTACTAATTAAAATTCATAGGCAATTAGTCCAATATGTAATGCGGATTGCAACAGTCCAACCAGCTATTAATATTCCACAGCTGATCCCTCATCAGGGAAACACAAATAAAATTACGCCACAGAACATACAATCATGTCTTGGTAAAACACCCACAAAACGGGAACTAATTCCATTCTGGCTAGCACAAAAGATAACTCAAATGGAGGCAGTATTCCCGAATACTACCCCTAGTGAGAAACACAGAATTCTGACTATCTGCCTTCCAATGGGAGTCGCACCACATGTGGAGGATTGTGACACTTGGGGAACAGTCTTTGCTTCCATTTATACAAAAACACATGGTGTTCCGTCTCTGGCGGTAATACCAGATGTACTAAGACAGATTCAAAATGAATACGGTCCAGAACCTGCTTTAACTCTGGGTATGAAATTACTGAAAGACTTCAAGCAGGTCTAGGCTATATTATTAGCCAAAATAAAAGGAGAAGCAGCATCTGTGGCGATCCGCCAAAAATTGAAAGAACCAGATATAGCAGATCAACCAATTGAATTTGCCAGAATCATAGAAAAATCCTATGAAGAACTAGGTAGAGATAGTTTGGGTGGGAAACCGGTAAAACCCCAACTAACTGAAAATCCGGAGAAGATATTTATAAAAAATAATCTAAACACTCCAAAAAAGAGCTGGGATGGAAATAAACAATCCACTCCCAAAGAAAAACATTCCAGTCCAGAGGAAGGTCTCCTCGGCCAAGGGAAAGAACCTCATAAAATATACGAAATAACATTGCGTATAGAGGGAGATAAGACTAGGAAGGTAAGGGGTCTGTTTTGGGATAACCTCTCAAAAGGCTATGACATCCTATTAGCTGAGAAAGACTGGCCACGAGAGTTTGTCAGGGAGTGCCCTCATGGCGAAGAAATGATTATGCTTGCCTTCTCAAATCATATTCCAATACATAGAAAATACATATATGCAAGAAAATGGGCAGTAGCCCAAGCACCTGCATTATATAAGAATCATGTAGGATGGGATGAGGACTCTCCTCCTCACAAAATCCAGTTAAAATGTCAACCAACTGCACAAAGGCAGTACCCAATTAAGCAAGAAGCTAAAAAACAGGTCAGGGAGATCTTACATCAACTTGAATACCAAGGGGTGATTAAAACATGCACCTCTCAAATGAACAATCCTTTGTTTCCTGTCTCCAAACCAGACAATTCATATCGTCTAGTCTTGGACTACAGACACCTTAACTCAGGTTGCAAGACATTTGCGGTACAAAATTCGCACAGTGCAGCACTAATGAATAACATAGTTCGCAAATACAAAACAACATTAGACATTTCTAATGGATTCTTTTGTCAAAACATTGCACCCGAAAGCAGGTATTTAACCGCTTTTTCAATAATGGGGTCACAGGAAATTCTGTTTACTCCCACAGGGATTCAAGAATAGCCCAGGATTATTCTCAGCAAGAGTAACAGAGTTACTACAAATATATGATGATGAGGCATTATCTTATGTCGATGACATCTATCTCGCAGATGATGACCTGGATAGTCACTTGAAAAGAGTGAACACCATTGTACTTGGGTTTGCAGCAGAGGGTTACAAATTCAACTTCAAGAAGTCACAAATTGCCCATCTAACTGTCCTGTTTTTAGGATATGAATTATTAAGTGAAGGCAAAATTCTAGCAGACAACTTCTTAGAGAAGTGCGCTGTACTCCAAGCTCCAAAAACGCTGAAGAACTTACAATCGATACTAGGCTTCCTGAATTTCGGAAGAACTTACATTCTAAATTATGCAGAGAGGGTTAAACCTCTCTACGATTTAATAAAACCTGATTTTAAACCAATCAATTGGACTCAAACACACAGAAATTTTGAGATCATTGCAAACAGACATGTTAGCTAAAACAAAATTAGAAACTCGTGACAATACACGCAACCTTGTAATCCGAGTCATCCCAGGAAGATGCGGATTCACGTACCTGGGCTCTGAGGGAGAAACAATACCAATAGCTTACAAATCACATTTGTACACGCAAGCTGAAAAAACATTCAGTCTTACAGAAAATACTGTAAAAGCGGTTCAGACTGCTGTATCAAAAGAAAGAGCCCAAACCCAAGGCAAAAGAATAACTGTTTTTACAGCAGAATCAGCCATTGAGGCGTTATCCACCCCAGTTAATCTAAAAACGGTGACTAGATCCAAAATGGATACAGTGGGAAAATTCTCTTGCTGCAGAAGACGTGACATACTATTTTGACCCGAACATGAAAAAACTGAATGATTTGAAATATGAAGAAGAATATCCACTGCCAATCGAAATTCTGCATTCAAACAGTACTCTTGTATAATCTATAAGGACAGATTTGTACAACATAACAATGTGGATAATAAATCCTACAATGCAGCATCTGCGATTATTAAAGGTCGCTGGCGCTGTGGTAAATTCAGACCAAAAATAACAAACTGAATCACTGAGAAACTGTTCGGCTCAGCGAGCTGAAATCAGATCTTTAAAGATGGCGCTTGAAAATGCGAATCGTGAATTCCCGACACTAATAGTGTGCGATTCGCATTTTTGCGTCAAATCTTACAATAATGACTTGCAGAATTGGGTTCAAAACGATTACAAAGATGACACAGGTGCCACAATAAAGCATAAGAAGCTTTGGGAACAAGAACTACAGAAGACTCATGTGATACACACACTGAGTCATCAACGTGATGGCGTTCACGTTGCAGGGAATTCATTGGCTAATACAGCCACAGCGGAAGCAACTCAACCGGCTTCCGTAGCCACAAAAAAGCGTTCCGAAAAATACATAGACGGGGAAACCATGCTGGCGGTAAAAACGTCTTCAAAAGGCGACTGTGCAGCACTACCTGTGAACTATCCACTCAATTATACATACGTAATTGACGCAAACTCCCTTCCTTTTGCTCGAATCCCTGGAGTGGGGGATAGAGTAATTCCAAACACGAACAGGAGAGTCTTATTAATAGCAGACGCACACATGGGTGAAGGTCCGAGGCACAAACAGATCAAGGAATCTCTGACAGAATTACAATCAGAATACTGGTGGCCGGGGATGAGCCTGCAACATTATAAATTTGCAAAGAGCTGTCCAAACTACAACAGAAATCGCAGTAACGAGCCAACCGGAGTATTGCCATGGCCATTTCTGTAGTTCGCATAAGGCTATCTATACGTAAAATCCAGCGTCCCATTAATTTCTTTTAAGACTAGTTTCACTTAAAAATACAGACCCCAGCGCTCGGCTGACGCCAGAACTGTTAGAAAAGATTTGCGAGTCTTTATCGGCACATACGCAATTGGCATGCTACATTCTGATCGGGGTCCTGCTTTAAGCTCTCGAGCTTATAAGGAGGCCATCGGCATTGCGTTGCGGTACTCTTGTCCCTTCCATCCTGAGGGAAATGGGATTGTGGAAAGAAAAAACCGAGACATAAAGCAATCTATAACGGCAAAGGTATTAGGTTCGGGTGATGGGTGGGTCCAACATTTAACAAGTGTCCAACGTAGTCTTAACAATCTGCCAAGAAATTCTCTAAAAGGTTTCAGCCCGTACGAACTATTGTTCGGAACTAGAATGTATATTCAGGATTTAGATAGTTAAACTTCAGTGGTAGAAGAAAAGAAAAAATGCTTTGACATCAAAGATAGTTTGGCTGTTTTACAGGACTTAAATGAAACAAGAAAAGCCCTGAGCGACATAAAGTTAAAACAGCCAACAACCACTGAAGATACACCACCAGTCCCAGCAAGATCTGTCTGGATTCCAAAGATTGGGGATCTGGTCAGAGAGAAGATCGCGGTGAAGAAGGAATTTGGGCCTTCTTACAGAAAAGCAGTACCTGTCTTAGCAGTCAGCGGAACAAGATCAGTTGTACTACCGCCCCTTGCTGGTAAAAAGGAGAACCGAGTTGTATCAATCAACCTGGTAAAACCATAATCATGTGGCCAATAATAAGTAGTAGGCCCAGTGCACTCCCAAGAAATAGCAGAATACCAAAACTTGCTACAATCCAAGAGGTTCAAACTGAGAGACTAATCACATTTGATAAACCTGCAGTGAATAAAAAAGGACTATGCAACAATGCCATGGAACTTGTGCCTCTTGAAACCCAAATTGAAACAGTTTGTCAAGAAACACCAGTCTACAACGATGTAGCCTCAGACTATGCTAATGAAAGAAAAATGGAAAAAGCAATTCCAACAATTGACAGAACTGCATCTGGCTACTTCATCAATTTCGATAACTTTTCTGAAGATCGAAGCGAACCTGAAGAAACGCCAGCAATAAAAACTTTTAAAGTCAAAGCAAAAGAACTCTTTCATCAACTCAAAGAAGCATATCTGAATGCACCATTGATTGAATTTTGGAGTATATTAGGCGTACTTATACTCCTTCTTTGTCTAATTTTAGTTCTAATTTTAGGAAAATGTATTACAGTACAATGGGCACAGCAAGCCAGAACATCAACTTGGTCCTAAAGCCACACTAGTCATCTCACATCGAGAAAAGAGAACTATCATCAGTGAATGTCACAGCCATTCCAATACCCGGTGGGGTAGCTTGGGACAAAACGGATTACGAAATATATGGCCCGGTTGAACTCTTGAAATATCCACATCAATTCAAGGTTTCATTAAGTGACTTTGTAAAACCAATTACATTCTCTGATGATTGGGACTTTGAAAGCATAAATAATATGATGTCAGATTTAGTAATGTCAGCAAAATTTACAGAACATGATTATTTACAGGGTTCATCGAACTATGAACAAATGTACTGCTATAACCACTATGCACATCACTATTTGTATAAATCTGCACAACCTAGAAATGTTTTTAAGTATAATCAATGGGAACATTGTGCAACTCCACCTAAAAGCAGTTCGGAAACATTTTATGAGAAATTCCCATACTTCTCAGGGTTTAACACAAGTGATGCAGAAACATTTTATTATAAAATATTAGATAAAACCGGAATAAAAACTATGTTGACAAATACTACATTGATTTATTCAGAAACATTTTATGAAAAAATGATTACATTTGGTTTTGATTTCTGGAAAAACATTGAAACAAAAACCATCTGGGGTACAAAAGAATGGCAGGTCCAAGGTTTAGAAGCATTATTTCGCGCCTGCATGATCCCCGAACAAATAATGTTCTTGAATGACACCATTCAACAGACTACTTGTCTTGGCCTAGCTAAGATTAAAGACCTAAACAAACCGTCTATTCCAAAGCCAATACCTGATAATACGACCACCGATATAGAGATAGACGTATCCCAAATTTTACACCAAAACAAAACACATCCTGATTGGAAAAAGTGGTTAATCTGGCCAACAGACACAAATAACTGTCAAGATAGATTCCTGAACAAAATACAGGGGTTAAAAATGACCAGACCAGACCCTAGATACTCCCAGAGACAACATCCAGGGATAGTAACAACATACAGTGTAGGGAAACTATTCCTTGAATGGCTACAGACATCCACACTGGCAGAAATTAAGCAACACTTGACTTTACTTAAAGACGGTGCTGACTTGCGCGATTTCATAATGGGACCACGCAAACAGCGTCAAAAACGTTTCATAGTGGCCAGTATGTACGCTGCGTACAACGAAGCTTGGAGAGTAACTCAAATTGAGACAGCGGAGAAAATACGAGAAATTGATCGTATTAATTTGGAAAAATCACTTTCTGTTGTGGACAATGGGTTAATGACTCTGTCCTCCAGAATATATTCACTGGACAGTATTGTATCATCTGCTATCGAGATAATAGATCAGGACTTACTAATGTTACAACACGGTCAGTCCCAATTACGTTCTATTGTACAGCTAGGCTGGACGTTGCAAAATCTGCGTTCAGGCTACGTGCCATGGCGTCTGATAAACATAACGTCATTATTCTCTATCTTTAACCTTACTGATAAACGAATCAGTTTGGCACAAAAAGGGGCAGACTATACGATTCTGAGCATTGAAAAACTTGAGAGATTACCATTGACAATGTTAGAAAGACCTGTCATTTAATGGATAATACACGGAATAATCCCAATTCCGAAATTTCCAATTTAAAAATTGCCAAGAGTATATACCAGCAGGCCAGTATGAAAGGTTGGGTAAAGGGTACATTAAGTCATCATGGAAATTACCTTATACACACACGTTATAGTGACAAGAACCAGATTGTATTTCTTAGTGGTAATAATTGTAAACGATCACTAGGCGGTATACTTCTGTGCCAAGGTATTAATTTGCATGGGGCCTGTGAGGGGACTTCAAATAACCTTTCATGCCACCAGCACGGCACACCTGCAACACAGATACAGCCATTCTTTAGACAACTTTCTAACGGGAGTTACGTTCTAATAACGGATCACAGCTGTTGTGGCATGGTGCCAGGGAAACATATCTCGTAAGCGTTAGTTCCATGGTCACTTGCTGTATGCAAGTATTGTATCCAAACGGCCCTCCTAATACAGAGGCGACGATTTAGCCTTCTTTGAATATCTCTTCTATACGAATTGATACTTTAAGCAGAATGAAGTCTGTTCTTTTACAGACAACCGTGCCTTTAACGTCATCAAAAGAAACGTATGATCTTCAAGTTGCAAGGACAACAGCAGAGATACATACTCTTTTATCAACTAATTGCCCCGTGCATTTCGTAGAAATGCTAAGCCAAATTCTAAATATGTCAGATACCAGTGGCATCGCACATGTATTTAAGACAATTTTTTCGGGACTGTTAACACCCTTCGAAGCAGTTCTGGGCATCTTTCCCAATTTTGTTCATTCTGTCTGTGGCGGCCTACCACTACTTTTGGGACTCGTGGCAGGAATTTTATTTTTGACTCTTCTGCTCCGATATGGCAAGCCAAACTGCAGACAAGACTCCAGCAACAATGGAAGAAACGATCCTAGCTATACGCTATCGGGACCGCATAACTAAAGTCCTTGGATTAGCCTGGCTAAGAGATCTGAATATGACCTGGTTTCTTTCATTCAGACCTATATGGCAGAACTGCATCTTACCTGTGCTTCGATGTATGCTATGCGGAGAAGAATGCGTGTTGGACATCTGTCTTACACTACAATCAGCAGTACCAATGGATATCGATATTTTGCTAAGTCCTGTAACGGCCCATGCATCGTGTTGTCCCCAGCGGTTACCAATCCTGATGATGGCATTCGTTGAAACTTCACCACTACGATTAGGTGCTGGCAGTGAAGTACGAGATGAAAGCAACATCACCCAGGTACGACCTTCTGTGAACATTGCTGATCCTGACATCGATGATAGCAATCATTCTCATGACTGCCCCGTTACAGCATTTTCAACAATGGTCTAACTTTCTCCTGAAGCTGTATACTGTTTTTTTGCACATCTGTCTGAAGTAATGTTCTCCCCTGAACAGAAAGAATAAGTTTTTAAGCAAACCGGCACACAGCGTTCCCCTGAACTCTGAATTCGGCCTTCGGCTTTGATAAACAAAAGCTACTGAAAACATTTAGAACTATTTTCTCCCCTGAAAACGAAATTATTTTTTTTCAAAATTCCAAAATATTTACCCTTTTTTTCTGGCACATGTACTCTGCTTAAAGTAGAACTATTCTTAAAGAACAGAGCTTCTATTTTTAGTAATTCTAGAGACAAAATATTACCTCAGCCTCTAGCACACTTACAAGCAATTGCATTTATATGTGATGAAATAGTCTCGACCTTCTTTTCTGTATTAAGAGACATTTCATGTGTAATTTTCGCAAATCGTTCAGCTAAATATATATGCATCTTTTTTTTACTGAATGATTACACTGCTTGATAAACGTACAGTACCAATAATCTTTCATGTATTTCGCATACACCATTTCAAATGCAAAAATGTATTTTGGGGTAAGTTGGAATACACATGCACCTTTACATGTTTACTATTGCTTAGTTTTAGTAATGATGGACATTAGATCGTGGAGTGGGTATTGTGTTTTTATCTAGGAACCTGAATCAATATTGCTATTTTATACCCTTGTACGGCTATAATCAATAATATCCATATAATGGCATAAGAATCAGATCCATATTTTAGTAAATCGCCCTTGCAGTCCAAGGCAGGGCAAAAGCCACTTCCTTAGATTCCTAGAAAGCACAACGAGTTCTTTCGACACACCAAACCTCCAGCAACCTGGAAAATCCCCACTTGCTTTGTTTTGATTTGTAATAGAACTCCTGCGAGCACTGTAAGAAAGGCCAGTTCTTAGGGACATCTTTATTGGCGTCTTATGTCCAACCCTTACGTCAAACTCTGCTTCTTTCAGGTATAAATATACCAACGTTGCCTTAAGAAAACACGGTGGTGGTTTTGCAGCAGAGCAGCTATCGACTTGTCGAGAGCCCAACTGATGCGAAAAGCCCACGGACGCTGCCCCTCCTCTTTGACGTGCTGAGAAAGACGCTGTCTTTTCTCCTGCCGAGAAAATCCAGCTCCGGCGTTTCCAGCCCACCCTTGCGGGTGACTGGGATATCAAGTCCTGAAAGAGAGATACCAAACCTCCTACATTCTATTCCCAAGGTACAGTGCTGACTAAACCCCTAGAGAGAATTCTTGAGTCAGATTCTTGGCAAAACCAACTTAACTTAAAGCGCTACTTACTCCTTCCCACGTATTAGGCTTAGGTCAGGTACACCGGGGTAGGCGTATTTTAGAAGCACCAATTGAGCACGTTAGCCAATGTATATATGTATGTATATATTTTATCCATTTTAAAGTGTCTTATGGCTAAGAAACCATACCAATGCTTTTACAGTATTATTTCATAATACTCCTTTCACTGTATGTACTTTACTTTATATTAAGTATTGCAACTGTGGCAATTCATTTCTCTTGCATGAGAAGGAAGACTGCTCAATAAATAATACCTTTTATTGAAAACGCCCGTCTCTCCCTTCTCTGCACTCTGGTGAAACTAAGAACGCACATTTGACTGAGTGAAATAGCTGTCTATTGTTTTCAAACGACTCTAGAGATTTACTCTTATTCTCAGGGAGCAAAGTTGTCATGTTATATGGTTGTCGGAAGTTGAATCCCTTCTTGTCTGAGCCAGGGAAGCTGATCTCTCCCTATTCATTCAAGAAAGTTTCCAGTGACCTCTGAGCTAGCTGACGCAAACCAAGTTTAACATAGTCAGTAGAGACCTAGATGACCTCAGTCCTACGTCTACACTGCTGTTTATGTTATTCCAATGCGCAGAGCCTATTGGGAAAATAGGAACTACACTACAACTGGAGGTAACAGGCGGGTTTGTGGGCCCCTAAGGACCCTCTTGACCTCCGGGTACTTAATCCTTCAACCAGCAGCAGTGCACCAGGATGCGCATTTGAAGAGTGGTGAAGAAAGGGGGTAGGGTCTTTTTTTGGTGCTGGTCTTTTTTTTTTTTTTTTTTTTTAAATAAGATTTTCGGGTGGGAAGGGGGGGGGGGAGTGCATGACCCTCCTTCCCTCGGCCAATTTTTGCCCTGGGTACTCCATCCCATTTGTCCAGGCCAATTTTGAATAGGGGAGGTGGGCCACATGCCCCCCCCTCCCCCGGCTGATTTCGGTCCCAGGGACCCCATCCCTCAGGGCCCTCCTCTTTAAAAAAATATATATATTTAATAACTTTAAGGGACGCCTGGCCTTTTTTTCTTTAAAAAAAAAAACATTTCATTAAAGGGAGGGGGGCGAGTGTCCCTCCTTCCGGGCCGATTTTTGCCCTGTATCCCCTTTCCCCAGGGCCCATCCTTATTTTAAAAAATGATTTAATAACTTTAGGGAGGCCTAGCCTTCACTTTTTATTGTATTAAACGGAGGGTGGCCGATTTTGGCCCTGAGGATCCCATCTCTTGGGGCCCCTTTACTTTTCATATAAAAAACAAGGGGAGGGGGCCATGCACCCCCTGGCAGATTTCGGACCTTGTAGACCCCATTCCCCGGGGCCCGGCCTCTAGTGTGGGTGTCCTGGTTCACAGGGCACCCACAGTTGATTGTTTGGGACCGCGGGGGAGCCTCAAGGCCCCTGCCGGCCCCTGCCGGCCCCTGCCTCCTGCTGAAGCCAGCATTGATTTGATACAGAGGGTGTTGCTAACATGCAGCTCCCTGTCTGTCAAAGCCATTGTGCTTACTTTCAGCAAGCAACAGCATTTTCAATGCTCTCGCTTGCTGAAAGCGAGCTCAGTTTGCTGTGGCTTGGCAGGAGCTGTAAAGGTTCAGCCAAGCTAAAGCAAACGGCTATGTCACAGGGATGGGCACTCTGGGACATTACAGGAGCTGGCCCTGGGGGGTGTCAGTCGTCAGGGCCATCTTGGGCTCCAGCGTGGAAGGGGCATACAGCTGCCTTCCTTTGTTTCATTTAGCCATGGGGATGTGGTGGTCCCCTGGGCTGGGGGTCCACCACAGACCCTCTCCATTATATTTTATTTAAATGTAAATCCCTGGTAAGGTGGTGACCCCCGGGGTTGTGAGGTTGTGGGGTGGCCACATGCCCCATCACTTTCTTTATACTGAAAGACCCGGGCAGGTGGCTATTCCTGGGGCTGCCTGTGAGACCATACGGTCCTCCACCGCACTAATTTAACAAATAGCCCTGGGAAGGTGGCAGTCCCCAGAGCTGTTGGGGGGAGGGGGATGCTGTCCCCCCCCATCAGGGGAACGGGGGTGCCTCCACTTTATTATAAAACATGGGCGCCGGGATTTGTCTCTCCCAAGGGATTTATGAACAAGATGCTTAGAAGCTCCCTCATTTATTATTTTTTTTGTTTGTTTTGCTGCAGGTCCACCTGCAAATTTGTGACAAAATTCAATTTAAAAAAATGCTTTTAATCCCCCACCCATATCTGTTGTGGGTGGGGGGGGGGGGTGTCAGGGCATTCCTACCCTGCCAGTCTTTTTGGGAGGTTTCGCACCTGGCGATGCAGCGCGAAAGCGCTGTCGCCAGCGAGATCTATTATCGACTTGCCTCGGAAGGGAGACAAGAGATGGGCACGCGCAGGGCGAATGGGGGTCGTGAACGCGCACGTACAGCCACGCGGTGTGCTCATCTCCTGTCCCCCCTTCCATCGTCGCAAGGCTGATGCAGTTTCGCTTTCCCACTCCGCCTGAATCAGAGGCAATGAATTCAAACCTGCCCCTGCTCCAACAATACAGTATGGAGAGGGGTCGTGATGCACCCTTCACACAGTGCCCCCACAACCTCAGGGTTTCTCAGCAGCCCCTCCATCCTCATCTGGTTGCAGCGGCTTGGTCCGGGTCAGCACCAGCAGCAGGAGGAACAGGAAGGCGCTGCGGTCTGCGGAGGCTACCATTTATCATCCGCGCATCCTCCCGCCGCGCAGGAGTGGGCCTCCCGGAGCCCCAGAGCCCGGCCTCTTGGGGTCCTTCTGTGTGTCTAAGTCCCCTGGTTTTGCTCTGTCCGGCGGTTGCTAAGCACACAAGCTCCGGGCAAGTACGGCGAAGTCTCCAGGTGCCGCCACTGGGCATGAGCCACAGGCCACGCCGATGTGCACGCTCACGGCTTGCCTACGCGCATGGCGTACTTTCACTTTGCTTTGTTTCCTTTCTGTCGCTGCCTCTATTTCTGGCTTTCCCTCTCTCTCCTTGCAGTAGGAGCCCTCGCCCCCACCCTCTGAGCAGTGTGCGAGAGCTAATGCCTAGAGTTTGAGTAGGAAATATGCTATCAGAACAAAATAAAGAATGGAAACAAAACTACAATTGCCGATCACACTAGGAAAAATTTCCCAGTATGATCGGCATTTGTAATTTTGTTTCCATTGTTTAATTTGATGACATTTTATGTAGGCATGGGTTAGAGCTGATACTTGAACCGGTTCTCTGCTCATGAAGTCAGCAGCTCTGTAGCTTACATAACACCCTCTGAAAAGTATAGCTGACACCGAACCACCACCAGTATGGCAGCAGCAAAATGTTGATACATGGAGGTGACTGAAGAAAAACAGCAACGCAATGAAAGATGAAAGAGCAGTCCGGGGCATTAATACACTATCGCTAGCCCTTGCCAGCAAGCACATTTGTTCATGGAAGGAGAAGCAGTGCGGGCGGGTGCTGAACATGTACAGCAGCCTAGGAGAGGTGAGTGCAGGCTGCTTCTGCTTCCCATTCACTGCGTCCAGGTCTTAATATTTGGCCCTATTCTTTGTGCACTTTTCTCCCCCTGCATAGTGTTACTCTCTGTACCCCATGTGATTTTCCCTGCCCGTTACTTTCCTCTTCAGTGCTTGTTTTTAGGGGACTCCGCTTCAAGCAGAGTCCCAAAATGGCTGCCGAAACTTCCTGGTTGAAGTGTTGGCAGCCAGTCAAATCTGGTGTAATCCTGTTCAGCGGTTTGGGCTTTAGTCGTGTTCAAAAAATGAAAAATCTCCACAGACATAACCTTGGGAAAACTCATTGTGGGAACCCCCTTTTTTCTCTGCCCCTACTTGACAGATCAGGTCAGCCAAGAAAGGTAGAATTTTTGAAAATGTGAAGATTCATGGTGCGGCGCCAAAGTTATTGGCAAAACAAATCTTTGTCTTAACTGGAACTACCTACTGGCTAGTGCCAGTAGAAAGGAAGGACGGACATACACACACGTGTTCAATGTGAAAAAAATATTTTTATCAACAAGTGCTCAATCAACAGTACAATACTGTAATAGCAATTCGCCATCTCTTAGATCATTTGGCCAAAGAGAACATAGTTCAATTTCTGTGGAACAAGATATTGCTAATGTAGCTGAGATGTATTGTTGGATCTCTTCTAAAGCAGCGCTTGCGCTGTCTCTTCAAGACATGCTGTATTCAGGTATGGACTTGAAACTCTGCCCGCTTTCTCTCCTTTTTAATTGGCTCCTCTCTCTGTAATGGTGTCTTTCCATTGGTCAATAGGCTTAGTAGTCCCTCCTTAGTACCACCTTTTCTCTTGTAATCTCCCATGAGGACACCACCTGTTATGTGTTGTTACTGGGTACTTTGTAAGTGCAGCCAGGAAGCACTATTTTTTTTAACTGTCTTTCTTCTGCCTTCTGTTGCGGACATGACACGCTCTCCCACAACGCTTGTTTTTTTATTGTCTCATGCAACTAGCGCAGCAGCCTCAGCAGATATAATGGTTGTGCCTTTCTTTTCTTATTTGCGGCACCAAATGTGGCTGCATGTCTTTTGTCTATTTATTAACTTTTGTTCTAATGGTAGCACCTGCTCTTTACCTTTAAAAATCATAAGCTAAAGTGCGGGTTTTGCAATTGCTTCAAAAGTAAAGAAATAGAAAACATTGCAAATGTTTTTCTATTTCTTTACTTTTGAAGCAATCACTGCTCCCGCGCTTTAGCTTAAGATGTGTAAAGCTAAAGCGCAAGTGCCGTAATTCATTTGCAATTTAATAGCTCTTGCATTACTGAAAGTTTGAGCTATTGGTGTTGCATTAATATTAGCAATGCCAGCAGCTTAAACTTTCAGCAGTACGAGACCTATTGCATTGCAGATGCTTATATTCCAGGGTATCTGTATTAAGTTCCAACAGAGCTCTGCATGCGACTTTCTCATTGGCACACCATAAAGAACTCTATACTGTAACTAGAGGTTAGAGTGCTAGAAATGCATCTGTCCAGAAACAAGAAATCAAAAACAGCTGGTGAAGCTATTGAGTACCTGTAGCAGGGAGGCTTTTTTTTAGGGTACCTAATTGACATTCTTTTGGGTTCTTTGCTGGTCCCAGCACCAGGGCTTAAGTTCTGGGCATGCTCGCGTTTCCTGGGAGATCCCTAGCCCTTTAGATTGCAGCTTCCCGATGAGAGTTAAAGGCCACTCTGTCTTCCTGCAACAAATGTCATTGTACGAGCATGTTGTGAACGGAGCAGACTCATATTGTACTTTGTGACCGTGTTGCTGGTTGTGATAAGGGAGCAGTCCTTTATTTGAGCCGGTGGGGTGGGGGATGCTGGTAACTATTTTCTTTTTTAGGGAACAGCTTAGTTTTTCAGATTAGATATTTCAGTGTAATTCGGAAGCATACAGATAGCAAAGTAGGAGCAGAGCTTTGGGTACTGGCACTCTTTCACAAATTTACCACTGCGAGTGAGTAGATACATTTACCCTGCTTCCTGCATGCGCACAGCAGTTATTATATGACAGACACACGGTATTAACAAACCACCTAGCCACGTGTTAACTGTGAGTTAAAACGCCTCACGTTGCTGTTGGAGAGGGACTGGGAATTTTAAACATGCTTCCAAAAGAGGACAGAAGGTGGAAGGGAGAAAATATGTTACTACTTCCCACTCAATCCCTCCACCCTGTTCTCTTGTTCCCCCACAAGTGCCCCACTTTGTTTTCCCTCTTTTCTCTGGCCATGCAACATGCCCTCTTCTCCCATCAATTCTTCCCTTAACTCCAACACCCATGTCTGCGCTTCCTCCCTTCTTGCAATCAAAAACTTTGGCAATTTATAGCCAACACCTCTTATTTGTGGAAATAAAGACTTACCACAGCTTGATTTACTAAACCAGTAGGAAATTCACTAGTGATGGGAAAGCATGGATTCACAAATTCTCATTCAAGAAGTCCTATTACAAACCAGCTTTGGCAAAGCCAATAAGTCTTCCCTTCTTGGCCAGTTGGTACAGTGTTTTTTTAGGTCTCAGCTGGCGTGGCTGCGCACATGCGCAGCTTGCTCAGCGAGATTTCAGTAAAGGGCTTTAAGCCACGAGCCTCTTTTCCATTGGCTGGTGTCACCGTTTATGCTAAACGGTGGCCAGCCATTGGTAAAGAGCTTTTCATGACGTAGACTTTTCTCTTTTTCAGACGGCCCACTTGGACGGGCTCGCCTGCTTTCCTTCTGAAGTAAAAGATTTCTTATCTTTATGGGGCCATGTGTTTGAAAGACATGGCCCCATAACGACAAGAAACCTTTTACTACAGAAGGAAAGCAGGCGAGCCCGTCCAAGTGGGCTGGCCAATGCAGCGCGGTCCTCTTTCGCTCTCTAGAGAGCGTGGTTAGCACCACGAAGCTTCACTTGTTCACAAGAGTTCATCGTGAGGTTTACTACCCAGCTTCAGTTCAGTCTACTTCATCAAGCTATCGGCCTCCTAAAAAACTCCCCACAGAGCAGACTGTTTCCCATCCTGCGCTCCAATGCCTTTGGGTCGAGTTAGGGCTATATAAAAACTGCAAAAAACAGAATAACCTTTGTAATCTGCCTGCAATGGTAAGTGACACCGCAGAGTAGCTGATGTTTGTTTAATTTATGATTTTGTATAGCGCTACCTCTCATTTTGGATGTCGGGACGCAGTTTGAAGATCCAAGCCAAACATTTGTTGTGTACACTAAAGGCACATTTTATTTCTGTTTACATATAAATTCGTCCATTCCCAGACACCTAGTCAGTGCCTCAACAGCTTGGCGTGAAATGTAATTACTCACGTCAAACGTTCCCTGCTATTGACCCACATTATTTACATAAAAGGGCAGCGTCGTTCTTATTAGCAGCCTACTGTTTCTGGGTGAGTGGCTGGAGACTGCCCGTGTGATCCTGGATGCACTCAAAAGAATGGCATTTATTGGGTCAGCAGAGTCGCGCCCTTTACACAAGGCTGTTCCCAAGTGTTTGTTCACGGACAGCACAAGAATATAAATACTGGCGCCTCTAGAGGGGGGACAGATGGGGGCTTGTGTTTTACTCAAAATGTTTAAGTATGTATGTTGGTATAAATGGTTCTATACCTACATATATTTTTAGCTATAGATGTATACATACAAAGGACAGTAGTCGTAAAGGTTTAAAGAAAAATTTCACTTTCCAGAGAGCGCGTTTAGCACCACGAAGCTTCACTTGTTCACAAGAGTTCATTGTGAGTTTTACTGCCCAGCTTCAGTTCAGTCTACTTCATCAAGCTACCGGCAACCCTAAAATCTCACTACAGAGCAGACCGTTTCCCACCCTTTGCAAGCAACACCGCAATTAAGCCCCCCTTCTCTCAGTAACGAAGGAGCTCCTCTGAATCACAAGTCAGCTGCAGGAGCCCTTCTGCCCCCAAGTGCTGGGTATGCGTGTACTCGGCACTGCCCAGGATATCTGAGTTCCAATGTGTGATCCTGAATACATCACTTCATGTCCCTGTGCCACACACCCTATTTCAACATAAAAAGAGGGAACGTGTAGAAACGTGCTAAATACCTACTGTAAAGCACTGTTAATGCGAACATACAGATTGTGATATAATTTTGAATTGAAAGAAATAGCTGTATATTTCAAACATGTTTACGAATGCCCCTCGTTTAAAATGTCATAATGTGTGTTGAAGCCCTTCCATCTTCATTTCTATACCGTTGCAACACTGACTGACTTTGTACTGGGATATCTTTTACTTTTCAGACAGACTGTAGACTGTGAAATGTCACGCCCTTGTGTTTGATGTTGCAAATGACAAAATGCCACCAAGCTTATGACTTCCACTATTCTAGTGCAAATCAGAACTGCGAAAACCTCTGTGTCAGGAAATTCTATTTTCATCGGTGAAATATTTTTGGGAAGCACACATTGCACATTGAATGCCTCTAAGCACTATGGTAAATTAGTAAACTTGCAAAGATCTGGGTTGAAAGTTGACTCTCGTCCTCACAGTAATGCAAGCTACTCACTCCGCTCACGTCTGTCAACCGTTGACAACTAAACAATACTGCCCACCAGTGCCCTGTCTTCACACTACCGACCAGTGCCAGCTCTTAACAGCGTCTCCTCACGCTGTTCACTTCTGCAAACTTCTGACACTATTCACCAGTGCTAGCTGCGTGTGCCCGTCTGCATGTGCCTACCAGTGTCACCTTCTGAGAGTTCCCGCCAGTGTCCAGTTTCCCACACTGCCCACGATGGTCAGCAATGTGGATGCTGATGCTGCCTACACTAGCACCAGTTTTTCACGTCCGCGCTTTGGAGCCACAACTGTGGTATGAAGTGCTATACACATGCTGTTATAGCAAAGAACGCAGTACATTGCCCACCAGTGACAACGTATCGCATTGCCATCACTGAAAAAGGCAAGATTTCTCACCTGTGACACTTTCTTACATTTCATTCTCATGCCAGGTTCATTGACTGCCATATGTGCCAGACACTACCTACCATGCTAGTTTCCCCCCATTTCCAGCAGTGCCAGCTTTACACACTAACAGTGTTTTTTCACACACTGCCCACTTGCACCACCTATTCCTGCTGCTTAATGGTGCTTACACCTACTGAGGCATGTTGTGTAGTCCGCTTTCCACGTACACAGAATCCTTGTTATCTGTGTTAACACTGCCAATTATAATGTGAATTAAAAAGAAAAGAAGTATGTTAAAGTTAATGGACAGACTGCACGAGGGAGAGCAAGACTGTTTGGAGGAGGACGTGTAAGCTCTTTCTTACCACCTGTAGGGCTCCCTCATTCTTTTGGGGGGAGATAATGAGGATTAAAAAGAAAAGAAGTATGTTAAAGTTAATGGACAGACTGCACGAGGGAGAGCAAGACTGTTTGGAGGAGGACGTGTAAGCTCTTTCTTACCACCTGTAGGGCTCCCTCATTCTTTTGGGGGGAGTTGGGGCACTGGACTTTGGTCGTTTATCATTGCAAACGTCATCTTAAAGGACATGTTGGAATAGAGAGTGCTGCTTTTTGGGAAATGTAAAACTAGCCTGGCACTGTTTGAGATGACATGCAATACTCAGATTCGAGTTGGGAATCTATAAATGGTTTCTCCTTTATCCAGTTGCTAAAATGTGGGGATTGGCCATCTAATGTAGCGCTACAGATAAAAGTCTGTTTCTTCCAGTTGCTTCTTGGTGCCTAATAACCTATATTAAAGGTGGACAAGCCTGTCAACTGACAAGATAACTCACGCTGCCGGTTATCCTTTGCTCTTAGAAACCAGCTGTTTTTATGGTCTGGCTTGACAGCATAGCTGTTGCCAGCCAATCATGTGAGAACCACCAGGATAAGGGCTTTGGCTTCACCCACCTGTTCGGTGTCAGGAGTTCATCTTTTGATTGGGCTGAAGACTTGTGCTTCCACAAAAATGTGCTTGCCCTCCATACAGCTGGGATTCTCTACTACTCACCCGCTACTATTCACTCTCTACTACTCACTCTCCTTGTCTGATTGGCGGATGAGAGGCAAGATGGCGGTCGGCTGAGACCGGAGTGCACCCTATGCTCCGACCGGGCTCCAACTGCTTAACCTAATTTACCTAAGAATGCCGACATATCCCTTAGGTTAAAAAATGATCTATTTACCCTGATCGCTGATCTTGATACTGAGCTGGATAAAGAGCTCCCTGAGCCCCCCGATGGAGATTGGAAATGAGCGTCTCGGACAATAAAAGCCACGAATCAGAGAGGCCGCTGTATAACAGATTACCAGTGCTTAGTTTTGTAATTGGCTTGGCTGTGCTCTGTTTCATATACAGGACGATCCCTAAAGCAGCAGAGCAAGGGAAAGTAAGAACCTACCTGACAGGGCGCACTGAGTTTGAAGAGATGGCACCCAAGGTAGCAGTAGCGGCCTCTACGACGGCGGCAGCTCGGGCTCGAGCTGCCAGGCAAGCACACGCACAGGCACTTCGGGAGAATCAAGAGCGTGCCGCCAAGGTAGATGGAGCGTGTGCGGGAGAAGCTGCTCAAGCGACAGTAACCCTGAAGCGTGGAGGAGCTGCGGCCGTAACCCGGAAGGGAAACCCGACCGGCCCATCTGTGGCAGATCTCCTGTGCAGAGCCCCTGGTTTGCTTCTGGATCTGGGCGGGAAGCTCACGCCAGTAATCCCCGTAAGTGATAGCCTGCAGCAGCAGCAGCCAGTGATGATGGGGGATAATTCCCCGATGTGAGGGGAGTACAGGCAAAGACTGAAGAGCAAAGAGAGGTGGAGGATCTAGCCCCCGGCCTTGAGGAAAGCGCGCTCCACAAGCTAAAAGACAGAAGAAAAGAAGGTATGCAACCTCCTCTTATTCATACAATAATGGATAGAGACGTTGCCTTGGGGGGGTGATGATGGGGCAGGAAACTTGATTACTAACAACCCTGGAGATAAAATACTGACCCCGGACACTGATACTAATTGCTTGGGAGGACCCCAGACTTCCCAACACCCCCAACACATGACAGCTTGGTCTAGCGCTGCAATGACGGTAGTTGATGGTGCTGATCTTGGGGGGAGCGGCGAGTCAGTCAGGCAGGGGGCAGTTAATACCAATAAGGAAATTGAAATTGATAATGACACTGAAAAAGACCCCAGTGATTTCTATTCTTTCTCAGAGGGAATAGAATGGTCTGATGATATCACATCCGAGTTATTGGATGAAATCGGTAGTGGTGACAAAACAGACACTAAAGCCCTGAATTCTAGAGCTAAAATGACTGTGAAGCGGAAAAAGAAGCGTAACTGGGGGCAGAATTAGACTGGGAGTACACACCTACCAACCTACTCTTGAGCCCCTCATCTGCACCTACCCCCGCAAGGCAAACGATTCAATCTGCACACACTGATCCACCGGCCCCAACCCTTGACACTGTTCTTCAAGCCATCGCTTCACACTGCGAGAAAACCTCGCAAGACATACGTAGGGCTCAGGCAGCATTACGCAAAGTCCAAGGGGTGGTTAGGAAATTAACGGAGACATGCAGTACCTTTGGGGACAGACTGACAGAACTCGAATCCAGAGTAGTTTCTAATGAGGCAGAGATCACCTTGAACCAAGAGCGGGTAGAATCCCATGAGATTGAGTTGGCAGACGTAAGGTGGAAGCTCGAAGAGTTTGAAAACCGCCAGCGCAGAAACAACCTGCACATACTGGGGGTCCCAGAGGCAGCGTAAGGGGGCGATGTTCGCCTATTTGTGGTCAAACTTCTTCGAGACACTCTCTAACTGGGACGCAGAAGTCCAACATGCCCATCGTATGCCGTTTACACTAAAGATACCAGTGAAACCTGGAGCATATACTCGTGTCATTCTAGTACTTTTTTGGCAACTTTATGCTCCGCCAGGCAATTTTTGAAAAAGCAAGGCCTGAGGCGAAACGTACCAGTAATGAGATCTCCTATTTTGTGCGCCCGGATTTCTGCCACTCCACTGTCGAAAGACAGTGGAGGTTATGCCAGTTAATTAAACCTTCTCAGGAGAAAAAGGCACAGGCCTACCTCAATAACCCGGCACAGCTTAAAGTAATCTATGGGGGTCAAACAAAGTTTTTTATTTCAGAAATTAAAGCTAAGGAATACCTTGATGGGCTAAGCTAAGCTGAGTTAAAGCTAAACCAGTTCCAGTCAGGTCTTAGCCGGAATAACTTGATTTATTGGAATAATGTGATGATAAAACCGTAATCAATGGAAAGAGGATGGGGGTAATGTGTAAATTATGTGTATAATCTGTAAATTTATCAAACTAAATTGTTGAAATGTTGGTTCACTCAGATGAGGGGGTAGTTAGTTTTAAGATCAGCATTTATATATTGATAAATTGGCATTTAAATGTTTATAATATGATTATCAGTTTGGGCCCGAAGCACGTGTTGCATGCCCATCACTACCAGACTCTAATGGAGTCTGTATGCCTCACTATGGGTCTGGGGGGGAATGGGGGGTGGGTGGACAGGGGGGGCAGGGGGTGAAAACACATTAAAAAAGCAGCAACTCCAACTTGATAATGAGACTGATACATGGTGTCACTGATCTTGTGAAATTAATAAAGAACATGCAAAAACCCGAGAAGTTTAATTTGGTTAATTATGCCCTTAGGAAAATGCTTAACAGACCAAAATGGGGAAAATAGCGATTTGTACTTGGAACGTGGTAGGATTAAATTATAGAAATAAACGCGCCAGGCTTAGTGAGATAATCAAACAAAACAAAGCTGATATCTGTTTCCAAGAAACTTACCTACCCTGGGACAAGAAGGATTTATTGAAATTTAAAGGCTATAACTTATGGCCAAGATACCCCTGGGGAAACCTATACGTACAGCAGCAGATACCCAGGGAAGATGGGCTATCGCAGAACTGGCACTGGGGTTAACTATTTGTACAGTTTACGGGTCAAATCAAGATGATCCCTATGTTTTCGAGACCCTATAATTGGAACTTGCGTCCTGGCTCACTTGTATTGTGTGGGGATTTTAATATTTCATTATGTCCAGCCTTTAGGAAACAACAAAGGTATTTAGGCCGTAAACCAAAGGTATTTAATGCGGTTAGCCATCTTAGAGACAGTTATGATCTTGTGGTTGTCTAGGATTATAAAAACCAACCTGATCCAGGGTATAGTTATTACTCACATCCCCACAATAAGTATGTCAGGATAGACTATATATTAGTCAGAAGGGACTTATCTAATCAAGCTACGATATGTAAGTGGCCGAAGATAATTTCAGATCACAATGCATTAATTTACTCTACTGATTTCTTGGTTTCAACAAACAACAAACTAGCTGGACTTTTGACAGGAAACTTTTGGTTAACAGTGGCTGCATAACCTTTATTACTAAATGGGTGCAAGAGTACTTTGATTTAAACAGTTATAGTGCTTCAAGGGGGTAGTGTGAGACTGTTTTAAAGCTTCCCTAAGGGGGGGAGACAATCATCTATGTGGCCAAGATTAAAAAACAACTTGATAATAAAAATCACTTATTGATGACAGAATTAGCTAGAACTGAGGAAGATCATGTGGCATCAATAGCTCGGGGGGAGGATGGGGCTCATACAATGAGATGCATGCTGCTATTAAAAACTGATCTAAACACCGGTCTTACACAAAAAGCAGCAGAAACCTATCAAACACTTCAAAATGACGTGTATGAAAACGGAGAGAGAACCGGGAAACAGCTTGCTCTACGTACTAGACAAAAACTTTCTTATAACTTTCTTGTATCTTTCTCTTTTTGCATCCTTTTTTTGTATTTGTATTTATTAGAGCTGCTTATTAAAAATAAAAAAAAAAATAAAAAAATGAACCAATTGCGGCACCCCGCTTTAACTTAAGATGTTTAAAGCTAAAGCGCGAGTGCTGTGATCCATTTGTAATGCAATTGCTCTCACGTTACCAAAAGTTGGAGCTTTTGGCGTTGCATTATTATTAGCAACTCCAACAGCTTAAACTTTCACCAATGCGAGACCTATTGCATTGCAAATGTTTTTTTTTATTGCTGTGAAATGTTTTTCATTCTGACTGATTCCTTTGTCAGCTATACCAACAAAAACCTAATAAAGTTTCTTTTTTTTATTATGGAAAACAGGGCTTATCCCATACTCTGCTGCAGAAGGAAATCTTCATATTTGCTAAAATCCCTAGTATCAACACCAAGATTTTTTAGTAACCCTATTTTACTTTAGTGCATGCCACAGACCAGCACCCTACTCTGAAAACTGTTCCAGCTCAGTTCGCCATCTGCCAATTTTATGGGCATATCAATATATTGGCTACAGTCTGATAATGACCTATCAGAGGGTTTAGTCTTAGTGTGACATTTACAAACAATAAAAAATTTCCTAGCTAACGTAAGGGAAAGTTTCAATTTTATTAAGGACACAGAGGCGAGGATTAGGCTTGTCTCTCTTCACTTTTACTATAATTTGATTACTCCAGAAGCCATTTCAAGTTTGTAAAAGTTCATCAAAAAAACTACATCTCCCATGAACACTAGGGAGTGACATCAACATATTCCAACCAATGAAACAACAGTACATTATATAACATCTCATGTAGTCCTTCTAGATTTCTCTTTCTTCCTGCGACCGCAGTCAAGTGCCACTTTTACCATCAAGTCTATTAAATCGGAGGATCTTGAGTACACTGAACCAACAGATATAGCTGAAGTATTCCAACTGTACTATCAAAAATTCTATATAGCAGATAGGATAACTAGCAGTGTTGAAACTGGAGTATTTCTAAAGGAATTTTTAGCTAATACAGGATGGGATAGGGCCTTAGATACTATAATGAAAGAAGATCAGGAAAAAGAGATAACTCTAGTAGAAGTGCAGTGTGCTCTATTCGACCTTGCCTCAGGAAAATCAGCTGGCCCTGATAAAATCCCCATAGTTATATAAAATCTTTGGAGCGCAAATCCTGCCTCTCCTAATCGATCTCTATATTGGGATACAGTGGAGTGGTATTACGCCAACTTCATGGAAAGAAACTAACATAATTATCTTTCCAAAAAAAAGGCAAATCAGCGGATCTTCCATCGTCTTACCGCCCAATCTCTTTGATAAACTCCGACTCCAAGCTGTATGCAAAGATCTTGGCTAACCGGCTGGGAGGGGTCATCGAACATCTGGTCTCCCCCTGGCAACATGGCTTTATCCCCGGCAAATCTACCACCGATTACACTCGCAGAGTGATTTCACTCTTCGCTGTCATGGCCGGGACCGGGGGCCGGATGTCAATGATCCTTCTCGATGCCGAGAAAGCCTTCGACAGGGTGTCATGGGAGTTTCTTTGGAGTGTATTGGAGCAAAATAACTGTGGACCTATATTTATTAATGCTATTACAGCAATGTGCCAAGAACCAACAGCCAAGATCTAGGTAATGGGCATTGAATCTGGGATAGTCCGGATAACAAGAGGAACAAGGCAAGGTTGTCCATGCTCCCCATTATTATTTGCTATGTATATTAACCCCTTGATTGTTAAACTTATGCAAACTCCCTTAATTAAACCAATCACCTCTGGTATATTCGACACTAAAACACTTGCCTATGCTGACGATGTGGCCGTACTAACATCTGATCCATCTGAAGCAATCGTTGAAATTGAGACTATCACACAAAAGTTTGGAAGTTATTCTGGATACTCTCTTAATAAAGATAAAACCATCATCTTATGTACTGATAATATAGACTATAATAATTCCAGAAAAGCAGAAACAGCAGTATACCTCGGGTTTGTATGAGTACAAAGATCCAAGACATTTGTAAATTAAACTATGAACCTTTAATTTCTACAATAAAACAAGATCTAATGTGGGTTAATAGTCTACATTTATCAATTATTGGGAGAGGCAATTATCTTAAAATGAATATACTTCCCAAAGTACTATACCTGTTTCGAGCCATACCTCTACTTATTGATGACAAGATAGTTAAAACCCTCAAATCCCAAATGGCTAAATGTACCTGGCAGTATGGTAAAATTAGGAGGTCGCTGAAATATTTATCGCTGCCACAGGATAGGGGGGTTTAGCCGTCCCAAATATTATGCTTTATCTTTGGGCTGCCCTCCTGCAACAAATGGCTCTGCTATTTAACACTTGTGATCAATTAGAGAACTTGGGAGGCACAGGAATACCATCAATTTATGAATTGTCAATAGGGGTGAAAGCCTGAGGGCTCTTGCTTAGACAACTTGAGCCAAGCTATTTAAAAAAAAACTAGATTTAAAGTGATTAATAATGCAGGGAATGTATGGGGAAGAATTGTTAAATATATGAAGATCTCAAGATTTAACAGGTATACGCCCCTTTGGCGTTCCTCACTTTTACCTAAGCAGACTAACAATACTATTTGAAAAAAATGGAAAAATCTTGGAATTATTACAACGGGATTTTCTCAGTGGTGATCCAAATATCAGATTTTTAAACCTTCAAAGAAAATTTAAAGTCTCCAGTAGCGATTATTACAAATATATTCAATTAAATACAATTTTCAGTTTGAAAACTCCTAATATTATATTAGATAAGATCCCTCTGTTAGAAACGATAAGCAAGCATACGTCTAGAATTTGCACTATTTATAGTATACTACTCTGGAAACTTCAAGATGATCTTGAACATACCGAAGTTGCATGGGCTGACAAACTTGCTAACCCCAATGTTGACATAGATATGAGCCTACTATTAACATCACAGCTGCTTTTGAGTGCTAACCTCAGGGCTCAGATGTAGAAGACCATTTACAATCTTAATTATACACCTGCTAAGCTTTATGCCTGGGGCAAATGACGAATGTCCTAGGTGTGGAAGGGGCCCAGCTACATTAATTCATATGTTCTATGAATGCGACAAATTAACATTTTTTTAAAAGAATGGTGCCTGAATATTGGGAAGAAGTGTTTGGGCATAAACTGCCGGAATCTCCTATGCTTTATATTTTAGGGTGTGACAGTTCTTTAGACTTAAGTATAGAAGAGGAGTCATGCTTATTTATTTGTACAGCAGTGTACAGAATTATATTGGCAGCTCGCTGGAAAGAGGTAGATCCACCAATCTTTCAAATGTGGTTAGCTCGTTTCCTAGGTGTCTATAACAAGGTAAAAGCTATCTATGCTACTAGGGGTAGACGCGCCAAAATACTTGGTGCTAAGATCTGGTCCCTTATAACTACCTGGAGTACGACCACTAGGAATGTATAAACTGTATTATATTTTTATATTTGTAATGATCAGTTGGTTTATAATGATTGTTATGAATTTTGGACTACATATGTAATCTCTACAACTTTCAGATTAATTTATGAGTTGTATCTTTCTCTTTTTGCATCCTTTTTTTGTATTTGTATTTATTAGAGCTGCTTATTAAAAATAAAAAAATAAATAAAAAAATGAACCAATTGCGGCACCCCGCTTTAACTTAAGATGTTTAAAGCTAAAGCGCGAGTGCTGTGATCCATTTGTAATGCAATTGCTCTCACGTTACCAAAAGTTGGAGCTTTTGGCGTTGCATTATTATTAGCAACTCCAACAGCTTAAACTTTCACCAATGCGAGACCTATTGCATTGCAAATGTTTTTTTTATTGCTGTGAAATGTTTTTCATTCTGACTGATTCCTTTGTCAGCTATACCAACAAAAACCTAATAAAGTTTCTTTTTTTTATTATGGAAAACAGGGCTTATCCCATACTCTGCTGCAGAAGGAAATCTTCATATTTGCTAAAATCCCTAGTATCAACACCAAGATTTTTCAGTAACCCGATTTTACTTTAGTGCATGCCACAGACCAGCACCCTACTCTGAAAACTGTTCCAGCTCAGTTCGCCATCTGCCAATTTTATGGGCATATCAATATATTGGCTACAGTCTGATAATGACCTATCAGAGGGTTTAGTCTTAGTGTGACATTTACAAACAATAAAAAATTTCCTAGCTAACGTAAGGCAAAGTTTCAATTTTATTAAGGACACAGAGGCGAGGATTAGGCTTGTCTCTCTTCACTTTTACTATAATTTGATTACTCCAGAAGCCATTTCAAGTTTGTAAAAGTTCATCAAAAAAACTACATCTCCCATGAACACTAGGGAGTGACATCAACATATTCCAACCAATGAAACAACAGTACATTATATAACATCTCATGTAGTCCTTCTAGATTTCTCTTTCTTCCTGCGACCGCAGTCAAGTGCCACTTTTACTGTTCTTGCTTATTAGAGTCTGCCCCTGCAACAAAGGGATACCCATTATTTGCAATTTTAAAGAAAATTCAAGCATCATAACAAAACATGACTTACGATTTTGAAACCAGGTTTATAAATCAAAACAGATATTCACGTCATAAATCATTCCGTAATAACATCAACTTATCCCCAATAATGGGAAAGGGAGAATTTTCTCAGGAATTCTTGGGGTGGGCTAATCCTCACCTCCGTATCCTTAATTGAATTGAAACTTTCCTTTACGTTAGCTAGGCCATTTTTCATCCTATGTCGGGGCCAGGAGGCGAGGATTAGGCTAGTTCAAAGCTTATCCACTACCACGCTTGCCAAAGAGGAAACCAGTCTAAAATAAAAGGTCTTGAAGGTGGAGTCATTTGACCAGTATGCGGCATTGAGTATAATCTCAAGAGAAGTTCCTAGACAGAATGCCTTTGAGGCCATGGCCCCTCTGACTGAGTTGGCTCCAAAATGGGAAGCATCAATCCCTGCTTCTTGCATGACCCACCTGATCCATCTGGCAATCATAGGAGACTAAACCGCTTTGTGAGATTTGGTGAGTGCAATTAGCAATTGTTTCTCCCCATGAGGGCGGAGTCCAGTCATAATTTCATAAGCCTTAATAGTGCGAACTGCACATAGTGTAGGATTTTCTCATAAAGCTGGGTAAAAAACAGTTGTAGAATTAGACTTCCTTCTGCGAGACATATGGAACATAACCCCTTCCAGGGTAAACACTCTACCTGTTATATCCAGGGCTTGGACATCCGAAACTCTGCAACAAGATAACAGACATAGAAGCATTGCCAATTTTAGCAACAGCTGTTTTCTAGACAGATATTTATGAGGCCAAGATTGAAATAAGGACAGGACTTTGTTACATCTATAAGGATGTGTACTTGGGTTCAGGAGGAACTGAAAGCATAATTCCTCTTAACAGTTTTCTGACCAGCGGATGTTCCCTGACTGGGTGACCATCCACATGCAAATGACCTGCCGAAATTGCTGATCTGTAAGTATTGATCAATCGATAAGCAAAACCCTTGGAAACCAGATTCGCCAGGAGGTTTACCACGTGGACAACATCTGCCTTCCCGGGATCAGTTTGCTGTTCTGTTGATGACACCAACATAACCATCGCAACCAGACGGAGTTGTATTGTCTGTGTGTATTATCTGCCCAGGCCTTAGCGAGCAAGGAAGAAGCTGCTTTCGATAGGCCTGCGACTTGCCAACGTCGCCTCTAACCCTCCAGGCCATAAGACAAAGAGATCTGGCTAGGACCAGCAGGTGAGGATTTTCTTGTGGAACCCGGAGGAGATCCGGAAACTGGGGTAGAGGGATTGAAAAATCCCAAGAAAGTTCCATCATCACTGGAAACCAGACTTGAGATCTCCAAATTGGGGTTATCACCACTACTTCCGCCTTCTGCCTGCGAACTTGTGCCGTTAATCTAGTTATCATGGTGAAGGGGGGAAATATGGTTGTTACTTGCTCCAGTCCTATAGGAAGACATCCAAGGCTGTCGCCTATGGATCTGGGCTCCAGCTGCAATACCTGTTGAGCTGGAAGTCCAGTCGGGACGCAAATAGGTCCACGCAGAAAGGACCCCACCTGTTCTGGATGTGTCAAAAGATCTGTGGATTCAGCTTCCACAGGCTGACATCACTCCAATTGTGAGAGTGCCAGTCGGCTACCTCATTGGGGCTCCCAGGAAGATACTCCGCTGATAAGGATATTTGATTATAAAAATTAGAAAATACTCCCATAGGGTTCGAGCTAGGTCCTCCTAGGTGATTAACATAGCGTACTGCTGTCACATTGTCCATTTTGAGATGTAGGAAACTCTTCACTTTGTTTGTTCCCACAACGAATCATGAAGGATCCCCCCCATCAACTCCAAGCAGTTGATGTGTAGAGAGCGTTCGATGGGAAACCATTTTCCGCCTGTGGAGAAATCCCCACAACGCGCGCCCCATCGGGAACCGCTGGCGTCTGGCTCGATTAGGAGGTTGGGTTGAGAGCCAAAAATTGCTCTGCCATTCCAGGTTTCCATGTGGCTTAGACCACAACCCATCTCTTCTTTCGTTTTGGGCAAAGGAGGAATCATCTGTGAGTATGACAGACTTTTCTGAAGATGTTCGATTTTCAAACGTAACTGGGTCCTGTGATGGAGAGGACCTGGGGAAATCGTTTGGATAGAGTATGACAGAAGTCCCACTATCCTCGCCAGTTGCCGAAGTAACACGTGGGACTTGAATATTGTCCTCCACAACTAGTTCCGAATTTTGGACAGTTGTCTCGTTGATAGACAGAGTTGCTTTGATTACTTTCACAATGAAGCCAAAAACTCCATCGATTAGGATAGGACCAGAGCTGATTTGCTCTCATTTATTATGAATCCTAAAGACCCCAGCAAATCTATTGCCATTTGAAAATGTTCGGAAAATCGAGCTGGACATTGATCCATGAGCAGGATATCATTGAGGTAAACAAAAAGTGTTATTCCTCCAGCCCGTAAATGTTCGATAACCAGCTTCATCAGCTTGGTGAAACACTAAGGAGCTGAGGAGAGGCCGAACAGAAAGGCGGTTAATTTAAAACTTGGGTCTCCCAGCAGAACTGTAGGAAAGTCTGTGCGGGTAAAAAATGGGTACCGCCACATAGACTTCCTTCAGATCTAGGTGGACCATCCAATTGGAGATTTGGAGCTGGTCTCGCAGGAGGTGATTACCCTCCATTTTGAAATGCCGATAAAGTAGCCAAGAGTTCAACTCCTTGATATTGATGGCGCAAAAGACTGTCCACTTCCTGGTCCACCAGCGCTCTCTGTTCGGGTGGCAAAATCAAAGGAGTGGGGTTGAGACAGGGTTCCATAAAATTCAATGTGGAAATCCTCCACCGTCTGTAACAGCCATGAATTTGAAAGTATTGGCAAATTTGCCTAGCTCCTTTATATTCGGGTCCCCGAACAAATTCCCGTGGTCTATCGTTCCCGCCTCCGATGATGAGAGCTCCCCCAGTTTGGGGTGAATCTTAATGAGGAGTGACCTACCCCTCTCTGTGGAGATGGCGCAGTTTGTGTTCCCCAGAAATATTATAGCCCATTGGGCCCAGTTGGACAGTACCTCTGGGGATATGAGGGAGCCGGAGGCCTTGGCGCCCTCCCCCATATCCATGATTTTTGCCAGGAGGCCGGCGATATCCAGGAGCTTATCCTGGCATGAGTACCAGGAGCGATCAATCCCTTTTTTAGAATCGCAAACAAATTTAACGAGAAAAGTGGCCATTTTGGGGTCTATCTCTGGTGTTGTGGCCAACTTCCCCTCGAGGGCGGGATGGGGACATTCTGCCTTGAGGCAACCCTTCACCTCTTTATCTAAAGGCTTCCTGAGCCGACTGGCCATGTAGGCCGCTACCTTGGGAGCCGGACACCATTCTGCTGATCCTGGGTGCAGGAAGTCATCTGGATTTCTTAAGTCCCCGTGGGTGGTTAAGTTGGTGTCTGCAAGGGAGGTCCGACCCTCCCAAGAAACTGGCCGTCGGGTGGCATGGTCTAGAACCATCGCCATCGGAAGTGTTGGGTGAGTTATCACCATCCCCTAAGTCCATCTGCGGTCGTGAGAGCGGAACTTCCCCCAAGGGGCCTGGTGTCTGGGCGTCTAGGATGGGTTGGGCATCCAGAAAGGCATTCTTAAGGCGTGCAAAAGCGTCTAAATCAACCCAAGGATCGTCTGTGCGTTTACGCTTCTTCACACTCTAGGGAGGGATGCAAGGTGAGTTAGCTGCCTGTCCAGGAGGTAGGGGAGCCAGGAGCCCATTAGAATCTTCCCTCACTTTGAGGAATTGCTGTCACTGCGCCTGGAGTGCCGCCAGTCTTTTCTCCAGGGGGGCCACCACCTGAGTCACTGCCCTGAGGATGGATGCGACCATGACCTCGAAAAACTGGTCATCTGTAAGAAGGTAGGTAACCTCCTCCTCTTTCATTTGGTCTCCAATTTCCTTGTATTCCATGAGGATTAAAATTAATGGAAGGATTCCCACATAAACAGAAGGGGTTAGAGTCTTAAAGCCTAATTAAATTAGTGCTAGTCTTTAAAGACCGATAACTGCAGGAACTTCCCCCTTATGTGTCTGTGGGGTAAAGTGCCTGGGGTATCCCTTTTTTTAAAGAAAAAAATGTATTTTAATTACTACGCAAGTACAGAAACAGCGAACTATTTATTCAAGCAGCTCGCATGTGATTCTCTGTCAATCCCTTTGGATGCGCGTTCTCTCCAAAACATCCCCCGTTTTGGCCAATTGAAGCCAGAACAATGCGTCAAATTCAAAGACAGAAATTGGCGTGTTCTGGCTGCCGGAGAGTAGAGGGTGCGCTGCGCCTGTAATTCAACAACGCATCCCCCTTGCCAGTTGGAAGACCGCACCACGTCACAAGCCTGAAGAAAGAACAGCTGCGTTGAGGCGAGGGCTCCCGCAGCGATAATGACACAAGTAAACACCAATAAAGACGGCCACAGGAAGCTCCTGTGGCGCTCACAATTACCAATAAGCAGATACAGAAATAAAGCACACTTAGCTGATTGCTGCTGGAGCAACAAAGAAAGAGGAATCTAGAAGGACTACACTGGACGTTAAATAATGGACTGTTGTATCATTGGTTGGAATATTTTGATGTCACTACCTAGTGTTCATGGGAGATGTCGTTTTTTTGATGAACTTTTACAAACTTAAAATGGCTACTGGAGTAATCTAATTATAATAAAAGTGAGGAGAGACAAGCCTAATCCTCGCCTTCGGGTCCTGACCTAGAATTGCTTTTAGAGGGGGGCACAAACAAATTGTAAAGAGTGTTATTTTGGTAATTCATACCAACATGAAAGCATGTCTATTATGTTAAAAAGTCGCTTGTCTCTTGTCCATTAAAGGGTAGGTGGGTCGCAAAAGTTGGTCCTACAAATGGGGTACTGGTTCTAAAATGTTTGGGAAGCATTGACCTAAGAGGGGTCTTCTAGCATTCAGTTAGTAGATAAATGTTTTGACAACTAGAGTATTCCTGGTTCCCTGGCTCCCTGTAAGCAATGGACTTTGGACTCCAGGGCAGTAACACTTGTGGCGTAGTTACGAAACTCTGCCTTATTTTTTTCTTGAATAGTGCTATAATGCTAGAGTGCACTGTGAATCTCTGTGTTCCATTCCAAGTGGTAGAAAAGAAACCTATAAGAGGAAACTAATTTGCGGCTCATTCTGCACTGACCATAATTGTTTTAGTTCCTTAACAAGTATGTCAAAGGTAGTAAACAAAGCTGGAAGCTCACACATCACTAGGGCAGGCGAAAACACCATGCATGCAAACAATCCTGACAGGCTATGGAATGAGCTACGTCAATGACCTATTGAAGCGCAGTGGGGAATTTTACTTCTCAAGGGACTTCTTCCACGAGTAAGTCAAATGTGGTCAGATCCAGAAGGACACTGCGTTTATAAAAGTAACTGAACGGTATCAGACAATCATTCTGAGTTCCATCTATGCCCCAGTTTGGGATATTCATTTTTTTCTGAGCAATAGTCTTGCTAGTACTCCCTTCCTCATGAGTTAAGGTGATAATTGGAACACATTCGTCTGGGGATAGGTATTTCTGGGTGCACTGCAGTTCAGGACGCAATACAAATCTGCATTACTGTGGACTATCTGATATAGACTATTAGTTGTAGATTCCTTACTGTTTGAATTTCCCCCATGTGTCAGTCTGGATCTGGATTTTTTTTCTTCAGCAGTACTCCTGCACGTCTTTAGGTGGCATCAGTTGGCTCAACGTCCATCATCGTGGGCGCCAGGATGACGTTGCGGGACGTATATAGCTGCTCATGCGCGCTGCCACTTCGTTCTTTTTCTGTGCCAGTTGGAGACGGCTTACCCCATAGCCATTTTTTAGTTAGTCTTTTTCAGCTTTTGTCGACTTTTTTCTTGAGTCTTGAACTTCTGGTGCGTCGAGGATGTCCACACGTCTGACTGGCTTCAAGCCCTGCGGCTCCTGTCAATGGGCGATATCAGTAACTGTTTCGCACACCCTGTGCCTTTTGTGTCTGGAGCGCTACCATGACCCGAAATCATGAACCGAGTGCCACGCCATGAACCTGAAGGATTTTCGGGAGCAGTCTCAAAAGCTATTGGAGGCCTGGCGCTTGGCTCTGCGTCCCTTCCGCAAGGAAAGGTCATGAACAGTCATGGAGCCCACACTCGTCGCACTCCATGTCATCGGGGAGGTCTTCGGGTAAGTCAGGGAAATGCAAGAAGTCAAAAAAGCACAGGGGTACTTCGACTTTACCCTGTCCATCGGCCGGTGCAATGCGGGACTCTGAGCGTCGTTGCTCGAAAGCTGTGTCTCTGGAGCAGACTTCTGAGACGACGACGCACCTCCCTGTTATTCTGGGAGCGAAGCGTCTCATGCCCAAATTCAAAAGTTCTATGAGGCATTGTACCTCATTTTTGGGCAGCCCGGCTCCTCTGGTGCAAGTAAGTTGAGATCCCTAGGCCTTTGACATCGGCGGCTCTGGCCAGACTCCGGAAGGCCCCTTGTGGATCGAAACTGATTAATCTTACTCGACCTTCCCGGACGTTGATCCCAACAACGACGGACCGACATCGAATCAGACTCTGAAAGGAACTTTCGTTCCTATGTTAATTCATGGTGTTCATTTTGAGCCAGGGGTAGTGATTAGGAATGGGAGGGGCAGCTCGACCCTTTATCTGACCAGCTTGAAGAACTGGACTGGAGAATGGAACTGGGTGATGCAAGTGGTCTAGACGCTACTCTTGACACTGGTTTGCTTTCACACCCTACCGTGGCTACAGAGGAGGGTGCTTCCTATGCTGAGGTGGTGAAAAGGGCAGCCAAGGTCTTTGCCCTTGAGCTCCCTTTAGTGACATTCAATGTAGCCCTTACTGATGTCCTACTGGGCACTTGATCCAAGCCCAGCACAGGGGCTCCTCCCGAAAGGACAATCGCATGCCACCACCGCCTCGGCGAGCCAGCATTCCTGACGTAACATCCCTTCCCTTGGTAGTCCAATCTTCATCTTGAGAAGGCGCATTCCCTTCCGCTCCGCCAGATAGGAAATTCAAGAAGCTGGATCATCTTGGGAAGAGGATGTTCTCTTCTTCAGCTTGGCATTACAGTCTATGAATACTGCTTGCCTCTTGAGCAAATACTTTCATACTATCTGGGATCCAGTCGCGCAGGTGCTACCTCAGTGCCCGTAGGAGACCTAGGCCATTCCCTACCAGGCAGTTGCGGATGGGAGAGACACATCCAAATTCACAATATGTTGTGGACTGAACACCATCGACTCAATCACTCAGAGATCTACAGAATACAGCCGCCACGCCATCTCCCACAGCTATGCGTCGCATATCCTCTGTTGGCCTCATGCGCCCCGGCCTACTCCATCTCGGTGGACGCTCACCTCCAGCTATGTCGATCAGGAACACCACATCCATCAGGGTATCATATTTGAATACCTGCTCGCTAGTGAAACACTCCAAGGACATTTTCATCTTGTTATCCAATTCTAATCCTGACAGGCTTCTGCTCACGGAAACGTGGCTTACATCAGAATCTCTCCCGGACATCCTGGCCGCCCTCCCCCCTGATTATTATATTCTCCACGCCGACCACCCCGGCGACCGGCCTGGGGGTGGGGTAGCAGCCATTATATCTAAACGCCTGAATTCTATCTCCTCCTACTCTCTCCCCCTCCCTGAGGTGGATAACTTACTTATCAGCGTGCAAACTGACACCGGCCACCTCACTTTCCTCCTTCTATACCGGCCTCCACATTTGATGCCATCCTTTTCCTCCGTTATGAATGAACAATTGTCCACCCTGTTAACGTCGCACTCCCGCTTCGCTATCTTCGGCGATCTAAACTATTGGTTCGACAACATTAACGCCGGCCCCCATGCCACCGAGTTCTTTGAGACTCTTAAAAATCAAAATCTCACTCAACATATCTCCCAACCCACTCACATTAAGGGACATATTTTGGACCAGATCTGGACCTGCAACCTGGCTCTGTCCCCACCAGACATACTTTCTTGTGTCTGGTCTGACCACCATCTGGTGGATACCACCATCACAGTTGCCGGCCAGATTCCTGCCCCCCTGATGGCCGGTGCGCTTTCTAGGAAATGGAGCACATACGACTCCCAGGGTTTCCTCACCGCTCTGGCCGACTCCTGTCCAGCCATTCACGACTCAAATGACATCGATGGATTAGAACAAGACATCGGATCCTGGCTAGAGTCAGCCAGTGACCGGTTTACCCCCTAGTCAAATTCCCCCGTATCAGGCATCGGAACTCCCATAGGTGGTTCTCTGACGACCTCAAGGCTCAGAAACTAAAAATACGCCAGTTAGAACGTACCTGGAGATGTGATTACTCTGACTCTGCCAGACAATCCTACCTGGCCGCACGTAAAGACTTTAAAACAGCTATCAGCTCAGCCAAAAGGGAACACTTTTCCAACAGGATTTCTTCGGCAGCCGACAAATCCAAGGAGGTGTTCAGAGTCTTGAATGATCTAACTACAGACGACAGAACCCTCCCAGCCCAGACCCCCACCCAGGAGGCCTGTGACAACCTGAACTCCTTCTTCCTAGAAAAGATCACAAAAATCAAAAAATCGATCCCTCCCTTTCCCCAGGCACCCCCACCGGATAATTCCTCTAACAACTCCCACCTCCTTTAAGGAGGCCATCCTAGTACCCCTTCTAAAAAAAAACGGCGCTGGAACTGCGGAGCCGTCGAATTATCGCCCCATTTCCCTCCTCCCATACTTTTCCAAACTAATGGAGTCCCATGTCACCCGGTGCCTGTCAAATTTGATAGAATCCTCCAGCTATCTTGAGCCGAATCAGGCCGGCTTCAGACCCGCCCACTCCACAGAGGCTGTCATCCTGGCAGTTCTTGACACACTCAGGAGTAATGCGTACGTGGGGATTCCCCAAGCCCTCGTCCTACTGGATCTGTCGGCCGCGTTCGACACGGTGGATCACAACATCCATCTCCACCGTGTCGAGCAGGCAGGCATCCAGGGCATCGCCCTTGAGTGGGTCAAGTCCTTCCTTACGGGAAGAACACAGGCGCTATATATGGGTCCCTATACTGCCATAAAAACTCCCACGTCCTGCGGAGTCCCCCAGGGCTCCTCCCTCTCCCCGCTCCTATTCAATTTATATCTTCGGCCACTGATTCAGTCTCTTCTAAAATGGGACATTATCACTTACAATTACGCCGACAACTTACAAATCATTTTCTCACTCAACTCTCCACATGCCATTAAAACTTTCCATGGAGCCATGACCCACATCCAACTCTGGATGAACCAGAACCAATTAAAATTGAACCCCGGCAAAACCGAGCTCCTCCTCCCTGGACTCAGTCATACCTACTGGGGCCCGCAGTTCTGGCCTCCGGAGTTTGGCTCCCCCCCTACTCCAGCCAAAACAGTAAAGAGTCTGGGCGTAACCATTGACGCCGAACTCTCCCTCAAAGCGCAAGTTGGAGCGGTTGTTTCATCTTGCATGTACCAACTTCGGAGGATTCGCAAAGTCCGTCACTTTCTTCCCCCCGCGGCACTTACCCAAACTGTCATTTCACTTGTACTTTCCCGTCTGGACTTTTCTAACTCTATCTATCATGGTCTTCCACAATTACTGTTACAACGTCTCCAAGTTGTCCAGAATCAAGCGGCCAGCCTGATCCATGGAACCCCCAGTTGGCAATCAGCCAAGCCCCTGCTCATCAGCCTCCATTGGCTCCCAATTGATCAAAGGGCCGCCTTTAAGGTGGCATGCCTCACTTTCAAAGCCCTTCATTGCTCTGGCCCCACGTTCCTCAAATCTCTCATCCGCCCTCACTGCCCAACACGCAACCTCAGATCAGCCCACCGTGACCTGTTAGTCACCCCTAAAAGCAAAACTAAGAAATTCGGCGGTCGACGCTTCTCTTACCTAGCTCCGGTGCTTTGGAACCTTCTTCCTCTTTCAATCAAATCCTCCTCCTCTCTCCTGAAATTCAGAAATCTGTTAAAAACTCATCTTTTCCCCACCCTCTGCTAGTACTCCGCCTCCTGTGCACCCCCCTCACTTGCCCTGTCTATCAGCGCCAGGAAGCTTCGGTGTCAGTGCGCTTTATAAATTGCACCTAAGATAAGATAAGACTCACTGAGCAGAACGATTGCCACGTCGGTAGCACTCAGACAGTATGCCTGGTTGAGGAATTCTGGCTACTCTGGGGATGTCTAGTCAACCTTGATGGTCGTGCTGGGGTGGGCGTAGCCTGGTCGAGCACCAAGATGGTGCCTTGACAAAGAAGCTCACGAGCGGCCGTGCTGCTACCTCTGCACATGACCGTGTTAGCGTGAAGAATCGAGCCTCCGGGGATGGTGCTGGTGATATGAAACCTGCAGGCAAGTGGAGAAAGTTGAGGGGCTGGTGAGAGTGCCCTGTAGGCTGCTGTAGCGGCTGCCTCACGGTCGCGGACTGACGTGGCCCTCACAGACCCCGCAACGTCAAGGGTCGCGGGCGAGCCTGAGGGCGGGGCCACAGAGAACTACTTGAGCCCGGGGACCTGCGGTCTCTGCTGGCACGGCCGCAAAATGCCAGTAACTCTTCAATCCCGACCCAGAGGGCGGTGTTGAGTCCAGCATAGGGTCCTACCCCCTTATTTCTTTTTCCCCCTGCTTTCACTGTGCAGGAGAGGGGAGAGAAGCATCCCACATGCCAAGTGGCAGCCATCAAATATCCACAGTTTTGGCGGCTGACAGCCGCAGTGGCCTCTGGGGGTATAATTGGCGCGTGGGGCCACCTGCCCTCCCTAAAATGACTGAACAGGGAGTGATGCGCAGTGGAATTTCTAAAAGGCGCTGCAGGGTGCTGCTGAGATCCACTATTTGCCTACGCTTATAATCATAAACAGTGGGATGGCGGGCTGCTGCGGTTCCCCCCCACCCGGTTGCATTAAGTCCTACGTTTTGACTCGGAGGTTTTGTGAGCCTACTTTACCACAGCATTCATTTGTCAGTCATGGGGCGTAGTGACCCTAACCAAAGGCAACTCACCTTCGAGGCCTCCAAGACCTCAAGGAAGGAGGGTAGGGACGAGGCGCCGCATGATGCCCCTCCGCCGGTCATCCATATGCTGAGGGCTCAATGGCAGAGGAAGCCGCCACCATCATGGCTGAGTTGTGTGCCCGATTTAAGGCCATAGATGTGCGCTTCGACGACCTGGGCACGTGAATGGAGGGCATGCACGACCGCCTGGAGCAGCATGAAGCCCGCATAGAGGCTGCTGAGCAGCGCATCTCTGATGCACAGGCCGCAATGTCTAAGCACCTAGACCGTGTCAAGCACGTGCTGAATATACCAGCGACAAAAGTTGAGGACCTTGAAGCGCGATTGTGCTGTGACAACCTGCGTATTGCAGGGATTACTGAATCAACCAACACCGGCCCTATGGAGGCCTATGTGGAACGGATGCTATCCGAGCTGCTTGGCAGAGACAGTTTCTCAACAATGTTTGCAGTGAAGCAAGCTCACCGGTCCCTGGCCCCCGGTCTGCTCCTGGTGCACCCCTTCAGCTAGTCATTGCCAATTGCTGAACTACCATTACAGGGATTTAGCATTGAGAAATTCCAGGGAAATGGAAAATCTGCAATACCAGGGAATGACCTAGTTTTACCTAGATTTTACGCCCATTGTGCAGGAGTCCTGGCATAAGTTTCAAGATATCAAACTCACTTTTAGGAATGAGAATGGGCGATATGCCATGCAGTACCCAGCGCGCCTTTGTGTTCATCTCGGTGATAAAACTGTCATTTTTTGATATGCCTACAGAGGCGAATGATGGCTGCAGGCACTATAAATCAAACAGCTGACTCCTGGAGATTAAGGCTGGCATGGGCTGAGAACATTGAATCCATGACGCGGCGCTCTCTAGCTCTTCAGAGACATGTTAACTTTGGTGCAAACTCAGCAGCATTTAAGATGTCGGATGATGGACTGCAATCCCCCTTTTTTCTTTACCACCAAGGGCACGCTTATTATATTGTTCTTTTACTTATGCAGCTATGAACTAATGATGTAGCAAATGTTATCACAGATTGTGGTAAGTTCGGGGTGTTGCTGTCCCCCTAGGAGAACTCCTACTACCTACACTTAGTGTGGGGATATTTCTTTGTTTGTTTTTGCTCCTACTTAGTTAAAAAAGTGCTGGGAACCACCGGATATTGGTTGGGCGGATATCAGATGTGGGTGGGGGTTTGGAGTTCCGGTTGAATATGTTTATTTTTTGTTTGTTCGTTTACAGGCCATGGGAACGTATGTCAAATGGCTACCCAAGCATGACTAAAGTAGTCCAGTATACTGCATAATGTCCCGCCTACTGTAGCGGGGGCGACCCGGAAGGCTTGAGCTTTTCTGTATGTCCTGGAACGTTAGAGGACTGTCGCACGGCAAGTGCTTGCATATCTAGCTAGGCTCAAGATACAGGTAGCAATGCATCAGGAGACACACTACGCCCCAAAATCAGACCGCAGGTTTGCTTCTGGCTGGGGTGACAATCGTTACTTTGCTGGGTATAGTACTTCGGGGAGTCTGTATACTAATTCGCAAATCTCTTCCCTTTACGGAACAGATTGTGATCGGTGACCCGGAGGGCCGCTACCTACTGGTGGCGGGAGCTATTAGTGCATAGCGCTTGGTAATCCATAATTGTATATATCCCCAATGTAGACGCCTGAGGCTTTTCCGCTAACATTTCAACTCTCATTCCAATAGACTCTATAATATTTGGGGGGACTTCAATCTTACACTGCAACCCGGGTAGGATACCACTAGCGGGACACACCACTGAACCATGCTCAGCTAGGGAGCTGCCTACACTAATGCAAGCACATCATCTGGAGATTGCCTGGTGTCACTGATTCCCGGCTGCTCAGGGATATTCATTCTACTCGGCCTCAGTTGGTCCCGAATAGATCGATGGTATATTACCCCTTATATTCTCCTCAACATACAGGAGGTGGACCATCTGCCTCGCATGCTAACAGATCACTCGCTGGTGCTGTTTGTTCTGACCCTGCCTGCTGTTGCGTGCCCCTCTGCATATTGCCGCTTTCTTGCTGCATGGATCATAAGCTTTCTTGAAGATAATAATTTCATGAGGCATGAAGACTTAATCATACTGTTTCTGACATAATTTCAGAGATATCCTTACACATCTCATGTTGTCCTTTTAAACATCAGTACACCAATGAGCGCCACATGCGAGGATATATATATCAATTGTTTTCAATTTACCAAATTCTCTCTATATATAATGAATAATGCAAAGAATTGATGTCTTTTTAATCATCAGGTCACCAGACGTTAATGAGCTTCATATGATAAGATATATGGATTGATTGCTTATTTTTTGTTAAAATCTCTTTATATAGATTGAACAATGAAAAGAATTGATGTTTCAACATTTAATGCTGTATAAATCCAGTTGCATTCATTGAATTCATTTTTGGTAAAACATTTAGATACGCAATCTATGTACAAAGCATTTACAAATTATTGAAGTATTGTAAGATATGAATACATTGTAAAATTGTCTTCAATCTTGCCTTAGTACTGTTAATTTACCTTCATGATGTAGAATGTATGGTAATTACTGTCAAATAATGTGATACAATGTTGTTCTATCTTTACTTTTCATCTATTTTTATTTTTCTATTATCACGATGTCTTTCTTCTTAAATCGAAAATGAACCTACACAATAGATTTAATGTACGTTAAGGGAAAGGTTTACAAATCGCCATTATCCTGTAAATATATGAATATCATGCTAACAGAGCACTAAGCGATTAAAAGAATCAGCCGTAACGACCATCTTAATTAATCACTCAAACGTTAAAATAAATGCAAATAGACATCCTCCAGTGAAGTAACTTAGTCCATCTTCCCTTATCATGCCTAAGTCGTCACAAGTTAAGTAATCTAGTCCATCTTCCCTTACCATGCCCGATTCGTCACATGACCAGGAGTTTTTAAACTTTTCGGTTCCCGCACTCGACATCCCGAGACTGCGTTTTGGACAACCTGAAGTTGCCAGACTTTAGAGGAAACAACGAGTAAGTGTGCTACAATACCACCATCTTATTAACTCCCTGTTTTCAATAGAAGAGTTAACTAATATGAAGACTTATATTTACCCAATTTTCAGAGTTCACTGCTTCTGATAGTGACATCGCGAGATATCGCCCACTACGGAAACGGCTGTTTAACTCGGGTAAGGAAAATTATACATAATGTTGAGTAGCAACCTCTATTTTAACCGGCGTTCAATGAGAGAGCCATTACTTAACTTTGTGAACTGTAAATACGTAATTCCTGTCTGCAGTTATAACAAGGTACTAACGCACTATAAACCAGATCATTCACGAGCGTGCATAGTAAATATGTGATGCAGGTTTTAATAATGAAAATGTAACATCAAAATACCGGCAACATATAAACCTTTCAATGTGAAAGCCATGATCTATTTTTGAATACACTTAATGTGTGACGCTTCCCTAAGTCATGATAACTATCGCTTGCGACCTATCATACTTGCAATGGACGATGCTGTCTTGAAAATATAACTACATTCCAGAAGATACAGCGATTAGGAATGTTCTCATAAATACAATTTGAGAGTCAATAAAAAGGTGCACCAACTTTTGCTAACCGCTAAATATATATCCGTTAATCAATTATAAATGAAAAAACTTTAAGAACAGTGCCGACATTATTTTGGCTACTCACTAAATATGGATGAGCACACATTGTGTGGCAAATAACTTTATTGAGCGTACGAAGAATAATAACAACAATAGCAAATAACTTTATTGAGCAGATGATGGACAATAAGATCTTAAATGTGCTCGCTTTTTCCTTTAATTAACAGCTCTATTATCCATTCCATACCTGTCCCAACGAAGAGACAGAGATACTTCTTTTGTGTAAGTGTTTTACCTTACTATGTCAATCATCAAAAAATGAGTCCTGTCCAGCAACATTACAAAATTGTGCTCTTTATGTTGCAGTAAATTCAAATTAAGGATTGATACATCTTTCCTATCGAAGTCACAGGTCACAATTCAATAAAAACCTAGTGTAAGTAACTATACCTAAACAACCTCCTCCAAACTCTGTAGGAGACACTTACTTGGGGTGATGGCTTCAGTCATAGAATCACTCAGTTCTTTATTTTTCACACGGGTGCATTTTTCTTAAAATATTCTTGATTATACAATGTTATAACAGCACTGTATACATTGTATTGTACAGGGAGTCTCAGTCAACTGCTTGTCCTGAAGATGGTCTTACGGTTTTATATCCTTGACAGACCGAAACGTCGACTTGATCATCTTTCGCTTCAGAACATTGATTGTTTTTAATTTTATAGAGAAGATGTTAACATATTTTTTGTACAGGTCAACTGACGTCACCTTGCAAACTATGTGTTGTTGCTATTACTTTTGTTATCATCCCTGATAAGACTTTTTATGGTACAGATATTCAATATATGAATACATATTTTTCTAAAATAATTTGTTTGCCCCGTGTATGAATTATTATTTGTTTGTTTCAATTAACAGCTGTGACCAACTGATACATCCATTGTTTTGACCAATTCTGTTGTCCATTACCAATGAGAGTGTGACTTAAAATAATTTGACTGGTCAAAGAATTATAAATAATTACAGGTAAACAAAATATCTTGTAGGCCACTGTTCTTCCTGTTTCATAAGCTTTCCTGCTGAGGCGCTTCTGGATACCCTTTTCAGGAGTGAAGTACAGGATGCATTCATCGAATATTTTCAGATAAACACTGGCTCTGTGCCTCACTATGCCACTCTATGGGAGGCATTTAACGTATATATCCGGGGCATCTGCATTGCTAAACAGGTGGGGGTGCTCTGTACGATTCATCGTAAACTCGGTGCTACTGAGTGGGAATTGCGAGATCTAGTTGCCCGGACGCTGTCAGGTGCGGACCCTTCTCCACTGCACCACTGCGCCAAACTATTGGGGAAATTTCAAGAGCTGGCGCAGCGGGAAACAGGTTATCTGGGTAAGTTAGCTCATGCCCTGGTAAACGGGGAGGGGGAGCGGCTTGGACGTACCTTGGCACGGTTAATCACTCCCAAGCATCAGGCTACATCCATTACGCAGCTCCAAGATGCAAACAGGACGCATCTCACGGATAGAGCTGCCATACAATAGAAATGTTTGTCCTTTTCTACTTGCGTCCATGCAACATGCTCTCCACGCACTGGTGAAGCGCTGACAGATTATCTATATGAAATAGCAATGGTGTGGATAGAGAGGGGGCAGCAAGTGTTCCTTGCCTCACCTTTCGGTGCAGATGAGATCCTTGAGGCTATTGATAGCCAGGACGGTTCACAGCTACCCGGCACGGATGGTCTCACTGGCATGTTTTAAAAAACATACAAGGAACACCTTGTACTGCAATTATTGGAAGTTTATGCAGAGGCGCTAGTCTGGTGAACTCCCCCCACTATGCACGAGGCGATAGTAACATTGCTCTTGAAACGGGGCAAGCTGACTGAGCATTGTTCCTCCTATAGGCCACTATCTCTACTAAACCAGGATTATAAATAGGCTGTCTGGTTTTAGGTTTAAACCTATAATAACTGATAAAGCCCCACCGAAAGGGAAATAGCCCTCACCAGTGTAAACATATAAACACTGAAAAAACACTTGCACAACCACAAACTAAATGCCATTCAAAGAAAGGAAAAGGGGAGTCATTTCTTTCTTCTTGAAAGGGCCAATACAATATAACTGTTATACAAGCTAGCATTAAGAAAGACTGGGCTAACATTACTCTGATTGATTGAGTTTTGTTGTTTACTAAAATATTGTTTCTTCTTCCTTTTTGCTCTTTTCATTGTCTTTGGTCTAAAGATGCAGGGTTAAGAAGCATGTTTTAGGACTTGTTTAATTATTTTATAAACTGTAGAGAATCCGGAAATATCAAAATCATATTTGATATTTTGGCTGCTTTTGATTTTTTCACTGATGGGTAAAATGGCCATCACATTTACCCACAGAAAATGGGTAAAAAAACCTTGATACATCAGCCCCCAGTTTCTAGTGAGTTAGTATTGATAGGTGATTTGAGAACACCTCCAGCTTTAACCATTCAATGCAAGGTATAGTGACAAGTATATGTGAAGAGTACTATCACCAAGCATCTGGGATAGTTGTGAAAACATGACATCAGACGTTTGGAAAACATGGAACGCAGTATCACTTAGACTGCTGCTATAAAAAGGTTCTTTCCAAGTTCAACAAAGATTGGAGTGATATTTTTTGTGTTTGCAGTGATTCAGCTCGGTATATGAAAAAGTTATGTGATGACCTGCCAAAATCGATACCTGAGCTGAAGTGCTTCCCTGTAAGAGATCCGTGCCACTTAGATGGTATGCTGAAAGCATCTTTACAATCTTCAAACAAGTTAATGTAGAATGCTATTGACTTTTCAGTCCATTTTGGTGCACTGTTTTGTCATGCACGGGAGCTAAAACGCAAATGTTTATCATTTTGTGCTTTCTGTGGCATCAAAGCGAGTAATCCCAACTTTGTCGCTTAGCTCTCAGTAAAAGGGGCTGTAAATGCTATATTATCCAGGTTTACAGAAGGTTTTCTGAATGATAATGCCAAAGCCAAGAAGTGTGAGGTTTTTGGTGGCATATTGATAGCACAATTTACTGCATTCTTGGATTTTTACAGGAAAACATAACTGCTATAGTGGACATAATAAAACAAGCATTGGCATAGCCAATAGATCTCGCCTTTGGGACCTTATAAGTGTTTAGCCATGCAACGGTTGATTTTGTTGCATCAAGGATATTATGCTGCATAACTAAATACTTCTAAGGTCCCACAAGCGAGACCTATTGGCTATGCCAATGCTTGTTAGGGTCCTACTGTGGATCTTGTCCATTTCAAACGATGCAAGAACAGCATATTGGACATGAGTGAGATCTGTAGTCCTGCACACCCTCTACCCTAGACAGCAGGCGCCACTTTCTTTGAGTGCTACAGGAAAGGAAGTGGCATGGAATTAAGGCCATTATATAAAAGGTTGGTTGGAGACCAGTCTGGGAGACCAGCTCCACCAAGAGAATTTCAAATAGAGGTTAGCACTGAATAATGAAAGAAGTAGTCAAAGATTCTAATTGGTGTTCGCATTTTCCATAGGAGATATGTGGAGCCCATATTGCTCTTTCAGCAGATTACTGACTTGGCTCACGTTTCTTCCATTTCTAGTATCCACACCTTTGGCAGAAAATGGCAGACCAATAGCGGACAGAGTTATGAAGAGGACCACTACATGGTGCCTGGAGCCCCTCTGCACTGAATATACCACTTTTTTTCTGAATTGCAAAGTGACTAAGGAAACTCTGACTGTCATTCGTGTCTGGTCCGATGTCAGAGATTGCCTTTCAGTGGTCGAAATGTGGCAAATCAGAACTGTCGAAATAACCTAGTGTTTCTCAACCTGATTATCCTACCTAAAACCAACCAAAAACTATACGTTTGTACAATTGAGAGTTTGACTTAGAATACATAGGAAAACCTATAGATTTCAGACTAGCTATGTAGTCTCGTAAAGCGTTGGAGGCATGAGGCAAAGAGTACAGTGCAGAGGTGGCTAGGTGGACAAACTCAGTAGCATGGAATTGCAATGCAGATTGAACTTGAATGTGGTTCTGCCTGCTGAGTTTTCAAATGAGTGGGTTCCTCCACTTCAACCCCCTTGAATAGTGTTTCCCACCCCTACTCATTATTCATGAAAGAAAGGTAGACACTTACATGCAAGAGCTACACATTTTCAAATTTGAACACAATAACAGAAACTTGAATTATTCTGACATTTTATTATGGTATGCGACCAACAGCAATCACATTCTGGTATAGTAACCAAATTTAGTAATCAATATATCACCTAAAGCAAAATTGGGTCCTACATTTCGTTTACAAAAATATTGCCCCATTAGAGGTAATTATAGATAAATCCACATCCTGGGACAAGTAAACAATATTTACAAGACCAAATTTGTGTCAGACGATATTTTTTTGGGCAATAGTCTCACATTTCAGTGTATGCGACAGCCGGGCTGTTGAGCTGGTGTAGGTCTTGTCTGCCACTTGGACCCTTGCATCGCCTGCCCCAAAGGACATCACCAAGGAAGGATGACGAGGTTGGAAATTCTGCTTTGTTAATTACCTCCCAGCCTGGGAATGGCACCCTCATTAGTGCACGCAGGGTGCAGGGCCTGGAACAGGCTCCCTTTAGAAGTTGCCATAGTGTGAAAATATCATTAGGAACCCACACTTTGCTCATTTTCCTGCCAGCGCCTGCAGCTTTTCTGTAGTGGCGAGGAGGATGGCAGTCCCGGGATGCCTCTTGGGCTCTGTCCATACTTGCCCACAGGCTGCTATACATTGTTTCTCTCTCTGCTGCTGGAGGAAGGAGGCAATCTGCATAACATGAGGATGGGACGGCAGAAGCGTGAACGCATTTTCTTTCGTCCCACCTAGGGCAGGCGGGGGTAATTTTCAGAAGAAGGGAGAAGACGAGAGAAGTGTAAATGAAAGGGTGAAGAAGGAAAAAGAGGAAGGAGAGAACGAAAAAAAGCATAATAAAAACAAACTTGTGTTGGGTGGGGGGCGAGGAAGTGCTTCCCTTATTCTGCTCCAGGAGGACTTGAGTGACGCCCACTCAACGTGTTGCGTGCTGAATGAAACACCCATATGAAACTGCAGACAGGGCGCAGTTGGGCCCAGAGGAGAGCGTAGTTAGGGGATGTCTAAGAAGCTGCAGCGCCTCGGGGGAGGCAATGCACCACTGTGGAAGTGCCTTTGATGTTGATCATTGGGCTAAGCACAGGGGAGACCTAAGGAGCAACTCTTACAGATGCAGACCAAGGTGCGTGACGCAGGAGCCTACGACAAAAGGATAACCAAAAAAAGAATAAATACAAATTGAGATGTAAAACTTTTTGATATAGTGCACAGTTTATTTGATGCAACACGTTTCTTTATCTCTGCTCCAAGTTTTGTAGTTTGCCAGACGTTGCACGATTGAGTGTGAGCGAAGCACTCGGGAGGTGGAGGACGTCGTGTCTCTCTGCTTCACTCAGCTTTACCCCTCAAGGAGCTGCTGATTGAGTTTTGCCGGGGCGTTCTTGTGGCTTCAGTGGCTCCCATGGCATCCATGATCCTTGTCGTTGCCACTTGCCACCTGCACGCCACTGCGACTGCCACTGCTGGCTTGTGGACCTTGTGAACCTTGTGTCAAGCAGAAAGAGCGGAGGCGGAACAGCGTGGTGGTGGCTGGACACTAGCAGCGGTGCAGAAGCGGGCCGTTAAGCCTGTATAAGATATTGGCAAGGGGACATATGAGGATCTGAACCTGAGCCAGAGCCTGACCCTCACGGATTTGAGACTGATCCTGACGGTCTACGGATTAACAGATTACCGGCTCCTTCGGTCCGTGGAGCCGTGCCGCGTTTTCCAGCAGCAGTCTGATCCACCTGATACATCTGAATCAGCTGGTAATTAGCTGAAAAACAACGCGGCCACAGTGGTAAGTGCGGTTAATAACTGATGTCTGCAATGAGATAGAGGTGAGCCAAGCATAGTTGCTGAATTCTCAGGTTTGTTGAAAACAGCTGCTAAACTGCAAAGACTGTTAGTCTACCAGACTTTTCAGGTTTTGTTGACCGAAAATTTTCATTGAAAACCTGAGGAGCAGCTGACACCGTGTGAGCCGCCACCACAGCCAGAATTCGAGCTAGGATCTGGGCTAGGAACCACGTGGCTTGCCTTTGCGAGAAGAGTTGTAAAATTTGTTTAACATTGTTCATCGATACCAGGAAGCTGAAATGGGGGAACGAATATAAGCATATTTAATCTTCAAATCTTCGAACCCTTGACATAGCCTGTAGACAATGAGATCAGGCCGACAGTGAGGGGCGCCGCTTAGACCTCAATCGAAGCGACGTCAAAAGAGCGAGAAAGCATTGATGTTTGTGTTACTACAAAGGAGTGTACGTTAAAAGAAGCCCCCGCGAATGATTCAGCTAATACTGCAGTTACCCCTATAAATTCGGGTCAAGACTATGAAAACCAAGTCTATGTTAATCAGCCGTCTATCGAGTTTTTTTAAGCATCACCAAAAACAGTACCAAAAACAACAAAAAACTAAAATAATGAGACTGACAATGGCCGCTTATCACCTTCATCACCTACATCTTCAACAAGTGTAAAGAGAGTCTGCCCGTGTGCAATATTACAATCTAAGTTGTCCTCAGAAATAGAGGAGTTAAAAGATATAGGTAAACTTCAAGTTAAGATCAAAAATTCAGGCTTAGAAAAGTTTGAAGTGTCGCCAACCCTCAAACCAATCCTAAAATCGTCTGGCCAGTCACAGACAAAAGCCCAAATTCATGTGCAAGACTCCGCTATACAATCCGTTGTGGTATCTATGGCTGATGAATCTCTAGCGGTAAATCCAACTAGATGAGAGGAGATTTTCAAATCACTGGTTTTTAGTCAAAGTGAGATCGGCTCAGTGATTAACATCTTCTCAGGCCTGGACCAGAACGCAAGCGATGAGGTCTTCATGTTAGGCTATGTCGTTGATGAGACAGAAAGTAAGAGGGGGAGTCAAATATTGATACCAGTGATATCTGAATTATCATCTAGTCCAAATGGCCAAACTGATAAAGTTGGTAATGTAAGGCCTTTTAATCCGGATCAGACAAGCATATTCCTGGAGAACAGCTTTATTAATAATAAATCATTACTGGTACCAGGTATTGCCAATGCTGAGAATGTTCCCATTTCAAATGAGCACATAAGTAGTTCCAAACAACCAGTTCAATCCGGTGGACTTATCATTATTAACTAAATTGGATGGGAATTATCAAGCTAGATCTGGTGACATAGAAAACAACCCTTCTAGTCCCGACCGGGGAATAGGGGAGTGTTACTCCACACTATGGATTCAATCACAAATGCTCTTAGCTTTCATTCAGATAAATTAAGTATCCAAGTAGATATTTTAAATACATAGTAGTAGGGATCGATGCAAAACTTCTCCAATTGACTAATTTGATAACTAAAGTCCAATCGAATAAAGAGAACCAATTAATAACTTGTACTTGTGCACAACTGATTGACAAAATTTCAGATCTACCGTCAATCGTTAGTTCTGTGGTACAGGAAGTAAAACTGATGTTGGGTAGAACAGCCCAAGGTAAAATAATTCCCAACGAAGATAAAATTAATTTATTCGTGACAACAAATTATTCAAATTACCCAGTCCAATCTGGATTGACTACCATAGAAAAGTCAGTGAATTCACAAGAAAAAGTGAATAGAGGAAACCAAATTACAAATGTAAATTATTCAATGAGTAAAAGTATTTTCCAAAGTGCAATTAGTGCAAATAGTAAAATTGCCGATAGGAATGAACAACTCGTAAATGATGCCATCAATCTAAAAATGTCTGAGCTATCTCAAGATAGGCTCAAAAGAACTGAATCTAAGGAACAATTGGTAGTGGATGAGGTGAAAACCATTTTTTCTGAAGTAAATCAAGCATCAAGTGCTACTACAAACTGTGAGATCCTGTCCAAACGGGCAAGAAAAAGGTTAAGAAAAACTCACAATAAAATATCAAAGGGAAAAAAACCCTCAAGGCGGTTGTAACCAAAGAACTGAATGAGCCTAAAGAGCCTGATACGAAAGTCCTATTTCCGATTTTTAGATCTGTGGAAGTACCTGCGGTTAACCTAAAGGTTAACCAAAATAGAAAAACCATCGACATTTCCACCCCTGGCGTGCCCAATGAGAGAATATGGTCTAAAACGTCTGCTTCATCAAAGTCAGGTGTCATTAGTCAAGAACAGTCACCTAAAGAATTGGTCGATCAATGTTGAGAACAACATACCTTCACTCAGAAAATTGTAAACAATGTCAGCCATCAGAGCCATATCGAGATTTATATTGAGCAATCACTTATCCATGACCAAAAGACATCAGAAGTCCATGTATCAAGACAATCGGTGGTCCCAGTTTTGGCTCCTACCATTGGGAAGAGGGATCTAATTGGTCATATAAATAAGGAGAAAATAGAGGCTACAGATTACTCGTATGAACTGAAGAAAGTAGTATTTTGTCCTCAGTATACTACAAGAGGCCCTTATAATATCTTGAACCGTGGAAATATTCTGAAATTATTGAATGCAATTGCAGATTTGAAAGATGTAACATCATATGATTTGGAATCAGTTGAGTTTAAGAAAGATTGTAATAACCTCTTTAATGAAATAACTGTTACAACTTGGCAAAGTGATGAAATTATCAGCAAAATAATTACTAATAATAATCAATTTGAGAAATGGGGCATCAAAGTTTGGAAAATTTATCGGTCTCAATACCCGACTTTGTTGATTCCGAGTAGGTTATCTTAAAGCCCAGACTTAAAGATCAGTGGGCAAAAAAACGGTCCGGGATCACATGTTAGAGTTTTGAAAGGTGCCTCTGGTCCATCAACAAAGTTGAATTTGTCGTTTGGTATTAAGATCAGGAGCTGTCAACCAGGACTTCGAATATGTGAAGAGTCAAAGAAACAAACTAATCCGGTTGAAGATTGGAGTTGGCGTCCGCCCACATTGGCAAATGGAAATCTTATGAGGTACGATTGATGCCCAAACTCTCCTGATAAAGCATTAAAACCTTTTCAAATCTGTTCTTGGAACACAAATGGACTTAAATCACTTCTTGAGGATCCTGATGTAACAAGTTTTCTTAGAGCCTTCAACATATTAATGCTCCAGGAAACTTGGTATATGATCTGTGAACCCCTTATTGGTTATTTTGAATATTCAAATGTGGCTTTTCGTAAGGCGTCTACTGGTCGTCCCAGTGGCGGCCTCTCTATTTTTTTATGTGAACTTGGATGTTAAACATTTTGAGATTGATTTTCAGGTAAAATGGCTACAGTGTATTAAATTAATTTCCAAGCAACCTATTATCTTTTTAAATGTTTATATAAGTTCAAAACATAAGGTTAAATCCACTCAACTATCGCGCTTATGGGAAATAGTAAAACTGTTATATTATGACCATTTAGATTTGTTTATAATCATTTCAGGTGATTTTAACATGCATCTTTTTACTCGTAAAAAGCTGAATATAGACTCAAAAATGTGATCCCAGTGGATTAATTCCCAGTTTATAAAATGTAATCTTAAAATATTGCAAGATGAGGATTACACACCGACATTCAAAAAAACGTGTAATCCCGCTATTACTGATTACTCCATAATTTCTGAGAAAGTTTTAAATTCGCTTCAAAGTTATCATGTATTACCAAGGATAGAGAGTGATCATAATCCACAAGTTATTTCCTTCGCTTTTTCTTTTGATTACTTACCGGAAACAAGCATAATTAAAACTGCTCCTATTCCATTTAACCGTGAAAGGTTAATATGGAATGAGAGAACTGAAAAGGATATATTGGAAGTCCTTTCCTGTTTAATTTTAAAAGTTCAAGACACAAGTGCTGAAGGAAAATCTATGGTTGCTCTTTGGCGTTGTTTGTTTTTCCACTCTTTTGGCTAATTTTCCTAATTCTAAAACATCAAAAGGTGCAACTTTGACTTCAAATAAACCAGGGTGGTTTTCAAACCGGTTATTCTACCTTAAAAGAAGTCTTAATAGAGCAACAAGAGCATTGTATAGAAAAGCGAAAGGAACATCTAATTTTGCTGTATCCCAACAAATTAAACAATTGAAAAAGGGATACAAGAACGAAATATGGAAGGCTAAACAAGTGCATTTTGAAGAAATTTGGTCTAAATTAAATTTTTCATGTAAAATTAAACACTAGAGGTTATTCTGGGGTATCATTATTAATCTTGAACTTGGTAATCATAGAGGCAATAGTGCCAATATTGAAGAATTAAGCTGGGTACCATAACCTTCACGCTGTTCCTCCGGGCCCACAGTTTGATTCTAATAAATTTGATTCTGCCCATCATGGCTCGCAAGAAAAAATAAAAGATGGCGGGTCAGACTTAAGTGTCCATGACCCATTAAGTCTATTTGATAAAGAGCCATGGTCGGTAGAGAAAGTAAAAAAAGTTATAAATAATATTAGATCAAATTGAGCTCCCGGCCCGAATGAAATCCCTAATATAGGGGCTTATTAGGATGGCGGACGGACCTGTGTCCGTCCACCACGCCAGAGTAGGAGGGACCGCCCGCAGGGGCAGCGGCGGTCCCTCAGTGCAGATTAGGATGTGACCGCCACCCTAGCGGTCACATCCTGTATATTTAACATTGTGGCGGGTGCTGCTTGAAGCAACACACGCCACAATGTTAAATAAACCTTGTTTACCTTTGCGTGCACGAAGCTGCAGGCACCGTGTGGTGCCTGCCGCTTCGTGCACGCAAAGGCAGGGGGGTACCATTAACCGCAATCCTAATGAGGCCCCTAGTTTTTAAAGCAAATCTAAAATATTGGCCAGAGGTTTTAACACTTTTATTCAATGATGTGCTTAAAACTGGTTCTATTCCCGAATAATGGCAGGGAAGTATTATCCAACCAATATACAATAGTGGTCCTCAAACAATCCCGCAAATTATCGTTTAACTGCCTTAACGGATGTGGAGGCTAAAATATTCACTAGTTGTCTTTTGGAAGAACTGGAATGATGGGCCCTGAGAGAGGATTTGATTCCAAATTTACAATCTGGTTTTAGAAAGGGAGAATCGACTATCACGAATTTGATTTTATTGACGTTATTGGGCGATAGCGCCAAATATAGAAAACAAAAGTTGAATATTTGTTCCATTTATTTAAAAGCTGCCTTTGATTGTGTACCGCAAAATCTATTATGGTCGAAGTTAACCAATTGGGGCATATCTAACACCTTACTAAATATGATTAAATTATTATACTCCAATACATGGGTACAGATCAAAGTTGGTGATGGAAGACACACAACTCGTCGTCTCGAGACCAATATTGGATTGAAACAAGGTTGTGTCTTGGCACCTTGTCTTTTTCATCTTTTTATGTCTGATCTCCCAGTTCATTTTAAACATGCCAATGCCCATTCTCCTGCCATCTTTGTCAAGGAGATTAAATATCTACAATATGCCGACAACACCATTTTATTAAGCCATTCTGTTATAGGACTAAAAAGATTAATAGATTCTTTTAACCAATATGTTTCTCAAAATGGTCTAAAAATAAATACAAAAAAGACAAACATATTGACCGTAGAAGAGAAGAAATTAGGAATGAAAGAATGGAACATCAATGGTTTGGTCATTGAATGTGTAAAATTGTACAAATATTTAGGAATCACATTTGACAATAGTATGTCATTTAGGCAGCATTTTAATAACCTTGAAGCTAAGGGAACATCACTATAATTTGCTTTTAGAAATTGAGAGTTAAGCTATCATGCCCAAATTACGATCACCTGTTGAAGGTTATGAAAACCTTATTGTCATTTTCTCGTGCTGAAGAGGGTTCCTTTGCAAATCAGTGTTGGCATGAGATGATGAGAAGTGAATACGCGAATAGTTGGCAAACATACTTAAATGAGTGTCTACGTAATTTTGATTGTCCAAACCTAGAAGACGAAATCAGGAGTAAAGTGGTTTAATAAAAAATCAATTAAGCAATCAGCTATTTTATTGTCAACTATAATAGATAAAGATGAACTTAGAAAAAAAAACACGGTCAATTGCAAATTCCTTTGGTAAACTGGCTCCCCAACCATATTTGTTGTTCCATTTAAAACCCTTAATTAAGAATAAATGTATGCTACTACGGTTCGGGAGATATCCGACTAAAGATAGAATACCAAAATGGGAAAACAAGTGGCCCTCTAAATTGTGTAGGTTATGTGGTTCTTGTGAGGAAACCTTAGTGCATATAGTAATGTTATGCCCCAAATTGTTAGAAGAGCGGAAAACTATATTAAAGTCTATTTTTAATGAATTGGGGGTAAGATCTTGTAGAAACGCCATCATCTTATGTCTAAATGGAGCCACCACCCGTCTTATTTCCCGATTTGTTAAGTTTATTTTTAGAGTTGAAAAGAAATTTTGTAATATTGACAGTTGAAGTGAAGATATTTACGATACGAAAATTATTTATAATGCTGCAATGTATTTCTTGGGTTATGCACGGTCTTTAAATCATAGTCGTTAAGGTTTGCTAGCCCAAGTGTACTGCTGATGTTTGTTATATGCTATTAAATGTTTTTAGGGGTAGTGCTTGCATCCTTCAAATTAAAACTGTTAAAGTCCGCTTAGAGGAAACACATACCATCTCTGAGGTTTGAACAATTGTATTTTCCTACAACGTCTTCTTTTTTGTCCCTGCTTACATTGTTATAAAGTACGGAATATTGTAAATTAAAGTTGCCAGCACTAAGCATTTTATTTTGTTGCTAAAGTCTATTAGTACAAATGCACTTTATTGCTAATGTCGTTCCTAATGCAATTTTACTATGGTTGGCTCTTTTTTATGTATCTTTCACTGTTCTAAAGTTTTTTGGTATATTGACAACTTTAGCTGCTAGCACAAGGTACTTTAGTTTCTGCTGCTAAAAGTTTACTAGCACAATTGCACTTTATTGCTAAAGTTGTTTTAAATGTTATTTTATTGGGCATTTTTTATCTTTGCAGTTCCCATTGTTTTAAAGTCTTTCTTAGAGTATTGTATTGAGTTTGAGTTTAAAATATTTCTTAAGCGCACGTACACCTAGCGGTTTCATGGCGCTGTACCGTACTGAACCCCTGAGGAACAGGAAACAGGAGGACGGAAGAGTGTTTACAGGGAAAAGGCTTGTGTGAAGAGATAGGTTTTCAGTGCCTTGCGGGAAAGAGTATACTGGGAACAGGATCTCAAATGAACCGGAAGGGAGTTCCAAAAAGCAGGGGCGAGTGTAGAAAATTTGGAGCCTCCCCACTTTTTACGTTTGAAACGAGGGACTACGAGCAATTGTTGGGTGGAAGAACGCAGCTCCCTGGGAGGAACATAAGAATGAATTTCAGAAATGATAAAAGCAGGGGCTGAACCAGAGCGGGCATTGAAGATGATACATCCTAGTTTAAACTGGGCTCGTTCGCGGATTGGGAGCCAGTGTAAGGTCTTAAGGAGGGGAGTGACGTGGTGAGATTTAGACAGATTGAAAACTAAGCGCGCCGCCTGGTTCTGGACCAGCTGGAGGAGTCGCAGGTTGTACGCGGGCATACCACAATAAAGGGCATTGCCATAATCCAGGCGGGAGATCACCATTGCCAGGACTATAAGTTTGAGGGCAGGGAAGGAAAAAAATCGGGAAACTTTGCGAATAGTGCGAAGGGAGTGGAAAGACGAGGACACCACTAAACTGACTTGGGAGTGAAGTGAGAGTTGATGATCCAGTTTAAACCCAAGAGTTTTTACAGAGGATGATGGGGTTGGAGGGGCACCCAACAAGGGGGGCCAAAAAGCAGAAGACCAGGGACTGGAGCAACCACCTGTCAGCACCAACTCCGTTTTGTCAGGGTTGAGCTTTAGGTGGTTGTAGTTCATCCAGTCCCGGATGAAAGTCATGACTGACTGAAAGTTAGAAATAGACTCTGGGGAAGAGGATAGGGAAAAAATAAGCTGGAGGTCGTCAGCATAGTTGTAGACGGAGACCTCCAGCTGTTGGAGGTTAAAAATAAGAGGAGCAATATACAAATTAAATAGCAACGGGAAAAGGGATGAATCCTGGGGGACCCCACATTTGACTGGCTGGAAGTCCGCTGAAAAATCACCCAAGAGCACTGCTTGGGTGCGGTCACTCAGAAAGGAGGACAGCCAGACCAAGGCCGATCCTCCGATTCCTGCCGCTCTGACACGGGACAGTAAGATGGAGTGATCAACCGTGTCAAAAGCGGCGGAGAGATCGAGGAGGACCAGGGCCTGGGGATGGTTAGTGTCCATACCCTCTCTGAGGTTGTCCAGGACCGATAGTACAACGGACTCCGTAGAGTGTGAGGGACGGAACCCAGCCTGCCGGGGGGCTAGTACCCTGTTCTCCTCCACGAAGGTGCTGAGCTGAGTATTGTATACTGTAAACTATAGCTGCTGGCTCAATGCACTTTATTTTTGCTTGCTGATCATTTGCAGCCAAATAAACTATGTTATTTTTTATGTGTACTCTGCTGATCGTAATGATTTTAAGTAATCAACAAATAAATACTTACCTTACAAGTTAAACTTATGACCATTTGGAAACAGGGTTCCTAAGAGGGAGGGGGAGGGGGAGAAAGGCAGGGGAGAGAGGGAGAGAGTAGAGGAAAGTAAACAAGCACGCGCGGCCACACTAATTAGAAACAGATGGCCCCTGCACGCCGCTGCTCGCTCCCTCAAGTGGATGCCGCCACACGAACGAGTGTTAGAAAAGTGCAGACCGATTCCAAAAGGTCATCCCCTAGAGCAGCGAATGCACGCTATGCTAGGCCCTTTACAAACCATGGCATTTGAACGAAATTACACCTTACTGTGGTACTCCGTACTCCGTACAAGTTCTAGATCCCTTCCATAAGGGAAATTTTCTACGTAGTTTCAAAAGTGATGCTTCATTTTTGACCGCTTCAATACCTCGGAGGGCATAAGCGCCCAGTTCAAAGCAAATGTTCCAGAACCTTCCCAGAGAAACACAATCTTCAAGTGAACCAGTATTGGCAGAATTGGCATGGAAAGCTATGTCAGTGGCCAGAGTTAGCAAATTGTGCACTGGCTGTTTTGGTGGTACCCGTCTCGAGTGCCAAATTTGAGAGGCCTTTTCACAGAAAAAGTTTACATGGGAAGGAAAGAGCGAGCGCACATGAACTAAGACTCACTGAAGAAGTATTGTATGGTGTACTGCAAAAAGTTTGATTTGCAAAAATGTATTTGGACCTCATATACACTGTACGTACACTGTCTATATACCATGCACTATAAGTGCAGAAAGCAAGCAATATTAAAAACAAAACTTTCCATAAACACCGGAAAAACTCTTTTTCTGTTGTTTTTAATGGCGCAAAAATGTGTAACCACTGATAACCACTTTTTTTAGGGTATTGAAATCACTTGAAAACACTGGGGGGAAAAACACCAGAATTGACCAAAAATAGAAACTGAAAACAGGAAAGTCTATTTATAAAATACTGGCTAAAGTTTTGGCCACACCTATTTAGCTCATATTTGGGCAGATTATATGCCCCTTTCAATCAGGGTTTATGCCAAACAGGTCCCCCTCAGTAAACTTACGTACGCTGTTTGCAATCATCAATCAGATAAACCCAGCGCACTCTGCCGCGGCGATATTATTAGATGCCGAAAAAGCATTTGATTCCCTAGAATGTGATTTTTTGCATGCACCACTAACCAAGCTAGGCTTCCCTCAAAATTGTCAGTCGCTGGTCTGCCTACTGTATACTAGGCCAGTCGCACAACTACGTATAAATGGGGTATTATCTGATAAATTTACCCAGTCAAGTGGCACTCGTCAAGGATGCCCGCTCTCGCCCCTACTCTTTATCATCGCGATGGACCCCCTAGTGTGGCATCTAAAAGAGCGGCACCTACAGCGAGGCATAGGATTCGACCAAGGTCCATTGCTTGTGTCATTATATGCGGACGATATCCTTTTGTTCGTCTGTGAGCCTGCTTTAAATCTTCCTCCCATTATGAGAGAGGTGGTGCATTTCGCTGTCTTTTCTGGCCTGGTCATTAATTGGAAACAATCTGAAATATTCCCTCTGACAGACGCCATTATACCATTCACACTGGAGTTCCTGTCTTGCTGGTACGACGATCCCCCCAGGTATCACGGAGTAATTATCCACTGCAGGGCCTAAGCGGTAGTGCGGCTAAACTATTGGCCGACCATTGATCGACTATCTAGACAAATAGATCGCTGGATCACACTGCCCTTGTCGATGGCAGGATGCATCACAATCATTAAAATGGTTGTGTTGCCTAGGTTTTCATACCTGTTTTCAAATATACTTATTCCACTCACAATCTCCTTTTTTAAAACCCTTAGACAAATGCTGACCGGACTGATCTGGGCGGGGATGGGCAGGCGCTGGTGGGTTGGAAAATTCTTACTCAATACTTTGAGAGGTGGGGGTTGGGGGTACCTGACTTCTACCCATATTATTTAGTTGCGCAGGCCCACTATGCCTACTTTTGGTACCATCCAGATGCACGTTTGCAGTTCCTGAGGCCCGAGCACATGCAGGCCTGCCCCTACCCTCTATCCACCATGCTTCCAAACGAGAAGAACGCCAACTGAGATACAAACCTTACAAACCTGGAGGATAGGAGTGGGAGCGCTTGCGCAGATATCTGGGGGCTGAGCGATTGTATTCTCCACATTTACCGATTCTCCATAATCCCTGGCTAGCGCCCACGACTTAATTTCTGACTCAATGTGCGCTCACCCGCTGTCAAATACACAACATGGGAGGCATGTTCAGAGACGGTCAACTACGTACACTGGCAGACTTAACAGCAGACCAGAGAGTTAACTCATTGGACCGCTTCCTTGTACATAGAACGAGAGTGGCTTTGGTCACTGCGCTACGACCTGAGACAGAGGAGCCTACAGACTTCCCCCTAACAACGATTATTTCAGTGCCCAATGGCGCACATTTAGTTTCCCAGCTGTATCGACAGGCGCAGGTACCTCCCACCAATGATGTGTGGTGGAAAGCGTACGGCATGGGAGAGGGATATAGCTCAGCCTATGACAGAGAAGATGCGAGCCTACTGTTATGAACAGACGCTTAGTGTCCAATAATTATAAACATGAACTCCTGCACTTCAAATACATACACAGAATCTATGTCACTCCTGTGTTGCTTGCAAAGATGGACCATACGAAGACAGGCTGCTGTCAGAGATGTGTAATGGCGCATGCCGACTTCGTTCGGTTGGCATGGAACCGCCCTGCGGTGCTGGCCGGCTGGGAGGTGGTATTTGGGCATCTTGAACAAATGGTTGATGTTACACTTCCACCCATTTACAGTTGCTGGCCCTGCTGCGGCATGTGATCCAGCTGAGCAAGGGGATAAGACGCTTCACTGCTATTGCGCTAGTGCTGGGTAAAAGGCAGGTGTCCCTGTCTTGAGGTGGAACGGCGCTGCCGCACGCTGGGGCATCAGAGATATGTTGTACTGTGATACAGCCAGTGATGTATATGCGTCCCTAATCCCACTGCCTTCCCGCCCAAACAATATTTGGCCGCTGCTCCGCTCCTATCTACTAGCCCATCCGGAACTCACAGACTGAAATGTATCCGATGATGTAATGATTGCTGGGTTGCCTGACCGGTCAAATGGATCGGGAGGCCTAATATATTTTTGTTACATGAGCCGGTATTATAGTTTTGTTGTTTATAATCATTGTGCAATTGATGCCATGTGTGGCTAAATGGGTTTTTAACATTATTTGTCAAAGAGTGGTTCGAGTGAGCCACACAGCGATAACTATGTAATTTTCTTTCTTTCTTCCTAGGATTACTTGAAAAACTACAATAGAAACAAGTATAAAATAACCTTTGTTGACAAAGTCGACTCAGCGCTTGAGTGCTTTGAGGATTCCCAAGCTATAGCCAGATCCTTGGGCCTCACGGAGGCAACCGTCCCATCATACTGCTTTTCGTCCCTTTCGTGGCTACGGAAGGGGCACCCAGCCATGTCCTGTCCATCCCAGCCACCAGTACACGCAAGCTGTCCAGCCTCTGTGTGGCTGCAGACGTGGGCCCTAGCGCCCTCGCGCGTCCGGGAGCCAGAAGGTGTCCGAGTCCACCCTTCCCCTCCCCCCCTTCCACTGCCTCCAAACCTTCCTAGTCTGACGTTTCAGACCCATCATCAGCCAGTTGGAGGCAGGATTTGCCTTCACCTTCTCCACTGGCAGTCCATCACGCCACAGTCCATCAATCGGTATAGTCTGGGCAATCTGTGCGAAAGAGCACACTAAACAAATAAGCATGTGCAACGACAATGTAGGCTGCTTAAGAATTTATCTTAACCACCTGATCCCATATTCCACTAACTTGTCTAGCTATAAATGGCATGTGGATTGGAACCCTCCTTGCCCCTCATTAATAGGTTTTCTCTGGGATATTCACGTGTGTAGCTATCCGTAATCTTTTAGTAATTCCCACCCTCATTGATCCAGTGCACAGTGTGTGGCAGAAGGGCTGCTATTTAAGAACTCGTTATCCGGGATCTCCAACTCACCTCTGTCCACCCCCGCTTTAGGGTGGTTAGTTTCACACTGATTCTTTCCCTGGTCCAAGCTAATTCCACAAATAGTTTATCTAGCTCAGCAAACCCTCTATGTGGACTATGCACAATATACTTTGAAGTATGCAGTGTTGGCAGCAAAAAAATTAATTTCGCTAGTGCAACTATAAACTTCACATATAACTGTAGTGTTTTCTAAAATTTGATTAAGGACCGAAGGCACCCTTGCCATGTTCATCTTCTAGTCATCAACATCATCCTTAACACGGATGCCGACATAATGGAAGCTTGAAATCACCACTGACACTCCAACAACAGGCAACTGGTGAATCAATAATCCCTTCATTCTTCCAACTGGGAACAGTTTAGTCACACCAGATTCCCTCTCAGACGCTCCCTTTCATCTGAGCCATTCTGGGCTCTGTGCAGTTTTGGGCCTATCATTTGGAGCAGCGAGTCCGGGATATTTGTGCTATGATGCCAATGCTTCAGCCTCTGAAACATTGGTATCATAGCACAAATATCCCGGACTTGCTGCTCCACAGGATAGGCATTAGCTTTTCGGCACAGTCTGATCTCCATTTCAACCTTCTGGAGTTCCGGGTGATCAGACTGTCATTGCAAGCATTCCTTTCCTCTCTCAAATGGAAAGTGGTGCACGTGTTCACAGACAGCACCAGTGCCAAGTGGTACTGAAACAAACCGGGTGAGGTGGGGTATGGGCATGGCTGGAACATCAGGGCATAACCCAGGTGGTTCAACACCTGGCAAGCTCTCTGAACGCCATAACAGACCAACTTAGCCGTCGGTGCCTGGTTGATAATGAATGCCATCTACATCCGGAAGTGGCGCAAGGTCTCTTTCTGTGGTGGAAAGAGCCTTGGTTAGATCGGCTCGCGTCCGAAGAGAGCGTGCAATGTCAGCAGTATTGTGCATTGGAGTTTTCAAGGCAACGATCGCTCTGTGATGCTTATCTTTGTGAGTGCAGCTTCCACCTCTTGTACACCTTTCTGGCTGAACCACTTGTGTTCAAGAAGATCAAGTATGACCGGGCTCAAATTATTATTGTAGCTCTGGATTGGGCATGAAGAGTGTGGTACACCAGCCTACTGAGCATGGCCATCAATCCTTCGATCAGACTGCTCCTTCGGGAGGATCTTCTGTTGCAGCAGCAGGGTACGGTTTTTCACCTAAACGTGTCCAGCCTCCACCGCCTTGCATGGAGATTGAGCAGCGTCAGTTGACAGCTTTCGACCTTTTGCTTGAAGTCTGCAATGTCATCTTGGCAACCAGGTGTCCTTCCACTAAAATGGTATAGTCCTGTAAATGGAACACATGTGTGGTATGGTGCACAGCGAAGGCTGTTGATCCCCTTTCTGCTCCTCTTTCAGAGGTGCTCTTGTAAATTATTTTTCGGGCGCAGCAGGGCTTTGCCTTGGGCACTCTTAAAGGATATCTTGGAGTTATATCTGCCTAAATACGTCTTCCAGGTCAGCCTTCCTTATTTAAGTTACCCATTGTTTCTAGGTTCTTTAAGGGGATTACTCATTTGTTTCCTCTGTCTCGATTCATAATGCCCCAATGGGATTTAAATTTAGTTTTGACCTTTATGTGTGCTCCCTTCGAGCCCCTTCATATTTGTCCTCTCAGGCTGCTAGCTCTAAAAATTGCTTTGCTTATTGCCATCACCTCAGCTCATAGAGTTGGCGAGCTTCAGGCTCAGTCTTCCAAGCCCCCTTTTCTCTCTGTCTATCCGGAATAAGTGGTGCTTCAAATGAAAGCTTTGTTCCTTCATAAAGTGGTCACGCCCTTTCTTTATGACAATCCAAGGAGAAGAAGAGACTCAAACCTCCTGGACCCAAAACATGTGTTGTCTTTTTACCTTGATCGCACCAAAGACTTCCAGGTGGCTATGTGGGTGCCAAGAAAGGTCGGGCTGTTCAAAAATGGATAATCTCTTGAAAGGTTGTCCTTTGCAATAAAATATGCTATTCTTTGGCAAAGAAGGAACCTCCTGTGGGGTTGTGTTCTCTCTCCACTAGAGCAACAGCAGCAACCACTGCATTAGCACGCAGAGTCCCACTCCTTGACATCTGACACAGCAACGTGAACATCCCTGCACAACTTTACCAGACAATACTGCCTGAACAGTCAAGTCTGGAGTGAAGGATACTTTGCCCATTCAGTCCTCCAGGAATTCCTTTTGTGACCTTGGTGCTCAGACCCTCCTCCGGGGTTGGCATTGCTGGGGTATCTATTCAAAAGGTAAGGAATCGACAACTAATAGTCTCTATCAGATGAACAACAGAGACCTGTATTAGTTGTAGATTACTTACCGTCCCACCCATCCTCCCTGCCCTGCAAACTGATTTTTAGGGATTGGGACCCTAAAGGACTCTAGTTTTGACGCAGCAGTGGTCAGTGTCTTTCATGGCTCAGCGCTTCTGGCATGGAAAGACAGAAGGTAAGTAACTTGTCCTTCTAGCACTCCCACTGGGACAGTGGCACCTTAGTATGTTGCGGAATAAACTACCTCAATCTAAACTGAAATTGCAGGAATTTCTACATACATATTTGGAGGGAAACCAACACTCAGTATTGCCCCACCCCCAGGTTCTGTGGGGAGCGGGAAAGGCCTGGGCACAACGTGAGATAATGCATGATTCTGCAATTTTGATCTGACAGTCAAGCTTTGACCGGAAGGCCTTTCAATGGAAAGTGATACCTCTTACGTAGCAAAGCCCTCACCAGAGAATCTTAGTCCTCTTTTAAATCAAAATATAATCTCATCGAGTTATATACCTCAAAGCCTGAAGGTAAAAAAAAATTCTGTTTGAACTACAATATTATGAACAGGGTATAAAAATGTCTGCCTCCTGGCTAACTAGCTTAGACACCTGGTAGCCTCCAACACTATAATTGTGATAAAAGATGATCAGGGCCCAGAGAGTAATGCACCCGTTGAACATTTTTTTGGTATTCTGCTCATTTTATAGAATCCTATTTGAGCTGAATGGTCTGAGCAGTACTTTGGCAGAATACCTGTTTATTTCTGAAATAAGATTGCCTAAACTCTGTCCTCAAATTGTCCCGCAGATGGAAAGGAACATCCAGAAAAAACGAGCACTGGCAATGCCAACAGGTCTGGCTTTAAAGGAATATTGTATGGGAATGTGTGTGAAACATTTCCAGCAAATAGCATGGACATTGATTTGTATTTGTGTTTAAGCAAAGAACTGTAGAGTAGCAATTGTGAAAGTCGAAAGGTCAAGTGACAGTTGCACTGTTAAACCAGAAGTAACTATGCATGTAAGTTATTGGCTGCCCTCCTCCCATCTGCTGCCACCATTGAAAACACCATAAAATATCTAGATATCCAATACACCTTGTAAATGTAAATGTAAATGTCAAGGTATTTGTAGAGCGCACTGTCACCAAGCGGTTTCCTGGCGCTATTACTCATACCGCTGTGGAACCCCTCCTGGCTTTCCCTGTGAAGTGTCCACTCCTGGGCACCCCCAGGGTGAAGCCAGGCATCCACAGCGCTGTTGGGGCCGGTGTGGAGGTTAAGCAAGCTATTGCCCAGAGTTGCAGCGTGGGACCCATGATTAGAATAGGCACCGAGGCGAGAAATCAGGTCCGAGGAATTATGAGCCCAAGACCCGCCGAGGCAGGAATTGAACCCTGGTCCCGGACCAGAACTCTGCATCAGGGTCTGCCGCTCTAACCATTGAGCCACACTCCTCCTCCTCCACCTTAGTATACTTAGTGTCATGCCTGTGCCCGAATGAACAACCCCAGGCAGCTGGATGAATAAAAAACAATCACAGATGTTTGGAGGGCAAGCACTATTTTGTGGAGGCACACAACTTCTGCCTAATCAAAACGTGCTCCCAACATGTGGTCAGAGCCAAAGCCCCTCTATAGTTACACCAAAACAAGCATAGTGGTCCCATGGGGGTCCCACTGTAGACCAAGATCTCTCGTACTCATAAATTCCACTAGGTATGACAGTATGCCTAATCAATTAAATGAAAACAGCGAGGTCCAACATGTTCCTTTAATGTGATATGTAATACTACAGCCTTCATATAACAGTAACACAATCAATGTAAACAGTACATGATGCAAAAGGTGTTCAGTGTGAAAGCCATAAACAGTTTTACATATATATACATGCTGATCACTTAGGGTATGCACATCGTATATCACATTTTTGGACAAAACCATGTAAAATGCAATGCCCATCAGGAAACCCCATGATGATGTTGACGTTTCAACCCTTAAAGGAACCAATCCACAGGTCTCTTCAGGAAAGCACTATGCAATGAATGACCTTGATCAATAGACTGTTACCTAACCTTCTATTTGAAAATGTGGAAACAATACGACTGGTCCACTGCATGGTTGATATATAAACCCGTCAAGGTTAAAGGAATTCCAACAGCAATCCAGCACAGGCAAGGCTGAGTCTATTAGTTATGCTCACATAATTGTCTGGCAATAGCTGCTCTGTCAAGCTAGGCCATAAACATAGGGCAAGTAATCAAAGACCTTCCTATTGCCAAAGCCTTTGGATTGGGCCAGTGTCCTGCTTTGTAGTCCAAAAATAGATAAACACCTATTTCCCCCTGCTACGTCAAATGTTCGAAGAGGTGAAGGAGTATTACCCTCCTTCTCCGGAGCTTAGCCAGTCATTAATTCTCAGGTCCAATAAAGACCCCTTAAGCCGCTCTTTTTATAGGCCCATATCACTAACTAATTTCAGCATGAAAATATTTGCCAAAATATTAGCTAACAGGCTGAAGACGGTCCTACCTTTGCGGATACACCATGACTAGTTAGGCTAAGTCACTCTTATGAAGCCACTTTAAGATCACTTTTGCATATGCTGTGGCAGGTCTGTGACAATGAAGATGAAAAGATGGTGATCTATTCAGATGCTGAAAAAGCATCTTATTATGAGTACAATCTTGCAAGTTACTGCCGTCGAGGTTTCGCCAAAACCAAAGAGATGTCTTCTTAATATTTGAGAACCCAAGGATCTCAACCACATGACTCAGGACTGGATGACACTAGGTATGACATTGGCAAAGCTGAATATAGCTCAAGCTTTGGGGATCGCAACAGACTCCTACCCTTCACCAATGGTATCGAGACATGGACACTGCAATGGTGGTGGAGAAATCCGTATATGTCCACAGAGGATATCCTAGAAAATGGGCCTGGATGTGGCGCAAGTGGAATACTTTCTGTGGGAATATATGTGAGCCCCCACAATGAGAGTCATTATCGGATGTCAGTGACTGACAAGACTATAACAGGGAAAATATGCAGAATACCGTAAACTCTTGTTGCTTTTCAGTTAAAATGTGGGGAGCTTTCCTGGTGCAGATGTTAGATGTACAATTTACATATAATGTTCTGGATCATGATGTGTGCATCGCCAAATACTACTGTATTGTACTAATTGCAGTTATTTATCAAATGTCAATAAAAATGTTGAGAAAAAAAAAAGAAAATGCATCTGATCCGGTAGATTAGGGATAACTGTTTAGGTTTGGCAGTCGTGTCTAAGAACAGATTACTTGTAAAAAATCTTATGGCTTTACTCGAACCCCACAGCGGTAGTATTGTGCAATGCGTACACATCGCAACATTTAATATATGTAGGGGAACAATGCAACGATGGCCATTGTCTCCATTACTTGTTGTCCTTGCCTTAGAAGCACTAGTGATTGCTATAGGGCAAAAGACAGATATTAAAAGCATTCTCGCCCCAGTAGATAAGCACAAGGCATTATTTTATATGGACAACATTCTGTTGACCTTATCAGATCCTGCGCACTTCATTACAATCCTTTCAGTGCTCATCACTATATTCTTTGTTATCTGGTTAGCTATCGACTGAAAGAATTGTGAAGCCTTTCCATTAACCAGATCAGTTACAATAGCCAGCCGCGAGCCAGAGAAGAGATTGGGGAAACCCTTGATAGGAGAGGCAAGGCCGCTCTAATCATGCTGGATCTGTCGGCGGCCTTTGATACGTCCATCATGATTTATTGATGGATCGTTTGTTGGCATGCAGGGTCCAGGGTAATGCATGGAAACTAGTGAAATTCTTCCTAACTGACAGATCACAAATCGTGTCGCTGGGTGAATTCCATTCCAAACCTTTTGTCCTGCCTTGTGGAGTACTGCATGGGTCTTCTCTTAGCCCCACACTTTTTAATGTGTATGTATCATGCTTGGCCTCATTAATCAGTTCCTTTGGCTTTTGCCTTACCTCAAATGCAGATGCCACACAAATTGTTGTGTCTCTGCAGCCAGGACAGGAATAGACAAACAGTTCCATGATTGTATGGAAGCAGGTGGGAGGTGGATGTCACAAAACTACCTAAAGCTCAATTCGGGCAAGACTGAGGTCATCCTATTTGGCAACAACGTCAATTTCTGGACCCCAAATTAGTGGCCAGAAGCACTGGGCACTCTTCCTACACCCACCAGGAAAGTAAAAAACTTAGCAGTCATAGCTGATAACAAGGTCAACTTTGATGACCAGATTATTGCAGTGGCATCAACCACCTCTTATGCTTTCAGAATGACCAAGAAAATACTGCCCTTTCTACCAGCTGACAGTCAGAGGACAGTTGTCACAACACTTGTCCTGTCAAGGCTGGACTACTGTAATAGTCTTTACCTAAATACACAAGAACGTTTTCTGAACAAACTTCAATTGTTGCAAAACGCGGCTGCGAGATTGTTCACAGACACATCCAAGTTCGCTTTAATTTCCAAGGAAATCGAAAAACTTCACTGGCTACCTGTTAGGAAATGGGTGCACTTTAAATTGCACCGTGTAAGAGGCCCTTCAAGGAACAGAGCCAGATTACCTTAAGCTGCAGTTTCAGTGGTACTTGCCCAAAAGAACTCTTCGCTCTTTAGGAGCTAAGTTGGTGACTGTACCACCCACACAAAAAGCTTTTTGGGGTGGGAAATGCTTCATTGTGCGTGTTTCAAAGGCCGAGGAGGACCTTCCTTTCCATCTGAAAAACGCCACTGACCTAGCATTCAGGCAGGGTTTGAAAACCAGCCTCTTTAACATGTAAATAAGTCTACTATGTTCAGCGCTCAGAAGATAGTAGATAGCGCCAGGACACCTTTGGGTTTCTGCTGCGCTTTAAAAATTTGTGTATTTTCTTTTAATAGAGGTCTTGACAACAAGTTAGAGGGCTACTTGGAACCTTTACTAGACAGAATACAACTAGATATAGCGAGGTATTCAGCCCATAGTTGTTTCCTATGGTGAAAGGCTTAAGTGCCAAAAATTAACCTAAAACCGCCTTAACTATGTCTTTGCGATGTTGTCCCTAAGAATCCCCACGAAAATGGTGAAGGATTTTTTTTTGGGGGGGAGTGAATAATCCCCTTCTGAAAATGGATAAATCGCATGACTCCTTACAAAGTGGAAAGCTTAACACTTATTGTGTTATTTTGGCTATCCTTTAAAATTTCCCAAATTTGTTACATTTTATATAACACCTTTCAAACACAATGGTGGAGGAGCATGGAAAATGCACTTTCGAGTGGAATAGGTGGCATCAGAACCCTGTATGAGAATGACAAGAAGGAGCTGGTGTGCAAACGCCCAATCCTAAATACTGTGTGCTTTGTTTGGCAGAAAGAGAATTGTCGATTACAAACCGCTTGCTACATGTAGGAGTGCCATTAAGGTTAATGGTAAGTTCTGAATTGGGAACAAAGAACCGTTTTTCTACATATTTGCAAGAGGGATACAGTCAAAATAATCAGCTTTTTGTTGCAGGGAGGGTGAAATCGTTCCCAGCAGCAAGCAAAGACTTTGGATTGTGTGAGACACAAGGCGATATTAGCAATTGTCACGCTGCATCAGTATTTGAGTCCCTTTAAAATGTATTATGCTATATCTAAGCTATTGCCAAGTGAAGGCTGTGGATAACCACAGCCTGTGTGGAGCACAGCAACAGACAAAAAGTGCCTCAACAAGCTAACAAAATTATTCAAAAAGACTCTTCGGATTGGATCAACCACTGATTATGTCAATATTTAATATGGTTATTCAAGAAACTTTTTGACTGAAAAATTTAGCTAACCTTTGTTCAATATTGGTTCTTATATCAATATGTGTTTACATGAAGTTGTGACATTAGGATTTGAAATTCAGTTGTTTTTTAAATTAATATTGGTTTGTTAACGCATGGAATTACAACATTGCGAAACGTTAATATTCTTTGAAATAATTGTAGATGATGAATACTATTTCCGAATAGAGTCTCTGAATGTATTTCACTGATTCACTTTTGATATGATGTGTATATTATATGAATGTGATGTATATAGACTGTATACGTTTTGTGTTTTTCTTCTGTTTCCTTCCTATTTCAGTTATAAAGGCGGGTGTTATATATGTGTGTTGATAATTTAGATAAGTAGGTAACTGTAAATATTTTTGTTTCATGTTACCTCAGGGCATTACAAATATAAACTACAAAGTCCTGAAGATGGTCTCGCAGATGGACACATAAGAGACCGAAACGTCGACCATCGCCTTCTCCTGTCAATAATTAATTTGCACATTTGATAACAAGGAAAGGTGTTAGCAGGACCTACAGTGTTCTATATTGATTTACTACTGATATCCCTGTAGACCTGTTTATATATTTGTACATATAGATTTTTGCCTTTTTTATTTGGTGATAAATTTAACATTTTCATATACACCCGGCTAGTCTTGTTTTGTTTCTTTGTTTCTGTTTGTTGTTTGACATTTGTCTACATCCTTTGAAATTTATATGACCCAAAATAAATTTATTGCTGAATGCTCAATCTTGGGACAATTAATTTGTCCTAATAATTGATTCTAATTAAACCAAATACAGATTTGAAATAAATTCCCTTGAAGGCATCTTTTACCCCTCCATTTATATTTACCCAAGCCCTCAAGGGTAGTTTGGGTTGCTTACTGTTATAAACTACTCATGTGCTCTAAGGCATATTTGTTTATCATAAATGAATGAATGAATGAATGATGAATTTGTAAAGCGCAACTAAACCCATAGGCATCAAGGCGCTAAAAGATGGTACAACTGTTTGAGCAGAGGTGGGCAGATCACAAGTAGGCTTCTCGGAAGAGCCAGGTCTTAAGTGCTTTGCAGAAGAGGGCATGAGAAGCAAGACCCTTGAGGTAGTCAGGGAGCGTGTTCCACAGTATTGGGTGCGAGGGAACGGAAGGCCCTTCCACCCCATCTGGCCTTGAAGACTCGGGGAACGGTCAGCAGATTTTTGTTGGAAGAACGAAGAGCCCTGCCGGGTACATAATGGGATACAAGGGAACGAATGTCTTCCGGCCCAGTCCCGTTAAGGGCGTGGTGCGTAAGATAGAGGGCCTTAAAGTGAATCCTGGCCTGCATGGGGAGCCAGTGCAGGTTCCTCCTGATGGCAGAGCCTGACGAGCGCTTCGGGGCATCTACGACAAATCGGGCCGCTGCATTTTGCACGATCTGAAGGCGTTGGACCAAGCCGTTGTTAATACCTAGATATAGTGCATTGAAGATCCACCACGACCTGTTTGCGTGCTTCTAGGGAGAGATAGTGGATGGTTTTTCTTAAGATCCTTAGGGCACCACAGCAGGTAGAAACTGTCCTGCTAACCTGTTTATCAAGGGTAAGGGTGGTGTCCAGGATAACACCCAGATTGCGGGCCGAAGTGGAGGGCGTGGGACAGGCGCCAAGGGCAGAGGGCTACCAGTCCATCGACCAGGTCTCGTGTTTGCCTCCAAAAATGAGAACCTCAGTTTTCTCCCCATTCAGCTTGAGGAAGTTCTGAACCATCCAGCCTGCGACTGCCTCCATACAGTTTTCAAAGTTTAGGGCCGCTATGTTCACAGATTGTGATATGGAGACTACAATCTGAGTGTCGTCGGCGTAGGAAAGAACTTCCAGCCCAAAGGATCTTACAAGCCTGGCAAGTGGGGCCACGTAGATGTTAAAAAGCGTGGGGCTCAGGGAGGAGCCCTGGGGGACCCCACACTTCACAGGCTTGACTGGCGAGAGAAAATTGCCCAGCTTCACCCTTTGCTTCCGCTGGTCAAGGAAGGATGTGAGGAGGCTAAGTGAATGACTGAACATACCATGTTCAGTCATATATTACATGCGCGATACATGAAATGTAAATCAACAATATTTCAAGATGTGCACTTAATTGCAATGCATTCATAAGCTTTAAAATAAAATTTACATGTTCAAATTCAAACATCACATAAATGAATTAATACGTTCAGCAGTTTATGAAAAGACAATCTCAATGCATTTCAGGTTCAAAACTGAACCCTTCGTCAGGTGTGGAATATTATTGGCATATAGAAGCTTGAATCATGCAGCTGCGTCCTCCGCAGGGACATACAACACAATAGGTTTATGTACTGTCTATTCAGTGCACTCTCTGGATTCTTAACATAAACAGTTGCCTCTTCGGCTCTTATGTATCACATTGGTGTCACATGTACACTTTTCTCTTCGAGTCACAATTTTTACATACAAGATATATCGGAGATGTGTTCTTCTTTGCACATTTTTGCGCACTTTCTTTCACATTTTCTTCACCACTCTGTTTGAGTGCAAATTCTATTTTTATCGCATTGTAAATAGTATTGTGCTTGTCACATTAAAATTTATTGTGTTGTAGGTCCCTGCGGAGGACGCAGCTGCATGAATCAAGCTTCTATATGCCAATAATATTCATCTCCTGACAAAGGGTTCAGTTTTGAACCCGAAATGCATTGGGATTGTCTTTTCATAATCTGCTGAACGTATTAATTCATTCATGTAGTGTTTGAATTTGAATGTGTAAATTTTATTTTAAAGCTTATGAATGCATTGCAATTAAGTGCACAACTTGAAATATTGTTGATTTACATTTCATGTATTGCGCATCTAATATATGACTGAACATGGTATGATAAACAAATATGCCTTAGAGCACATGAGTCTTTTTGAATAATTTTGTTAGCTTGTTGAGACATTTTTTGTCTGTTGCTGTGCTCCACACAGGCTGTGGTTATCCACAGCCTTCACTTGGCATTTGATTACACAGAGAGATTGGGGGGCCACATCTCTCATTTGGTGGAAGCACGCATATCTTCCTAAAAGTAATTTAATTTGGGTTTGTTAAGCCTTAACACATTAGCATTTAGGTGTACGGAGTCACTTTTCAATTTTGCATTATCTAAGATATTGACATATTTCAAAGTGTAGTGGACCTTTAAAGAGGTGGTTTCTGGAAAGTGCAAACTCCTCATGGATGGAACTTTCTCGTGTTTAATATCATCCCAGCTCAAAGGTGATGGTCCCATAGACTGCAGGGATTCTACACAGATGAAGGCTGGTCCAGACTCTTGCGGATGGATGATAATTGTTTGAAAGAAGGCAGGCTTAAACTAGAGTACTATACGAATCTACACCATTAGCATTGGACCCCATTGAGACTAGAGTAAGGCGGGATCTGTTGTGACCAACCTAATCGTCCTAATGTACACAAAGTTTGGGATTTTCGGAGGATGAGAACCTTTGGGCAGCTATTTGGAGAGTGGTGAATGAAGGTGCAGGGGTCTTTAATATATCTGTAGAGTTTACAGGCCCTTTAAAAATACTGCATGACACAGTAACGTTCCCTGAGTTCTCACCCCAACATTTGTGATGGTTTGCAATGGCTATGTCCTTAGCCAAAGTCAAAACAAAAGAGCCACCCTATTACTGAGAATAGGGACAGGGTAATTGAGACAGAAAATACAACAAGTCCCTTACAGAATATGTGGAACAAATGTTGTGAACTAGCTACATGTATCCTAAAGGAAAATACTGTATGGGCCCTCTTAACAGAATCATGCTAATGATTCTAAAACCCCATTCCGGTTGTTATTATGCCATAAAAAAATAATACAATACTGCCACCACAGTATTATTATCCGGGTTGTCACAGTGAAAATAAACAAAACAGTAATGTCAACACAATATTCTCAAATGGCAATAAACAGTTTTTATTATAAAAAAATCAGCACATATTAAAAATCATATCCTCAACACATAATACAAAAAAGACTTTTTTATGTAGTTTTCTGATTTTAACCTTCGAATTGATGAAATTTGTTGTTAAATATCTAGCCCAAAGACATGCAACCAAAGAACCAGAGGGGGTGTGTTCAGCCCTTGAGAAGGTCTAAACCAAGCTAATGTGAATCTAACTGAGGGAACTAATGAATCATCCACCTTAAAAGTTCCTTGAACGGGGGCGTGGCTTCGAGGGCGAAGATGGCGGACGCGGCTCTGTAGAGCTCCTGCCGGCCCGATCCTTATCCTCTAATTTATCCTTGCCCTAAACCCTCTTCCCTCGTCTATTGCTGTGGAGGTGCTTGCTGGTGTCCGGCGGTGCACGGTGGTGTGGTCGTTGGAGCTTCGGACCTCCGCTGACGCGGCTGTTGGAGAGTGTGCCTGTTGGGCCTTCTTGCCGCGTGGCGAGCCGGGACCTCAATTTTTGTCCCGCCCGCCGGCTAACTCTAGACGCCGGCCGGACGTCGTACATCTGGGCCCGCGAAGCTGGGGCGGAGTCACCGGAAGTTGTGGGACGGAGCGCCCGGCTGCTAAACCCTGCGGAGTTGTGTCCCGACGTGGCAGCTATACAGATTCGGCGATCGTCCTGTTCGGGCTACCCAAACGGACTCGAGGGGCCTGCCGAGCTGACTGGAGCGGATAGACTGGAGGCGCCATTTCGGCGGCCCAGCTCTGGGCCTATGCCTGGTGATTACTGCGCCTTGGTGGAGTGACTTTCCCTTGGTTCTGGCCTGTGTTTTGGCGGACTGGTGGCGAGTAGATACCGAGGGGCTTGGTGTGCTGTGGACGCCCCGGATCCTGATTGATAGCCATTTGCACGGGGCAACCCCGCTGCGGGTGCGTGCTGCCAGGCCGCCTCTGCTGCCGCCATGACTAGAGGCGGGGGCGGCAATGCCGTCGCTAAGACGGGGCCTATCGACAAGTTCACCGGTTCTGGAGGTGGTGCAGGGGCGGCCGGAGGGGGCCAGAATGCTGGACCGGACAATGCAGCGCTGCTGACGGCCATTACCCAGTCCCGTGACATGCTGGATGCGAAGATCGGCGCGGTGGGTGCCGATGTGATGCTGCTGCGCCAGGACCTTCGCAATGCGGTCGCCCGCATCACTGAAACAGAAACTAGGGTCACAACGGTGGAGGGCGACGTCGGCGCCCTGAAGAAGAGGGTTGCCGACCTGGAGCAGACGCAGCGGGGCCTAGCGCTCCGTGTGGAAGACGCTGAAGGACGGGCGCGGCGGAACAACCTGCGTTTTGTCGGCTTTCCGGAGGACTGCGAGAAGGGGCCTATGGATGCCTTCCTATCCCGGTGGCTGGAGAGCTGGCTCCCTCCGGACACCCTGTCGCGCTGCTTCGTGGTGGAGCGCGCCCACCGCGCCCTGACACAGAAGCCGCCGGCTGGGGAGCGGCCTCGCCCGATCATCGCTCGGATCCTCAACTTCCATGATAGGGACGTCATTCTCCGGGAGGCACGGCTCAAAGACATTCTGCTCTATGATAACTGTAAGATTATGATCCTCCCGGACTATACCAGGCTGGTCCAGCAGCAGAGACATTCCTTCCTGGCGGCCAAGGCCAAGCTGCGAGGCCTGAAGATTCAATACTCGCTGCTCTACCCGGCCCGCCTCCGGGTGATCTTCAACTCTAAGACTCACTTTTTCGATACCTCGGAGGCTGTCTTCGCCTGGACTGACGAGGCGGTCAGGCTTCGACCTCACGTCCAGCCGGGGTTGCACTCCGGATCCTCGCGCAGCTCTTCTCAGGAACGGAGCGATCAGCCGAACAAAGGGAAGCAGCATCGAAAGTCTCGCTCGAGGCGGAGGTCCTTGTCCCGAGACCCCCTTCTGGGGGACACGCAGCCTGATACCGATCACTCTGGCAAGGGCCCCTGATCTCTGTCCGCTGACTGTCTACTCCTTGCCTTTCTTCTATGGCCGTCCACTGCGGCGGCTGCCTACTGGTCGGCGGTACAGACATGATTTGGTGCAGTATTACCTTGCCCTTTGGCCTATGCTTGGGACTCTTGCGAACTAATGTTCTTTGTCATGCACTGCTTTTGATTGCGATTTATGCTGGGGGGGGGGGTTTGGGGCACGTTCCAAGGGCTGCCTCCTCCTGTTGGGACGGGGGGGTGGTTTTGGGAGTGTGTCTGGTTGGTGGTAGGGGGGCTGTTTGGGATCCTTTGGCATGACTGGCTTTCGGCGCTCTGTTTTGGGCCTGAAGTACCGTATGCCGCGACAGATACTTCATTGTTTCTTGAGGTATAGGGGTGGGGGAGGGGGGCTTTGGGCTGTTGGGTTGCTAGTAGGGGGGGTCTGTTTACCGGGGGTTGTGGGTCTTGGGGTTCTGTTTCGTGGGGTGCACGTGGTCTTCATGATCTTTGCAACTGGGGTGTTGGAGGCCTGGGTCGGGAGCCGGGGATTGTGGGGTTGGGCGCATTGTGATAATGGCTGATGTTCCGCGGATAGCGTCTTCTGGCGCTTCCATGCATATTCTTAGCTGGAATGTTCGGGGACTCCTGGACAAGATTAAGCGGGGGGCAGTGCTTCGCTGGGCGAAGAGGGACCTGGCGGATGTACTCCTTCTCCAGGAAACACACATGCTGGGCACTAAGGCCTTGAGTTTGCAGCGATTTGGCTTTCATCAGGTGTTTCATGCCGGGTTTACTAGGGGCTCCAGGGGAGTAGCCATTTTTATCCATAGACGACTGGCGTACACTCACGAGCGTCAGTGGCTCGACCCTCAGGGCCGCTTTGTATTTGTTCAGGGGAAGATTGGTGCGGAGCCTGTGGTGTTTGGTAGTGTGTATGCCCCCCCCCCCCCACTGCAGTGGACCCTTGCAGAACAATTGTTTGCCCTATGGACTGAGCTCCCCCGCTCCTTGGCTGTGATTGGTGGCGACTGGAACGATGTGGTGGACGTGGCATTGGACAGGCAGAGGAGGCCAGGGGTGGCGACCGTGGCCTCCCCTACACGGTTGGGGGCCATGATTGATGGTCTTGGATGGGTGGATGTGTGGCGGCACCTGCATGCGGAGAGGCGGGAATACACATATGTCTCGGCTGTTCATGGCTCCCTCTCGCGCCTTGATTGTGTGTTTGTACCAGGGGCCTTCCTTGATAGGGTGAAGGGGGCGGCGATCCGGCCTCGCGGGTTATCTGATCATTCCCCCGTAGCGGTCCAAATTGATCTGTACAAGGCGCGCCAACTGTTCCGGTGGCGGATGTCCACGTGGCACCTGCAGCGTCCAGATTACTCCCAGCACCTCCGTGGCGCGATTGCCCGCTATTGGCAGGACAACCTTACCGGGGGGGTGGACGCAGTGACAGTCTGGGAGGCTATGAAGCTCACCTTGAGGAGTATAGATATCGCTTGGTGTGCTTCTGCTCGCCAGACTCGGCAAGAAAGTATTGTTGATGCTGCGGCGCGGGTGGAGGAACTGGAGGCGCGACACAGGGAGGTAGCCGATGATATCACACTGCGGCTGCTTCTACAGGCACAGCAGTCTTACTCCTCGGTCTTATTGGATGAGGCTTGCCAGGCGTGGTTGGCCACACGTAGTAGAGTGTACCAGTGGGGCGACAAGTCTTGCACTATGCTCCACAGGCTTTGCCAACAGACTTTGCAGCCACTCACTCTGCCGGGACTTGTTGACGACGGCGGGGTGGCAATAATGGACCCGGCAATTCTTGCAGCAAGCTTTGTGCGCTATTATGGGCGTCAGTATGCCTCCCAGGAGACCCTCTCCCCTGACGGCATCGAGGGTTACCTCGCGGCAGTCCCCCCGCTTGCTGTGTCTGATGAAGTGCGCGATGCCCTCGATCTTCCCCTAACGGCTGAGGAGCTGGGTGACGCATTGGGTCAATTGAATGTGGGCAAAGCACCGGGGCCGAGCGGATTCCCCAGCGAATTCTATAGGAAATTTTATCTGCAGCTCGGGCCGCATTACATGCGGGCCTTGGAGCAAGGGCGGGAGCATGGCCGCCCTCCCCCCAGATTGGCGCCATGCCGAAATCGTGGTATTCCAGAAGCCGGGTAGACCCCCTGATCGCCATGAATCTTATCGTCCCATATCCCTCATTAATTTTGAAGCCAAGCTCCTGGCCAAGGCGCTCGCGAACCGCCTGCTTCCACACATTTTGGCCCTCGTTCACCCAGATCAGGCAGGCTTTATGCCGCGCCGAGCGACGAGGCACAACATTCGGCGGGCGCAGGCTGCGATTGACGCGATTGGGTCTTCGGAGGATCAGGCGGCGCTTCTGCTGGCTGATATTGACAGTGCCTTCGATTCGGTCAGCTGGACCTTTCTTTTTGCTCTTCTGCCGCTGCTGAACCTGGGCCCGGTCTTCGTCTCCTATGTAAAGTTGCTTTATACAGATGCCACTGCCTCGGTGCGTGTCTCTGGGGCAACTTCCGCTCGGTTTCCTGTGACCAGGGGCACTCGTCAAGGGTGTCCACTCTCCCCTTACCTTTTCGCGCTGGCTATGGAGCCACTGGCCGCCCGGGTGCGCCGTGATGCACTTTATCGAGGCTTTGTGTGGGGAGCGGATCACTCGGATCGCATAGCTCTATATGCCGATGACGTGCTATTCTTCATGACTGACCTACAGCGCACGGGCCCTCGTGTCCTGGAACTAATGCAAGAGTTTGGTCAGGCGTCGGGGCTCTTCCTTAACCTGCGCAAGTCGACCCTATGGGTGTTGGGGGGTGACACGGTGAACTGTCCTTGGGCTGCGTCCCTTCAGGTGGCTGTGGATGGCGTGAAGTACTTGGGTGTGTTCCTCTCTGCCTCGGCCTCGGTGGCGTGGGATCGGAACGTCCAGCCGGTGTGGGATCGGGTCCAGATGGACGTCAAGATGTGGACGCGTATGCCTCTTAACATCTATGGCCGGTCGGCCATCTTTAAGATGGTGGCCCTGCCTCGTCTTCTCTACCAACTACAGAATCATCCATTTAAGATCGACCCGCAGTGGTTCCGGAGTGTTGACTCTGTGCTGGGCCGATTTCTGTGGGCTGGGGGTGCCTCCAGGGTGGCACTACGCACGTGCTTTCTTTCTACATTCTGCGGCGGCTTGGCGACCGCGGACATTTTGTCTTATTATCAGGCCTCCCATCTCCTTGTGCTTAACGAGTGGTGGTATGGGGACCGTAGTGATCCGGCCTATGCTCTGGAGCATTCTCTAATGGGTGGTGCCTCCCTCCACACCTTGCTGTACTCGGCCAGGCGGAGGCGACTGCTTCCACAAGTCACCCAGGTGGTCTTCGCGGTCTGGCGGCGGGCCCTGCACCGTATGTGTTGGTGGGGTAGACTGACGGCCGAGACACCTACTAATACATCCTTTTTCTTTTCTAATTCAAATGTTTTTTATAGGCAATGTAAAACTCCACACATGGGAGTGGAGGGAGAGGTTGCAGTCTTCGAAGTCCTCTTAGTAGGGCGAAACAGCAGCTAACCTGCTTGTTGACGTTAGTCTCTAGGCTTAGTTTGTTGTTAATAGTGACTCCAAGATTTTTTACAGAGCTCACGCGGTGGGCGAGTCCCCTAAGCGACTGAGGCCAGAAGTCTGTCGGAAGACTTTTGGGGATTTTTCCTACTGTGCAATGTAGTATTTCAGTTTTCTCACTGTTGAATTTTAGTGAGTTCTGACTGAGCCAGAGAGACATGTCCAGCATACAGGTGTGAAAAGTATCCATTGAGCTTGCTCTATTTCCGTCCAGCGAGATTATCAGCTGGGTATCGTCTGCATAGTTTGTCACGCTGATGCCATGGCTTTTGATAATCTGCATCAGGGGTTGCATGTAAATATTAAAGAGTGTAGGGCTGATGGCAGACCCCTGTGGGACTCCATGCGGGACTTTCGTGAACTCGGATTGGTAGGGAGGGATAGATACTGCCTGCCACCTGTCCGTCAAGTAAGAGCGGAACCAGTCGAGCGCGACCCCTCTGACTCCGATGTTCCTTAATCTTTCTATAAGGATGCCGTGGTTCACCGTATCGAACGCGGCGGACAGGTCAAGCAGAATCAGCGTTGCTGATTCTCCCCTGTCCGCCCTCATTCGCAGGTCATCCATAACTGTCAGCAGGGCTGACTCCGTTCCATGAACTGGTCTGAAGCCAAACTGCTCCTCCTCCAGGATGTTGTTGGTTTCAAGGAAGAGGGCTAGAGCTCTACTGACCCATCTCTCTATGATTTTTATAGGATATGGTAATAGGGATATGGGTCGGTAATTCTTGTGGCAGCTTGGGTCCAGGTTGGGTTTTTTTAGTAGCGGGATGACGATCGCTAGTTTCCAGTCTTTGGGAACGGAGCCTGTATGCAGAGATTGAATACATAGTTGGTGCAGGGCTGGTAAAACGTCATCCTCGAATTTCTTGGCTATTCTATGGGGAAGAGGGTCTAGAGGAGAGCCTGAGGACGTATGGAGGGCTGTTGTGATGAATTCCTGTTTCGAAGGAGCCATAAAGTTTTCCAGGGTGGCATTTGGGAGGGGGTACGTATCAGGATCCGCCTTTCCGTCTTTATTTGTTAGGATGCTGGTGTCATGTAGTGGGGAGATAGGATTACTATTCATTCCCTCTACAATTTTGCTGATTTTATCTTGAAAGAACACTGCAAGGTCGTTGCAGAGTTCTTGTGAGGGTTTGATTTGGCTATTAGCACAAGCGGGGTGGGAAAGCTCTTTGATGAGCCTAAAAGTATCCCGGGATTTAGAGCTTTTAAGGATTACCTCAGCAAAATAGTTGGATTTGGCAGTGATTATTTCCTTCTTGTATTGTGAGATAGTAAGCCTCCATCGTACTTTCTCGTGGTCTGAGTAGTTTTTCCTCCAGAGCTTCTCCGCCTTTTTGCAGGTGTTTTTTAGTTCTCTAAGTTTCTCAGTATACCAGGGGGCGGAGGGTTTTCCCCTTTTAGTGATTGTTTTCAGCGGGATGACGGCGTCGAGTTTTTTTGTGGTTTCGTGGAGAAAGGAAAGATAATTTGCGGTGACATCATTTTCTAATTTGAACGAGGCCCCAACCTGGCGTAGGTCGAGCTTTCCCTTCTCTTTCCTCTTCAACAAGTTCTTCCAGTCCCGACCTACGAAGGCTTTGACTTGCAAACTCGTGGCTCCTGTGTGGGACGGGATATGGGATTTGAACCTGATGAGGTGGTGGTCTGACCAAGCTACTGGAAGGATAGTGTCTAGGGTCAGTAGGTCTTCTGCCGCAAAGATAAGATTTAATGTGTTTCCTAGTCTGTGTGTGGAGGTGTTTATCCACTGTTTCAGCCCTAGGATGAGGCAGGATTGAGTAATATTGTGCAGAGCTGCACGTAGTTGGTCATTGTCCCATATGTTGAAATCGCCCAGTATCAGCAGCCTGTTGTGGGAGATTGACAGATTGTTTATGACCGTAATTAGTTCCTGCTGTTGTGAGGCTTTGAAATGTCCCGGGGACCTGTAACATACAAGGCCCGTGAGACAGTGTTCAGGAGCATATTTTATGGAAATCCCGAGGATTTCTACACCGGAGATGGATCAATGTCCAGGGTAGTGATGTTGAGTTGTTCCCTAAAAATGATCCCCAGGCCTCCTCCTCGACCTGAGGGTCTGGGTTTCTGAATGATCTTAAACCCGTCTGGACAAGCGATGCCTAGCTCTGATTCTGTTCCTTCAGCCATCCATGTCTCGGTCAGGAACAGGATATCGAGTTTATTAGTCTCAATCATTAACTGTATTTCAGTAGCGTGTTTCGGAAGGGAACGGACATTTAACAGTCCGTTGATTAGTTCCCCTTTGGTGCTGCGTTTAGCTCCTACTTGGGCTGAAGGGGAGTGGGTCATGATGTTGTCAGGGCTTGGATACGGCATCAGGATTGATTTGAGGGGGAGGGGATTGATGTGAGGGAGCCGAGCTTGGCAGTGAGAGCAAGCTTTGTCGTCCTGGTGTGCTGCATGAGGGAGTAGGCGTGGGCATTCAATTTTGTCTGTCTGTGCATTCAGTAGCATGAGTGTTTCCCTGCTATATCTGAGCACATCATGTGTTGGTGTGCAGCGGGTAGGGGGGGGTGCCCTAGGCCCGGACTCGGCGCGGACGAGCGCAAACGAGCTTGCCTTAAGCGCGCCTTCGGCGCGTAATCGTCGCGCCCTCTGCGCTCGTCCGCTGCGCTTCCGGTGGGTGCCCATCCTGCTAGTTTGTACTTACAGGCACCCTGACCTATGTCCACATCGGACCACATGTAATATGAGCTACGTTTAGTTGTGACATTATCTTTGACTTGAATTTAACCACCATTAATTGAATTGATGAAATTGTTACTTCACGCTCATTATTACCTGTGAATTTGCCGTTTGTCCTGCCAGTTCATCCATGCAGGCACCTTAACTTCTCTCCATATTTGAACCTTTATCATATGAGCTTATCTGAATTGTGATAATAATATTTTTTGATTCGTCTGCATTTCTCATTCTAATCAATCCAATTGATGTTCACGCTCGAGACTCGCTACTACCTATGTGATAATTAGGGGTTTATTCAATACACTTCTAACGCAAGTCCCTTATACTTGTATCATTAGGTCCTTTGCCCCTTCCTTGGTCCTGATGAAGACCCCGCAGCAAGGCTAATTCTTCCTGCATTCTTAGAGGGTCGAAACGTCGACGGTCTTTCCAACTCCGGCAACCACACATGCGATTATTTGTATACATTTTGTACATTGTGTTGTATGCCTTCATCTAAATAATGTCGCCATCTTGTTATGGCAGTTGTTGCGATACTAGTTATGGCATGAAATATGTTTCGAATTGCTGATTTTACAGTCACATTATCCCATCACTTCCCTACCTTCACACCATCACTCCCCTTTTCCTTCCTGGGGCACTGTATGACCTTTAATACAGTTGATCATTCGCTACAATATGTGTATTAATTACACCTGATCCCATGGTGAATAAAACTCTGTCGATCCCAACAAGTGTTTTTGATTAGTTCATGTTAAAACGTGTTTTATTTGCTCCCTGTTCACACTGGGACCCCTTCCTCTTAATACTTACTTAACCCAGGTCCCAGTGACTTTGTTGGGTAACCCCCTTGTACACTACGCGCTTCCGGTGGGGGCACATGCTTTGTAGCAGAGGTGGGGAGGGGTTCGGAGGGGGTGTGGCTACGCTAGTGGGCGTGTCCTGGCGACAGGCCAATCACGGAAAAGTCGGATATTGGACAGTATCCGACTAAAAAGGTAACAGTGATACAAACTACAGAGCCCTCATCCTATGTTTTACAATACATAAAGGTGGGTAACATGAACCAATAGTACTCGAGTGTATTAGCCAACCTTAACATAAAACATAATATAAAAAGATCAAATCCATGAAAAGTATATAAATAAATATCCATAAAAAATTCATAGTAACAACCTCTTGACACTACAATGCGGGTCAGACTACCCAGTCCCAGTGGGCTACAAGTTTTTATGTTAAAGACAAAAGGTATGCTGTTCCTATGGGGCTAGAGGGAGGAAAGGAGGCGTCAAGCCACGTCAGTAATAGCAGTTGTTGGTCAGTGCTATTGGGAGCAAGGAAGTTAGTGCTCGTCCAGGGATAGTTCCAAAAAGGAGCAAGGGCCCTCACACACCCCAAGGGGTGTCATGATTCATCATAGTGCAGCTCCTCATTGGGCCGGCGCTGCAATGCCCAACGGGCCTCAAAAAGAGGCTTTTTGCCTGAGGTCTTCTCGGTTTTGCTGTCTTGAAGCTAGATGGTATTGTGTGAGGGCGAACCTGTGTGAAGTGAGTAGAGGTGGGACTGCGTAGGTGTGATTTAAAAATGGCTCCTGGATTCTCCAACAGAAACTTATTCAAGGAGTACCTGGGGCATGAGTAAAAACTGACTGAAAATTTTCTGAACTGAAAGGGGAAAATTAAACCTGTGTCAGTTCTGGTAAGTTGTGCAAAGGGTCAACATGTTTCTTGTCTATTAAAAAGTCCAACAGGATCTCGGCAATTCATCAGAACATATAATCCTCATCTACTCGAAAGGGGGCAGCAAGTAGTGTAAACCAGAAGTCAAAGTCATGTCCCCTTATGTCAGGATTCCTTAGTTGTCATAGTGTGTGATGAAACAAATCATAAGTCAGGTACAAAGATACCTTCTGGAAAATGGTGCACCGAAAGAGTAAGGTAGCAGGAAAATGCCGGTAGACTCGCTCAAGTAATGAGGGGGATCAATTTGGATCTGCGAGGTGCCCAGAGCGGGACCTACCCATTGCCAGCTGTCCCTTAGTCCCTCCAAGTCTTTACTACAAGTTTTTATAACAGAACCCTTAACAATATAGAGCTAAGAAGTAGTATACACCCAAGGCCGAGTATCAAAGAAGTGTCCTGTGTCAAACAACAACCAAGATAGGAGAACAGGTCAAAAACATCTCATCCTTAGGTACACTCTGTATCAGCGGTGCCATACTACGTATAAAGCCTCAATCTATAAAGTGGCCAGCACATGCCAATCAACCAGTTGGTTCAGATCAATATTGACTGTGTTTGACATCCCGATTAATCAATTCTACTTCATTGTCTGCAAGCAATCCACATCATGTCTGCATCTGGAGTATTTGACTATCTCAAGGGCAAACCGTTTCAATGCATTGGGTGCATGTGACATAGTGATCAAATAATGGAGCCCTAACCACTTTGCATCTGATCTCAGACTTATGTACGATTCACTATTGCACTTCTTGTGTCGTTTTGCCAATGTAAAACATTGCACATGGACATTAAACGCAATAGATAACGTTTTTGTACCACAGTTTGAATGGTGTTTCAATTCCCGAGATCTGTCATTTAGTACACATGTTTTCACCACAGTCGTAGTTTGAACATGCTATTGAATTCCTGCTTGGGTAGTGTCCAGATACAGGCCTCAAAACCTACAATTGAATCAATGACGCAGTGTTGCTGCATTGTTCTTTGGACTTGTGTATCTTGTACTGCATTTAAAAAAAATTGTATTGTAATTTGATTAATCTTATATAAAAAATCTGCGTTAATAACAGTACACCTTTTATAGAATATGTGAATGTTCTATTGATGGTTCACAGCCAGATCATTGCATTGAACAATATATTGTTGATTTGAGTATAAATAATTCCTCTGAGTCTGTAACTTAGCCGTCAGCATTCATTGCCTCCCTTTCTGTGCTTTTCTTTATCACATGAAGTGAAAAAGAATTAACAAATTGTCCAGTTTGTTTATGGTAAAGGCTGGTAGCCTAGCTTGTGTGATTTTTTTTTCGCCCTCGTACCATAATTCTTAGTGGCGCTGCCTCCCTTAAACAATATTTATGTATTTAAATGTTTTTATTTTAACAAATTATTGGGCCGATTTACTAACCCTTAGTGCTGCGGTGCAAATGGTATTAACTTTTATGCAAAAATGTATTTTTGTACCAAATTTTGATGTAAATACAACCCTAAATCTCTTTGAAATATGAAACTGTTCGTTTGATCATTTAAGTAAAGTACAGACAATAAAGCAGGCACAGTACAAAAAAACGTAAGTTTCCCTGCAAAGCCAAATAAATTAAAGTCCTGCAAAGTGGCATAACCTTGCATTGTGTCAAACCCTAGCCCTAAATGAAAACAGATTCAAACACCGGGCAAAAGGAAAATCGTATAGAATTGACAACTGTAAAATCTATAATTTCGGCAATAGATCATACATAATGTAATGAACATGCAGGGGAGTGTCTGCAAATAGATATTTGTACTGGAGGTTGTTTGCAATACAATTCTCACGGAATACCCTGCTTATTCATCTTCACACTGAGGCACAATGCTAAATGTGTTTACGTTTGCACATAACCTACATTTTAGCGCAGTGGCGAGGACCTTAGCAGAAGTCATATAGAAAATATGGAGTTCCATAATTTTGTGCAGTTTCATGCAAAGAAACTTTGGAGATTTCAGCGCAGTATTGTGTATTTCTGCACAGCACTGTATTGCGTGCCGCTTGCTATATCTTGGTTTATGTTGCAATATCATGCTTTAAAAATGTCTTAACAACAAAACACAACATGTCGGGAAGTCCACAAGTATAACATATGCATTTAATGCAAGAGTAGTCAGCAGCACAACTAATAATCAGTAGGCAATGGTCATTAAACCTGATCACAGCTAAGTAGACAATGATCATTAAACCTGATCACAGCTCTTACTAGAAAAGGATCCTAATGCTAAAATACATGACAATGAGGGCAATTTATATGTGTTTTATTTCATTACTAGTCTATGGAACCTAATCTTGTGATAGAAACATGTTACTATAAGCAAAAACTGATCTAATGAGCAAGTGGCAGGATCTTCCTCTGAAGGAAACACAAGATGTCCTTGAGGAAAAGATATAATCCATGAACACAATCCTGAGTTCACTTACAATCCCGCTTCCAGTTGCCAACACTGAAAACGAGATTACGCCTTGAAGATGTAATCTCGTGCAAATGTACTACTCAGAATGACTTTTGGGCCTGCGAAAGCAATGACCATAGCAAACATATTTAAAGCTAAAAGGCACTTGAGATCAGTAGGTAACAATATCCATATTTGATTCTAAAACATATCAGTACACACACACACATATATATATATATATATAGTCACCACACTACGCTAGCTGCTGAAACCAGGAAACATAGAGCCAGACCCATCAGCATAACACTGCAATAGTTATGTCACAAACACTGAACATAGAGTTCAGAATACGACATTGCATACAAACAAATAAGCACATAGGGGATGCTCACCACCGCTTTACCACAACAAAACTGGAAGTAATGATTCTCACCGACACATAGCATCTTAACATAGACACTACAGGCATGGCAACAAAGGGCACTTAGTCCGATAAACACCGATCATTATTGATCTCAAAATGATGCATTTATGTCGATACAATCGACACACAACACTGCACATTACACAAAATGTTTGAAAAAAATGCACTTTAGTTAAATGATATGAATTTAACTACAATGCCCATAATGCAATATGTGTCACATGTGTATATAATGCAAAAGTGAAAAGGGACTCACTGTTTGAATATTTGCCGTGATCAAGAACGCGACGTTCGAAACGCGTAGGCGATCACAGTTGTGAAATAAAACGCTGTTAATAAATCCCTGAGTGGAGTGCCATCAATTTCGAACTTCGAACTTGTGTGTGGATATTGAAACGGGATACTGCCTCGATCCCGGCGATGGCACCAGCTCCTGAGTGCTCCCCCTGCGACGAGGCAAGTTGCGAGGTCATTTGAACATACAGGGGAGAGCCCAACGCCCATCTCGCAACGACAAACAATCGGAATACTGGTTCTTAGCCGAGCGCTGTGAAAGTGCGGGAGAGCGCAACGAAGCACAACGCGAGGAAGTGAAAGCACAGAACCGAGTGACTGCGAGAGAGAAGGACAAACAAATCATCCTACCACCTGACTGGTTGAGCGCCGATGTGCTGGGTCGGAGGACGCGGACACGGCCGGGAGTCTCCCAGGTAAGAGAGAATTGGTGATGGGAGAAAGTCTTTCAAGAAAGAGCGTTGTTAGCGAGGTGGATTAAGAAAGTACGGAGGTTACTACCAGCCATACATAAACAAAAGAAACTCAGTAGAACTAATCTGAGTATACCCACCTGACTCGGGGACAGATACCGACTGTGATTAAAGGAGGAATATATCGATTGACAAAACAAAATAAAATATTTCTCACCAATTCAGACAAACACTCCCTTTTCTTGTAACAAGCCATAAGAAGGAGCGAGTGAGAAAGCTGTGGTACAAAAACACGCATAAACGAGTGCAGGTAATCAAACAGTGAAACAGTATAATGGAAGAACGAAACGCTAAACGGGCATCCAAAGCGGAGAACATGTTTAAGAAAACTCCCCCCGGCACTAAACGCGGAGAGGAAGCTAACAAAAGCGCACCAGCAACACCCTCAAACATCAAGCAATTATTCACCAAATTGGAAAAACTACAGCGCAAAGAAATATCGCGCTCATGGGAAATAATTATCTTGTAAAAATATGTCGAACGCGCAATGGTTCCAAGAGGACTACGAATTTTCACGTTACCAAAATCACCCAGACACGCGACCAGAGATGCTGGAGGAATGGGGGAAAAACAACATGGCATGCTCCAAAAACATGCTACTCGTAATAATAAAATATGCCCGAATAGAAGTGAGCGAACTACATGCAGCCATCATTGATATTGAAAAATCAATACTGGATTTGAAAGAAGACCCAGAGGTCGTTAAGAAAATGAGAGCCGACATGGAAAAAAACCTGGACAAACATGAGGATGAAGTCCAAAACAGGAAACAACGAAAGTTTAGAAGGGATGAGGATGACTATGGATTTGGTACTATTTTAACATTCGCTAAAAAATATGACGTCTACAAAAAACAGTGGAATCAAACCTCAACCGGAACGAATGAGAAGTCTGCTAATGAAGAGGAATCAGACTGGAGTGAAGGGGAACAACGCCAGCGACACACAGGAGATCGTAGGTTTAATTTTTTAGACGAACTTCAGATGCTCCACAAGGAGCAGCTAGCACCAAAAGCAACACCTCAAAGAGGAAGATACAATCGAACTCGAGGAAGAGGAAGAGGCTTTTTCCAATCAGAAAAACAGGCCGCAAAACCAGGAGAAGCAGGAAATCAAAGCGGAGGATACAACCTGAGGAACAGGACAATAGTGAGAAAATAACACCCACCAACAAAAATGTAAACAAAAACAAGAAACTTCCTGATATGGTAATCAACCTGTCTAGATACACCTTGACAAAAAGTGAAAACGATCTCCTAAATAAGGGATTATCCTTCTGCCCTGAAATACATCAAGATATTACCGATACCAAAATCGATCTGTATAAATATATACGGAAATTGAAGCTAAAAAAACACTTCAAGAGATACCCTAAACCTCCAGAAATACCAAAAGGCAATGAAAATACAGACAATCAGGCGCAGTTTCACATAATGGAAATCCCACAACTCCGAGTTGCGTATGAATTAGCGAATGAGATCTCAAGTACACAAATTGGAAATACGCAAGTCCTACAAGAAATGGAAATAACAACAAATAAACCCTCAAAAACACTGTTAAAGGCCCCATCCAAATTTTGTCCGACTATTTATCCAGGCAACAAGATAGACATCTTCCAGGACTTAGTATTGGGGGAAATAGACAAAATGACAAACGTGAATCGAAATGGAATTGAAAATCTCACTAAAAAAGAGCGACTGGCCATACAATCTCTAAAATCAAACAACACCATCGAGATCAAACCCGCCGATCAAGGGGGAAACATTGTCATTCTAGAAAAACAAGATTATATAGAAGAGGCAATGAGACAATTAGAAGACACTTCCAAATATGCTATGCTTGAAAAAAATCCTATAAAAGAATTAACAACTGATCTGAGAAAGAAATTAGAAACTTGAAAAAAAGCAGGCCTGATTACAGAGCAAAAAAGAAGATATCTGATGGTGGACAATCCAACTGTACCAACCATACACTTTCTTCCGAAAGTACATAAGACACTCAACAAACCGCCAGGCAGGCCGATAATCTCGAGCTGTGGAAGTCTGTATGAAAACCTGTCACTGTATGTGGATAATTTCATTGCCCCCATTGTGCCCACTCTAACATCTTTTATAAAAGACACTGGAGATTTTTTGCGAATCCAACCCAACTACTTAATTATAAGGATTGATGTTGTTTCGTTATACACTTCATCAATCACGAAACTGGCCTGAAGGCAATCCAATACTTTCTCCAACAAAGATCAGTCAATCAATACGAACACTCTAAGATGCTCACACAGATAATAACACTCTGCCTGTACAATAACATCTTCATCTTCAATAAGAAGATATATGCACAGCGCTGCGGAACTGCCATGGGAGTTTCCTTCTCCCCAAGCTACGCTAATCTCCTGATGGGGTGGTGGGAGAGGTGTGTAGCTTGGGGAGAAGAAAACGACCAACATATGGCTAACGTAGCGTTGTGGCTCCGCTTCATAGACAACCTTTTTTTGCTTTGGAAAGGTACAGAACAAGAATTCAAAACCTTTTTTGAAATTCTCAACAACAACACAGTTGGACTGAAATTTAGTTACAACATCAGCCCAAGAGAAATTGAATTTCTGGATACCAAAGTATACGTGAAAAATAATAAACTAGAGACAACGGTTTATCGCAAAAATACAGCAACGAACAGTTTGCTTCACGGACAAAGCTTTCATCCAATAAGTTTGAAGAAAAGCATCCCTTATGGAGATCTATTGAGGATGAAGAGGAACTGCTCTGAAGCGAGTGAAATGGAACGGAAGTTTGAAGATACTAAAATCCGTTTCCAACATTGAGGATATAAAAAGACTGACATAATAAGAGGGGAAAAAGCAGCAAGAAACCGAAACAGACATTAAATGTTAACCTCAAACAAAAAATCTCTACTTGGCAAGAGAAAAAACACAAATGAACAAATGACTCCTAGCACAGATGTGATGGAAGAAACAACAATGGAGGAACAACCCAGAATGATAATCAGATACACGAAGGAAAGTTATAAAATACAAAAAATTATGACGAAATACTGGCATGTCCTGAAAAAAGATATTGACATTGGAAATGAGATAGGAGAGAGACCATCAATCACTTATAAAAGAGCTCCCAATTTGTCAGACCATCTGGTACATAGCCACTTTGAACTGAGAAAAGACTCATCGTGGCTAGGAACAAAACAAACAGGATTCACCAAATGCCTTGTATGTAAGGCATGCAAAATCGGAAAGAACTTAAAAAACGTGTCTGATCCATCTGGAAAGAAATTTGAAATAAAGCAACAAATAACGTGTGAAACTCCATTTGTCGTATATATACTTCAATGCCAATGTGGCAAAAGATACATTGGAAGTACGACGTGCCCATTGAAAAATGTATCCTTGAACACACACGTGCTATACAGAAGAAAGACTACTCCTATGCCATGGCAAAACATATGTCGAGCCACCCGGGGTACACATGGACGAACATGACATACTCAGGTCTGGCCGCCATACCTCCACATGAGCATGGGGGGGACAGGAAATTGAAACGGAGGCGACTTGAGTCAAAACTAATAACGACACAGCCAATGGGACTCAACACAGATGCTGAACTACATGTGTATCTCTAACTGAACTGATTGAAGTATCTGTAATTTGTAAATTCTGATTTATCTGTATTGCCTGCACTAGGAATATGAACTTTAGTACACACAGCAACACACTTCCAGCCATCTGTGGTAATTGCTAGCGGTGGCAAGGGCACTCAGGCAGGAAACATAGAGCCAGACCCATCAGCATAACACTGCAATAGGTATGTCACAAACACTGAACATAGAGTTCAGAATACAACATTGCATACAAACAAATAAGCACATAGGGGATGCTCACCACCGCTTTACCACAACAAAACTGGAAGTAATGATTCTCACCGACACATAGCATCATAACATAGACACTACAGGCATGGCAACAAAGGGCACTTAGTCCGATAAAAAAATGCACTTTAGTTAAATGATATGAATTCAACTACAATGCCCATAATGCAATATGTGTCACATGTGTATATAATGCAAAAGTGAAAAGGGACTCACTGTTTGAATATTTGCCGTGATCAAGAACGCTACGTTCGAAACGCGTAGGCGATCACAGTTATGAAATAAAACGCTGTTAAAAATTCCCCGAGTGGAGTGCCATCAATTTCGAACTTCGAACTTGTGTGTGGATATTGAAACGGGATACTGCCTCAATCCCGGCGATGGCACCAGCTCCTGAGTGCTCCCCCTGCGACGAGGCAAGTTGCGAGGTCATATAACTATATAAAAAGCGAGAAAATAGATCAATGCACGACAGCCACTGGAGGCGAAAAATCATAGCACTACAAATCCCAGCATGCTGATAAGTATACTCACCTGCGAGGGGCATGCTAAACAGGAACTTTAAATGAATTGTAATGCGCAGCCGCACATTGATTGCTTTTCCCCATGATGAAGAGACGAGGTGTCTCGAAACGCGTCGGGGACTTTTTATGAAAGAACTCTGTGTTGGGAAGTTGTCTGTACAAATAAAGGTTTGGTGAAACTAATCTTCATGGAGTGGCGTCCTCCAAGCACAGGGCACCTTTGGAGACATATATATATATATATATATATATATATATATATTACCTACTGGCGGTCGCCAGTAGGTATATATAGTTAGGACCTAGTTACCATAGGAAATCCCCAACATTCTATTGGGAATAACTTTGGCGCCGATTGAGGAATCTGCGTGCAATTTTCCTTAAAATTGCTTCGCTCCGCTCCTTCCCTGAAAGTTTCGGGGGGATTCGTCCAGCGGGGGCCGAGAAAAAAGGGGGGTCCCAAAACCTGTTTTCCCCATGTTAATTTCCATAGGGACCTTTAGACATGGCTACAGCCCGAACGGCTGAATGGAATTACACCAAACTTGGCAAAATGGTAGGGCCTGGTATGCAGATGTGCCTTTGCTATGTTTGGTGAAAATCCCTCCAGTAGTTCTTGAGAAAATTGAATTTGAAATGTTTCAAATGGCATTTTCTATGGGACCTGTAGACACGGCTACAGCCCGAACGGCTGAACGGAATTACACCAAACTTGGCAAAATGGTAGGGACATGTATGCAGTAGTGCCTTTTCTATATTTGGTGAAAATCCCTCCAGTAGTTGTTGAGAAAATTGAATTTGAGCAAATTATATATCTATATGCGCTCAACATTCTATTGGGAATAACTTTGGCGCCGATTGAGGAATCTGTGTGTAATTTTCCTGAATTTTGGCCAGCTCTGCTCCGCTCCTTCCCTGAAAGTTTCAGTGGGATTCGTCAATCGGGGGCCGAAAGGGGGGGTCCCAAAACGTGTTTTCCCCATGTTAATTTCCATAGGGACCTTTAGACACGGCTACAGCCCGAACGGCTGAATGGAATTACACCAAACTTGGCAAAATGGTAGGGCCTGATAACTTTGGCGCCGATTGAGGAATCTGCGTGCAATTTTCCTTAAAATTGCTTCGCTCCGCTCCTTCCCTGAAAGTTTCGGGGGGATTCGTCCAGCGGGGGCCGAGAAAAAAGGGGGGTCCCAAAACCTGTTTTCCCCATGTTAATTTCCATAGGGACCTTTAGACATGGCTACAGCCCGAACGGCTGAATGGAATTACACCAAACTTGGCAAAATGGTAGGGCCTGATATGCAGATGTGCCTTTGCTATGTTTAGTGAAAATCCCTCCAGTAGTTCCTGAGAAAATTGAATTTGAAATTTTTCAAATGGCATTTTCGATGGGACCTTTGGACACGGCTACAGCCCGAACGGCTGAACGGAATTACACCAAACTTGGCAAAATGGTAGGGACAGGTATGCAGTAGTGCCTTTTCTATATTTGGTGAAAATCCCTACAGTAGTTGTTGAGAAAATTGAATTTGAGCAAATTATATATCTATATTCGCTCACCGTACACGCACCGTACACGCACCGTACGTGTACGGTACGCGTACGTGCGCGTACCCTTACGTGCGTGAGCGAGTTTCTGATTGGCTGGCAGTCGACTGTCAACATTCCAAACTGTCCAAACCAGGAAGTATTGGCCACCATCTTGTTTTTCAGGAGAACTGAGGCAAAAGAGAGCCCAAAACAAGAGTGGAAAACACGAAAAGGGGGCAGGGTAGAGACCCCCAACCCTCTAGCCCTTCTCAGGGGGTCCCAAAAAGACCCCCAAGGGCAAAAAAAAAAACCAATTCGAAAAAATCGCGGGGTACGCGCACCGTACGCAAACCCCGCGATTTAAAAAACAAAATACATTTTTTCTGCACTTGGTGGTCCTTTTGGGACCCCCTGAGAAGGGCTAGGGGGTCAGGGGGTTTCAACCCTGCCCCCTTTTTGCGTTTTCCACTCTTGTTTTGTGCTCTCTTTTGCCTCACTTCTCCTGAGAAACAAGATGGCTGCTCAGGTGGTCTCAGAAGGATAATAACATATATAAACGTTATCCGCTAATAGAATTAGCATTTACAAAACCTTTGAAATTTATTGAAAAAAAATATAGGTTTCACGCCTGATATAGTTAGGAATTAGCATTTAAAAAAACTTGCAAATTCACTGAAAAAAACATAGGTTTCAAGCCTTATATAGTTAGGAATTAGCATTTAAAAAACCTTGCAAATTCACTTAAAAACCATCGGTTTCAGGCCTTTTATAGTTAGGAATTAGCATTTAAAAAAGCTTGCAAATTCACTTAAAAAACCATGGGTTTCAGGCCTTATATAGTTAGGAATTCGCATTTTAAAAACCTTGCAAATTCACTTAAAAAACCATAGGTTTCAGGCCTTACATAGTTAGGAATTAGCATTTAAAAAACCATTGAAATTGCTCCTATATAGTTAGTTGTACTAACTATATTTCGCTCACCCGCAATCCACTGCTGATGATGTCACATATTACATCATTCATGACATGGTCAGTGACATCACTGATGACATCACTGATGACATCTCATTTGACATCACTGATCACATCACTGATGATATCATTCATGTGATAATACAATGCACCTCCTCACACTCTGATATAACCTTTGATACACCCAGTGTTAAATACAGACTACCATTCTTGAAACCATTGACACACCAATACCAGTTACTACATGCGCACTCACTGATTCCTAGGTCTACACACACATTCACCCATAGAATCACTCATACATACAGTCACTCATCAATACAACACTATCATATGCACTCATACACCTATACAGACACTCACACACTGCCACTCATCCATGGAGTTACTCACACACCTAGTCAGTCATGCAAAGAATCAATCACACTTCCATTTCCTCAACTATACAGTTATACACACAACACCTTACTTATTCAAACATATACTAACACATACTTACTCAATTATACAATCACTGATACAAGTACACAATGATCCATACAGCCACTCGCACATTCACTGGCTCTCATGTATAGTCATTTATATATGCCAACTCTCACATGCACTGTGTTTTACATATGTACTTACTTGGACATGTAGCACTGAGATATCCATTCACTCCCCAACACACCCATGCACACAGTCAACCGCCCATATAGCTGTTTCAACATGCACTCTTGAACTCATACACCTAGTGAATCAACTGCTCGCACATCTATGCACAGAGTCACACACCTCCCTGCCACCCACACACAAACACACTCAGTCTCCCATTCAAATACTTGGGCAACCAATCAATAACCCATATAGCCACTCATATAGCTACTGATCAACACATGCAGCAGCTTACACAACAACAGACATACTGATGCACACATTAAGACAGTTTAGTCACTAACCCATGCATTTAGTAAGACACATTTAATCACTCACTCATACAGTCAGTCACGCACCTACTAAATCCTTCATCCAGACACTTATACATCCACTCATTCTTAAATATGTAAAACATATTTAAACTTTACTGAAACACACAGTCACTGGGTGATGTCATCAGTGATGTCATCAGTGATGTCAAATGAGATGTCATCAGTGATGTCATTTGAGATGTCATCAGTGATGTCACTGACCATGTCATGAATGATGTAATATGTGGCATCATCAGCAGTGGATTGCGGGTGCGCCAAATATAGTTAGTACAACTAACTATATAGGAGCAATTTCAATGGTTTTTTAAATGCTAATTCCTAACTATATAAGGCCTGAAACCTATGGTTTTTTAAGTGAATATATATATATATATATATATATATATATATATATATATATATATATATATATATATATATACACACTCACACACACAAAATCAATAATATTGAAGTACATAGGAATATATGACTATATTTTCATCACTGGGTCCGGAGTGACCGTAGAATTTAAGCAAGTTGCTCTGCAGATCTCCCATCAGAGCAGTGCTCTGCCATCCCCTTCAGTCTTTAACCCTGCATTTCAGGGGTCCTTTCCCTTGGTGTCCTCTGACCGGGGGCACTTTTCTGCATCTGGGTTTCTACTGGTAATCCCTACCAGCATCGTTACTGTGCCAGAGTATTTAATTATTTTTCCTTGGTCCCGATGAGTGCCATTTGACCCGTCAGGGGCTACCAGGCACGAAACATGACGACCTTATGCACCACATCAGCTTTATAGGACGATTATACCCAGTTAGGGCCCAATTCTTTAGCTAGGCTAGTGTCCCTTGTTAATAAACACTATACTTTAGGGTAAACCTAGACCTATTTTATCCATTACACTCACAGCACTACCTAGCCATCACACTTGCACTCACCCTACAGCTTCATCACCAAAAGATCTCCGCCAAAGAGCCCCTTCGCGGGTGCCCGTAGGACATTGCAGCGCCTGCTCGACAAGGAGCAGGCCCAATGATGAAGCATGACATCCTCCAGGGTGTGTGAGCGTACTTCTTAAAAAGACCTTCCCTTCCCCCCTTACCCTCCTTCCACCCCTAGGAACTGCAATCTCTTACGAATTATACAGTTGGCTTGGAGCATGTGTGCAGGACCTGTTTAAATATAGCTCTTGGTTCCCCTTGTTTAATACATTATATTTTCATAGCCCCATTTTTTTAGGAGGAAAAATTCTCTACAATTCAATACAAGAGGGCCTCATTATTTCCTTCCTTACATCTTCATTGTGCCTTTCCTCATCATCCTAAAACATCATGCTGCAGTGCCTTTATTTTTGCAAAAGCAATGATTGATACAAAATGTCAACCCCAATTAAATCAAATGCAATATTTGATTCAAATATTTGCATTCCCTTAGGTCAAAAAAATCCTGTGCCGCATCCAGATGCCAAAAACCTATGGTTTTTTAAGTGAATATATATATATATATATATATATATATATATATATATATATATATATATATATATATATATATATATATATATATATATATATATATGTATATATATATATATATACACACACACACACACACTCACACACACAACATCAATAATATTGAAGTACATAGGAATATATGACTATATTTTCATCACTGGGTCCGGAGTGACCGTAGAATTTAAGCAAGTTGCTCTGCAGATCTCCCATCAGAGCAGTGCTCAGCCATCCCCTTCAGTCTTTAACCCTACATTTCAGGGGTCCTTTCCCTTGATGTCCTCTGACCCGGGGCACTTTTCTGCATCTGGGTTTCTACTGGTAATCCCTACCAGCATTGTTACAGTGCCAGAGTATTTAATTATTTTTCCTTGGTCCCGATGAAGTGCCATTTGACCCGTCAGGGGCTACCAGGCACGAAACATGACGACCTTATGCACCACATCAGCTTTATAGGACGATTATACCCAGTTAGGGCCCAATTCTTTAGCTAGGCTAGTGTCCCTTGTTAATAAACACTATACTCTAGGGTAAACCTAGACCTATTTTATCCATTACACTCACAGCACTACCTAGCCCACACACTTGCACTCACCCTACAGCTTCATCACCAAAAGATCTCCGCCAAAGAGCCCCTTCGCGGGTGCCCGTAGGACATTGCAGCGCCTGCTCGACAAGGAGCAGGCCCAATGATGAAGCATGACATCCTCCAGGGTGTGTGAGCGCACTTCTTAAAAAGACCTTCCCTTCCCCCCTTACCCTCCTTCCACCCCTAGGAACTGCAATCTCTTACGAATTGTACAGTTGGCTTGGAGCATGTGTGCAGGACCTGTTTAAATATAGCTCTTGGTTCCCCTTGTTTAATACATTATATTTTCATAGCCCCATTTTTTTAGGAGGAAAAATTCTCTACAATTAAATAGAAGAGGGCCTCATTATTTCCTTCCTTACATCTTCATTGTGCCTTTCCTCATCATCCTAAAACATCATGCTGCAGTGCCTTTATTTTTGCAAAAGCAATGATTGATACAAAACGTCAACCCCAATTAAATCAAATGCAATATGTGATTCAAATAGTTGCATTCCCTTAGGTCAAAAAAATCCTGTGCCGAATCCAGATGCCATTGAAATATAGATCTGCTCACTTCTCAGCTTGTGTCGTTTCCTAACACTCTGCTTAATGTTATCTATCTGTTCAAGTATGCAAATGCATGTGTTGGGAACAATGGTGCAACACTAAGGACCTACAATAGCACATACACCCTGCCTCTCCTTTGGCTGCCTAATGGTAATCAAATGCCATTCTAATTTTTATCAGCATTTTGTCATGGGTGTCTACTTGCGCTGTCACTAATCCTAAAGCAATTATGATGGAATAATAAGAAATGCTAAGTTTTTAAAGTAATTGCTAATTCTATCTATAGCAACAGACATCCTGAACATGGAAATTAAAGCAGAATAAAATCTAGTAGTAGTTGAAACAGCCTGCCTTCCACCCCTTCATTCTCAAGGAAACCCCCCACTAATCTCATAGTGAGGTTCCGTGAATTCTGAACCTGTTTCATAAAGGTCATGGTTTCGTTATGAATTTGGTATTAGCGAACCGTAACTGGTGAGTGCGGCAAGTACAAGTGTTTTCGTCATGTTAGACGGATGGATTCACTACGTATTTAGGGATTTCGTCCTGAACTTTCGGGTTCCATTTTGTGCATGGCAGCCATTTTGTGGTTGCCCTCACATAGGCCGATGACTACGGCCGAACTAATCTTTTGGTACACGTACACGTTAACTGACTTTTAGATGACCTGAGTGAACCGACCCTGTTGCCTGAAGCTAACCTTGTTAAGCCAGTTCCTTGTTCGATAGCTGATCGAGATTAAGATCAAAGAACAGGACATTGTTGAGTTTGGTATGCATATACACACCCCTTATCCTGCTTCTCATCTGTTTCTGTTCCTTCTTTTATGGCCTATTTATGGTATGGGTTGTGGTCCTTTATTATGGGTTTGTCCGGCCTGTCCGAGAAAGAATGTTGGGCTTTCCCGTATAATTGATGGTGGGCTGGACAACTGAAGAGTGGGTTTGTCGACATGTGATACCTTTTGTAATGATGCTTATGATTGGACGAACTGTAACTAGTGGGTGTCCGGAATGTGATTTTTAGCATAAAAGACGATGTCTCGCAATACGAAAATTGAGCAGTCTCTTTTACGAACCTACCCGTGTTGTACTTGGTAGACTTCTGTTCCTGGTTGCAGCCAATAAATTTGATCTTTGACGTCACTGAGAAGTATCCCGTGTCTCTGTATTCTAAGACAAGTGAACTCGAAGACTTTGGGCGTGCCCCTGGCGCCGCTGGGTTCTAAAACCCGGTTCTTCAGTTGCCGCCCAACGTGGGGCGACTTGAGTGGTACCGGTCCAAGCCTGAAGATCGTGAGGAGCTTCGTGAGGAAATTCTGGAAGACGGCCCCCACTTCATTGACCCCGGCATGTCAAACGTGGACTGAAGGTTTTTGCTGCGAGGCTTCCCCGCTTCCGACAGCTACGAAGGACTGCTGCCCTGACTGTTGCCCTGTCTTGGACCCTTCGAGACGATTTGTAGAGCGAGACGATAGACGGGTCTTCTGGTGACGTGATCGATACTTCAGTTAAGTATAAGTGGGTGGCTCCCAGTCCTTAGTTTTGGGTATCCTTCGGGATCTTTGATTTGGAACTTGCACGTGCCGAAGCCGAGGGACTCGTATATTTGTGAGACTATCGTGTTTGGTAATCCCTTGAAGTTTGAAGCTAGATTAGTGAGCGAAGATGCCTGGTCTTAGCAAACTTGGAAAGATATTTTGTTGTGGTTGTAACAGGGATTTCTAATTGGAGGACTCGTGTCCGATACCTCCGGTTGAAACTCCGACTTATGAGCTCTATTCTAAACACGGCGTGGGCCCTATTACGTTTAATGAAGTATGGGTCCGATACACTAGGAAAGACGGTGTTTTAAAATGGCCCCAACATGGTAGCTATGATACAGAGATTTTAGATAATTTGGAAGTTAAACTATTTAAGAAGAAAGCCCGGCCGGCGATGTTTGACTCTTTCCGCCTTTGGCGTAAGGAAGCCAAACAGAAAGCAATTAAACAAGCTAAAAGAGATGAAAGAGAGAAGGGTTTATCAATAATGCAAGCTGCCAGGCAGTTTAAAGATAATGAAGAAGATCAAGCGAGTGAAGAGTTGCATAGGCAACGTAAAATGGCCATCGATAAATGTTATCCTGCTTTGCCACTTCTTCTGCAAGGTGCAACGAAGGACCCTGAAAAGGATCCTTTGATGTCACATTTGTTGAGTTCTCCACCCCCTTATGTGCAGAGTGCTACGGCACCTCCGCAGCCTTTAGTTGCGCAACCTCCAGTTGTTGTGCCTCCCGTTGTTGCTCAACTGCCAGCTCCTCTTCAGCTGGTTCCTTCTCCTCTGGCGCAGCCTTCTCAAGGCCTGCCGACTTTTCTATCAGTTCCGTCTGGTACTCCTACAACTTTTTCCCCTGTACTTGTTACTTCTTCTGTTACTACTCTTACGCTTGTTTCATCTCAGTCTGCTTTGTCTCCTGTCCTTTTGACAACTTCTCCTTCTGTTCGACAGAGAATGACTGATACTGTTACTGGTCTTTTAACTCCTTTCTTTGGGTCATTGAATGTGACCCCTGTTTCTGCGCGTAAACAGTTACGTAGCCAGTCTCCTGGTCCCGAAGAACGGGCAGTGTTGGATCATTTGGCTCGCAAATGGGTTACTAATTCTTTGAGATATAATCTAGAGTCTGTTATGGATGTCTTCCGTCAATGGGAAGCACCAAAGCAGAGATATGTCTTCGATATCATGTGTATTTTCCTCCGTGAGGAATGGGAAGATAGTGAGTTGGGTCAGACCCCATCAGAGTTGTTTAATGTACAGTCCGAGTTTGCGAAAGGAACGATAGTGGGTTCTGATGTTGAGAAAGCAGTTGCGACGCTGCTTGCGTTTAGGAGTGAGTGTCCTTCTCAGTCGTTGTTTGAGCCTGATCCTTCTGTTAGGAGAAAAGCGAGACAGTACCCAATGAGAGAGAACGGGAAAATTGGATTCGACTGGTTGTTGGATTGAGTTGTCAGAACATCAGCGATGGTTGTTACCTGATGCGTATGTGCTTGCAGTGGTTACAATGGCGCATGGAATGGCTCACATTAGTGCGAAAGGGATTTGTAAGTTGTTGGCTCCAGTATGGCTGAATGCTGGAATTCCTAAGTGTGCGGAGAATCTGGTTAAGAATTGCATGGTTTGTCTGATGTATAATCCTGGCAAGGGAACTCCAACTCCAGCTGGTCACTTTGCGCCTCCGACGTATCCGTTCGAGGTGTTGCAATTGGGTTTTATCCATATGGAGATGTAACAACTTGAAATACGTCCTTGTAGTTGTTTGTGCCTTTTCGAGATGGGTAGAAGCATACCCCCTGAAAGATAATACTGCCTTGTCCACAGCCAAAGCCCTACTCAATGGATTTTTCCCTAGGTATGGTTTGCCAAGGATGGTGTGGAGTGATAACGGAAGTGAATGTGTGGATCAAGTAATGAAGAGAGTGTGTGAAGGTTTGGGCATTAGGCAGAAATTTCATGCCGCAAATCATCCCCAATCAGCTGGTTTAGTCGAATGCTACAATGGCACCTTGAAGCTGAAGTTAGCCAAGATTCAGGCGAGCTCTGGTCTCCAATGGCCCGATGCTTTGCCATTGGCACTTTTGTCAACCAGGGCTACAGTACATTCCCGAGTGGGACTTAGTCCTTACGAGATTGTGTTTGGTCGCCCGGCGAACATATGGGGAGTGCTGAGGCCGACAAAGTTTAGCGAGATTGAACATCCTGTGCTGATTAACTATTTGTATGATTTGACGGCTAAATTGCGTGTCTTACAACAACAGGTTCACGACACACTTCCACAAGCATCCGAAGATCCAGGACACGCCATTGATCCTGGCTCGTGGGTGCTGATTCGAAACTTTCAGCGGACAAAGAACGATCAGCCCCGCTGGACTGGACCCCATCAGGTCCTTTTATCGACGCGTACCGCAGTGAGAGTTCACGGCAAGAAGAACTGGATCCACGGCGTACATTGTAAGAGGGTCCCTTTGCCTCTGCCGTACGGCCAGTGGGTCCAGGAGGGTGTTGGTGATTAAGAAACTGACACTGTGCCACAGTTCATTCCATTCATTGACGCATGTTTGGTTGGGCCAAGCTCTGAGCGTGAGAACGACGATATTTTGCAAGAAGCTGTGTCTCCATCTGTATGATTGAACACTACTGAACCTGAGTTGTTGTTTTGAGATCAGACATTGACCTGTAAAGGCCGCTATAACTTACGACCGAGAGTCGATGGACAAATAAAGTGATTTATTTTTATTTTTGAAACTACGCTCTCTCATCCGAAAAGCTGTTTTGACCTATTTTTCTTTTTCGAACCGCCATCCGGGTTAAGCTGTAGGGTCGCGGTATAAAGACTTGGAGTGTACAACTGTGTAGACGCAAGGTCGACAGTTCTGGTTTGTTCTAGGGCGTTCCCTGGGACATTCAGACGTACATCTAAGCAGAAAAGAACCAACTGCCGCGAACAGCACGGTGAGAGGATGGAGTTTTTTGAGATCGAGAGAGCTGTTGTAGAGATGACCTTTAAGACGAGACTGTGTAAATTAATGAGTAGCAAATGTTTTTTGATAACGTGTCTTTTAATGCTACTTAGCATGACAATGCTTTTGGTGGGATATGTTGTTTTCTCTTTTCAAGTGACGTTTGCACCCACCACACAACTATGTCTTTTCCTACTATTTCTTTGCATTCTTTTTATCCTTTGCCTGAACATGAATCCATTAGAAGATTGGAATTCGCTAATAACTCCTTTGTACAACTTCTGCATCAGCATCAGTTAGTAGTGAACACCACTAATAGTTGGGTGTGGGGTCTTATGCCTCATACTACGGATAAGAGAATTCCTTACCTGGTCCTGCCATTCAGCTATAATGGTTCTGTATGGGCATATAGGACGATGTTCATTTATGCCCGTGAAGTTTACCCCCTGCGTTCTATGAGAGATAATTCGAGTAATAGTGCTCTAGTGAAGGGAATAGTTGATATGATTAGAGATGAGACACTAGCTTATATTGGATGGAAAGTGACTGGATATGGTGTTAGTCTGAGTGAAAAGCAGCGAGGGAAAAGGTCATCTCCGATTTGGATCATACCCCATCGTGGTCATTTTTGTCTGCAAGGTAATGCCTAGAATCCGAGAGCTCAGTTAGGGAAGAGTGTTTGCACTGCGACGTATGTTTTTTGCGTCCCAGTCTTCCCCATCATTTTTAGCAGCTAAGGGTACATATTTTGTCTGCTATGATAGAGCATACACATGGTTGCCCCCTGATTTTTTGGGAACATGTTATGTTTCATTTCTGTTGCCCCCTACGTATACTGCAGCGGCAGATTACTACAGAACGAGAGTTGTTAGAGGTGTCTTCAGTAAGGAAGATACTGCAGGACAAGAATTGGGAGATTTTCTTATGCGTTTCCTGCCATTTTGGGGACCTATGGTTAACAGTAGGAACATACGGCAATTGACGAGAGTGGTCGAGTCCACCATAGTTGAGACTGCCGGTGCCCTTAGTAATCTGACTGCTGAGCTCCAATCGGATCGTCTTATGACGTTGCAGAATCGAGTTGCGTTTGATGTCATACTTGCAGATAGAGGAGGGGTATGTAAATTGATTCAATCGAGCTGCTACGTTTTCATTCCAGACAATGCTCCGACAGTGTACCAGGCCATTTCCAAGCTACATAAGATCTCCGAGTCTGTACATGTGGACGAAGGAGATTGGTCATTGATGGGATGGTTTTGGGAATTGTTATCCACTTGGGGATGGAAGATTCTGATGATCATTGGGACGGCTTTAGCAATTATTTTCCTGTTCTGTCTTTGTGTACAGTGTGCTACAGATTTATGTGGCCTTTGTGCTACTTCGTGTGCAAGGAGACCTGTCCAGAGAGAGTTACTAAGTAATAGGATGATGCTCCAGCAACATCTTGATGATCTGATGAGTATAGACCTGGTTTCAGATTGACGTGAGTTTAGGTTATTGCCTATGTAAGGGCAAAAGGAGGGTCTGAGGTTCCGTGAATTCTGAACCTGTTTCATAAAGGTCATGGTTTCGTTACGAATTTGGTAGTAGCGTACCATAACTGGCGAGTGCGGCAAGTACGAGTGTTTTCGTCATGTTAGACCGATGGATTCACTACGTATTTAGGGATTTCGTTCTGAACGTTCGGGATCCATTTTGTGCATGGCAGCCATTTTGTGGTTGCCCTCACATAGGCCGATGACTACGGCCGAACAAGTCTTTTGGTACACGTACACGTTAACTGACTTTTAGGTGACCTGAGTGAACCGACCCCGTTGCCTGAAGCTAACCTTGTTAAGCCAGTTCCTTGTCCGGTAGCTGATCGAGATTAAGATCAAAGAACAGGACATTGTTGAGTTTGGTATGCACATACACATCCCTTATCCTGCTTCTCATCTGTTTATGTTCCTTCTTTTATGGCCTATTTATGGTATGGGTTGTGGTCCTTTATTATGGGTTTGTCCGGCCTGTCCGAGAAAGGATGTTGGGCTTTCCCGTGTAATTGATGGTGGGCTGGACAACTGAAGAGTGGGTTTGTCGACATGTGATACCTTTTGTAATGATGCTTATGATTGGACAAACTGTAACTAGTGGGTGTTTGTCCGGAATGTGATTTTTAGCATAAAAGACGATGTCTCGCAATACGAAAATTGAGCAGTCTCTAGCGAACCTACCCGTGTTGTACTTCGTAGACTTCTGTTCCTGGTTGCAGCCAATAAATGTGATCTTTGACGTCACCGAGAAGTATCCCGTGTCTCTGTATTCTAAGACGGGTGAACTCGAAGACTTTGGGCGTGCCCCTGGCGCCGCTGGGTTCTAAAACTCGGTTCTTCAATAGTGGGAATAATATATCTTAGTTAGTAAGTCCAAATCCAATCAAAGGGCAGCCAGGTGTAGCCTAATGACCCACAATAGAAATATGCAAAAATAACAATTGATTGCCAAAATGCTGAACAATGTTAAACATGCACCCCAGTACAGAGATCTGGGCCTAAATCCATAATTTTCTTTGCTTCCCCATGCCATTCTAATTTAAACCTAGTCTTATGCAAATCGGGCTTGACTCTGCTCCCCATGGGAGCAATCCAGCCCAAACTGTCAGGCCAGGTCCTCCCTGGACTGAAAACAAGCATCCTGGGACCAGATTCAGGGTATCAACCCTCATCAGCCAGGCTAGCTTGACTCCAGTGGCATGTAGAGCACAGGACTTACGTCTGGGCATACACGTCCCACTCAGGGTGATGCATGCAAAAAGAACAATTGAATAACAGAATGCTGAACAATGTCAAAAATTCACCCCGGTATAAAGATGTGGAATTTTAAACGCAGAGAGAATGTGGCATCGTCAAGCTACAAAACTTGTAATCACGTTATTTGAAAGAAATATGAAACTGCAGCAGCCGAGGACCACTGACAGTTGCTGCGGTTTCATATTTTCAAATAACTTGAATACAACTTTTGTAGAGTGACAACGCCACATTCTCTCGGCATTCAAACTTCTGCAACTGAATTGTGAAAACCCACTAATTTGAGTCCTAGATTCATTGATCAAGGGGTCAGATAGCTTCACATGAAGTGTCCTGTCCTGAAGATGGTCTCTCAGATTTGTTTCAGAAGAGGCTGGAACGTCGACAACTAAACCAATTTTCTCTTTAGTTTGTGTTAAGTTTCAATTTGGGAGATTTGGTTCCTTTGTTTAGGACAGTATCCATTCTGTTTAATATTTGAAATGGGTTATTGTGCATTGATAACTAGTGAATTTTAGGTAAGAAGGATATTTTACTTCTGTTATCAATTTACTGAAGTATTGTTTGTTTTGAACCCCTATTTGAACTATCATATTTTTGAATGAAATAGAATAACCAAGAAATACACCCGGTTGTATTGAGGGTCACCTTATTAATAACACAAACTAATGCAATCTGATTTGGTCATTTGATGTCATGTTTAGACATCTCGCAATAAGTCAAAATTCTAACTAAATACATCACCAAGATTTTTGGCAGCCACTCGAGCAAGTGTAAAAGTCAAACTTGCTTGTTTAACCCCTTGTGTGCTCATGACGAGATCAGCTCGTCATGAGTCACAATGGAGTTGTGCTCATGACGAGCTGGTCTCGTCATAACGGCTCCGCACTGCCCACGCGAGATTGATTTCCCGCCTATGCGGGCGAATAAATCGGTGGGCGGGGTTGTGACGAGACCAGCTCGTCATGAGCACAGCTCCACCGTGACTCATGAAGAGCTGGTCTTGTCACGAGCACCACGCTCACCCCCCCCCCCCCCCCATGCACCGTGGGTGAATTACCCCCACAGGGAAAGGGTTCATTTTCACTAATGCCTGTTTAGCTTCACAAGACAGATAACAATAGAGTGATAAGAAAGCCTGTTTACCTTCCCTCATAATTGTTCTCAACAAAGGAAAGCGAGAATGCCACCATACTTTGTTTGTCTGTCTGCTTGAGATGTCCTTCACACTATTGTGTGTAAAAACAATTTTGGGGTACTTAACAAACCCCTCAACCACTAACCTATTTGGTGGTATGCTTCATCATTGGGGTCCCACCCGAGATACCTAGTGCATCAAGCGTGTGCTAAAACGCCTGATTACTGAGGAGCTGTTTTTTTGGGGGTGAAGAGGTGAATTAAAATTGCCTGCAGGGTTCCAGCCAGTGAGGTAAGTTTAATAGTAGAAGCCTTGGACAAAATATAAAAGCACTGGTCGATGAGCTTTGAGGAGGCAATGAACTCTCACATCCTCAGCTTCAGTCGACAAGTTTCAGTCAATGTCTAAAAGCTCAAAGGGTCAGAATGGCTTTCTTCAAGACCAGTATTGTGTGCATGCTAAGGCATGTGACAATATCACAGTTTGCAGCTTATAATTGTCTGTCTTTACTTATTTTGTGTCTCTGTATTAAATATACAGAGGGAGTCATGAAGGGGTCATGGCAGCTAGATCAGAAGGTCTCTTTCGCACATGTTCCTCCTGTTGTTCCTGTCTGGTTTCCATATTACCACACTATTTCTAGATCCCGCTTGTTCTATACCATCAGTTCCACTTGTAATCCTTTTCTTCAATTCTCTGGACTCCCCCAACCATATCTACACAATCATTTCATATTCTCCTTCATCACCTACCCGGACATCTGTGCTGTGGAAATCTTTCTAACAATATGTTAGCAACAAGACAATCTAAGCAAAGCAAGTAATCATAAAACCCTATATGTGCAGTTAGACTTTACCTAAGGTTTTGGTTATTTTTTTGCATTCACACATTTAGTCAATTCATCAGGTTTAAGTGCTGGTCCTTTCTCCACCCCAGTTTCCCTGGAGAAACGTCTCTCTTACCTTTGGTGGCTGGGTTTGTTGTCTGACCACTGTCTAGTACCCCCCTCCCTTCTTTCTGTTGAGGTGATTCCCGATGGACCATCTGTTCCAAGTAAAACACAATGAGGAGAGCGTGGATAGGCGTGGATAAGTAGCTAGCATGGCAAATTCATTCTGATAGTGTTGCTTCTGCTGCCCATAGTATCCTTTATAATCCTGCACTGTATGGAAATTTGGAGATGACTACACCCCCCAGGCCTTGGTGAAACTGTCTGGCAAACTCGCCTGAGCTTCTGAGTGCTGGCTGAATGGAGTGCTAGCCAGTGTCGTAACCGAGCGATTCAAGGCCACATTGTTGTGGCATAACAAAACTTGAGGCTCCCCCCTGCAGGGTATGTGGAGGGACTCAATCTGGAGCTCTCCGGCCAAAGTGTGGTGCTGAGGGGGCCCCATGGAGGTTGGCCTCCCCGCACTGTGGGGGCCTGTGTTATACTCCTGCTGCAATGGCCAAGATGGCAGCAGCAACCTGGAGCGAGGGAGACAGTTAATTCATGCCAGGACGTGGGCGTGCTCCCATTTGTGTCTTGTGACCATTTAGAGAGTTGCTGCAGCACTTGGCGGCAAATGCCCACTGATAACTGGCTATTTCCCTGGCATATCATGTTCTCACTCTACTGATCTTCTGATTCTAATGGTAAGCGAGCCGTAAAACTGTGTTGACGCAGCTGGGAAGCGGCCCTGGGACCTATGGGAGAGGTACCAGCATGGATCCCCTGAAGGAATAGTATCCGAATTCTGGAACCCAGAAGGCAACTGCCTCTGCAGCCCTATGTGTCAGGACTGTGAGGTATAGAGGCAGAAAAAGGCAGTTAGTAAATGCAATCCTAACTAGAATTGGCAAAATAAATAAGAAGAAGAATAAATCAGTTAAAACCTTGTCTTGAGTAGATACCAAGATGGCGGCTAAAGGTATAGTGCAGAATAGTCAGGTTAGCGCGCTAGTTCCCAAAGTCAATCACAGAGATGCAGGTGGAACGCCCGTTGAGTGGCTCCAACTTCACCTAAGCCTTGAAGAAGAGAAGACGTCTGCGGAAGAAACCTTGCGAAAGATAGTTTAGGGAAATCTTCGTCGCATTTCGTTTTCCGTTTGAATCTCGGAGTAGCTTTCTGGCGAGGAGTACAGGAATCCAAGAAAGACTGTTCCAAGTATATTTTTGATTTTTTTGAAAAGCATTGCGCAGTGGTAAATTCCTCCGTCGTGAAAGATTAAGCGGAGGTTGCGCAGTACGGCTGGCTGTGTCCATTGTGCGAGCTTGCGTGTTCTTAGTCTTCCCCAAAATACAGCCAAACTGTGGAGAATTCTCCACCTCCTTCTCCCTGAAGACCGACACCATCAAGAAAGACCTCCTAAAGGATCTAACCTTATATGCGAGACCGAATACACTTACCTCTACTGCTCCCAGTAACCCAACAAGCCAACCCCCATCAAAGCCTATTCTTAAAAATAATGCAAGATGGTCATCATTCTCATCCTACTCCGAAGCTGCCCTAGACAACATTCTCAGTGCACTGAACCCAGCCAACCATTCCACTGACCCGCTTCCGGCAAACACAGTCAAAGACCTTACCCCGCTGCTGCTACCTCTCTGGTCTAAGATCATAAATAGTTCCCTTCAACAAGGATGCATCCCAGACATCCTCAATGTAGGCCAGGTCTCACCCACTCTAAAGAAGCCCACAGCAGACCCCACGGACTTAAACAACTATCGCCCAATCGCCAATATCCCTACCCTAGCCAAGCTACTGGAAAAATGTGTACTTCTCCAGCTAACGAAACATATTAATCATTTTGACCTACTCAACAAACATTAATCAGGGTTTCGTGCCGGTCACAGCACAGAATCATCCATGACTCACATCATTGACGATGCGCTTCAAATACTTGACCAAAATGGATCCTGTTTGCTCATCCTACTTCACCTATCCTCAGCCTTTGATACGGTTAAACACGATAACCTCTTAGACCTCCTGAAACACAGAATGGGCCTATCTGGGACAGTGCGAAGCTGGTTCACCTCATTTCTACAAAATCGGACACAACAATTCAAAATCAAGAACACCCGGTCCAAACCAGTCCCAGTGACCCTGGGGGTACCGCAAGGTTCAGCTCTATCCCCAACACTGTTCAATCTCTTCCTGGAACCTCTAACTGAAATTCTACAAACCTCTCACGTGCAATACCACATGTATGCAGATGATACACAGCTTTATCTCAAGATACACTCCCTAGAGGACATCAAAGTACTTAACATAGCTCTTAGGAACACCAAACTTGGCTGGCAGAAAATCATCTTAAACGGAACGCCATAAAGACTGAATTTCTCCTAATAGCCCCGCCAGCTCAAATACCGAAACTGCAAGATTGGATCAAACATATCACTGCTTTCAACGTACAGCCGACTATCGTGGATTCAGCGAAGTCACTTGGAATTACTTTAGACAGTAACCGCAACATGCAAAAACATATCAGCAATGCTACTAAGGGAGCCAATCTTCAGATAAACACATTGAGGAAAATAAAACCCTTCCTACCACACATTGACTTTAAGCAGGCAGTACAAGCTCTGGTTATACCCAGAGTGGAATACGGATGTGTCACCCTTTGTGGCCTGCCCAAAGTATCAACTGCACCCCTTAGAGCTTCAATCAACGCGGCAGCAAGACTCATAACTGGATCTAAACGTAGCTCCCACATTACTCCGGACCTTCAATCCCTGAACTGGCTACCTCTAGATGCGAGAATTCAACTGAAAAATGCGTGCATGACGCACAGAGCCATACATCAAAAGACCCCCAGATACCTGGCCCAGAAACTGACGATCTCTGGTGGGACCAGATCCTCTAGAAACGCAGACAAATTACTACTGAAACCACAAAAATTCCATAAGAAAAAAAACTATAACAGATCCTTCTCTGGGATGGCACCCAGAATCTGGAATGCCTTACCCCCCAGAAATCAGACTTAACCCTTCCACGGCTGCTTTTAAAAATGAAGTTAAATCCATCCTCATGGCTAAATACACATGAGTATGGTCTACTGAATCAAGGTGGTGAAAGGCAGCTAGCTCTTAACTACAAGACACTTATTAGATTCTTTGTACCTCTGTGTGGATCTACTACTTTTGCTTGTATACGTAACATTTTACTGTTTGTATAGCGCTCTGATATCCACTAGGATCTTGTTCGCGCTCTATAAAACTTTCAAATAAATAAGTAGAAAAGTAAGGCTGTGGTGTGGAACTGAGATTGCGCAGTGAAATTTGGAAGTGTACTTAGTACGAGCCTGCGCGTAACCACTGAACATAAATTTGCAGAGTCAGCACAAGACTTATTGGCAAGCTGACTGTCAGTGTGTGGAATTGAATAAGAGGCATTTGAGGAGATTTCGACTGTGAGGAATACATTAGAAAGAAAAGAACAATCACAATAAATATTCCGACAGTGCCATCAATTGTAGGAAAGATTTAATAAAGAAGGAGGTCATACCAGTCAATTGTATATATTTAAAAAGGAAAAAAGGCAAGACCGGGTGAAGCAAAAATAACGAAGAAATACTTACCATATAGAATCCATTAGAAGGAGTAGCTGTAATACAGTAGGTGAGGAAATCTGGTGAGAAAAGAAGAAATAAAAGCTTAGAAAAGACAAGTCCAACTAAAGATTAACCAGTTTAAAATCTCAGTTGCAGCATACTAAGGAAGAAGAAAAAGAAATAGCAAGAATAGGAGAGGAGCTTAGGTCACACTAAGTCTGGGTAGATGAAACAGGTTAACAGATAATTAAAAAACACAGAGAGAAGTAAGGTGAAGATTATAACTTGTACTTATTGTTGCAGTGAATTCAACCCAGTAGCCAGTGAAGAAGAGAGACGTCTGAAGCTAAGAAGAAGAAGAAGAATTTGCAGACGCAGTGTGGCAGTCTCTTCTCTGTCCCATCCCCTTTCCCCGTGGGGCTCTTCCGGCTACTAGATTTTGACTGGCTGGTGGCTGGGGAGTTCTGGAGAGGAATTGGGAACTTGCGACATTCTGCTCCTGTGTGTACTGAAGAGCACGATCTGACAGAGTGAAATGCCCACGAAAATTAACAACACCTGAGCAGAATGGCGGAAGGGCTGGATTTGAAGAAGTTAGGAGAAGTATTAGAAGGAATACAAAGGGAATTAATTTCAGTCCGAGAAGAGAATAGAGAGCTTAGAAAAGAAACAACAGACTTGACACAGAAAGTGAGTAATTTAGTTTCCGGGCCCAGTTTTAAGTATTCATCACCCACAATAGAGAATCTTGGTGAGACTACACAAACCCAACCTAAGATTACCACACAAGTCATACATTCTCTATCGCCAGTGTGTCAAGGTTCGATAACCGGATGCCCAAGAGTCCACAGGAGTGAAGAGAAATCCCCTTAACCTCTAAAAAACAACCACAGGATTGATGAAGAACATACACTCCTATGGGTTGTTCTCTAAAAGTATGGGGTAAAATTCCAAGGAGTGTCCACCACTCTCCCCATACGTGGGGTGGGGTATTGCAGGGGAGTAACAGGTCTGTCTGGTCTCAAGATGCTGAAAAGGAAACAATAGGAATATACCAATACACTGTTCTATAAACTTACCCTAGCAATACATTGACATGTGATTAGCATAGTATTACACTTACCCCAGGTAGGTCTCGAAATGTCCTTGAAGAGTAGCGTGGGTAAGATATGGGACTCAAGGAAATAGGAGTCCAGAGGGACTGGGAAGGGCTACTCAATATCGCACTCACACGACATACAACCATACAGACCAAAAAGAAAGTGCCAAAGAATCAACTCAAAGGTTTTAACGTAGGGAATTGAGGAGCAATGGCCGGCTCTTCTGGGGCACTGAAGAGCGGAGCATCTACTCTCTCAAGAGAGGCGAAGCCCGGCCCAGGACCAAACACCAGGCGGAGCAACACTCTCCCATACAGGGAATAAAGAACAGAAAATGGGGAAGTAGACTCAAAGAGCCTTTTACCAGTGGTACATACAGGCACAGCGTACCAATAGCGAGAAAAGTAAACTCGGCTTTTCAGCCTCAACGTGCACCGACCGGTGCGGAGGTTAAAATGTGCAATAAGGAAAAGAAAACAAACATCGGCGTCCACGCCGAGAATTGCACCGAGCGGTGCTGCAGATATTAGGAACCCGGTTTCCAAGTTAACCGGGGAATGAAAGGAGGAAGGCGGAGAAGTCCGCGCCGATGAAGCTGTCTCGGCAATCTCCCCGAATGCAGTCTTCGGAGAGCGGGGAATACGGGGAAGGAATCAGCAAACAGGCGTCTCGCTAGGAGCAATGGCGATCACAAACAAACACGGAACTGGAAAGGGGCGTGGTCACGGCAGTAAGCCAAGCGTCTGTTTCACTGTAGAGCATCCCTATACGTGATGAAGGGATCGTCTCTAAAGATCAGTATGTGTTGCTCTATGAGGGAGTGAGGGAAAAGAGACACTGGGTGACTATGTAAACACATGTCAATGCCTAATCCTCGTAGCTGCTCTCAAACTCCTAACATAGTGATTCCATTGGCGCCTCCTGAGCGGTTTAGTCGAGACCCCCAGAAGGCTCAGGTGTTCCTGACACAATGTACCTTACACTTCATGTGCCGACCAGCCATATTCCCAGATGCACAATCTCGAGTGGTATTTATTTTATCATATTTAAGTGGAGATGCAGCGTCTTGGTCAATGCCTCTGGTCACCAGAAATGATCCAGTTTTGTATGACCTGGATGAATTCAAAAAAGAATTTCTCAGAATATTCGACAGGCGAAGGGTCTCACAAGCTACTGACAATGAGTTGTTGGAGATAAGACAGGGCAAAGCGAGATTTGGTCGCCTATCTGGCCCAGTTTAATAAGCTGGTAGTGGAAACTGAATGGCCCGAGAACAAGCAAGCAGCGCTATTCTATCGAGGTTTAAAGGATGAGTTAAAAGATGCATTGGCACAAGTGCCCAATAGACCCACGGAAATCTCAGCACTAATAGATTTGATTTTGGAGATTGATTTTCGTCAGAGTGAAAGAAAAGGAGAGAGAAGGAGGGATTATCGTCCAAGTGTGCCGAGGTTTGATAGAGTCCAAAATGAAGGTAGCAAAGAGACTGACTCGAACCGAGGAGGAGAACCCATGCAAATTGGAACTATTCGGGGGCCTCTTTCTAAGGAGGAGAAAGAGAGACGACAAAATAATAAACAGTGTCTCTATTGTGGTGGTAATGGGTATTTTTCGAAATTGCCCCAAGAAGCCTAAGATAACACCGGCGGAAAACGCCTTGCACCACCAGTAAATGAAGTTGGACTGGTGGTTGCAGAATCAAAGACAGCTCCAGGGACCCATACGTTGGCAAATACCTTGCAATCCGCCTCTCCACATTTAGTTATAATGACGACTTTGCGGTTCAGGGAAAAAGAATTAGAACAAGTATCTGTGATGATTGACTCCGGAGCCACAGGCAATTTTTGCAATTTAAAGTTCGCCGACAAGATAGGTCTACATGCCATCAAAAAAGAGAAAAGTGAAGCTGTTCGAGCAGTGGATGGTACGAATCTTTCGTCGGGACCCATAGTGAGTCATACCAAACTTGTGGAATTGGAAACTGATGAAGGTCATCTTGAAAGACTTCAATTCAATTTAATTGATGCTCCTCAATTTCAATAAATACTGGGTCTCCCATGGCTCACAGAGCATAATCCTACCATAGATTGGGGCTTTGGGGGGCTTGATCAATCAAATTGAATTTCAAGTATTTTGAAGAAAATTGTCATGTGAAATGCACGAGAGACTTAGAGAAATCACTGGCGTATCATTTAGGTGAGAATGAGACAACCATTGTGTGATAGATACAGTGATGTTACCTGAAGAGTATCAAGAGTTTCAAGATGTATTTAATGAAGTGGAGGCTAAGAAACTTCCTCCACATAGAGAATTTGATTGCAAAATCGACTTGGAACCTGGGTCCAATCTCCCTTGCAGCAGAATATATGCCTTGGCGGAGCGGGAAGATGAACATCTGAAGAAGTATATTGAAGAGTATCTGGAGAACGGGTTCATTAGGCCGTCCCAATCTCCTGTTTCGATCCCTCTTTTTTTCCCCGAAGAAGAGTGGTAAATTGAGGACCTGCATCGATTCTAGGCTAATTAATCGGATAACCATTTAGAACAGTTATCCATTGCCTTTAATTTCAGTGCTCTTAGACCAGGTGAAAGGAGCGAAAATTTACACCAAACTGGATTTGAGAGGAGCATATCGTCTTGTAAGGATTCGAGAAGGAGACAAATGGAAGACGGCATTTAGAACCAAGCATGGGCTCTATGAATATCAAGTAATGCCGTATGGCTTGTGCAATGCCCCAGATGCATTTCAGCATTTCATTAACGACGTGTTGAAAGAATACATTGAGCGGAATGCAATAGTATAAATAGATGATATACTAATTTATTCAAATACTGTGGAAGAACATGAAGAACACGTGAAGAAGGTGCTGCAGAAACTGCGAGAAAACAGTTTATTTGTGAAATTAGAGAAACGTTACAACAGTTGAATTTCTGGGATTTTTATTAGCACCAGGCGGAATGACAATGGATGAAAACAAGATCACGGCAGTGATAGAATGGGAATCCCCTAAGTCAGTAAAGGAAATTTCAGAGTTTCATTGGATTTGCTCATTTGTATCGAAGATTTATTCAACATTTAAAAAAAAAAAACGAATTCCTATAACTAGACTACTGAAGAAAGGAGTTCAATTTGATTGGACTAAGGAAGCACAGGAGGCTTTCGTTCAAATTAAAAAGAGATTTCACAACTGTGCCAATATTATTACATCCAGATCCAACTGAGCCTTTCTTTGTGGAGACAGATGCATCAAACTTGGCATTGGGAGGTGTGTTGTCGCAAAGGCATAAAACCACAGGACAATTGCATCCAGTAGCCTTTCGTTCAAGAAAACTGACCGCAGCCAAAGTTAATTATACCATCACCGAAAAGGAGTTGTTGGCAATCAAGGATGCATTTATGGAATGTAGGCATTATTTGATGGGAGCCAAGCATGTGGTCACTGTTTACACTGATCACAGAAATTTTAAATTCTTGAAGTCAGCTAGAACGTTAACACCTAGACAATTGCGTTGGTCATTGTACTTCGCTGAATATGACTTTGTCATTACCTATCGACCGGGTTCTCAGAATGGTAAGGCAGACGCTCTGTCTAGATTGGGCACAGAGGGAGTCGTTGAAGAAATTCAAGATCAAACAATAACACCTGTGGAGAAGGTTATTGATGCAGTTTTGCAAGAGACTTCCAGAGAAGAAAAAGATCAGAGTATGATGACTGAGGAAGTGACTGAGGAAGAAATGACAAATTGGTTGCAAGAAGATCCCAGACGTGAAATTCGAAGAGGTTTACCGTACCATAACGGAGCGCTATTTTTGCCCACACCAGAAATGCAACAAAAGGCACTAAAGGAGTGTCATGATAGCATTTTGGTAGGACAGAAAGGCATAACTAAAACTGAAGATCTAGTTAGAAGGCGTTTTTGGTGGCCAGACGTCATAAAGGATGTTTGTGAATATGTAGCCACATGTGAGATCTGTGCTAGGGGAAAATCCGAACGGCAAGCACCACAAGGGTTACTGCAACCCTTACCTACACCACCCTTTCCATGGCATACAGTTACATTAGATCTGATAGTGGATTTGCCTTCTAGTCATGGTTTTGACACCATTTTGGTATGTGTGGATGCCTTTACTAAAATGGCCCATTTTGTACCTTTAAAGGGTGTGCCAACAGCCAAAACTCTAGCAAGTACCTTTAGTCAACACATTGTTCGAGCACATGGTATTCCCAAGGTTTTGATATCGGATCGGGGCTCTCAGTTCTTGTCCCATTTTTGGAAGGCATTTACTAAGAGGTTGAATATAGAAACTGGAAACACCACTAGTTATCATCCTGAGTCTGATGGTCAAACGGAACGAACCAATCAAGAACTGGAACAGTATCTTAGATTATGTCTATTAGACCAAGAGGGTGATTGGCCAGACTACTTGTGGGCAGCAGAGTTTGCACATAACAAAACAAAGAATGTTTCCACAGGTCATTCTCCCTTTTATTTGAACACAGGTAGGCATCCGCATCAGTCATTAAATTTTCAGGAAGTGGATGTACCTGCAGTTACTGATCTGGTAGAGCATATGGCTCGAGTACATAGTTTGGCCACTGAATATTTAACCAAGGCAAATTACAAATTCTATGCAGACAAAAAGAGAAGAAAGGAACCAGAGTTACAAGTAGGGGACAAGGTGTGGTTGAACACAAAAAATCTTAAACTCAAAGGAGTTAGGAAATTACAGCCACGATTCATAGGCCCGTACCAAATTGAGAAAAAGTTAGGTACGTTAAATTATCAGTTAAAATTACCCAAGCCTTACAAGTTCACCCAATATTCCATGTCTCCTTATTAAAGAAAACGACTACAGGTTAACGAATTAACAAACCAACTAAACCAATCCAAACTGAGATGGGAGAAGAGTTTGAGGTAAAGCAGGTTTTGGACTCCAGAGTATGGAAAGAAAAATTGTATTATCTAATAGAGTGGAAAGGATATGGTCCGGAGAAAAGATCTTGGGAACCAGTTCCAGAGATTCATGCCCCACGACTAATAAGAGATGGGCATATTACCAAGGGCCTTATCGCCGCTTTAGCCGGAATTTTTCCGGCTAAAGCGGCGATAATTTTATCGCCCTATCACCTTGCTGTCGCTAACACCAGTTAGCGACAGCTAGTAGGAGATAGCGATCATCTTGGGGCCCACTTTTCATGTCAGCGATAATTATCGCTAATGACATGCAAAGTGGGCGTGCCAAGATGTTAGCGACTGGAAACAGTCGCTAACATCGCTATCTCCTATTACCAACTTTTGGAAATATTTGCACTGAGCGCGAATATCTCCAAAAGCTAACGCCTGGCCAGAGCAGTTCTTAGTCACATTATCCAATGGTAGGTGGATAACATGGCTAAGAGCATTAGCTCGTTAATGCATGAATTTCGCTGACTTTTCAGCGATATTCATGCATTTCGGCCGATATTTATCGCTTAGGAGATAAACCTTGATAATAGCAAGGCTCCTAAGCGATAAAAATAGGCGATGCACGGCGTTAAAATAATTGCCGCTAACCAAGCATAGCGATAATTATCCCTTATGCTTGGTAATATGCCCCCGAGTTTTGTAAAAGGTTTCCAAACAAGCCAATTGAGGAAGGAAGCACTTTGAGGGAGGGTACTGTCAGGACTGTGAGGTATACACTGTGAGGACAATGTCGGCAGCATGGGGGCTCGGATCCGCCAACTGCCCCTGGTCCTGCTGGCCCTCGCTGCTCTGTCCCACTGCGAGCCACTATACAATCTTATAACCCCGAATATCCTCCGGGTGGACAGCGAGGAGACAGTTGTCCTTGAAGCCCATGGAGACAATGGCAACATTGATGCTGAAGTCAAGATATATGATTTCCCACAAAAGAAACGTGTACATTACAGCAGCCCCCAAGTCTTGCTGAATCCAGAGAAAGGCTATTTAGCCACAACTGTAATAAAAATTCCTGCAGCCTAGATGAATAAGGATGTGAATACCAACCAGTATGTGTACGTCGAGGCTACTATGAATCAAATTAAACTGGAAAAGGAGGTGCTTGTGTCTATGAACACTGGGTACATCTTCATCCAGACTGACAAAACAATCTACACTCCTGGATCTAGAGTGCTTTATCGAATCTTCGCTGCTGGACACAACTTGGAGCCAACCTTTCAAACAGTACACGTGAAGCTAGTGAACCCTGATGGCATAGTGGTGGAGAAGAAGCTATTTTCTGACCAAAGTGGGATATTGTCTAAGAACTACATGATACCTGACATTGTGAATCTAGGATTTTGGAAGATTGTTACAAAGTATGAGAATGCACCCCAGGAGACCTACAGCACGGAATTTGAAGTTAAAGAATATGGTAATTAACTCTTATTCATGGTTGCACTAAGTTGGACATACTAATAATCAGCAACTTTAAAGTGTTTGCAGCATAAACTCCTGCAAACTACCCAGACATGCAGCATATCTTCCAAGTAACAGAAACCTGTTCTCACACTTTCACCTAACTATGGTTCAGTACTCACAGGGGGAACTCCAAGTGTTATAAACTCTCCTATTGCTGTTTTTACTGAGTAGAGCAAACTGCTTACTGTAAGGCATCTTTATAACACTGTCACAATACTACTAAAAAAGTTGTTAAATTACTTGTCATGAATATGGTAAAAATCTGACATACGCGCTCTGTCCTCTGTTATTGTGTTTCTCTATATATATGGATGCCTACATAATGAAACACCCCAGACAACACTTTAACTTACACCTAGTGGAAAATGTACTCACTGTGGTACCATGGCAACACATGGTCATAAGCTACTTTATGTTACCAATTTGTAACGGTTCATGATAATGGAGCTTGAGAAAATGGAGGGCAGGAAACCAGGCGTGTATGGTCTGTGAGGGCCTCATCTTTACTTGCAATAAAGGAGATGACCATGTACCTATTGCCAATGTTGAAAATATTTTTCTTAAGAAGCCTATGTCACAGGGTCTAAGGAAACTTTAAGGGCACATTTATTTGAGACATATGCTAGCCTATATTTAACGAGCCTGACCCCAAAATGGCGCCTACAGAAGATCGTCGCCAGTGGTCATGGGGGCGACACTCCAAGGAAGGCCCCCACTGACATCAACAGCAGAGTGGCCATAGGTTAGATGGTAATGACAGCAACAGCTCCGACTTATAGAGAAGACTACGATCTGCTTTAAGACCAACCAAGTAATACTCCTGAGGCACCCCGCCTGATCCCAAAATGGCGGCTGTCTCTCCCCCCTAGCAACTATAACTCAGAAATACCCACCTCGGGAGACAAGCGGACACTGGCTCTGCCCTCAAGCTCCTACTCTGCACAACAATCTCCATCCCCCCCCCCCTGTTGAGCAAAAGATATAAAACGGGGACCGGCTGAATGTTAACACCAAGACCCGAACCCCTTGCCTGACCCCAACAGGGATGCCACTATATTCCCTTCCATATTGTGCTCCTACTTTGTGATATTTAACTTGACATTGACCCTTCCCCCATCCGGACATTGAATCTGTGAACTTACCCCCAACCGTGGAGACCTAGTTTTCTGGCCGACGCCCAGTAGAGCTACCCGGTAGCTAAAGAGGAGATGGGCTATGGACTTTCCCCCTCGGCCTTCACCCACCCAGCTGGACATTGGGCAGATTTTTCCTGTGTCTCTTTGTCACGTGCTACCTCCTACCCTACCCCAGTACCCCTCTATGCTCCATTTATTTAGCCCTCCATGTTCTTTAAATGTTTTCTAATTGAGACCTAGATATTTGGCCAATGCCCGGTGGAGTTAGTTGATAGCTGTAGAGGAGATGTGTTTTGGGACTTCACCCTCGACCGTCACCTACCCAGTCGGACTTTGGTCAGACTTTCCTTCGTCTCTTTGCCATACCTCCCTCCTAACACCTGTCCAGGCCCTAATCCCCACCCTGCTTATCTCCTCGCTCTACTCCTCTCCACTCTCCTGCTGCTAACATCTGCCTTCACCTGTCCTGGCCCATAGTCCCCACCCTGTCTATCTGCAAATTTTCCCTCGACATTTGAGATCTAGCTATTTTGTCTGATGCCCAATGGAGCTACCTGGTTTAGCTATAGGGGAGACAGATCAAGAATTCCCTCCTTGGGCGTCACCTACCCAGTCGGTCTTTAGCCAGACTTCCTTTCGTCTCTCCTGTCGTCTCTTCCCCTATCCCCCCTTTCTCTCCTTCCATGCCCCCTCCCCTCTACGCTCCATTTATTTTGCCCTCCACATTTCTTTAATTGTTTTTCCCATTGAGACTGAGCTATTTGGCCAATGCCCAGTGGAGCTACCTGATAGCTATTGAGCAGATGGGTTTTGGAACTTCCCCTCAACCGTCACCTACCCAGCCGGACTTTGGACAGACTTTCCTTTCATCTTTCTCCCATATCTCCTTCCTATCCCTTTACCCTTACCCCCTTCCCCTCTACACTTCAATTATCTTGTCTTCCATACTCTTGCAATTGTTTGTCTAGCAACTGATGTAAATTGAACTGATGTAATCTTGTAATGTAATTTTTGTGGGAGCCTCATGTAAAGCGCTCTGATACCTCCGGGTCTAGCCAGCGCTATATAAAACTCTTGAATAAATAAATAGAGGCAGAAAAAGGCAGTTAGTAAATGCAATCCTAACTAGAATTGGCAGAATTAATAAGAAGAAGAGTAAATCAGTTAAAACCTTGTCTCAAGTAGATACCAAGATGGCGGCTAAAGGTATAGTGCAGAATAGTCAGGTTAGCGCGCTAGTTCCTGAAGCCAATCACAGAGATGCAGGTGGAAAGCCCGTTGAGTGGCGCACTTCACCTGAGCCTTGAGGAGGAGAAGACGTCTGAGGAAGAAACGCTGCGAAAGATAGTTTAGGGAAAATCTTTGTCGCGTTTGTGTTCCGTTGGCATCTCCGAGTAGCTCTCTGGCGAGGAGTACAGGAATCCAAGTAAGACTGTTCCAAATATATTTTTGATTTTTTTGAAGAGCATTGCGCAGTGGTTAATTCCTCTGTCGTGAAAGATTAAGCGGATTTTGCGCAGTAAGGCCGGCTGTGTCCATTGTGCGAGCTTGCATGTTCTTAGTCTTCCCCAAAATACAGAGTCAGCACAAGTAGAAAAGTAAGGCTTTTGCTGTGGTGTGGAACTGAGATTGCGCAGTGAAATTCGGCAGTGTACGTAGTATGAGCCTGCGCATAACCACTGAACATAAATTTGCAGAGTCAGCACAAGACTTATTGGCAAGCTGACTGTCAGTGTGTGGAAGTGAATAAGAGGTATTTGAGGAGATTTCGACTATGAGGAATACATTAGAAAGAAAAGAACAATCACAATAAATATTCTGACAGTGCCATCAATTGTAGTAAAGATTTAATAAAGAAGGAAGTCATACCAGTCAATTGTATATATTTAAAAAGGAAAAAAGGCAAGACCGGGTGAAGCAAAAATAATGAAGAAATACTTACCATATAGAATCCATTAGAAGGAGTAGCTGTAATACAGTAGGTGAGGAAATCTGGTGAGAAAAGAAGAAATAAAAGATTAGAAAAGACTAGTCCAACTAAATATTAACCAGTTTAAAATCTCAGTTGCAGCATACTAAGGAAGAAGAAAAAAGAAATAGCAAGAAAAGAAGAGGAGCTTAGGTCACAATAAGTCCGGGTAGGTGAAACGGGTTAATAGATAATTAAAAAACACAGAGAGAAGTAAGGTGAAGATTATAACTTGTACTTATTGTTGCAGTGAATTCAACCCAGTAGCCAGTGAAGAAGAGAGACGTCTGAAGCTAAGAAGAAGAAGAATTTTCAGACGCAGTGTGGCAATCTTTTCTCTGTCCCATCCCCTTTCCCCCGTGGGGCTCTTCCGACTACCTGATTTTGACTGGCTGGTGGCTGGGGAGTTCTGGGGAGGAATTGGGAACTTGTGACATTCTGCTCCTGTGTGTACTGATGAGCACAATCTGACACTATGCTTCATGAAAACCCATTGGCCCTCTGCGAGGAAGGTGAAGAGCAGGTATATGCACACCCTTTCTTGATGGTTGTGCTGGAGGGCACAATTGAGAGCAGACCCCTGTATTCACCTGTAGCCTTCTGCAGCCCTTTCCCTAAATTTACTTTGCTGTCCTGATAGAGCAGGGGCACCTGAGGTGAATAAGTGAGTGTGTGTGATGTCTGCCTCCCCACCTACAACTCTGGTGTGGTATCTACGGAGGTTCACTCCACTCATTTCGATAGAATGAAAAATTGAGAACCATGGAGGTGTTGGGACAAGTTGCAGAGATATCTGGAAAACTGAACTTGAGTGGCTGAAGCTCTCCATACTCATGGGAAAAGATGTGCCATCAGGGTTGAATGCCCCGGCCCCTGGTCAGAGACTGGACATAGTGGTGTACATCCTCCCTGCTCAACTCTGGTGCTATCTCACAGATTACTGCACATAGCAAATATCCCGGGCGGATGTGATAGATCAGCCTTGGTCTTGCAACAACAAAAGAGGAGAAATTATACGACTCAGAGTCCATGTGGACTCACAAGTGGTGAATATGGATGCTGAGGTAGCGTCATCAGCCATACCTTGGCACAACCAGACCTCTACCACGATAATCCTACAGACTATAAGTGATTCTAAATCTACGCTGGAGACAAAACTTTGTGAGGTCAGAGCTGACGTCTCTGCTCAGTCAAGACCTCTATAATGTGTTTAAGAGGGTTACTGAGGTGAAGGGAAAAATATCTGAACTTGAAGGCACAGTCCAAGAGCTGGTGTGGTTGTTGGCCGAGTCTTGTGCTCTTCACCTACGAGTGGAGGATGCAGAAGGTTGGTCCTGCCAAAACAACCTGAGGTTTGAGGGCTTTCCAGATGGGGTAGAAAGATTGGATTTAGGCCCCCTTTTTTGACCTTGCTGGAAACCTTTGTACATGCACAAGAAAGGTCCCTCTCTTTTTTGCTATTGAGAGTTCAGTAAGCTGTCTTAACCCTTGGTAATGACTTGAATTGAATTGAATTGAAAATAATTTATATTGCGCAGAACAATAACCCGAAGGTATCAAGGCGCCTAGCAAAAGGTCAGGAAAGACCAAGAGGGGAAACATAGATCTTAAGCATAAGCTTGCTTGAAGAGAAAGGTCTTTAAGGCAGTGCGGAAAATCTGTAGGGATGGAAGGGATCTCAGATCCAAAGGAAGTTCATTCCACCACTTAGGAGCCAGAGTGGAAAAGGCTCTACCGCCCCACCTGGCTTTCCGTACACGGGGAGTTGCAAGAAGCAGCTTCCCGGAGGAACGCAGGTTTCTGCGGGGAACATAGTGGGAGATAATGGATCCAATTCCAGTGTCGCTCTTTTTAGCAATGGCTCTGTAGGTCATACACAGGACCTTAAACCGAATGCGCAGTTCCACCGGCAGCCAGTGCAGAGTTTTTCTGGCTGCCGTGGCTGAAGAGCGTCTGGGGATATCCAGGACAAATCTGGCTACGGCATTTTGGACCACCTGCAAGCGCTGCAGCTGTCCTTTATTGAGTCCTGCATACAGCGCATTGCAATAGTCCAATCGCGAGCCGATGAGAGCGACAGCTATTTGTTTTCTTGCCTGGAGGGAAAGAAATTTCCTAACCCTACGGAGAGTGTGAATCAAGCCCCAGCAAGTGGAGACAGTTCTGCTCACCTGGTTGCCTAGGTCGAGGGCAGGATCTAATATCACCCCGAGATTTTTAGCAGAGGAGGTGGGGGAGGGACAGGTACCAAGGGAGTCAGGCCACCAGTTGGCTGACCAGATGTTATCTTTTCCCCCAAACACCATCACCTCAGTTTTCTCCCCATTCAGTTTCAGAGAGTTCAAAACCATCCACCTACCGACCGCCTCCATACAAGATCTAAATTTGGAGGCGGTTGGTTCATCTGAATGGGGTAGAGAAACGAGGATTTGAGTGTCGTCTGCATACGAGACTACCTCCATCCCGAAAGATCTTATAAGTTTGGCCAGTGGGGTAACATAGATATTAAAAAGGGTCGGGCTAAGGGCCGACCCTTGAGGAACCCCACATAGCACCGGACGGGATGGAGATAGAAACTCCCCAAGTTTGACTCTTTGTTCCCTCCCTGTAAGGAAGGAGGTCAAGAGATCAAGAGCTGCATTCTTCACCCCCACCTCCCTCAGCCGGGATGTAAGGACCGAGGGGGAGAGGGTGTCGAAAGCCGCCGTTAGATCTAGCAGGACCAGGAGAGATGTCTGGCCCTCATCTACTGATGTACGGATCTTGTCTAGTACGATGGTGAGGGCTGACTCAGTACTAAATTCCTTCCTGAATCCATGCTGAGAGGAGTCTAGGCATCCAGAGCTTTCGACAAAGGCAGCAAGATGTTTGTTGAGATGAGTCTCAAGCATCTTGGCAGGAGCGGGGAGCAGGGAGATAGGCCGGAAGTTTTTTAGAACCCCCGGATCCAGGGAAGCCTTTTTCAGCAGGGGTTTCACTACCGCCTTCTTCCACTCTGCAGGGAAGATACCATCTCTAATGGCAAGATTCATTAGCTCCACCAAAGGAGGTAGGAGGGTCTCCCTACATTGTTTAATGACCTTCAGCGGACAAGAGTCCAAAGGAGATCCGGACTTAGTCTTGGCTAACAAGAGCTCAAGATCTTGTACGGTCAGCGAGGGAAAGGTGTCCAGAGTGCAAGGAGTGGAGATTTCAGTGATGGTTAGACTCATCTCCACACCAGGAGTAGGTGCACTGAGGGCAGCTCTTTGTTCCTCAAGGGCTAAGTAAATGTCCTGGATCTTGGAATGAAAAAAGGAGGCGATCTTCTCTCAGAGATCCTGTGAGGGGATAACGGGGTCAGGGACTTGCAGTCTAACCAGGGAATCAACAGTTTTAAAAAGTTCCTTCGGGGAAGAAAGCGAGGAGGTCACTGTTACGAAGTATTGTTGTTTAGCCTGCAAGATTTCCGCCTTGTATTTTTTAACCAGAAGTCGATGCGCATCCTTGTTTTTAAAATCCCAACTGGCATGCCATAGTCTCTCCATTCTCCTCACTTCTTGCCTAAGAAGCCTAAGAGAGTTAGAAAACCAGGGGGCAGAGGGTCTCTTTCTAGCGCGGCGTCGGGATTGTTCTGGGGCCAGTTGATTCAAGGCCTCAGTCGTGACCTGATCAAAATGGGCGACTGCAGTCTGAACGCTGCACGGGCCTGAGATGGCAAGGTTTGCAGCCCAGGGCACGAAGGAATTGCTGTTAATATTCCTAAAATTCCTCGTCGTCTCTATAGTGTGGTTTGCTGGTATAGGGGACTTTACCCTATGATGATTCAAGAGGAAAGGGACCGCCAGATGGTCGGACCAAGAAAGATGGATCGGGTCCTTGGTAGTCAGACGAGGATCATTGGAGAAGATGCCATCTAGGGTGTGTCCTGCACGGTGAGTAGCTCCCATGACACGTTGCATAAGGCCGCAGGATTGTAAGGCCTCAGTGAGACAAGAGGTGTCAGAGAGGTCGTGTCGTTCTAGGTGGTAGTTGAAGTCACCCATGATGGAAAAATTATCTAGACCAAAGTAGGGTTCAAGAGATTGAAGAAGGTGGTGCGTGAAATGAGTTCTCGAGCCGGGGGGACGGTAGATGAGAATGCCATTAAAGAAGGGGCGTTGTTCTTCCTTTATTGAGAAGTGAAAAGCTTGAAAGCTATCAGGGAAATCAGTCAGGGGTACAGTGTGGCATTGAAGGTGATCCTTATAAAGGATCGCTATCCCCCCTCCCACTCGTCTCTGCCTATCGAGTCTGGCCAGGCAGTAACCTTCCGGAACGGCCTCTGTTAGATCGGGGTCAGAGGAGTCCTTGGCCCACGTTTCTGTCACAAACACTACAGTAGGCGTTCTATCCAATACCATCTCCTTAAACATGACCCTGTTCTTGATCAGCGAGCGGGCATTAATTAGGATGCCCTCTACTTCAACTAGATTGGAAGTGGGAGAGGTAGAGGGTTCAGAGGTAGGGTGGATGGGAACGGGATTGGAAGGTCTTGGAGAAAGGTAGCAGCCGCAGCGGAGGGGGAACAGGAAAGCGTCCGGATCGTAGGTATGATGACAGCGTTTGTTCCTAGGTTTAAGGGCCAACATATCACGCAAAGAATAACTACAGGCGGAGGATGACATTTTGGCCGAGTCCAGTGCCCCGCCGTCCAGCGCGTCCTTAGCGCGGACGGGCGCAGACGGGCTGGACTCTGGCGTGACTCCGGCGGGCATCCGGCGCATCCGCTGCCGCGTCCGCTGCGCGGAGCCGCTGAGTACTCTTTTATAGAAGCTAGAGCGCGAGGGCGCGCCTACACTAAAGATGGCCGCCAAACAGCCCTCGCCTCCCCGGGACCAGCTCTCAGCGTCAATACTCAGCTGAGAGCGGCCCAGGAGGTAGAGGAGGTATGAGACACAGATGCAGGTAAAAGTCCGCTTTTAAAAAAGCGAAAACGAGTAAAATACAGGTGTCGCTCATGACACTGGTACTCTGCTTCTCTGCATTACATGGAATGTTAATGGCCTCCTCAGTCAGGTCAATAGAAGTGCCATCCTCATGCAGGCAAAGCAACTGGGAATTGAAACGCTCCTCCTCCAGGAGATGCAACTAAGGGGAAACTACTGCCGATGTCTGCAAAGATATGGGTTTATTACTGCCTACCATGCAGAATTCTACAGAGGGTTTGGGAACTGGCAGTTTTTATCCATGCCCGAATCCCTTTCAGAGTAGATCGAGTATATCTTAACAACTAGGGCAGTTTCTATGGGTGGTTGGGCCACCATGGGGCTCCCCAATCATCTTTTATTTTGGGTATGATCCACCCCCTCTTACACAGCTGTTCCTTACACTTCTCAGTGAAGTGGTAATGGCCCCAGTGGGAGTCACAAATATTGGTGTGGACTTCAGTTTAATGAAAGTTGCCCTTGACCATGCTGGAACTATGGCAACACATATGCCATCTGTGAACCCTCTGGGATTGTTTGTTGGGGCTTTAGGTCTTAGTGATGCATGCATCACTACCATCCCGAGGCTGGGTGCTATACTTTCCTTTCAAGGGTCTATGGTACCCTTTCCCAACTTGACTATTATATGGTCCACATTGCCCATTTGTCATCAATATCTACAATACTCATACACACCTGGGGCCTCTCTAGCCATGCACCTTGAAGCTGCATATCCAGTGTGGCATCCTCGATGCAATGAAGGCTGCATGCATGGTGGCTCAACAGCCTTTCTGGGAGTTTCTGGGGAAGTATTGACAATTCTTCCACAAGAATGCTGGGCCCATAGACTTTGCTGCTCTCCTATGAGGTCTGTATGATGCGGTGATAAGGGGTGGGGGGTAATATCAAAGTTGGCCCGCAAAAAACAAGCATGAATAGGGTATATCACATCCCTTGAGCAGTCGGTACCAGAGGCAGAGTGTGCATACGTTAGGGTGACTTCAGAGGAGACACCCCATACAATGGCACATGCCATGTTGTCAGTCGCAGCCAGCATGACTCATGGGGGGGATCAGAGGGGGTCGTGTGGGGAGGGGGTTAATTTTTTTTTTTTTTAAATAACAATTAATTTACCATCTCTTCTGGTCCCACATCGAGTCTCCTCTCCTCTCTCCATACAGGAAGGAGGCAGCCTCCCTCCCTTCCCCTAAGTCAATCACAACGCTGCAATGATTGGCTAGGACTCCGACCCCACGGGCGTATATGGGGAGGCCATTCTCTCTATGTAGGCTGCATGTAGGCTGCATAGAGAAAATTCAAAGTGTGTATGACTAGTTTGGTCAGCACTGGGGCCGACCAAACAGTCAGCACACTCATTTTGGGCAAGCAACTCTTCCCCTGGACTCCTGCAGGACCGTCCGCCCGCCCCCAACCAGGCATACCCTTCTGCTTTCTCGCAGTGCGAGAAGCAGAAACATAAAATGGTATTTAAAATATTTCTTCTTCTCGCACTGCGAGAAAGCAGTGGGGCAACGCTCCTCCTCCCACGTGGAGGAGCCACTCCTGAATGTTGACGCTCCAGCAGCTTCAAACTGATGAGGCCAGAAAACTCTGGCAGTACAAAAGGGGGTGGTGATGGATGGAGCATCTGAATCAATCAAACACTCACACCCAGTCAAAAGATCTGGGTTTAATCCATCACCGTTCTTTAGCCCACTCTGCCACCCCAGTTCAGACATGGCTATATGCAAATCAGTCTGACCCTGTGCCTCATGGGAACAGTCTAGCCCGAACTGCCAAGCCATGTCTTCCCTGGACCGGAAACAAGCTTCCCAGGACCGGTTTCTGGCATTCCAGCCGTCTTCAGCCCAGCTTGCTTGAATCCAGTGGCAAAGTGACCAAGGGACTCATGTCTGAGCATACCCTGCCACACTTATGGCGGCCAAACGCGGTACAAAAGGGGGTGGTGATGGACGGAGCATCTGAATCAATCAAACACTCACACCCAGTCAAAAGATCTGGGTTTAATCCATCACCGTTCTTTAGCCCACTCTGCCACCCCAGTTCAGACATGGCTATATGCAAATCAGTCTGACCCTGTGCCTCATGGGAACAGTCCAGCCCGAACTGCCAAGCCATGTCTTCCCTGGACCAGAAACAAGCTTCCGAGGACCGGTTTCTGGCATTCCAGCCGTCTTCAGCCTGCTTGCTTGAATCCAGTGGCAAAGTGAGCAAGGGACTCACGTCTGAGCATACCCTGCCACACTTATGGCGGCCAAAAGCGGTACAAAAGGGGGTGGTGATGGACGGAGCATCTGAATCAATCAAACACTCACACCCAGTCAAAAGATCTGGGTTTAATCCATCACCGTTCTTTAGCCCACTCTGCCACCCCAGTTCAGACATGGCTATATGCAAATCAGTCTGACCCTGTGCCTCATGGGAACAGTCCAGCCCGAACTGCCAAGCCATGTCTTCCCTGGACCGGAAACAAGCTTCCGAGGACCGGTTTCTGGCATTCCAGCCGTCTTCAGCCTGCTTGCTTGAATCCAGTGGCAAAGTGAGAAAGGGACTCACGTCTGAGCATACCCTGCCACACTTATGGCGGCCAAAAGCGGTACAAAAGGGAGTGATGATGGACAGAGCATCTGAATCAATCAAACACTCACACCCAGTGAAAAGATCTGTGTTTAATCCATCACCGTTCTTTAGCCCACTCTGCCACCCCAGTTCAGACATGGCTATATGCAAATCAGTCTGACCCTGTGCCTCATGGGAACAGTCCAGCCCGAACTGCCAAGCCATGTCTTCCCTGGACCGGAAACAAGCTTCCGAGGACCGGTTTCTGGCATTCCAGCCGTCTTCAGCCCAGCTTGCTTGAATCCAGTGGCAAAGTGAGCAAGGGACTCACGTCTGAGCATACCCTGCCACACTTATGGCGGCCAAAAGCGGTACAAAAGGGGGTGGTGATGGACGGAGCATCTGAATCAATCAAACACTCACACCCAGTCAAAAGATCTGGGTTTAATCCATCACCGTTCTTTAGCCCACTCTACCACCCCAGTTCAGACATGGCTATATGCAAATCAGTCTGACCCTGTGCCTCATGGGAACAGTCCAGCCCGAACTGCCAAGCCATGTCTTCCTGGACCAGAAACAAGCTTCCGAGGACCGGTTTCTGGCATTCCAGCCGCCTTCAGCCCGGCTTGCTTGAATCCAGTGGCGGAAGCTTGTTTCCCGTCCAGGGAAGACATGGCTTGGCAGTTCGAGCTGGACTGTTCCCATGAGGCACAGGGTCAGACTGATTTGCATATAGCCATGTCTGAACTGGGGTGGCAGAGTGGGCTAAAGAACGGTAATGGATTAAACCCAGATCTTTTGACTGGGTGTGAGTGTTTGATTGATTCAGATGCTCCGTCCATCACCACCCCCTTTTGTACCGCTTTTGGCCGCCATAAGTGTGGCAGGGTATGCTCAGACGTGAGTCCCTTGCTCACTTTGCCACTGGATTCAAGCAAGCCGGGCTGAAGACGGCTGGAATGCCAGAAACTGGTCCTCGGAAGCTTATTTCCGGTCCAGGGAAGACATGGCTTGGCAGTTCGGGCTGGACTGTTCCCATGAGGCACAGGGTCAGACTGATTTACATATAGCCATGTCTGAACTAGGGTGGCAGAGTGGGCTAAAGAACGGTGATAGTTTAAACCCAGATCTTTTGACTGGGTGTGAGTGTTTGATTGATTCAGATGCTCTGTCCATCACCACCCCCTTTTGTACCGCTTTTTGCCACCATATGTGTGGCAGGGTATGCTCAGACGTGAGTCCCTTGCTCACTTTGCCACTGGATTCAAGCATGCCGGGCTGAAGACGGCTGGAATGCCAGAAACCGGTCCTCGAAAGCTTGTTTCCGGTCCAGGGAAGACATGGCTTGGCAGTTCGGGCTGGACTGTTCCCATGAGGCACAGGGTCAGACTGATTTACATATAGCCATGTCTGAACTGGGGTGGCAGAGTGGGCTAAAGAACGGTGATAGATTAAACCCAGATCTTTTGACTGGGTGTGAGTGTTTGATTGATTCAGATGCTCCGTCCATCACCATACCCTTTTGTACCACTTTTGGCCGCCATATATCTGGCAGGGTATGCTCAGACGTGAGTCCCTTGCTCCCTTTGCCACTGGATTCAAGCAAGCCGGGCTGAAGACGGCTGGATTGCCAGAAACCGGTCCTCTGAAGCTTGTTTCCGGTCCAGGGAAGACATGGCTTCGCAGTTCGGGCTGGACTGTTCCCATGAGAAACAGGGTCAGAAGCGATACAAAAGGGGGTGGTGATGGACGGAGCATCTGAATCAATCAAACACTCACACCCAGTCAAAAGATCTGGGTTTAATCCATCACCGTTCTTTAGCCCACTCTGCCACCCCAGTTCAGACATGGCTATATGCAAATCAGGCTGACCCTGTGCCTCATGGGAACAGTCCAGCCCGAACTGCCAAGCCATGTCTTCCCTGGACCGGAAACAAGCTTCCGAGGACCGGTTTCTGGCATTCCAGCCGTCTTCAGCCCGGCTTGCTTGAATCCAGTGGCAAAGTGAGCAAGGGACTCACGTCTGAGCATACCCTGCCACACTTATGGCGGCCAAAAGCGGTACAAAAGGGGGTGGTGATGGACGGAGCATCTGAATCAATCAAGCACTCACACCCAGTCAAAAGATCTGGGTTTAATCCATCACCGTTCTTTAGCCCACTCTGCCACCCCAGTTCAGACATGGCTATATGCAAATCAGTCTGACCCTGTGCCTCATGGGGACAGTCCAGCCCGAACTGCCAAGCCATGTCTTCCCTGGACCGGAAACAAGCTTCCGAGGACCGGTTCCTGGCATTCCAGCCGTCTTCAGCCCGGCTTGCTTGAATCCAGTGGCAAAGTGAGCAAGGGACTCACGTCTGAGCATACCCTGCCACACTTATGGCAGCCAAAAGCGGTACAAAAGGGGGTGGTGATGGACGGAGCATCTGAATCAATCAAGCACTCACACCCAGTCAAAAGATCTGGGTTTAATCCATCACCGTTCTTTAGCCAACTCTGCCACCCCAGTTCAGACATGGCTATATGCAAATCAGTCTGACCCTGTGCCTCATGGGAACAGTCCAGCCCGAGCTGCCAAGCCATGTCTTCCCTGGACCGGATACAAGCTTCCGAGGACCGGTTTCTGGCATTCCAGCCGTCTTCAGCCCGGCTTGCTTGAATCCAGAGGAAAAGTGAGCAAGGGACTCACTCTGAGCTTACCCTGCCACACTTATGGCAGCCAAAAGCGGTACAAAAGGGGGTGGTGATGGACGGAGCATCTGAATCAATCAAACACTCACACCCAGTCAAAAGATCTGGGTTTAATCCATCACCGTTCTTTAGCCCACTCTGCCACCCAGTTCAGACTTGGCTATATGCAAATCAGTCTGACCCTGTGCCTCATGGGAACAGTCTAGCCCGAACTGCCAAGCCATGTCTTCCCTGGACCGGAAACAAGCTTCCGAGGACCGGTTTCTGGCATTCCAGCCGTCTTCAGCCGACTTGCTTGAATCCAGTGGCAAAGTGAGCAAGGGACTCACCTCTGAGCATTCCCTGCCACACTTATGGCGGCCAAAAGCGGTACAAAAGCGGGTGGTGATGGACGGAGCATCTGAATCAATCAAACACTCACACCCAGTCAAAAGATCTGGGTTTAATCCATCACCGTTCTTTAGCCCACTCTGCCACCCCAGTTCAGACTGGCTATATGCAAATCAGTCTGACCCTGTGCCTCATTGGAACAGTCCAGCCCGAACTGCCAAGCCATGTCTACCCTGGACCGGAAACAAGCTTCTGAGGACCGGTTTCTGGCATTCCAGCCGTCTTCTGCCTGGCATGCTTGAATCCAGTGGCAAAGTGAGCAAGGGACTCACGTCTGAGCATACCCTGCCACACTTATTGCGGCCAAAAGCAGTACAAAAGGGGGTGGTGATGGACAGAGCATCTGAATCAATCAAACACTCACACCCAGTCAAAAGATCTGGGTTTAATCCATCACCGTTCTTTAGCCCACTCTGCCACCCCTGTTCAGACATGGGTATATGCAAATTAGTTTGACCCTGTGCCTCATGGGAACAGTCCAGCCCGAAATGCCAAGGCATGTCTTCCCTGGACCGGAAACAATCTTCCGAGGACCGGTTTCTGGCATTCCAGCCGTCTTCAGCCCGGCTTGCTTGAATCCAGTGGCAAAGTGACCAAGGGACTCACGTCTGAGCATACCCTGCCACACTTATGGCGGCCAAAAGCGGTACAAAAGGGGGTAGTAATGGACGGAGAATCTGAATCAATGAAACACTCACACCCAGTCAAAAGATCTGGGTTTAATCCATCACCGTTCTTGAGCCCACTCTGCCACCCCAGTTCAGACATGGCTATATGCAAATCAGTCTGACCCTGTGCCTCATGGGAACAGTCCAGCCCGAAATGCCAAGCCATGTCTTCCCTGGACCGGAAACAAGCTTCCGAGGACTGGTTTCTGGCATTCCAGCCGTCTTCAGCCCGGCTTGCTTGAATCCAGTGGCAAAGTGACCAAGGGACTCACGTCTGAGCATACCCAGCCAAACTTATGGCAGCCAAAAGCGGTACAAAAGGGGGTGGTGATGGACGGAGCATCTGAATCAATCGAACACTCACACCCAGTCAAAAGATCTGGGTTTAATCAATCACCGTTCTTTAGCCCACTCTGCCACCCCAGTTCAGACATGGCTATATGCAAATCAGGCTGACCCTGTGCCTCATGGGAACAGTCCAGCCCGAACTGCCAAGCCATGTCTTCCCTGGACCGGAAACAAGCTTCCGAGGACCGGTTTCTGGCATTCCAGCCGTCTTCAGCCCGGCTTGCTTGAATCCAGTGGCAAAGTGAGCAAGGGACTCACGTCTGAGCATACCCTGCCACACTTATGGCGGCCAAAAGCGGTACAAAAGAGGGTGGTGATGGACGGAGCATCTGAATCAATCAAGCACTCACACCCAGTCAAAAGATCTGGGTTTAATCCATCACCGTTCTTTAGCCCACTCTGCCACCCCAGTTCAGACATGGCTATATGCAAATCAGTCTGACCCTGTGCCTCATGGGGACAGTCCAGCCCGAACTGCCAAGCCATGTCTTCCCTGGACCGGAAACAAGCTTCCGAGGACCGGTTCCTGGCATTCCAGCCGTCTTCAGCCCGGCTTGCTTGAATCCAGTGGCAAAGTGAGCAAGGGACTCACGTCTGAGCATACCCTGCCACACTTATGGCAGCCAAAAGCGGTACAAAAGGGGGTGGTGATGGACGGAGCATCTGAATTAATCAAGCACTCACACCCAGTCAAAAGATCTGGGTTTAATCCATCACCGTTCTTTAGCCAACTCTGCCACCCCAGTTCAGACATGGCTATATGCAAATCAGTCTGACCCTGTGCCTCATGGGAACAGTCCAGCCCGAGCTGCCAAGCCATGTCTTCCCTGGACCGGATACAAGCTTCCGAGGACCGGTTTCTGGCATTCCAGCCGTCTTCAGCCCGGCTTGCTTGAATCCAGAGGAAAAGTGAGCAAGGGACTCACTCTGAGCTTACCCTGCCACACTTATGGCAGCCAAAAGCGGTACAAAAGGGGGTGGTGATGGACGGAGCATCTGAATCAATCAAACACTCACACCCAGTCAAAAGATCTGGGTTTAATCCATCACCGTTCTTTAGCCCACTCTGCCACCCAGTTCAGACTTGGCTATATGCAAATCAGTCTGACCCTGTGCCTCATGGGAACAGTCTAGCCCGAACTGCCAAGCCATGTCTTCCCTGGACCGGAAACAAGCTTCCGAGGACCGGTTTCTGGCATTCCAGCCGTCTTCAGCCGACTTGCTTGAATCCAGTGGCAAAGTGAGCAAGGGACTCACCTCTGAGCATTCCCTGCCACACTTATGGCGGCCAAAAGCGGTACAAAAGCGGGTGGTGATGGACGGAGCATCTGAATCAATCAAACACTCACACCCAGTCAAAAGATCTGGGTTTAATCCATCACCGTTCTTTAGCCCACTCTGCCACCCCAGTTCAGACTGGCTATATGCAAATCAGTCTGACCCTGTGCCTCATTGGAACAGTCCAGCCCGAACTGCCAAGCCATGTCTACCCTGGACCGGAAACAAGCTTCTGAGGACCGGTTTCTGGCATTCCAGCCGTCTTCTGCCTGGCATGCTTGAATCCAGTGGCAAAGTGAGCAAGGGACTCACGTCTGAGCATACCCTGCCACACTTGTTGCGGCCAAAAGCAGTACAAAAGGGGGTGGTGATGGACAGAGCATCTGAATCAATCAAACACTCACACCCAGTCAAAAGATCTGGGTTTAATCCATCACCGTTCTTTAGCCCACTCTGCCACCCCTGTTCAGACATGGGTATATGCAAATCAGTTTGACCCTGTGCCTCATGGGAACAGTCCAGCCCGAAATGCCAAGGCATGTCTTCCCTGGACCGGAAACAATCTTCCGAGGACCGGTTTCTGGCATTCCAGCCGTCTTCAGCCCGGCTTGCTTGAATCCAGTGGCAAAGTGACCAAGGGACTCACGTCTGAGCATACCCTGCCACACTTATGGCGTCCAAAAGCGGTACAAAAGGGGGTAGTGATGGACGGAGAATCTGAATCAATGAAACACTCACACCCAGTCAAAAGATCTGGGTTTAATCCATCACCGTTCTTTAGCCCACTCTGCCACCCCAGTTCAGACATGGCTATATGCAAATCAGTCTGACCCTGTGCCTCATGGGAACAGTCCAGCCCGAAATGCCAAGCCATGTCTTCCCTGGACCGGAAACAAGCTTCCGAGGACTGGTTTCTGGCATTCCAGCCGTCTTCAGCCCGGCTTGCTTGAATCCAGTGGCAAAGTGACCAAGGGACTCACGTCTGAGCATACCCAGCCAAACTTATGGCAGCCAAAAGCGGTACAAAAGGGGGTGGTGATGGACGGAGCATCTGAATCAATCGAACACTCACACCCAGTCAAAAGATCTGGGTTTAATCAATCACCGTTCTTTAGCCCACTCTGCCACCCCAGTTCAGACATGGGTATATGCAAATCAGTTTGAGCCTGTGCCTCATGGGAACAGTCCAGCCCGAAATGCCAAGCCTTGTCTTCCCTGGACCGGAAACAAGCTTTTGAGGACCGGTTTCTGGCATTCCAGCCGTCTTCAGCCTGGCTTGCTTGAATCCAGTGGCAAAGTGACCAAGGGACTCACGTCTGAGCATACCCTGCCACACTTATGGCGGCCAAAAGCGTTACAAAAGGGGGTGGTGATGGACGGAGCATCTGAATCAATCAAACACTCACACCCAGTCAAAAGATCTGGGTTTAATCAATCACCGTTCTTTAGCCCACTCTACCACCCCAGTTCAGACATGGCTATATGCAAATCAGACTGACCCTGTGCCTCATGGGAACAGTCCAGCCCGAACTGCCAAGCCATGTCTTCCTGGACCAGAAACAAGCTTCCGAGGACCGGTTTCTGGCATTCCAGCCGCCTTCAGCCCGGCTTGCTTGAATCCAGTGGCGAAAGCTTGTTTCCGGTCCAGGGAAGACATGGCTTGGCAGTTAGAGCTGGACTGTTCCCATGAGGCACAGGGTCAGACTGATTTGCATATAGCCATGTCTGAACTGGGGTGGCAGAGTGGGCTAAAGAACGGTGATGGATTAAACCCAGATCTTTTGACTGGGTGTGAGTGTTTGATTGATTCAGATGCTCCGTCCATCACCACCCCCTTTTGTACCGCTTTTGGCCGCCATAAGTGTGGCAGGGTATACTCAGACGTGAGTCCCTTGCTCACTTTGCCACTGGATTCAAGCAAGCCGGGCTGAAGACGGCTGGAATGCCAGAAACCGGTCCTCAGAAGCTGATTTCCGGTCCAGGGAAGACATGGCTTGGCAGTTCGGGCTGGACTGTTCCCATGAGACACAGGGTCAGAATGATTTACATATAGCCATGTCTGAACTAGGGTGGCAGAGTGGGCTAAAGAACGGTGATGGATTAAACCCAGATCTTTTGACTGGGAGTGAGTGTTTGATTGATTCAGATGCTCCGTCCATCACCACCCCCTTTTGTACCGCTTTTGGCCACCATAAGTGTGGCAGGGTATGCTCAGACGTGAGTCCCTTGCTCACTTTGCCCCTGGATTCAAGCAAGCCGGGCTGAAGACGGCTGGAATGCCAGATACCGGTCCTCGGAAGCTTGTTTCCGGTCCAGGGAAGACATGGCTTGGCAGTTTGGGCTGGACTGTTTCCATGAGGCACAGGGTCAGACTGATTTGCATAAAGCCATGTCTGAACTGGGGTGGCAGAGTGGGCTAAAGAATGGTGATGGTTTAAACCCACATCTTTTGACTGGGTGTGAGTGTTTGATTGATTCAGATGCTCTGTCCATCACCACCCCCTTTTGTACCGCTTTTGGCCGCCATAAGTGTGGCAGGGTATGCTCAGACGTGAGTCCCTTGCTCACTTTGCCACTGGATTCAGAGCAAGCTGGATTGAAGACGGCTGGAATGCCAGAAACCGGTCCTCGGAAGCTTGTTTCCGGTCCAGGGAAGACATGGCTTGGCAGTTCGGGCTGGACTGTTCCCATGAGGCACTGGGTCAGATTGATTTGCATATAGCCATGTCTGAACTGGGGTGGCAGTGTGGGCTAAAGAACGGTGATAGATTAAACTCAGATCTTTTGACTGGGTGTGAGTGTTTGATTGATTCAGATGCTCCGTCCATCACCACCCCCTTTTGTACCGCTTTTGGCCGCCATATGTGTGGCAGGGTATGCTCAGACGTGAGTTCCTTGCTCACTTTGCCACTGGATTCAAGCAAGCCGGGCTGAAGACGGCTGGAATGCCAGAAACCGGTCCTCAAAAGCTTGTTTCCGGTCCAGGGAAGACATGGCTTGGCAGTTCGGGCTGGACTGTTCCCATGAGGCACAGGGTCAGACTGATTTACATATAGCCATGTCTGAACTAGGGTGGCAGAGTGGGCTAAAGAACGGTGATGGATTAAACCCAGATCTTTTGACTGGGTGTGAGTGTTTGATTGATTCAGATGCTCCGTCCATCACCACCCCCTTTTGTACCGCTTTTGGCCACCATAAGTGTGGCAGGGTATGCTCAGACGTGAGTCCCTTGCTCACTTTGCCCCTGGATTCAAGCAAGCCGGGCTGAAGACGGCTGGAATGCCAGATACCGGTCCTCTGAAGCTTGTTTCCGGTCCAGGGAAGACATGGCTTGGCAGTTCGGGCTGGACTGTTCCCATGAGGCACTGGGTCAGACTGATTTGCATAAAGCCATGTCTGAACTGAGGTGGCAGAGTGGGCTAAAGAACGGTGATAGATTAAACCCAGATCTTTTGACTGGGTGTGAGTGTTTGATTGATTCAGATGCTCCGTCCATCACCACCCCCTTTTGTACCGCTTTTGGCCGCCATATGTGTGGCAGGGTATGCTCAGACGTGAGTCCCTTGCTCACTTTGCCACTGGATTCAAGCAAGCCGGGCTGAAGACGGCTGGAATGCCAGAAACCGGTTCTCGAAAGCTTGTTTCCGGTCCAGGGAAGACATGGCTTTGCAGTTTGGGCTGGACTGTTCCCATGAGGCACAGGGTCAGACTGATTTGCATACAGCTATGTCTGAACTGGGGTGGCAGAGTGGGCTAAAGAACGGTGATAGATTAAACCCAGATCTTTTGACTGGGTGTGAGTGTTTGATTGATTCAGATGCTCTGTCTATCACCATACCCTTTTGTACCGCTTTTGGCCGCCATATATCTGGCAGGGTATGCTCAGACGTGAGTCCCTTGCTCACTTTGCCGCTGGATTCAAGCAAGCCGGGCTGAAGACGGCTGGAATGCCATAAACCGGTCCTCGGAAGCTTGTTTCCGGTCCAGGGAAGACATGGCTTCGCAGTTCGGGCTGGACTGTTCCCATGAGAAACAGGGTCAGAAGCGATACAAAAGGGGTTGGTGATGGACGGAGCATCTGAATCAATCAAACACTCACACCCAGTCAAAAGATTTGGGTTTAATCTATCACCGTTCTTTAGCCCACTCTGCCACCCCAGTTCAGACATGGCTATATGCAAATCGGTCTGACCCTGTGGCTCATGGGAACAGTCCAGCCCGAACTGCCAAGCCATGTCTTCCCTGGACCGGAAACAAGCTTCCGAGGACCGGTTTCTGGCATTCCAGCCGTCTTCAGCCCGGCTTGCTTGAATCCAGTGGCAAAGTGAGCAAGGGACTCACGTCTGAGCATACCCTGCCACACTTATGGCGGCAAAAAGCGGTGCAAAAGGGGGTGGTGATGGACGGAGCATCTGAATCAATCAAGCACTCACACCCAGTCAAAAGATCTGGGTTTAATCCATCACCGTGCTTTAGCCGACTCTGCCACCCCAGTTCAGACATGGCTATATGCAAATCAGTCTGACCCTGTGCCTCATGGGAACAGTCCAGCCCGAGCTGCCAAGCCATGTCTTCCCTGGACCGGATACAAGCTTTCGAGGACCGGTTTCTGGCATTCCAGCCGTCTTCAGCCCGGCTTGCTTGAATCCAGTGGCAAAGTGACCAAGGGACTCACGTCTGAGCATACCCTGCCACACTTATGGCGGCCAAAAGCGGTACAAAAGGGGGTGGTGATGGAAGTAGCATCTGAATCAACCAAACACTCACACCCAGTCAAAAGATATGGGTTTAATCCATCACCGTTTTTCAGCCCACTCTACCACCCCAGTTCAGACATGGCTATATGCAAATCAGTCTGACCCTGTGCCTCATGGGAACAGTCCAGCTCGAACTGCCAAGCCATGTCTTCCTGGACCAGAAACAAGCTTCCGAGGACCGGTTTCTGGCATTCCAGCCGCCTGCAGCCCGGCTTGCTTGAATCCAGTGGTGGAAGCTTGTTTCCCGTCCAGGGAAGACATGGCTTGGCAGTTCGAGCTGGACTGTTCCCATGAGGCACAGGGTCAGACTGATTTGCATATAGCCATGTCTGAACTGGGGTGGCAGAGTGGGCTAAAGAACGGTGATGGATTAAACCCAGATCTTTTGACTGGGTGTGAGTGTTTGATTGATTCAGATGCTCCGTCCATCACCACCCCCTTTTGTACAGCTTTTGGCCGCCATAAGTGTGGCAGGGTATGCTCAGACGTGAGTCCCTTGCTCACTTTGCCACTGGATTCAAGCAAGCCGGGCTGAAGATGGCTGGAATGCCAGAAACCGGTCCTCGGAAGCTTATTTCCGGTCCAGGGAAGACATGGCTTGGCAGTTCGGGCTGGACTGTTCCCATGAGGCACAGGGTCAGACTGATTTACATATAGCCATGTCTAAACTAGGGTGGCAGAGTGGGCTAAAGAACGGTGATGGATTAAACCCAGATCTTTTGACTGGGTGTGAGTGTTTGATTGATTCAGATGCTCCGTCCATCACCACCCCCTTTTGTACCGCTTTTGGCCACCATAAGTGTGGCAGGGTATGCTCAGACGTGAGTCCCTTGCTCACCTTGCCACTGGATTCAGAGCAAGCTGGGCTGAAGACGGCTGGAATGCCAGAAACTGGTCCTCGGAAGCTTGTTTCCGGTCCAGGGAAGATATGGCTTGGCAGTTCGGGCTGGACTGTTCCCATGAGGCACAGGGTCAGATTGATTTGCATATAGCCATGTCTGAACTGGGGTGGCAGAGTGGGCTAAAGAACGGTGATAGATTAAACCAAGATCTTTTGACTGGGTGTGAGTGTTTGATTGAATTAGATGCTCCATCCATCACCACCCCCTTTTGTACCGCTTTTGGCCGCCATATGTGTGGCAGGGTATGCTCAGACGTGAGTCCCTTGCTCACTTTGCCACTGGATTCAAGCAAGCCGGGCTGAAGACGGCTGGAATGCCAGAAACCGGTCCTCGAAAGCTTGTTTCCGGTCCAGGGAAGACATGGCTTGGCAGTTCGGGCTGGACTGTTCCCATGAGGCACAGGGTCAGACTGATTTGCATATAGCTATGTCTGAACTGGGGTGGCAGAGTGGGCTAAAGAACGGTGATGGATTAAACCCAGATCTTTTGACTGGGTGTGAGTGTTTGATTGATTCAGATGCTCCGTCCATCACCATGCCTTTTGTACCGCTTTTGGCCACCATATGTCTGGCAGGGTATGCTCAGACATGAGTCCCTTGCTCACTTTGCCACTGGATTCAAGCAAGCCGGGCTGAAGACGGATGGAATGCCAGAAACCGGTCCTCGGAAGCTTGTTTCCGGTCCAGGGAAGACATGGCTCCGCAGTTCGGGCTGGACTGTTCCCATGAGGCACAGGGTCAGAAGCGATACAAAAGGGGGTGGTGATGGACGGAGCATCTGAATCAATCAAACACTCACACCCAGTCAAAAGATCTGGGTTTAATCCATCACCGTTCTTTAGCCCACTCTGCCACCCCAGTTCAGACATGGCTATATGCAAATCAGTCTGACCCTGTGCCTCATGGGAAGAGTCCAGCCCGAACTGCCAAGCCATGTCTTCCCTGGACCGGAAACAAGCTTCCGAGAACCGGTTTCTGGCATTCCAGCCGTCTTCAGCCCGGCTTGCTTGAATCCAGTGGCAAAGTAAGCAAGGGACTCACGTCTGAGCATACCCTGCCAAACGTATGGCAGCCAAAAGTGGTACAAAAGGGGGTGGTGATGGACGGAGCATCTGAATCAATCGAACACTCACACCCAGTCAAAAGATCTGGGTTTAGTCAATCACCGTTCTTTAGCCCACTCTGCCACCCCAGTTCAGACATGGGTATATGCAAATCAGTTTGACCCTGTGCCTCATGGAACAGTCCAGCCCGAAATGCCAAGCCATGTCTTCCATGGACCGGAAACAAGATTCTGAGGACCGGTTTCTGGCATTCCAGCCGTTATAAGCCCGGCTTGCTTGAATCCAGTGGCAAAGTGACCAAGGGACTCACGTCTGAGCATACCCTGCCACACTTATGGCGGCCAAAAGCAGTACAAAAGGGGGTAGTGATGGACGGAGCATCTGAATCAATGAAACTCTCACACCCAGTCAAAAGATCTGGGTTTAATCCATCACCGTTCTTTAGCCCACTCTGACACCCCAGTTCAGACATGGCTATATGCAAATCAGTCTGACCCTGTGCCTCATGGGAACAGTCCAGCCCGAGCTGCCAAGCCATGTCTTCCCTGGACCGGAAACAAGCATCCGAGGACCGGTTTCTGGCATTCCAGCCTACTTCAGCCCGGCTTGCTTGAATCCAGTGGCAAAGTGAGCAAGGGACTCACGTCTGAGCATACCCTGCCACACTTATGGCGGCCAAAAGTGGTACAAAAGAGGGTGGTGATGGACGGAGCATCTGAATCAATCAAACACTCACACCCAGTCAAAAGATCTGGGTTTAATCCATCACCGTTCTTTAGCCCACTCTGCTACCCCAGTTCAGACATGGCTATATGCAAATCAGTCTGACCCTGTGCCTCATGGGAACAGTCCAGCCCGAACTGCCAAGCCATGTCTTCCCTGGACCGGAAACAAGCTTCCAAGGACCGGTTTCTGGCATTCCAGCCTTCTTCAGCCCGGCTTGCTTGAATCCAGTGGCAAAATGAGCAAGGGACTCACGTCTGAGCATACCCTGCCACACTTATGGCGGCCAAAAGCGGTGCAAAAGGGGGTGGTGATGGACGGAGCATCTGAATCAATCAAGCACTCACACCCAGTCAAAAGATCTGGGTTTAATCCATCACCGTGCTTTAGCCGACTCTGCCACCCCAGTTCAGACATGACTATATGCAAATCAGTCTGACCCTGTGCCTCATGGGAACAGTCCAGCCCGAGCTGCCAAGCCATGTCTTCCCTGGACCGGATACAAGCTTCCGAGGACCGGTTTCTGGCATTCCAGCCGTCTTCAGCCCGGCTTGCTTGAATCCTGTGGCAAAGTAAGCAAGGGACTCACGTCTGAGCATACCCTGCCAAACTTATGGCAGCCAAAAGCGGTACAAAAGGGGGTGGTGATGGACGGAGCATCTGAATCAATCGAACACTCACACCCAGTCAAAAGATCTGGGTTTAATCAATCACCGTTCTTTAGCCCACTCTGCCACCCCAGTTCAGACATGGGTGTATGCAAATCAGTTTGACCCTGTGCCTCATGGGAACAGTCCAGCCCGAAATGCCAAGCCATGTCTTCCCTGGACCGGAAACAAGCTTCCGAGGACCGGTTTCTGGCATTCCAGCCATCTTCAGCCCGGCTTGCTTGAATCCAGCGGCAAAGTGACCAAGAGACTCACGTCTGAGCATACCCTGCCACACTTATGGCGGCCAAAAGCGGTACAAAAGGGGGTAGTGATGGACGGAGCATCTGAATCAATGAAACACTCACACCCAGTCAAAAGATCTGGGTTTAATCCATCACCGTTCTTTAGCCCACTCTGACACCCCAGTTCAGACATGGCTATATGCAAATCAGTCTGACCCTGTGCCTCATGGGAACAGTCCAGCCCAAGCTGCCAAACCATGTCTTCCCTGGACCGGAAACAAGCTTCCGAGGACCGGTTTCTGGCATTCCAGCCGTCTTCAGCCCGGCTTGCTTGAATCCAGTGGCAAAGTGAGCAAGGGACTCACGTCTGAGTATACCCTGCCACACTTATGGCGGCCAAAAAAAGTACAAAAGAGGGTGGTGATGGACAGAGCATCTGAATCAATCAAACACTCACACCCAGTCAAAAGATCTGGGTTTAATCCATCACCGTTCTTTAGCCCACTCTGCCACCCCAGTTTAGACATGGCTATATGCAAATCAGTCTGACCCTGTGCCTCATGGGAACAGTCCAGCCCGAACTGCCAAGCCATGTCTTCCCTGGACCGGAAACAAGCTTCTGAGGACCGGTTTCTGGCATTCCAGCCGTCTTCAGCCCGGCTTGCTTGAATCCAGTGGCAAAGTGAGCAAGGGACTCACGTCTGAGCATTCCCTGCCACACTTATGGCGGCCAAAAGCGGTACAAAGGGGGATGGTGATGGACGGAGCATCTGAATCAATCAAACACTCACAACCAGTCAAAGGATCTGGGTTTAATTCATCACCGTTCTTTAGCCCACTCTTCCACCCCAGTTCAGACATGGCTATATGCAAATCAGTCTGACCCTGTGCCTCATGGGAACAGTCCAGCCCCAGCTGCCAAGCCATATCTTCCCTGGACCGGAAACAAGCTTCCGAGGACCGGTTTCTGGCATTCCAGCCGTCTTCAGCCCGGCTTGCTTAAATCCAGTGGCAAGGAGAGCAAGGGACTCACGTCTGAGCATACCCTGCCACACTTATGGCGGCCAAAAGCGGTACAAAAGGGGGTGGTGATGGACGGAGCATCTGAATCAATCAAACACTCACACCCAGTCAAAAGATCTGGGTTTAATACATCACCGTTCTTTAGCCCACTCTGCCACCCCAGTTCAGATATGGCTATATGCAAATAAGTCTGACCCTGTGCCTCATGGGAACAGTCCAGCCCGAAATGCCAAGTCATGTCTTCCCTGGACCGGAAACAAGCTTCCGAGGACCGGTTTTTGGCATTTCAGCCGTCTTCAGCCCGGCTTGCTTGAATCCAGTGGCAAAGTGAGCAAGGGACTCACGTCTGAGCATACCCTGCCACACTTATGGCGGCCAAAAGCGGTACAAAAGGGGGTGGTGATGGACGGAGCATCTGAATCAATCAAACACTCACACCCAGTCAGAAGATCTGGGTTTAATCCATCACCGTTCTTTAGTTCGGGCTGGACTGCTCCCATGAGGCACAGGGTCAGACTGATTTGCATACAGCCATGTCTGAATTGGGGTGGCAGAGTGGGCTAAAGAATGGTGATGGATTAAACCCAGATCTTTTGACTGGGTGTGAGTGTTTGATTGATTCAGATGCTCCGTCCATCACCACCCCCTTTCGTACCGCTTTTGGCCGCCATAAGTGTGGCAGGGTATGCTCAGACGTGAGTCCCTTGCTCACTTTGCCACTGGATTCAAGCAGGCCGGGCTGAAGACGGCTGGAATGCCAGAAACCGGTCCTCGGAAGCTTGTTTCCGGTCAAGGGAAGACATGGCTTGGCAGTTCGGGCTGGACTGTTCCCATGAGGCACAGGGTCAGACTGATTTGCATATAGCCATGTCTGCACTGGGGTGGCAGAGTGAGCTAAAGAATGGTGATAGATTAAACCCAGATCTTTTGACTGGGTGTGAGTGTTTGATTGATTCAGATGCTCCGTCCATCACCACCCCCTTTTGTACCGCTTTTGGCCGCCATAAGTGTGGCAGGGTATGCTCAGACGTGAATCCCTTGCTCACTTTGCCACTGGATTCAAGCAAGCCGGGCTGAAGACGGCTGGAATGCCAGAAACCGGTCTTCGGAAGCTTGTTTCCGGTCCAGGGAAGACATGGCTTGGCAGTTATGGCTGGACTGTTCCCATGAGGCACAGGGTCAGACTGATTTGCATATAGCCATGTCTGAACTGGTGTGGCAGAGTGGGCTAAAGAATGGTAATGGACTAAACCCAGATCTTTTTACTGGGTGTGAGTGTTTGATTGATTCAGATGCTCCGTCCATCACCATACCCTTTTGTACTGCTTTTGGCCGCCATAAGTCTGGCAGGGTATGCTCAGACGTGAGTCCCTTGCTCACTTTGCCACTGGATTCAAGCAAGCCGGGCTGAAGACGACTGGAATGCCAGAAAGTGGTCCTGGGAAGCTTGTTTCCGGTCCAGGGAAGACATGGCTTGGCAGTTCGGGCTGGACTGTTCCCATGAGGCACAGGGTCAGACTGATTTGCATATAGCCATGTCTGAACTGGGGTGGCAGAGTGGGCTAAAGAACGGTGGTGGATTAAACCCAGATCTTTTGACTGGGTGTGAGTGTTTTATTGATTCAGATGCTCCGTCCATCACCACCCCCTTTCGTACCGCTTTTGGCCGCCATAAGTGTGGCAGGTTATGGTCAGACGTGATTCCCTTGCTCACTTTGCCACTGGATTCAACCAACCCGGGCTGAAAACGTCTGGAATGCCAGAAACCGGTCCTCGGATGCTTGTTTCCGGTCCAGGGAAGACATGGCTTGGCAGTTCGGGCTGGACTGTGCCCATGAGGCACAGGGTCAGACTGATTTGCATATAGCCATGTCTGAACTGGGGTGGCAGAGTGGGCTAAAGAATGGTGATGGATTAAACCCAGATCTTTTGACTGGGTGTGAGTGTTTGATTGATTCAGATGCTCCGTCCATCAGCACCCCCTTTTATACATTTTAGATTATGCACAAAGGGTAAAACCTTTCTATGAATTAATAAAACCTGACTTTTGCCAGAGATTGGACACAATAACATACTAATATTCTTCATTTACTCCACGAAGATATGATTGCTTCAAACACTTGCAAACACACGTAAACGTACGCCACTTAGTGATCCGAATAATTGCGGGTCAATGCGGGTACACTTATTTGACCTTTAATGAAGGAGAAACCGTACCAATCACTTACAAATCACAGCTGTACACAAATGCAGAAATGCATTTTACTTCCACAGAAAAAAATGCTAACAGCTGTTCAGACTGCTGAGCAAAAGAAAGAGCACGGGTTCTGGGGAAACGCATTATTGTCGTAACTCCAGTACCAACTTTAGAAGGAGTTACAAAGGCCAGCATCCCAAATGCAAAAGCGTTACATCCAAGATGGATAAATGTAAATTGATACTTGTATAGCGCACTACTCACCCGCAAGGGTTTCAAGGCGCTCGTACGAATACCGCTGTGGAACCCATCCTGGCTTTCCCTGTGAGGCGTCTACTCCTGGGCAACCCCAAGGTGGAGACCAGGCATCGTTAGCGTTGTGGGGGCCGTTGTGGAGATTAAGCAAGCTACTGCCCAGAGTTGCAGAGTGGGACTCCATGATTGGAATAGGTATTGAGGCGAGAATTATCAGGTCAGTGGAATTTTTTAGCCCAAGACCCGCCGAGGCAGGGAATTGAACCCTGGTCCCGGGCTAGACCTCTGCATCAGGGTCTGCCGCTCTAATCATTGAGCCACACTTCTCCACATGATACAGGATACAATGGGTTAATTCTCTTACTGCAACAGATGTTAAATACAGATTTGATCCAAGTTAAAAACTCAAGCATTCCTGCAATATGAACAAGAATATCCTCTACCTAATGAAATCATGCCTCTAGAACTATCTAATTATATTATTTATACGGACGGATCTGCGCAACCGGCCATAGGTAGTAAGCAGCAATATTTTTCGGCATGTGCTATCGTTAAAGGTTGCATGCGTGATGGCAAGTTCCATCCTAGTTTCACAAAGACACAATCTCCAGGAGACTGCGCGGCTCAGTTGGCAGAATTAAAAGCACTGATACTGGCACTTGTAAATACGGATCACGTATTCCCTACACTAATTGTGTGTGATTCTTTTTACTGTGTACAGTCGTACAATGAGTACTTACAGCCTTGGGAGCAAAACAGGTTTACGGACGCAAAAGGTGGCACAATTAAGCACAAAATGCTATGGGAACAGGTATCAGAATTAAAAAACGAGCTACCGAGGACTCACATGATCCATACTCTGAGTCATCAACGTGATGGCGTTCGCGTTGAAGAGAATTCATTGGCTGATAAAGCCGCAAAGGGGCCTGTTCGCACGGCTTCTGTAGCTGCACTGACTCGTTCAAAAACGAGAATAGACGGAGATATTATGGTAGCTGTCATCGCATCATGAAAAGGCAGCACAGCAGTACCTAAAAAATGTCCATTCTAATACTCCTACAAGTTAGAAGCACAAAACATTCAATATGCTCAGATTCCTGGAGTGGGGGATAGAGTAATACCAAATATGAGTCGTAGGCTAGGTTTAATACTAGCTGAACACGAGGGTTTGGGCTCTGCGCACATAGGCGTTACAGCAACCATTTCTTTACTGAAACAGCGCTATTGGTGGCTAGGGTTAACTAAGCCAACTAAAGACTATGTTTTGAAATGCAACATCTGTCAGCAGATGAAAGGCTCCACTATTGCACGCCCAGCACAGATGCCATTTCTAAAGTCAGAAAAACCTCTCGCATGTGTGTACGTGGACCTCTGCGGCACCCTTACAAATGGATGGGGCTTACAGATATATCATGGTTGCAGTGGATTCATGCTCGAGATTCCTATGGGTATAGCCTCAGCGTTCGGCCATCTCTCGACCTGTTATAAAAGATTTGCGAGTCTTTACCGTCACATACGCAGATAGCACGTTACATTCTGACCGCGGCCCTGCGATTAGCTATCTGGCTTAGAAAGAGGCTATGGAAGAAATGGGCGTAGCATTGCGGTTCTCATCTCCGTAACAACCTGAGGGAAATTCTGTTGTGGAGAGAAAAAAACAGTAGTTGGGTCACACACCTTTACGGGGGTCCCGCAGGCATTAAATAACCAGCCAAGAAGCTCTCTAGGGGGTGTCACTACATATGAGGTCCTCTTTAGGACACAAATGTGGGTACCTTATCTTGATTGTGAAGGTGCAGTGGTGGATGAAAAACCATTTGATATCCCATGATCATCTGAAAGAAACATGTTAGTATTAGATTCCTTACCTTAGAATATCCCTAAGCGTCAGAATGGATCCGGAAACTTTTGTGTAGCAGTAACCTTGCGCATCGATAGGCGTCGTCTGCGGCTTCGTGCCCGTTGTTGGCGTCATTGGCGCCGGGATGACGTCGCCGGAGTACTTAGACGCCGCCCTCACGCACTGACGTCAGTTCTTCTTTTTTCCTCGCCAGCAAGCGCCGATCCGGAAATAGTGGCACCCGTACTCAATTTTTGACTAAACTTTTTCGATCATTTTTGATCTTTCTTCGAAGTCGAACGACTCCAACGGTGCCGTAGGAATGCCCGGGTTCAAGCACAGCGTCGACTGCAACCGACTCATGACGGTTACCGACCCCCATCGCCGGTGTCTACATTGCCTGGGGTCCGACCACAGTGACAAGTCGTGCCCCTACTGCAGGGCCTTGATGTCGAAGGCTAGGTGGGAGCGGTCGTGCAAGCGCCTCGAGCTCCGACATTCGGCCCAGCGCCGTTCGAGGTCCCGGTCCGGAAGGAGGTCGAGGGACCGGTCTCTGGCCCGAAGTCATCACAGCTCAGAGAGTCGACACCACTCCCCGGGCTCCAAGTCCTCAGGTAAGAGGCACAAGAAGTCGAAGAAGCGACATCGCTCTTCTGACTCCCCCCGACGCTCGCACAATGCGGCTGGGGCCTTGGGCGACACCGCCAGTGCGGCTCCGCCGGAGCCGAAGGCATTGTGGCCTGCTTCATACCTGCCGGTCCCTGGGCAGAACGCGACGCCGGATGAGATCGATGCCTTCCAATAAATTCTTATTGTAAACACACCCGACTGTTCCTTCTGTGTATCTCTCTGAGAGCAAAAAAGCAAAGACAAGTGAGACTGGGTGAAAAGTAGTATTTTGTTTACACAAGTCTGAGGAATCAGGGTTTGTTGTGTTCTGAAGATGATAACAACTAATCTCTCTGATAGAAGGAGATCCTAGTGGCACTGCGACCTAGCTAATACAAAAACATAGGCTAACATATTAGGTGGGGGTGTAGAGTTTGGCCGCAGGGGCAGGGGCAGGATGAAAGGAGCAAATCAAGCACAGAGAGGAGGGAATCAAGTACACTGGGGCCCGACAGACTCCGTGGGCGACAACACACGGAGCAAAACCCAGGATCAGAGGGCGGGGCCCAGCAATGTAAATCCCTGATCACTAATCTATCTAAAATTACACTGAGTACTGATAAAACAGCAGTTTTGTAAAAAGGGCTAGGCTTTATACCAACGCCACGTCTTGATCGCTTTAAACTACAGTGCGAACTAAGTGAATTCTTTAGAAAACTAAGGTTGAAAACCTTCTTTGAACATCAAAACACATCAGAGAGTCAGGCTACTGTCAGTGATACCAACTTTAGGAAGAAGTCTTCTTTCACACCACCATCACACGTAGTACCTGCTGACATTATTGCCTTCGAGCAAGCAGTATCACTCGAGGTAGAGTCACTGATAGAACCTGTACCTTCTAAAAATATAACAGCTGGTGAATACAAAGCCATACAGTCATTACAACAAATCCGAGAAATCGTCATCAAGAGTGCCGATAAAGGGGGCGGCATCGTTATTCAGGATGCCAACGCCCATGACCAGGAGTGTAGACGCCTTTTGGGCGATACAACAAACTACTCCATTCTCCATCAGGATCCTTCACCCTTTCTGAAAGATGAAATAACGGAACTGGTTATGACAGCAGAGAGGGACGGTTACATAGACAAACATGAAGCAGATTTTCTAACCAATTCTGAGGGTAAAATCTCGTACTTTTATACTTTACCGAAAACCCACAAAAACCGTCTTCCCCTTCTGGGAAGACCGATAGTTTCCATATTGGCTCCCTATTGGAACCACTTTCCAAGTACTGTGATTTTTTCTTTAAACCTCTTGTACAATCCACCAGTACATATATAAAAGATACTAAAAGTCTGCTATCATTGCTTCTAAACGTCCAATTACCAGAAGAGCCATGCTTTCTAGTATCACTCGATATTGAAAGCTTATATACCTGCATTCCGCAGGATGCAATCCTTAAAGTATTGGCAGATGTCCTAGAACAGAGCACTTGGGACTATACAACTTCCCGTACTTTTGTAATTAAGTGTGCTACATTAGCCCTCAAACGTAAGTTTTTTTCAATACGAAAATACCATCTATTTACAGAAGACGGAACTTCGATGGGCAGTACATTTGCCCCCAGTATTGCGGGTCTGTAAGTGCACAATTTCGAGCGGACACATATTCTGTCAGAAGCCAATCCCTACACTCTCAATGTTATCCTGTGGCAGAGGTACATTGATGATGTGCTTGTAATCTGGAAGGGCTCGGAAGAGAGCCTACAGGCATTTTTTGACTGGGTGAATACTTGTGATCCTCATCTTAAATTCACCCACCAGTACCATCCTAACTCTATCGTCTTTCTAGACGTTGTAATAACCAGGGAGGATAATCATTTGACCACCAAAACCTATTACAAGCCTACCAACAAAAATAATCTCCTTCACTTTTCAAGCTTCCACCCCCGTTCCCTGCGGGAGAATTTACCCTTCGGCCAGTATCTACGTATCCGTAGAAACTGTAGTAACCGGACTGATTTCAACTCACAGGCTGAGGATCTCACAACCAAACTCCTCACCAGAGGTTACCCGAGAAACATCCTGAAAAAAAGCCGCAAAAGGGCTAAAAACCAAAACAGAGAAGCCCTCTTAGAGGATTACAGTAAGGATGGTAAAGCAGAGACGCCTTTGACATGTGTCACCACTTACAGCAATATATCTAATGCTGTGAGTCAGTGCATAAACAAACACTGGCGCATTTTAACTAGTAATGGGCGAAACTGGCAAAAGCCGCTATTTTCTTACAAACGCAAGATGCTCTCGTTCACACCCGGCCCAGATTGACCCCCGTAATTCAGGAGAACAATGTACTCACAACATGGGGTCTTCTTTCTGTCAAAGGCCATTACCCGCGTGGAGGGTGTAGCGTCTGCCATCTCACCACTGCCACCAAGACATTAAACCTAGAGGAGGGCAAACTTTGGCACCTTAGAGGACACACGAACTGCAATTCGAGCGATGTCATTTACCTCGTCAGTTGTCCCTGTAATCTAAGATATGTAGGGATGACGACATGGAAAGTAAAAATGCGCATTGGGGAACATCGCAGCAACGTGAGATGGCGTAAGAACACTACAAAACTAACTGCCCACTTTTTGGAATTTGGCCACTGTCCTTATGATGTCAGATGGACAGTAATAGAGCAACTGAGCCAGAGCAGTGAGAAGGATATCTTTGAGAAGGAACAAAGATGGATATACCGCCTTTCCACACATACCCAGGGACTTAATGATGCTATTCCCTGGGGCTCAGTAATGCGACGGTAAATTTTCCATCAGCTGCCTATACACATCGACCCTGGTCCTAAAGTGTTTGGGGGTATTTCCTCGTTAATGATTTGTCTGGACTCATTAGGTTAGATGACATAATGAACAGCTTTGCCTTTACTGACATTTCCTAAATCCTCTGCCCACAACCGTAACCGGTTAGTAGTTATGATTGCTAACTTCACTTCCGTCCTAGACGACCTACTGATTGCATGGTCCTGATATATATTATCACTAAATATGAATGATTTGGCGACTTTTAATATTAGAAACGACTGATAATATGATTCAGTACCCATGACTTTACTAAATGATGGAAATAACTGTAAATCATTATTCTCCCAAATATTCTTTCTTTATCACTTGGGCTACTTGCACTAATATGGCATTCTATGGGGTCTTTTTATATTTACCATAGAAGCGCAATCTCACTCTTCGGTGCAACAGAACCTTAGCTCTTGCTCATACAGCCTTATGTGAAAATACGATTCAGGACTGATAAAAACTTTTTTCTTTCCAAGAGAGAGGGGCTGGTTTTGTGTACAAAATAGTGTGGCTCCTTTAAGACCACTGAATGGAACTACGGTCACATGATTGCGGTTCATGTCGGGCATTTATCAACATAACCAACCCCCTTTCCCCGGCCTCTTGGTATTCAGGCCGTGGATGTGGACCCGTTAGGTTCACAGGAGGGCAGTCGCCGGGATACAAGTAAGTTTATACGATAATGCGAAAAACTTAATCTCCACAGCGTGTGTTGCTTGCTCGGTCTCGGAGGCCTGTCACTGCGCGATTTAGATTTCGTCCGAGAAACGACTCGGAGCAGATGATATATTCCCTTGCCTGACCCAGTCTCCCATTTTCATTTAGATGCTCCTGGTGTGAAGAATTCCCCCCGCCACGAGCCTAAGAGGCTTTTCGCATTTCTCGCACGAGTGTGATTTCTTTAAGATTCCTTTGCTTCTTTTTAACGTGTATGGAGGTGTATTTTATGTATTTATTTATTCATTCCAAACGGGCACTTATTCAATCATGCAATTTGATACTCCATTTGGCCTATAAATCAGAATAGAGAACTGAGGCCATAGGAGTTTAATATCGTGCAGAGCACTGTATGGCTAAAAACACTGCGAAGTTGATATGGTGTACTTCGTGGACATTTTTGAAGTGTATAAATGTCACACTGGCTGATTGAATTCGACCACTATACAAGTGTGTTTGGATTTTAGATTACTTAATGTAAATGTTTCATAAGAAGCAAATGTTGTACACGGGGCATGAGTGGGTTTATAAATTATGTGCACTCATATAGCAATCTACTTTGTAGCCAATGTGTACTCAAATTGGGGAATTTTTCACAGTTTTTCTTTGTGTTTTGTGTATTGTAGATTCTGCATCATTCACAAAGTGCAGGGAATACATGAAGAAGTCCCTATGCACCGATTACATACAAGTTTGTAATTGTTATAATCATCCCGCCTTTTCTTGCCAGTGACGCCTTAGCGTGCGTCACTGATGAGGTGAGGTCTGTCTTGGTCCTGATGAATGCTGAGCTGAATTTTGGCTCCAGATAGCAGAAACATGTCGACTTTTTTTGTATATTTATTTGTATAGGACATTTTGGTTCAAACATAATTTAACCTCCTCCATGTCCGTCTTCCATCACTGTTTTTAACAGAGTCAGAGCTACCCCTTCATTAAAAGGGTTAGGGGAGTAGCCCGTACTCCTTTTAATTCACTCTCTTACCACTGTTGGAGATATATAGTTTTTCGAAATAAGAACCCAATGAAGACAACTGGCAACCGACTTTCAGTTGGTGCCTGAGGGTTCTTTTTTCTACACTGTGCATGTATAACCCACTTCAGTACTGTCCTTTTGGGTTTGTCACTTGGGCTTAGCTGGTAGTAGTCTCTTCAATTTAAGACTTCACTACCTTTTCCCTGTTCCTTTCTCTATTTTTGGCCTTTTCAATCACTCTTTGGTTGATTTGTATAAGTGTACAGAGTAAGTCTACCACCAGACCCATAGTTTATGTTATCTGTAAACAGCACAGGTTCCGCATGAAGGGTACAATAGGAACTACACTACAGTTCAAATAGCGCTGCCTTTCTTCTGCAATGCAGAACCGCACCATAAGCGGCAGGGCACCTCACGGTCAGAGCCGACCACTAACAAATCCACAAGAAACTGATCCCAAATGAGGGCCACACACATTGTGTTACGTTTCACCTTTTATTGGCGGTTTCAAAGGGTTCAGTGTTGTCCATTCCGGTCTTTTTCAGCATTTCTCCTTGCATGCTGGTTATTTCGCCAAATGCGTTTCAGGCGCACAATTGTCCTTTCTCCTGACACAAGTAATGGAGAATGGCAGACAAAATCTCAGCGATCCTGCGCACTTTAAATTCCGCAGTAGTGGCCCAAAGCATTATGGCAGATAGAGTACTACCTTCCATCATACTCATAGTCCATGCCACCATGCTCTGCAATATATGCTGTTTAAATCCCACAGTGGGTGGCTTGAGTGTACTTGACTGGCGCTTTTGCTTTTCACTGTCACACCAAACAGTCACGACGTTCAAACAGCGCTGCCTTTCTCCTGCGCTGCAGAACCGCACCATAAGCGGCAGGGCACCTCGCGATCAGAGCCGACCGCTAACAAATCCACAAGAAACTGCTTCCAAATGAGGGCCACACACGTCGTGTTACGTTTCACCTTTTATTGGTGGTTTCAAAGGGTTCAGTGTTGTCCATTCAGCTCTTTGTCAGCATTTCTCCTTGCATGTTGGTTATTTCACCAAACGCGTTTCGGGTGCACAATCGCCCTTTTCACTGACACAAGTAATGGAGAATGTCAGACAAAATCTCAGAGCTCCTGAGCACTTTAAATTCCGCCATAGTGGCCCAATGCATTATGGTAGCTAGAGTACTACCTTCCATCATATTCATAGTCTATGCCAACATGCTCTGCAATATTGCTGTTTAAAACCAATAGTGGGTGGCTTGAGTTTTCCAGAGGTTGATATCAAAACTTTTCAATCACATTCCGGAAGTCATCTTTTTTCAAGATGACATCTTAATCATGGGAAAAATCAGAACACACCATGATGCTACACTTAGAGAAGTTCTCACGATCTTGAAAAGCAATTGTTTAGCTGCTGAAAGTAGCAAGTGTAAGTTCGCTGAAAAAACTGTTACTTACTTAGGGAATGAAATTTGTGATCGCGAAGTCAAACCCAAAACTAAACTTGTGGATACCATAATTAGTTTTTCTGCATCAACATCTAAAGATGAACTCAGGTGCTTTTTTGGGTTTAGCGGAGTCCTATTCTAAATTTGTCAACCATTTTTCTCAAAAACCTATGAAATGCATCAATTTATGAAAAACAAAGCCACATTTGTTTGGCGTGACGAGTGTCAAAATGCTTTTAATTATATCAAAGCTGCTATTGCCAATGCTCCGACTTTACAAGGTTTTGACCCTAGTGCTAATACTTTTGTCACCACGGTTGCAAGTGGTACGGGGTTAGGTGGTGTGTTATCACAAATGTCTGAGCAAGGTACGGAAGTAGTGATAGCTTTTGCCTCACGTTCTTTGTCTCCCACTGAGGAGAAATATTCAGTAATTGAACGGGAGACATTAGCGTGTGTTTGGGGGATGGAGCATTTTCGAAAATGTATTTGGGGAAGGAAGTTTGTCCTTCATTCCGATCATAAGCCCTTAACAAAATTACTTACCACTGAAAGAATAGGCAGGGCTTCTGCTAGAATCTTAAAGGTTATCCATGAGTTTGCACGATTTTGTCTATGAGGTATAGTATGTGCCTGGAGTTAAGAATGTTATTGCTGACTTTTTGAGTAGGTTCTCTCTACCTTTGGAGAATTGGACAACAGTTCCTGGAATGATTATTGTGGGGCCAGGGCCGGACTGGGAAATTAAACCGGCCCTGGAAAACTGCTCGGCCTGCCGCAGTGGGGAGGTGCAGCGGAACTATTTGTTAGGGCAGGTTTCTTCCAATTGTGTTACATGGAGCTGATAATGCCGGCCCCCTGTAACACAAGCACTGGCGTTGCCAATAGGTCTCGCAGTAGGAAAGTTGGAGCTATTGGTTTTGTAAATGACAAAGCCCTTTATGTTTTTAAAATGAAAACAAAAATAAAAGGCATTGTTATTTGCAATTGTAATAGCTCCAACTTTCCTACTGCGAGACCTATTGGCAACACCAGTGTTTGTTTTACAGAACTGCCTTAAGCATCCTCTTCTGTAAATTCTTTGTTACCTTTCATAGCTCTGTAAAATGAGTTTAACTTGAAAGTTGACTAATCGTTATGAACGGCCTGTTGTGAATGGTAGTGAGCCAGCAAGGACATTTGAACACGTTAGTCCCGTGTACTATGAATTCTCTGCATTTGTATTTTGTTTGGCCAGCACTGGAGTTGGTGGGTGTAGAGAGCCACTCGGGCTCTCCACTACTTTGTATCCTTTCCCCCACGCACGCACGCATGCACAACCCCGGGGCGGGCTCGCGCCGGGGTATAAATAAAGATGCGGAAGACCGCTCGGGGTCTTTCCGGCTAACCTGCAAGAGAGTCAGCGTCCATTCATTATATGTAACAACTGCCACGTGTTTAGGCCTTACCTCAAAGTCTACACTGGCGACGAGGCCGGTAGTTCCTCACGCGTGCCTGCTGCCTCTAGCACGCTGTCCGGCTGGTTTCCTGCAGCGGTGCCCACCCGCCTCATCGCGCTGCGGCCTCCGTGCTCGAGACCCGCCCACGCGTTTCCCGTGAGGGAGCGCCTTCAGCTGGCGGGACTCGTGGAGCCATAGCGCAGCCTCATCTTCCTGCGGGTGAGTGTTCCTTCTGCCCCGCCTGCGCGATCACCGCGCCCTCCTCGATTTGCCGGCCGGCGCGGAGGAGGCGTGCCTGCGGCCTCCGAGGCCCGACTGCAGAACCTCGTGTCAGCGACCCGCAGCGGCCCCGCCCCTCGAAGACGGCGATTGAGCGGCTCCTCTGCCGCGTGTGATTCGCGAGGCCCCGCTCCTGGCCCTGCCCGTGCTCAAGCGTGCCTGTGACACCGTTTCTCGAGCGGACAATAAGCGGACAATAAGCATTGGCTAAGGCAAGCCCCATATGGCATAATTTCAATGAACACTGGCAAAGGCAATCCTCATACCGGATAAACGCTATATTACAAGTGGCAAAAACAAAAACAAAAAAAAAACAAGAAGGCAAGGTGAAGTGAAGTCACGGCCATTACCAGGAATTGAGGACACATCATAGTGAGGGGTGGCAGGGGAGAACAAAACCCACCACAAGGGTCTCCTGCATCAGCGTGACATCCTAAGCCCTGCCATTCCCCGAAGTCCTAGGCGCCCTGCTTTGCGCGCATCACCAATCCCGGAATGCACCAGACCACCTCGCATAGTGCCCCACCATGAATCAAAATGCGACAGGAGCGGCCCAGGGCGGGGCTGTTCAGCCTCCACCACCAGCGGTCCAGCCACCGCCACCGGCACCTGCAGTCCCCCCACAGGCACAAGCACAAGCGGGAGCCCAAGCACCTCCTGCACCTGCACCTCCTGCCCACCTACATGCCGGCGCAGCGCCCATCCCGCCTTTCAGCGAAACGTCCGATCCAGCCACGGCCGCGCTCCGCTGGAGAGCGTGGGTCGGACGCCTCAACCTATTTTTCAAAGGCACCAGGGAAACGGATGGGACAGTGAAGAGGTCGCTCCTCATCTTATACGGAGGTCAAGAAATCTACGACCTATTCGAGTCGCTCCCCAATACTGGGCCCGAGCATGACTACGACGCCGCCGTCGCGGCCCTCAACGCCCACTTCGACCCACAGCTGAACAACGACTTTGAAAAGTTCATGTTCAAGCGCACCTGGCAAACTGAATCTGAATCTGTCGACATGTACTATGCTCGACTCCGTCGCCTCGCGAGCACGTGCCCGTTCACCGACCCCAGAGAAGAAATCAGGGATCAAATCATCGTCGGATGCAAGTCGAAGCTGCTGAGGAAGCTGATCCTCAGACAACCAGGGATATCGCTCGACGAGATACTCATCCTGGCCAGATCACATGAACTGTCCGATGCCAGGGCTGAAGAGATGGAGGTGGCGTTGCGCACCCCGGTCATTGCCCCGACAATGGCGCGAACCCCGACCATCAAGGAAGAGCGGGTAGATGCAATCCACAGGCGATTCCCGCCGGTAAGGCAGAGACAAGGCCCACCGCGGAGCAACCGCTGCGGATACTGCGGCGAAGATCATCCTGCCACCGCCACGTGCAGCGCCAAAGGCAAGACATGCCTCAAATGCGGGCGCCTAAACCACTTTGCCGCTGTCTGCCGGGGAGGAAAGTTCAGATCAGCAGGCCCACGTGCCCGAGCGGTGACTCAGCGGATCCAACAGCTATCACTTGATCAGGAGCGACCCCCACCTGACACCGAGGCATAAGACAGACAGCCCAGGTACGAGGACGACGAAGATGACGAGGTATACGTCATCTCCTATGTCAGCCGAGCGTCTACGAAACGAAGGCCACCACCCATGTGCTCCATCACCGTTGACGGGACGAGCGTCAACGCGCTGATAGATACCGGAGCGTCCGTCAACGTCATGGACTCGGATCAATATGACAAAATGTCCCCGAAACCGATACTGGCACCGTCTATGGCAAGAATATACACTTATGGAGGTACGGAACCGCTACCTCTTCGAGGAGTAATCCAAACCACCGTAGTCAATGGGGAATACTCTACGGAGACCAAGTTCCACATCACGGAGGGCAAGAAAGGCACCCTCCTGAGTTGCCACACCGCGGAAGATCTCGGCCTGGTATTCTTTGCCAACCAAGTGCACCAGGCACATGCGGACTTCATGCTAAAAGACTTCCCCGAGCTGTTCAAAGGCCTCGGCAAACTCAAGGGACGGAGGTTCAAACTCCACATAGACACTACAGTCAGGCCCGTCGCACTCAGGCATAGGCGGGTACCTTTCAATCTCCGGCCACAAGTAGAAGAGGAGCTACGGAAGCTCGAAGATCTGGGGGTAATCGAGAAAGTGTCGGGACCGACACCCTGGGTCTCCCCGTTGGTCGTCGCCCCCAAGCCGAAGCAGCCAGGAGCCATTCGCTTATGTGTGGATATGAGACTCCCGAACACCGCCGTCAAGCGCGAGAGGCATATCACCCCCACCATGGATGATATCATAGCTGACCTCAACGGGGCGAAGTGGTTTTTGAAGCTGGACCTCAACTCAGGTTACCACCAGCTAGAGTTGGAGCCAGCCAGCAGATACATCACCACCTTTTCGACGCATGTAGGGCTGCGTCGCTACACCCGGCTCAGCTTCGGCGTCTCATCGGCAGCCGAAGTTTTTCAAAACGCCATTCGTGAGGTGCTGTCAGGACTGACGGGCGTAATCAATCTGAGTGATGATATTCTAGTGTATTCTTCAACCCTCGAAGAACATCACACCAACCTGAGAGCGACCCTACAGAGGCTTGCTGACAGCGGGCTGACCTTACACCGAGCCAAATGTGCCTTCTACCAAGAATCGGTGGACTTCTTCGGATATACGTTCACCAGGGAAGGCCTCAAAGTGGACCCAAAGAAAGCGGAGGTGATCAAAGCGGCCAGCACGCCTCGAAACCCAACTGAAGTGCGCAGTTTCTTGGGCATGGCCACGTACTGCGGCCGGTTCATTCCGAACCTGGCTGCCATCGCGGAACCCCTCCGGGCTCTCACCCGAGCTGATCAGAAATGGGACTGGACCGCGGCCGCAAACAAAGCATTCCAGAACGTCAAGGCTGGTCTTCTGGACAACACCACTATGGCCTACTTCCAGCCAAGGAGAAGAACCGAACTGATTGTGGACGCCAGTCCTGTGGGACTAGGAGCCGTTCTCTTGCAAGAGTATGGTCCGGAAGAATGGAGACCAGTCGCCTATGCCAGCAAGGCACTGACACACACAGAGACCAGATACGCACAGATAGAGAGGGAGGCCATGGCCATCAAATGGGCCTGCCAGCATTTTCATCTCTACCTCTGTGGACAGGAATTCACCATGGTCACGGACCACAAGCCTCTCCTACCCCTCTTCGCTGGGACCTCAAGATTGGCTCCCCCACGGATCGAACGGTGGGCCGTTCAGCTACAGGGCTACCGATTCAAAGTTGTGTTCCGGCCTGGGGCTCACAACCCCGCTGACTACCTGTCACGGCACCCGGACGTCACCTCACAACTGCCACCCACCGAGGACGGAGAAGAAGTGGAGGAGATCGTGCACATGGTCACGCAGGCCGCGTGTCCAGACAACATGACCCTCAAGGAGATTGGAGACGCCACGGCTGAAGATGAGACCCTCACGAAAGTCCGTCGAGCCCTCGAGGAAAATCAATGGGCCCGCTTCCTCGATGGCGCCGCTAGCCTCCGCCCGGAAGTCAGCCACGCTAGACAGCAGCTATGGCACATACGCAGTGAACTCAGTGTGGGAGAGGAGGGAGTGATCCTGCGAGGACACCTCCTCGTCATGCCAGAAAGCCTTCAACAACGAGCGTTAAGCCTAGCACACGTGGGACACCAAGGCATGGCTAAGACGAAGGCGCGCCTACGGAGCAAGGTGTGGTTTCCAGCGATGGACAGCCAAGTGGAAGCAATGATACGGTCCTCCCACGCATGCACGATCACCGGGGGCGAACCCATTCCAGCACCGGTGATCACGGAAGATGCGCCTCGGGCTCCCTGGACCCAACTCAGTATTGACTTTGGCAGCTTCCCGGACGGAAGGCACATGTTGGTGCTGGTAGATTCCTTCTCGAAATTCCCAATCGTGGAAGTCATCGCATCCACAGCTTTCCCACACGTTAAGAAGGTACTAAACCGTGTATTCGCCACGATGGGACTTCCCGAGGAAATCAAGTCCGACAACGGACCCCCTTTTCAAGGGAGAGAGTTCCAGTCATACCTGGAAACCCTCCGAATCAAGCATAGAAAGATCACCCCGCTGTGGCCTCAAGCCAACGGAGAAGTGGAGAGGCTGATGCGAATGATAAACAGAGCCCTTCGGATAGCGGTGGACAATGGGGAAGATCTGGAGATGGCCCTGGATCAGTTTCTAGGAGCCTATCGGCAAACACCGCACTCGACGACAAAGTGCGCCCCGGCTCACGTACTGTTCAAGCGGGCCCCCAGAGATGGCATACCCACGGTGAGTGCGTGGGTGCCGATAGAGAGAGATGCCAATGCCACCCAGGCAAGGAGGCAGGTCACCAACGCCAAAGCAAGCCTGCATCGCCGCGCCAAAGAACCGGACATCAAAGAAGGGGATGCAGTGGTCGTCAAGGATCGCTATCCTGGATGGAAGTTTCGAACACCATTTGAACCCGAAGTGTGGAGAGTGGACAAGGTTCAAGGGACAATGGTCACAGCAAAGAGAAACGGACAGACTGTGACACGAAACATATCCTGCTTCAGGAAGGCAACTGAAGCAGCCGCTGGGCACCAGCGAGCGGAAGAAACGGAAGCGGAAGAGCTGGTGTTAGAAGACGCAGATTGTCCCAGGTCCCCGAGTTCTCTGCCAGGACCGACACGAGGAGAGAGTCAACCGAGGCCAATGTCACCCGGCCTCGGCGCTGAGCCGAGTCAGCCAAGGGCATCAGAAGCGAGCGCTGATCCGAGGGCAACCCCGGCCGGGGTTGTCGAATCATCAGGGACCCGGAATCACCACTACAGCCTGAGGCCCAATCCGATGCCCAGTCAACGGCTCAGAGACTTTGCATGGACATCCCCTTGAACTGTGGTCCGAGTGTCGGGGAGCTGAAAGAACTAAAACAAAGGAGGGATGTAGAGAGCCACTCGGGCTCTCCACTACTTTGTATCCTTTCCCCCACGCACGCACGCACAACCCCGGGGCGGGCTCGCGCCGGGGTATAAATAAAGATGCGGAAGACCGCTCGGGGTCTTTCCGGCTAACCTGCAAGAGAGTCAGCGTCCATTCATTATATGTAACAACTGCCACGTGTTTAGGCCTTACCTCAAAGTCTACAGTGGGAGGAGTGGAAAAGGAAACCCTGTGTTTACAGTGAAACAATGCTGTGAAGGAGACATCATGATGTATCAGGAGTCTGAACACTGCAGTAAAGACTGCTCCAGTGAAATCCGTCGTCGTCACTCGTAGACTACATCACACAGACGGCTGGAGCTCGATTCAAGTGTTCTTAAATATTATGAAACCTTATTTTTTCAGTAAATGGTTTGACTGATCAAATCCATCTCCCGGTGTAAGAAGAAAACCGTTTTGTGCATTTTTAAGACATGGCGAGGAAGTGCAGCTGTCTGGTGGTGCGAGACATGGCGAGGCAGTACTGCTGTCTGGTGGTGTGAGACATGGCGAGGCAGTGCTGCTGGCTGGTGCACTGGGAGACATGGCCAGTCAGGGTTTGCTCTGGCATCAGATGCAGTAGGGGTCTGGTGGAGCAGTGCTGCTGTCTGCTGAGGTAGCAGACACAGAAATGGCGCTACTCATTTCTGTTATCTAGTGCTCAGAGACATAGCGAAGCAGTGCTGCTGTCTGGTGGTGTGAGACATGGCGAGCCAGGGTTTGCTCTGGCATCTGATGCAGTGGGGCTCTGGTGAAGTAGTGCTGCTGTCTGCTGAGGTAGCAGACACAGAAAAGGCGCTACTCCATTTCTGATATCTAGTACTCTGAGACATGGCGAGGCAGTGCTGCTGTCTGGTGGTGTGAGACATGGCGAGGCAGAGCTGCTGGCTGGTGTACTGGGAGATGTGGCGAGGCAGTGCTGCTGGCTGGTGCACTGGGAGACATGGCGAGGCAGTGCTGCTGTCTGGTGGTGTGAGACATGGCGAGGCAGAGCTCAGTGGCGTAACGAAACATGAGGGGGCCCCCCTGCAAACTACATGGAGGGGACCCCCTCCCATCCTCCATGCCTGTCTAGAGCTCTCAGGCCAGCGACCCGCCATACTGCAGGGGATGCGGGCGATTGTTACACCACTGTCACCAATGCAGCCGTTAATAGTAACACTGGATGGTGGAGTTAAAGGTTGGGCTTAGTCTGCCAGCAGGCTATCATAGGTGGTGGTCCGTTCATTACAGGGTCCCTGCCATCAGAAGGCCGGGGAAGTTTGCCCAATTTTAGGTGGGTTTCCTGATACAGACTCCTGTCATGATATACAACATCGGGCCCACCCATCGTTTAGTTTTGACAAAAGTGCATTCACTGCTCCTTCCCGTTTCCGTTTTAAAACATTGGACAAAGCGACAATGCAGTATTTCAAAAGCAGATATAACTACAAAGAGCACATTTTGATAATACATTTTTATTTTTATTAGACAATAGCAATCTTAAGAGGCATTGCATAGCTTCATACACACTTTGACCCCAATTCCATCACAGTCTCTCTCTCTCTGTCAGTCAGTATCTCTCTTTCAGTCAGTCAGTCTATCTCTCTCTGTCATTCAGTCTCTCTTAGTCAGTCACTCTCAGTCAGTCAGTCTCTCTCTCTCTGTCTCTCTCTGTCAGTCTGTCAGTCAGTCCCTCTCTGTCAGTCAGTCTCTCTCTCTGTCAGTCAGTCTATCACTCTCTGTCATTCAGTCTCTCTCAGTCAGTCTCTCTCAGTCAGTCAGTCAGTCTCTCGCTCTCTATCTGTGTGTCAGTCAGTCTCTCTCTGTCAGTCTCTCTTTGTCAGTCTCTCTCAGTCAGTCTCTCTCAGTCAGTCTCTCTCAGTCAGTCTCTCCCAGTCAGTCTCTCTGTCAGTCTCAGTCTCTCTCTCTGTCAGTCAGTCTCTCTCTCTGTCAGTCTCTCTCAATCAGTCTCTCTCAGTCTGTCAGTTTCTCTCTCTTAGTCAGTCTCTCAGTCTCTTTCTCTCTCTGTCAGTCTTTGTCAGTCAGTCTCCCTCTCTGTCAGTCAATCTCTCTCTCAGTCAGCCAGTCTCTCTCTCTCCCAGTCAGTCTCTCTCTCTCCCAGTCAGTCAGTCTCTCTCAGTCAGTCATTCTCTCTTTACCCCAGTCAGTCAGTCTCTCTCTCGCTCTGTCAGTCAGTCTCTGTCAGTCAGACTCTCTCACTCAGTCAGTCCCTCTCTGTCAGTCAGTCTCTCTCTCTGTCAGTCAGTCTATCACTCTCTGTCATTCAGTCTCTCTCAGTCAGTCTCTCTCAGTCAGTCAGTCAGTCTCTCGCTGTCTATCTGTCTGTCAGTCAGTCTCTCTCTGTCAGTCTCTCTCAGTCAGTCTCTCTCAGTCAGTCTCTCTCAGTCAGTCTCTCTGTCAGTCTCAGTCTCTCTCTCTGTCAGTCAGTCTTTCTCTCTCTCAGTCAGTCTCTCTCAATCAGTCTCTCTCAGTCTGTCAGTTTCTCTCTCTTAGTCAGTCTCTCTCTCTGTCAGTCAGTCTCTCTCTCTGTCAGTCAGTCTCTCTCTCTCTGTTAGTCAGTCTCTCTCTCTCTCTGTTAGTCAGTCTCTCTTTCTCTGTCAGTCTCTCAGTCTCTTTCTCTCTCTGTCAGTCTTTGTCAGTCTCTCGCTCTCTATCTGTCTGTCAGTCAGTCTCTCTCTGTCAGTCTCTCTCAGTCAGTCTCTCTCAGTCAGTCTCTCTCAGTCAGTCTCTCTGTCAGTCTCAGTCTCTCTCTCTGTCAGTCAGTCTCTCTCTCTCAGTCAGTCTCTCTCAGTCAGTCTCTCTCAGTCAGTCTCTCTCAGTCAGTCTCTCTGTCAGTCTCAGTCTCTCTCTCTGTCAGTCAGTCTCTCTCTCCTAGTCAGTCTCTCTCAATCAGTCTCTCTCAATCAGTCTCTCTCAGTCTGTCAGTTTCTCTCTCTTAGTCAGTCTCTCTCTCTGTCAGTCAGTCTCTCTCTCTGTCAGTCAGTCTCTCTCTCTCTGTTAGTCAGTCTCTCTCTCTCTGTCATTCAGTCTCTCTCAGTCAGTCTCTCTCAGTCAGTCAGTCAGTCTCTCGCTCTCTATCTGTGTGTCAGTCAGTCTCTCTCTGTCAGTCTCTCTCTGTCAGTCTCTCTCAGTCAGTCTCTCTCAGTCAGTCTCTCTCAGTCAGTCTCTCCCAGTCAGTCTCTCTGTCAGTCTCAGTCTCTCTCTCTGTCAGTCAGTCTCTCTCTCTGTCAGTCTCTCTCAATCAGTCTCTCTCAGTCTGTCAGTTTCTCTCTCTTAGTCAGTCTCTCTCTCTGTCAGTCAGTCTCTCTCTCTCTGTCAGTCAGTCTCTCTCTCTCTCTGTTAGTCAGTCTCTCTCTCTCTGTTAGTCAGTCTCTCTTTCTCTGTCAGTCTCTCAGTCTCTTTCTCTCTCTGTCAGTCTTTGTCAGTCAGTCTCCCTCCCTCTCTGTCAGTCAATCTCTCTCTCAGTCAGCCAGTCTCTCTCTCTCCCAGTCAGTCTCTCTCTCTCCCAGTCAGTCAGTCTCTCTCAGTCAGTCATTCTCTCTTTACCCCAGTCAGTCAGTCTCTCTCTCGCTCTGTCAGTCAGTCTCTGTCAGTCAGACTCTCTCACTCAGTCAGTCCCTCTCTGTCAGTCAGTCTCTCTCTCTGTCAGTCAGTCTATCACTCTCTGTCATTCAGTCTCTCTCAGTCAGTCTCTCTCAGTCAGTCAGTCAGTCTCTCGCTCTCTATCTGTCTGTCAGTCAGTCTCTCTCTGTCAGTCTCTCTCAGTCAGTCTCTCTCAGTCAGTCTCTCTGTCAGTCTCAGTCTCTCTCTCTGTCAGTCAGTCTCTCTCTCTCAGTCAGTCTCTCTCAATCAGTCTCTCTCAGTCTGTCAGTTTCTCTCTCTTAGTCAGTCTCTCTCTCTGTCAGTCAGTCTCTCTCTCTGTCAGTCAGTCTCTCTCTCTCTGTCAGTCAGTCTCTCTCTCTCTGTTAGTCAGTCTCTCTCTCTCTCTGTTAGTCAGTCTCTCTTTCTCTGTCAGTCTCTCAGTCTCTTTCTCTCTCTGTCAGTCTTTGTCAGTCTCTCGCTCTCTATCTGTCTGTCAGTCAGTCTCTCTCTGTCAGTCTCTCTCAGTCAGTCTCTCTCAGTCAGTCTCTCTCAGTCAGTCTCTCTGTCAGTCTCAGTCTCTCTCTCTGTCAGTCAGTCTCTCTCTCTCAGTCAGTCTCTCTCAGTCAGTCTCTCTCAGTCAGTCTCTCTCAGTCAGTCTATCTGTCAGTCTCAGTCTCTCTCTCTGTCAGTCAGTCTCTCCCTCTCAGTCAGTCTCTCTCAATCAGTCTCTCTCAGTCTGTCAGTTTCTCTCTCTTAGTCAGTCTCTCTCTCTGTCAGTCAGTCTCTCTCTCTGTCAGTCAGTCTCTCTCTCTCTGTTAGTCAGTCTCTCTCTCTCTCTGTCATTCAGTCTCTCTCAGTCAGTCTCTCTCAGTCAGTCAGTCAGTCTCTCGCTCTCTATCTGTCTGTCAGTCAGTCTCTCTCTGTCAGTCTCTCTCAGTCAGTCTCTCTCAGTCAGTCTCTCTGTCAGTCTCAGTCTCTCTCTCTGTCAGTCAGTCTCTCTCTCTCAGTCAGTCTCTCTCAATCAGTCTCTCTCAGTCTGTCAGTTTCTCTCTCTTAGTCAGTCTCTCTCTCTGTCAGTCAGTCTCTCTCTCTGTCAGTCAGTCTCTCTCTCTCTGTTAGTCAGTCTCTCTCTCTCTCTGTCAGTCAATCTCTCTCTGTCAGCCAGTCTCTCTCTCTCTCTCCCAGTCAGTCTCTCTCTCTCCCAGTCAGTCAGTCTCTCTCAGTCAGTCATTCTCTCTTTACCCCAGTCAGTCAGTCTCTCTCTCGCTCTGTCAGTCAGTCTCTGTCAGTCAGACTCTCTCACTTAGTCAGTCTCTCTCTCAGTCAATCTCTCTCCAAGTCAGTCTCTCTCTGTCAGTCTCTCTGACAGTCAATCAGTCTATCTCTCTGTCAGTCAGTCTCTGCCTCTCTCTCTCAGTCTCTCTTTCTCAGTCAGTTTCTCTCGACCTTAGTCAGTCTCTGTCAGTCAGTCAGTCTCACTCTCAATCAGTCTCTCTCTCTCTGTCAGTCACTCTCTCTCTCAGTCAGTTTCTCAGTCAGTCAGTCTCTACTCTCTCTCCATTCTCTCTCTCAACTCTGTCCACTCTATCTCTACTGTCTCTCTCTCCACGGTCTCTCCTCTGTCTCTCTCTCCACTTTCTCTCTCCACTCTCTCACTATCTCTCTCTCCACTGTCTCCCTCCACTGTCTCCCTCCACGGTCTCCTTCCACTGTCTCCGTCTACTCCCTCTCTCTCCACCCTCTCCCCCTTCTCTCTCTCTACTTTCTCTCCACTCTCTCTCCACTCTCTCTCCACTCACTCTCTCCACTCACTCTCTCCACTCACTCTCTCTCCACTCACTCTCTCTCCACTCACTCTCTCTCCACCCACTCTCTCTCTGCTGTCTCCCTCCACTGTCTCTCTCTGCACTGTCTCTCTCTACTCTCCACTCTCTCTCCACTCTCTGTCTCTCTCCACTCTCTCTCTCTCTCCACTCTCTCTCTCTCTCCACTCTCTCTCTCTCTCTCTCTCTCCACACTCTCTCTCTCTCTCCACACTCTCTCTCCACTCTCTGTCTCTCTCTCCACTCTCTCTCTCTCTCCACTCTCCACTCTATCTCTCTCCACTCTCTCTCTCCCCTCTCTCTCTCTCTCCACTCGCTCTCTCCCCTCGCTCTCTCCACTCGCTCTCTCCACTCGCTCCCTCCACTCGTTCTCTCCACTCGCTCTCTCCACTCTCTCTCCACTCTCTCTCTCCACTCTCTCTCTCCACTCTCTCTCCACTCTCTCTCTCCACTCTATCTTTCTCTCCACTCTCTCTCTCTCCACTCTCTCTCTCTCCACTCTCTCTCTCCACTCTCTCTCTCTCTCCACTCTCTCTCTCTCTCTCTCTCTCCACTCTCTCTCTCCACTCTCTCTCTCCACTCTCTCTCTCCACTCTCTCTTTCTCCACTCTCTCCAGTGTCTCTCCATGCTCTCTCCATTCTCTCTCCACTCTCTTTCTCTCCACTGTCTATCTCCACTCTCTCTCCACTGTCGACTCTTTCTCCACTGTCTCTCTCCACTCTCTCTCTCTCTCTCTAGCCACTCTCTCTCTCCACTGTTTCTCTCCACTGTTTCTCTCCACTCTCTCTCTCTCTCTCTCTCTCTCTCTCTCTCTCTCCACTCTCTCCCACTCTCCCTCACAAAGTAGTGTGCATTCCATGGGTGTCCGCAGAAATGTTTCCAGGGGGGGCACATTTTTAACTTCATCGCCATCCCCCTTGCACCCTTCTCTCCTCTGCCTTGCACCCTTCTTGCCCTCCCTCTTGCACCTTTTCCCCCTCCCCCTTGTATCCTTCTCCCCCTCCCCTTGTACCCTAGTCCACCTCCACCTTGAACCCTTTTCTACCTTGCACCATTCTCCCTCTGCCTTGCACCCTTCTCCCCTCTGCCTTGCAACCTTCTCCCCCTCCACCTTGCACCCTTCTCCCCCTCCGCCTTGCACCCTTCTCTACCTTGCATCCTTTTCCTCTCTGCCTTGCACCCTTCTCCCCCTCCGCCTTGCACCCTTCTCCTCTCTGCCTTGCACACTTCTCCCCTCTGTCTTGCACCCTTCTCCCCTTTGCCTTGCACCCTTCTCCCCTTTGCCTTGCACCCTTCTCCCCTTTGCCTTGCACCCTTCTCCCCTCTGCCTTGCACCCGTCTCCCCTCTGCCTTGCACCCGTCTCACCCTCCGCCTTGCACCCTTCTCTACCTTGCACCCTTCTCCTCTCTTCCTTGCACCCTTCTCCCCTCTGCCTTGCACCCTTCTCCCCTCTGCCATGCACTCTTCTCCCCCTCCGCCTTGCACCCTTCTCTACCTTGCACCCTTCTCCTCTCTTCCTTGCACCCTTCTCCTCTCTGCCTTGCACCCTTCTCCCCTCTGTCTTGCACCCTTCTCCCCTCTGCCTTGCACCCTTCTCCCCCTCCACCTTGCACCCTTCTCCCCCTCCGCCTTGCACCCTTCTCTATCTTGCACCCTTCTCCTCTCTTCCTTGCACCCTTCTCCTCTTTGCCTTGCACCCTTCTCTTCTCTGCCTTGCACACTTCACCCCTCTGCCTTGCACCCTTCTCCCCTCCACCTTGCACCCTTCTCCCCTCTGCCTTGCACCCTTCTCCCCTCTGCCTTACACCCTTCTCCCCTCCGCCTTGCACCCTTCTCTACCTTGCATCCCTCTCCCCTTCTGCCTTGCACCCTTTTCCCCCTCTGCCTTGCACCCTTCTCGGCCCCCCTCCTCCCCTCCTGTGGATGCCCATGGTGTGTTCTAACAAGAGGGCTTACCTGAGGGCACCATTTTGCTGCCTCGTCCCTTCTCATGTGAGCTTTGCCCTGGAGAATGCTCTCTCTGGGGGGCCCCCACTCCCACCCTTGTCAGGGTCCCGAGCACTGCTCTGTGCTGTCTCCTGCTCTTGCTCTCTGAGGCCCCCACCCCATCCTTGTCCCTGTCTCTTCTCTTGTGGGGTGGGCTTTGCTTATGGAGGGGAGAGCGTTGGGGCCGGGCTCTGAGCTGCCTCAGAGGGGAAGTGGAGAGTGCTGTCTCTGGGGCCCCCACCCACCCCATCCTTGTCCCTGTCTCTTCTCTTCTCTTGTGGGATGGGGCCCCCAGCCCATCCTTGTCCCTGTCTCTTCTCGGGTGGGGCCTGTCCCTGTCTCTTTTCTTGTGGGATGGGGCCCCCACCCCATCCTTGTCCCTGTCTCTTGTCTTCTCTTGTGGGATGGGGCCCCCACCCAATCCTTGGCCCTGTCTCTTCTCGGGTGGGGCCTGTCCCTGTCTCTTCTCTTGTGGGATGGGGCACCCACCCCATCCTTGTCCCTGTCTCTTCTCTTCTCTTGTGGGGTGGGGCCCCCACCCAATCCTTGTCCCTGTCTCTTCTCGGCGGGGGCCTGTCCCTGTCTCTTCTCTTGTGGGATGGGGCCCCCACCCCATCCTTGTCCCTGTCTCTTCTCTTCTCTTGTGGGGTGGGGCCCCCACCCAATCCTTGTCCCTGTCTCTTCTCGGTGGGGCCTGTCCCTGTCTCTTCTCTTGTGGGATGGGGCACCCACCCCATCTTGTCCCTGTCTCTTCTCTTCTCTTGTGGGGTGGGCCGGGCCCCCACCCAATCCTTGTCCTTGTCTCTTCTCTTCTCTTGTGGGGTGGGGCCCCCACCCCCTCTGTGTCCCTGTCTCTTCTCTTGTGGGGTGGGCTTTGCTTATCGAGAGGAGAGAGTGGGGGGCCAGGCTCTGTACTGCCTCAGAGGAGCAGTGGATTGCTGTCTCTGGGGCCCGTCCTTGTCGGGCCTGCCTCCGGCTCTGACTGAAGAGAAACAATGTTGATACTTTGTTTCTCTTTAGTCAGAGGGAGGGGGTGAGGGGAACGGAGCAGGCTGCACCTGCTTCAGACACAGAGGGAGAGAGGCTTGCTTCAGCGCAGGCCTCTCTCACACAGCCCTCAGAAGAGCTGAGGGGGCCGGGCCCCCTGGGGGCCCCCTTCATTAACTGTAGAGAGAGAGGCCCCCCCCCGCACTGCGGGGTCTGCGGGGGCGTTTGTTACGCCCCTGGCAGAGCTGCTGGCTGGTGCACTGGGAGACATGGCGAGGCAGTGCTGCTGGCTGGTGCACTGGGAGACATGGGGAGGCAGTGCTGCTGGCTGGTGCACTGGGAGACATGGGGAGGCAGTGCTGCGGTCTGGTAAGGTAGCAGACGCAGAAAAGGCGCTACTCATTTGTGACATCTGGTGCTCTGAGACATGGAGAGGCAGTGGTGCTGTCTGGTGAGATGGCAGATGCCGAAAAGGCGCTTCTCATTTCTGACTTCTAGGACTCTGAGACGTGCTGGCAGAGCACTTAGTGACACGAGGGCACTGATGCGCTGGTGGGCAGTGCTGCTGTCAGGCTTGTTGACAGGCATGCCAAAGCACTATACAGTGTTGGTATCTGATGTACTGGGAGACATAGCCGAGCAGTACCGTCTCTTGTGGGGTGGGAGACGTGGGCTGTGCTGTGAAACGTGCTGCTGTGGGTACATGCTGGTATTCTGTGCTGGTCTCTGCTGTTAGGCAGCACGTGCTATTGAAATGTGCCGAGGAAGCGATCCCCGGCTGTGCAGAACGCTCTGTGATGCATAGTTAGACCGTGCTACTGCTGCTCTACTGATGAAGGTAGTGCTGCTTGTGGACCGAGGGAAGCCGGGGCTGCGTGGCGCATGCGGACATAACCGAGCCGTACCGTCTCTTGTGGGGTGGGAGACGTGGGCTGTGCTGTGAAACGTGCTGCTGTGGGTACATGCTGGTATTCTGTGCTGGTCTCTGCTGTTAGGCAGCACGTGCTATTGAAATGTGCCGAGGAAGCGATCCCCGGCTGTGAAGAACGCTCTGTGATGCATAGTTAGATCGTGCTACTGCTGCTCTACTGATGAAGGTAGTGCTGCTTGTGGACCGAGGGAAGCCGGGGCTGCGTGGCGCCTGCGGGCTTGCTTGGCAGAAGACGGCCTTTGTTACCTCGTGTATCCCGGTGTGCTAAGTAATGGGAAGCCGGATGGGGCGGGAGAGCCTGGTGGGGGGGGGGCGGGAATGCGAGCGAGGGGAGGAGAATGGAGGGGGAGGCAAGACAGAGGCAAGGACAAGGAGTGTGGCACTGGGTTGGAGCACGCTTATGTCTGCTTCTGTTTTAGTTTATCATACTTGAAATCTCTGCAGTACTTTCTATGCCGTCCCTATGTTAAATTCAATATTTATGCCTGCAACCTCCAGGCGGCGGTATAGGTGGCCAATCAGAAAGATAGCGGTGGCGAGTCACATGTGTTAAGAACCATCCACAGCCCGCGATTTTGGTGATGAAACTTTTCCCTAGGAAGCAATTTAGAAAACTTTTGTTTGTCGTTCACAAAGTGGCACCTTTAACATTCCCTCAAACACTCCAATAACTTGATTTAAATTATGCCCCAAATTTGCCTTTAATGCGATGTCCATGTCTAAAATGTTACTGCAGCTAAAATAAGTTAACATACACATTTCATGACATGTGAAAAGAATCGGCCAGAGTCTCGGCAAATCAACCAATATAAGTATTTCTGGGAGGAAAAAAATGAATACTGTACAATTGCGAACATCTGGAAAGTGGCATTGCCGCGTTCTCAGTGTTGGAGGTACTGGGTGCGTCAAGACTCATTGGTCGTTGGGCGGACATGGGCGTCTAGCTCGGTTTCTAGGACGATGGCCGCACATGCGCAGTACACGCACGCGGAGCACCGCCGAGTCTGCAGGGCTTGTTTTAACTTATTCAGCCCCCGCTCCACATATTTGCAGACTTGTCTGAAGCCAGGACTGCAAGTTGCGAGAGCGGGCAAGGCAATAGCAGGAAAACCTGGGCGGCAAATACAAATAATGAGGGAAAGTGACATCGAAAAGGAAACTATCAACGTTGGAAGCAGTTACAATTAAATTAAAGGTTATTTTAGACGGCTTAGCGGGCTGAAGGAAGGAGAAAAACAAACGTTAAGAGCGGCCGGGAAACTGAAAGTACGGCCGGCCTGCGGCCGGCTAGGAATAATTAGGGGGTCTGAAGCCAGGACTGCAAGTTGCGAGAGCGGGCCAGGCAATAGCAGGAAAACCTGGGCGGCAAATACAAATAATGAGGGAAAGTGACATCGAAAAGAAAACTATCAACGTTGGAAGCAGTTACAATTAAATTAAAGGTTATTTTAGACGAGCTTAGCGGGCTGAAGGAAGGAGAAAAACAAGCGTTAAGAGCGGCCGGGAAACTGAAAGTACGGCCGGCCTGCGGCCGGCCATGAATAATTAGGGGAGGAGAAGCCGCACAGCACACGCTGGGAGAAGCCCTTTGATGTGCTGTGCGGCCGTGAGTGCGCGTGCTTGTTTGGTCATGTGATTCACGTGAACTTAATGAAAACCGCACCAAGAAGCCCTTGGTTTGACGAAGATTTCGAGCACTTGAATTCTCGCTCCGCTCAATGCGCTTGCGCGCATTGATAGGTCGCGAGACCTAAAAACGGGTCCCCAGGGGATCAAAACAGGCCATCACCTTGGCGGGTCACCGGGGAAACACCCGGTGCCCGCTATGGCCAGTCCGGCTCTGTGTGTGGCCAGCACTTTTTCAGGTTTCTTGTGGTTTGCGTATGGAAGAATGGGAACAAGAGTTTAAGAAAGATCAGCTCTTACTGTTGGTAAAGGACAAAGGGCCATATGTATCAACATTCAGTTTTGCGATTCCTAAATAGCGATTTTTAAGGAATCGCTATTTAGAAATCGCAAAATGGTATGTATGTAGAAATTCGCTTCTCTTTAGCGATTCCTTAAAATTCCTTAATTGCGATTAGCAAATTGCTAATCGCAATTAAGGAATAATTTCCAATTCATTTCTATGGGCCAGGAGGCCCATAGGAATGAAGGGGAAATTTGCGATTCGCAATTTGCTAATCGTAAAATGAGAATATTTTCAAGGGTGCAGGGGTGTCCAAAGGACACCCTGTTGCACCCCTGAAATCTGCATGGGTGCACATGTGGCGCCCATACATGCCCTAAGAGCATGTATGTACGTCACATGGCACTTTGAAAAATGAAAAAATATGCATTTTGAAGGAATTCGCAACTAACCACCAACTAGAATTTGGTGGTAATTTGCGATTCCTTAATGCCAATTTGCTATTTTTTTTTTGGCTTCTTACATTGCATTTAAGGAATCGCAAAATTTGCGATTCCTTAAATGCAATCGCAAAATAAGGAATCGCAAATTTTGTGATTCCTTATTTTTGAAGCACATTTCCTTCATACATACCATTTGTCCAAATTGCATTCGCAAACGCCGAAATTCTGCGAATTTCGGCGTTTGCGAAGTCAATTTGGCTTCATTCATATGGCCCAAAATCACCAATGGGTGGTCTAGTGATTGCAAAGAAAATCCACTTTTGAGAAGTTAAGGATGAATTGAGTCTGGATGACAAGTTTGTGTGTCGGGGTGAGAAAATCATCCCTCCCAAAGGAATGAGACAAAAGATTGTTCAAATCGGCAATGAAGGACATCAAGGTATTTCTAGAACTAAATGTATTATCAAAGCATTATATTGGTGGCCTAGAGTGGATTTGGAATTTGAACGATTAGTTCGGGAATGTATGAGTTGTGAATGTGCTGACAAAACCCAGAAAACACTCAATCCACCCATGTCTTCATTACGGTGTCCTAAATTACTGTGGGAAGAAATTGCTTTGGACATTATGGGACGTGTAAGTTGGCAAGACAGTAGTTGTAAATACATTTTAGTGTTAGTGGATTTATTTTCAAGATGGATTGTAGTTGAAGTTGTTGATAGTATTGACGCTTCCTCAGTCATCCTATTTCTTGAGAAATGTTTCATCAGAGAAGGATTACCCCGTTCTATTCTCACAGATAATGGCGATCAAATTAAATCGGATAGTATGAAGAAGTTCTTGGAAGCGACTGGTATTGAGCAAAAATTCACAGCTTTGTATCACCCAAGAGGTAATTCAGTAGTGGAGAGGGCAACAGAGTTATCAAAGGTGTGTTACAATTAGCTAGTAAAAATAACAAGAATTGGAGTGATGAATTGAATAAGTTAATTTGGTTTCATAGAATCACTACCCATGACACTTGTGATGAAAGTCCATTTGAACTTATGAGAGATAGGTTTCCCTACTGTAAGATTAATCCTGGCGGGATGGATAGGAGTAGGACGTATGTTTGGGACAGTATGCAAGTTAGGGAGCGTATTTCAAATTCACAAAGTAAGAACAAAGCGTATTTTGATACATAACATGGTACTAAAGATGTGTCTTTAAAGGTTGGTCAACTTGTGAGAATTAAGAGTGGCAAGAAAGTAGGTAAGACTCTTCCTCGTTTTTCTGAACGTAGACCTGTCACTAAAGAAATGCGAAATACTGTCATGTTGGATGATGGCAGTGTTCACCACATGAGCCATATTGCTTTGGCACGACAACATTCTTTTAGTTCTGGTAAAGTTTTTGAGGAAAAGGGGAAGGGTGATTACTGGTGGGTTAATCCGGATATTACTGTGCTTTCTGACTCTAAAAATAATTGTGTGATTAATCCGGATATCACTGTGCCTATTGCTACTACAGATGACTGTATGTGTAACCCAGATATCACTGTGCCAAATGCCACTACCAATAATCATGACATTGAATACAGTTCTGGTGTTCGCCTGGTACCTGCATCTGTGTGTCAATCTAGGGTAGTTAATGATTTTGAAAACAAAGGAAAATCCACTAGATGTGGTAGACGTATTGTGACACCTAAAACTGCAAGATTTTATTTCTGTTTAAAGGGGAACCTCCCGTTGGGGGTGTTCTTTTCTTATAGGATACATTTTATTGTTGCTTTTGTTTTTTTATTTTTTGAAAGGAGGATATGTAATAACTAGGTCTTATTAGAGTATAGGATGTAGATGGTAAAATGCATGTATGTCATGTAGAATGGGTACTTAAGTTAGAAGGTAGAATGTGTAGAGTCATTTTTGGTCTGCGCTGGGATTGCTGCTGCAAGCAGCTTTTTACCCTGTACAACTTTACTTAAATAAAGAAGAACAACATTAAATGAACATTATCCAGTGTGTTCATTGCTATATGTGGTTATTAATAGCTGTTACGTAGCCAGAGTGCATGCTGAGTGATAAAAACATATGTAACAGAGCTCCATGATGTGTGGTTTGTTCCTGTGCATGCCACCTGGCTGTGGGAGCCAATTTTGTCTGTCCTTGACCACTGCAATCAGTTCCTGACGGCCACACGCTGGCCTACTTAGGCTTTATAACAGACCAGTAGAGTCTAATCCTTTCACGAGCTGGTACAGCAGGACTCTTGTTGACAGACGGGAACGGTGTATTCCTCACAGACTGGCACAATCCACAGGCTGGTGCATCCACCGACAGATGCATTCACAATGAGGCATAGTCTTGCTATTTCTACATAGACTGGCACAGTGCATGAGCAGGGCCTGTAATAGTCCCAAAACAGGCAAAGTATAGTATATTAGTCACGGGCTGGCACCGATAGATCAGATTAGTCATTGACTGGCACAGTGCCTTCTTCTGTTTCAACGTGCTGCCGGTCCTATTAGTCACTGGCTGGTGTGTAGTCTGGGCCCGTTATTTACCGCTGGTTTCTTCTGTGGGAGGAGAAAGAGGCGGGACTCGCAAGAGAGCAGGCGGGGCTCGGGCTGCTGCTAACGGGAGCATCCAGGGCAGCTGAGGAGGGGGATAACGGGAGGGGTTCGAGGACAAGGAGGGCGCCAGAAGGACTGTGCAAGGCCGGGTCCGAAGTGACACCAGAGACCGAGAAGCGCGAGACTTCGGGGTGCTAGTGAGAGGAGAGTGAGCCCTGAAGAGCCGTAGGTGCAGCGCGAGCCCCGTGGGACGGTTGGAGCGGCGCGAGCCCGGAGCAGCGCGCGCAAGGAGATGGCTCTTTCGGTGCCTCATAACCACAACGGGCTGCGCGAGGAGGACAAAGACGTACACATCGAGCTCTTCGTGAAGGTGGGTCTACTGGCCGCCTCTGTTTATGCGCGGGCAGTCTCAAGCGGTGCGGCTTTAAGTGATTGTGTCGCTCCCGCCAGGGCAGGGTATTATGCCGTGGAACGGCCCCCACCTCTCGCACCCCTCAGAGCACAAGCGGACATTTCCTAGAGCAGGCCAGCCTAGTGTCTCAGACATCCCTAGCACCGCACTCATGCCTTCACCATATACAGCATGGCATTTCAAAAACACGCACTAAGATTGCCGCGCACAGTGCTCGCGGAAATTTTACCAACTGAGGGATCTGTCCAGGCACAGCAATATAAGTATGCCGCCCCCGCCCCCAGCAGACCACACCCAGAATGGGGAACTTCCAATAACTACCCACTAGGGAACACCCCACACAAAGGCCAAAACTACTTTTTAAGATCATACTAGCCGCTTAGCCGCAGACTGCACACTCAGTGTGGTGTAATCGCACACCACACCCATACCCACAGCCAGTACCCGATTGGCCTGCACGCACAGCGTCCCAGAAGAATACACCCATTATGTAGCACCACCACAGACCACACCTGGAAGCTACAGTTCAATTCAGACCACACACCCTACACCTTCGGCCTCTACACTGCACCATGTTGGACAGCCTTGCGTCACCACATGACACACGTTACCATAGACATCGGGCATCCTTCTGGATCTGACACCACATCCAGCAACCTCTTTTAACTCACTTCGTATGACGCCCGCTCAGATCACCAACTGTTTTTGCAGGCGAGATGCCAACTCTACCCGACACCCATTTTGGAGCAAGGAAGATGAACTGTCTAGTCCTCATAATCAGGCCCGGCTCTAGAATTTTTTCTTTGGGTGGGCCGTAAAGAAGCATGGATGGGCCATGAAGATGAGTGGATAGGGCCAAAAAACAACAAAGTATTTAATCGCTCTGATATTTTAGGCATTGGCATCTGTCTGCGCTTGACATTTTTGACACAATGATCAGCACCTAAAGAGCATCATACTTAGCTTTCTTTCATGTGTTTCTAACTTTGGGGAAGGGGTGTTCTGCAGAACTTTAAGACTGCAGCATGCTCCTGGTCATGTGCAGCAGCAGAAATGTTTCTGCTGCGCCCTAAAGAGCCACTTTACAGCTTTTCATGTTTTAAAAAAAACTTTGGCTGCTTTTTACTTTGCAAAGCGTTGAAGTGTATGTATGGATATCCATGCTGGTAATCGTAGCCGCTAGTAAACACTGCTGACTTCACACCTCTCCCCAGGCCTGAAAGTCGCCTATATAATACTGGTAATCATTAAAATAAACGATAAGGGAGAGCACACAGGAGTGCATGCCCTGTGAGACATTAGGTGAAAAACACTTGTTTTTCAGTTCTGAATGGCCTTGGGTGGGCCACGGTTTTCCTTGGGTGGCCCTGGCCCACCCTCTCGAACCGGGTCTGCTCATAATACATCTACCTTAGGACAATGTATTGTGCACACTAACATGGATACCAAGAAAATCAATATGGGACAGCCTTTTGCACCAAGTAGAAGAGCTTTCATTTCCCTACAACGTATTCATAGAGAAAACACTCACTCATTATGCAGCTTTCCACTGTGGTGCATCCTTCCCTTCCCACCCAGTAGGCAGAACCAGCATTTGCACAAATGCACTTGGTTTTAAACGTGCCCTCATGTCACGCGTGATAAAGATAATAGATGGTTACATCACAGGTGGTCCACCGCTACCCCTTCGGGTGCTGGAAATGGCGGTAAGGCGGTGACCACATCACACACCCTTCCAACCAAGTATTTGGTATTACTGTTCCCTGCAAATCATACTCAATGTAAGTAGCCCAACGTGCAAAAAATGTGGCACCAGGCCCTGTAAAAGACTCACAGTATTGGTCAATATTGACATTGAGATCAGAAAAAGTGAACCTCTCTATTCAAGCCACGATATGCAGCAAAAAAGTGATCTAACTTTTCTTGATCACTCCAGATCCCTGTGGTTGGCATCTGTTCTTTCATAGTTTTAGCTCATCTGAGTAGTGTTACAAAGGAGGACCCACGTGTACATTATTGTGCTACCTATGTACCATGTGCTTTAGGAACATTAGACTTCGATGAGGTGCAGCTTAACTCTGTGAGCACCATGGGAAATGGACACACGTCTGGACAGTGTCCCTCCACTGATGTCTTGCAGTTTAGGCTGGAGTGCTTCTTTCATGTTATTCAAATACTGCTGCGTGTAATTGGCTTCTGTCTTTAATGGCACAGGAAAGCAAACATTTATGCAATTGAATAGTACCCGGATAATTATCAATGTTAAAGAAGTGGCAGCTTGAGCATTTCTACCCTGTGCTCTTGCTGTCACACTCTTTACAAGTAAGCGAACCTAGACATGAGACCAAACCTAACCAGTCTCAGCATATGACAACTCCTCGTAGTGGCAACTCATTTTAGTTCCTCAACAGCAGGCTGTTCTGCCACCCCAGAGAGGATCTGATTTTTACCTCACCTAAACATATTCAGATATTCAACATCACCCAAAGAGTCTAAATCCCAAAAATGACACCCAGCATGTTACCCTGGTTCATTGCACCGAGTGTAGGACATCCAATTTATTAAACCCAGCCTTTGACCTCTCCAGATTACCCATCAAACAACGCCCTGCAGATAACACTTAGCGTTGAACTCCTAATTATGAGCACCTGCTCTCCAGCATTGAATTGCTGATCCCTCATTTCACACCTAGCATGGTGCAGTCCCTACTTTCTACTTCCTCTGGACTGCAACACATACATTAGTTTATGAGCGTGAATCTCATGTCATAGCTTCACATCACAAAGGGCCATTTCATGCAAAACAGTAGTTGGTTGCCTTTTGACTTTTGGGACTGTTCTTTGTAGGAATGAATACAAAGGATCACAAAGCGTCCATCTAACACATGTTAAACCAGTAAAGGTGCATTTCAAGTTTGAATTTAGTTTTAAAAAGGAATGCGTTTTCTAACAAACTGCAGAAGCAGCGCAATGCTGTTGTTTAGTGAAGTGTCGTGCCTTATTGTCCCCCTACTTAATACTGACTTCTTATACAGCTCACACCTCTAATTAAAATCTCTACTGATTTCTAATTCACCGTACAGAGGAAAGGCTATGAACTTGTCAATGACTGTTAAGTTTGGATGGCTATTGGCCCAGACAACTGGTTTGCTTTGTTTTCGAGCAGTGTGGTGGATGTGATGCTGAGCAGCGTCAATTTCGGAAAACTGGGTGGTATAATTAGGCTAGTGTTTATTTTTGTGTGGATTTCAGTGGTGTTTTCTCAGGGTTTTGCAAACCTTTTAGAATCAGTGCTTATCAGTGTTTATTCAGCTGTATATCCCCCCCCAAAATAGACTAAAGTATGTTTTCTAGCTAAACAAAACATGTTGTTTTTTGCAGTGATTATTATAAAACATGCATTTAATTTTTCTTTTTTGGATTTATAAATTCTTTATTGTGATTTTCAAAATACAATACAATACAAAATGAAGATATATGCATAAAGAATGCCACACCCAGGAAATGTATCCACCTTCCCTCACCTGTCGCGCTCCCCCCAACCCCCTCCCCTGCTGGGCCAGTTCTCCTAACAAGAGGTCAGATCTTCCACTGACGTGATGAAAGTATTTCACATGACATAAAAACCAAATTCATTACAAATATATCATCATTGCATAGCCTTATACAACGCAGATCATTGTATTTATGAGGATAAAAATGCCCTTCAGTAGAAATCCTGACTAATATCCAGAAAGGAGAATACCCCCTTTAATCCTTCTAATACCACTCGTAATTCATCTTAAATAACTGCTTTAGTTATTGCCTGACTCTTCACCCTCGCAAGATCATCTTCTCAGAGGAGCCCAGATTTCCATCCCTTTTTAAGTCTCGCCTATAGCATTGCTTTAGCAATACTTGTTTGGTGAGATTAAAGTAAGGATTTCAAAAGTCTACCCAAACTGCGGATTGGGTACAGTGCATGTGAGCACAACCATACGCATTGCTTGTGCGTGCGCTGCGCTCCGCCGCCACTTCAGCTCACCAGGCTGCACACCCACTCACCCCTCGCTCGCCAACGTCCCTCCCACCCTTCCTTTGATGTCCGAGTTCTTACAGGCTCCTCTCCGCCTTCTTCCTTTAATGGCCCTCCCCCAGCATAGAACGTGCATAGCTTGTTCCCAAAGCTCTTTCAAACTTCCCGTATTGCACTTATATCCCTCCTCTGGGTTACATCTCACTCTACTCTTCCCTCTCCTTCCCCCATGCTCCGCCCCCCCCCAACACTCTCAGTTCACGTCCGTTCCCTTCTCTTCCATGTTAATGCCTTGTTTCCCTGCCATCCCTTTTAATTTTATTTGCATTTCCATTGTATCGTCCCCCTACACGCAGCAGCCATCCCCTTTTGGAACAGGTCATTTCTGTGGTACAAACACAGTTAGTATGCTCCCACTTCACTTAATCTCCCCGTGCGGAAGCTTCCCCACACCACTACCTCCCACCCGTTCTTTTGCTTTTGTTTGCTTTTTCAAATAGCTCTCATTCACGACCGGATCGCCAAGACTGAGTTCGAATTGTCGAGCATGCTCGTCTTGCGCCTGGACATCTTTCTAGTCTTTGCATCACTTACCGCTATGAAAAGGCTTTGAACAAATATGAGGCGGACAAGCAGGGCTACAAGAGTTGGTTAAAACACCATGTACGAGATTTAACGTGGTTTAGCCTCATCTTGTTGCAGGATGCACTAAGAGCTTTTAACAATGGCGAGCGGGTTCCTATGTTTTCCTACACTTATCTGTGAGACTCCTCCTTGCACTCTCAAAGTGCACACTTTTCGCTGCTCCCGGAGAGTACAACAGTGTTACGCGTTTCATGTCCTCCTGGTTCGCACCTTCCTTGTGACTCCTAGTGTGTGAACTCCCTCGTTTTGCACCCTATCTGCTGAAATCTTTCCCCATTTCCACCCTCTCTGTGAGTAGCATTCTCTGCGTATAGTACTGTCGCTTTTTGTAAATAGCTTTTTACTTTTTAAAGACACACGAAGGCTGCCCCCTCCCAAATGTCCTGCTTTAAACTTCGTCACTCTGCACCCTCACGCACTCTGCACCCTCACGCACTCTGCACCCTCACACACACTACACCCTCACACACTGCACCCTCACACACTGCACCCCTCTTTGTTTATCGCACGCATTATGACTTCACTCCTATCCCTAATTTTTTAAACAATAACAAATTACACACAATTGAAAACACCTGTCTGCAGTTTTCACTGTTATTTATCACAAAAATTTCCGGTATTTTTCACGGACATAAAATAGAACTATTACACAATACAGTCACCAAACAAAGAAACAAACTGCTACATTCCTTATAAAAAAAAGACCATTCAGGCATAAACATGCATTTAACTGTGCCACAACACACACACTGAGACGGCCACACACACACTGCGCCCTCACACTACTTTAGGCTACACAAACTGCGCCCTCACACTACTTTAGGTCTCACACACTGCACCCTCACACTACTTTAGGCCACACACACTGTTCCCTCACACTACTTAAGTCCACACACACTGCGCCCTCAGACTACTTTTGGCCATACACACTCTGCACCTTCACACACTCTGCACCCCCACACACTCTGCACCCTCACACTCTCTGCACCCTCACACACTCTGCACCCTCACACTCTCTGCACCCTCACACTCTCTGCACCCTCACACTCTTTGCACCCTCACACTCTTTGCACCCTCACACTCTCTGCACCCTCACACTCTGCACCCTCACACACTCAGTGCCACATAATTATATGCTACATAATTACTCTGCACTCAATGCAACATACACTCCAAACAATACCACTCAGTGCCACATAATTACACGCCACACAATTACACTCTACTGAATACAACATACACTCCTCATAATACCACTCAGTGCCACATAATTACATGCCACATAAATTACACTATCTATCGCCCTCACTCTATCTATCTATCTATCTATCTATTGCCCTCACTCTATCGCCCTCACTCTATCTATCCATCTATCTATCGCCCTCAATCTATCTATCCATCTATCGCACTCACTCTATCGCCCTCACTCTATCTTATCTATCTAGCTATCGCCCTCACTCTATCTAGTGTCAGTCTCAGTCATTTTATTCTCGCCGCTTTTTAAAAACACACAAAGTCTTTATTGTGCGTTTCTCTCCCCTTGTTGGATTGTACTCCACCTTCTTGGTTGCTCTCCCCTCCTGGGACTTCTGCCATCATTCCCGAGCCGATTTAGGGCTCGATAGGCTCACGGTCCTCTGCCCCCCAGGCGCAGACATCGGGCGCCATCTTTTGTGAGGAGCAGGGCAGCGCTCTAGTGCTACGGCCCTGTCACTCACAGAAACCAAACATAGGAATACACAAACTAGCAGAGACAGGTTTGAATGGTTAGACAAGCAAATACCTACTTTCTAAAAGTGGTATTTGCAAACACAGAATATTAAAATAAACTTTACTAAAAGATGTATTTTATTATTCTGATTTCAGGCATACTAAAATCGAATTTCTACCATGTTCCCTGAGCCTGTTAGCATTATAAAATATAACAATTCTAACAGCCCATTCTGGCCTATGGAGAACAGGTAGCCTTGCAATAGTGAAAAACGAAAATGGCTGTAATTCACTATTAGGACATGCCACACACATCAGGGCTTGTCCTACCTTATTCTTACAATGCACCCTACCGTTGGGCCTACTATAGGGGTGACTGATATGAATAAAAGGGAAGGTTTAGGGACTGGCAAGTGGTGCACTTGGTCAGCATGACAGTACCAGACTGCACGCAGGCTCTGCAATGGCAGACCTTAGACATATTTTAAAATGCTGCTTCTGTGGATGGTACAACCAGTGCTGCAGGCCCACCAGCAGCATTTGGATTACACGCCCTGGCACACTCAGTGCACTAGACTAGGCTCTGACAACATGTTATTGAAATAACTACTTCAGAAAACGAAACGTTCATTTTATAACATAAGTGGTTATCAGTTAAGTGATTGTGGACTAGTGTTCCATCTCGCACACGTACAGAAAGAAATGGCCGAAGCACTTCTGAAGGAAAGAGGGGCATCATCTAATAAAAAAGGTAATCTGGGCCATAACAATGTTTCACAACACAGGGAAAGTTTTTTCTGATCTAGTCCTCAACATAACTAAAGAAAAAGCTGTTTGAGAGATAAGAGGAGTGGGGTAATTGTTGTGAATACGTTTTAGTTTATGTCCCAAGCACTAGACAAAACATAAGGGTATGACCTCTCCTAGCCTGCCATCTTAATTTGTTTTCATGCTTGCCTGGGAAAAGGTACATGGTGAGTGAGCTTTGATGTTGTTGGCTTGCTAAAGGAGGGTGTGAGAAACACATCATAAGGGGTTTCTTCTTTTTTTTTTTTTACATTTTACGTATGACTTTTGTTTTCTAAAATCAAATAACATTAATTCTAAATGTTATCTAAATCATAATAAACTAAGAGAGAAAACTTGTAGATGATTCCAACGCGTCTGATGGAATTATCGTAAAATATTTCTGCATTCGAGAAATATATGCATCTCTCCTCTGTTTACTGAAGCAAGGCTAATAAATGCGACAGCTTCCAAGTCTGCATTGTCCTCTTTCCCGTACATATGGTAGAAGCTATTGCAACAGAAAAACATATTTTTTCACTCCAATAGGAATTCAACAAATTCTTTCACTTTCAATATCCATGCCAAAACTAAATTAATATCCTCTGAACACCAGCTGCTGCTGACTATTTCACTGTTAAGTAAGAAATGCACACAGCTACTTTAATGTATTTGGGGCCAAATGTATGACCCTTACATTTTGCGACTCACAAATTGTGTCTCTATGCGACTCGCAAAACGCAATTTACAAAAGTGTCTTAGACACTGTTGGCGATTCCTAATGGGGTCGTAAATTGTCTGCCTCATTAATATTAATGAGGGAGGTACTATTTGCGACCCTCATTAGAAATAGCTAGCACTTACAGGGATGGTGGCCTGCTGGGGTCAGCAGACCACCATGTCTGTGACTGCTTTTTTAAATAAAGCAGTTCTTTTTTTAATGCATCCCTTTTCCGAGATGCATTTAAAAAAGAAAAATTAAACGTTTAAATTTGTTTATTTTTTAAGAACAGGCAGTGGTCTTTGGTACCACGGCCTGCTCTTAAAAAAATATTTTCGCACACACTCACAAATGGGACGTTTGCGAGTGGCTTAACACCTACTTGAAGTAGGTGGTAAACTGTGAGTGTTTGGTACATTCCATTGTGATTCGCTATTAAGAAGGGACGCCCCTTCCTAATTTCGAGAGTCGCAAAACACTGTTGTACATCTGGTCCAAGATATCTTTTCTCATGATATTCCACCAGCTATCACTAGTTATTTAACTGAAGCAAAGCGGGGAGGGAATGTGGATAAGTTGTTGGTTTTAGTATTTTATTACTTCTTGTGATATATTTGTCTATTTATATATAATTCTTCTTATAAGAAAACTGATTATAATTGTGATTACAAGAATATTTCATGTTCACCTTATGACTTAAGTTATTTTGGAAAAATATGTAATGCGTTTTCACTCAAAGTTAGTGTGCCTTGATATGCTCTGATGATCTTTGTTGGACATTTACCTTTTTGATATATAAATTAAAATTCAATGTCCTGACAGGATTCTCGATTATGCCGTAATGAAAGAGTTTTTATCTCACTCATATCTGGCCAGGATATTTCGTCTCCTGGCATCTTCTACCAGGCCAGGAGACTTTTTTTTCTTTTTTCTTTCTTCCCCGACCCTCTTGCACTACCCAGCTCCTCAGAGGTTGAAGGCAACTCACCTGTGGAAGGGTCTTTCCTATACTGCCATGGCCAGGTTTTCAGTGGATGCTAAGATGGCGATGCAATGGTGGCTTGATCAAATTATGGCTGGAACAGCAGGGCCATCTTCAGACCAGTACCAGATGTGGTTATAGAATCTGAAGCCCCACTTTTGGATTGGGCCCTCACTTAGGAGACATCACCACTGTAGGCAGATCAGAGCAAGAAAGAGTTGGACATCAACTGCTGAGACCTGCTCGCCGGATCCTTAGCAGTGCGTTCTCTTCCAAGAGACAGAGTGTTGTGCTCCATCCTTCTACAAATAGACAAATGTGTTGGCAGTCCGATACATCAGCTGTCTCGGGGAGACTACATCAAAGGTATTAGCAGATCTCGCCATGGATTGCTGGCACTTATGCCTCAACAAGAGGATCTTGGTCATTTCAGGATACCTTCTGAGGAAATTCAGTCACATTGCAGATTGGAATTCCAGACATTTAAAGAAGTTCAGTGACTGGAAACTGGATCGGGTTTTTCTCGCTTGATCATGAACACACAGGGTCCTTGCCAGGTGGACTTGTTTGTGTCTTGCCTCGACCACCAGCTTATGCAACACATGCCTCAGTTCGAGACTAGACCCCCCTGCGTTAGCAACAGATATATTCATGCAAGGTTGGGGCTAGTTCCAGGGCTATGCATTCCTGACCTTTGCACTGATCTCCAGGTTGACAGGTAGATGTCCTTGATCCTGGTAAATCCAATTTGAAGATCTCAAGCGTGATTTCCAATTCTCAAATCCTACTTCTCAGAGTCCAAAAATGCTGATGGATGCCATGAGCAACTTACTCACGTTGCTGCTGGATGGGTCAATCATGCTCATGGCATGGAGGAATACCCGGGACTCTGGGGGGCCTGGGGCCTTTTAAAGCATGCATCAGACCTCATCTGAAGGGCATAGGCAGACTATACCTCTAAACAACATGGCTCTGCTTGGCGCAGATGGTCATGTTGGTGTATGGGACGGAATCTGGGTCCCATGTGTTCAGATATAGTGCATAATTCTAACTTTTTATTTCAGTTATCTCAGAAGGGTCTGGCATACCGTATGATCAATACGGTCAGATTGTCAATTTTGGCTGGCCATGAACCATGCCATGTGGTCCCAATGGGGGATCTTCCTTTGACTTGCAGGCTCTTAAGAGGTGTTAGGTGTTCTCATCTGTTGAAATGCAAATATTTCTGAGTATTAAACATCAGTTTAGGTCTTTGTATTTTCGAATGCTGGCAGGCTAAAATTTTTCTATCTACTTCGAAAAAACCTACGGGTAAGCCAGCAATGCTTTTATGTTTGGTTAGGGTAAAAAAGATTTGGATGTAAGAGCATTTGATCTGCCTTCCAGAATTTTTATACCTGATGGTATTACATTATGGTGGCATGCAACACTAAGACCAAGATGATCCTTTACCCGTCTTTGCCAGATCACCCAAAGCTTTGTGTGCTCAAGTGTGTCAGGACGTATAAAGCATTAGTTGGGGATATCAGACCAGCTGCAGCCAAACAACTACTGATCTTATTAAGCCTGTCTCTCCCCCCCTCAATAGCCTGATCGTCCCATTGGTGATGTCGGACGGCTGGAAGACATTCTGAAGGTGGCTGACTGATCATCAGATTCAACTTTTAAGACGTTTTACTTTAAGCGTGTCATGAGTATGGCATCCTTGGTGGTAAGCAAGCTTTAAACCAGCATAATCCAAGCCTCTGGTCCTGACACAGTTCTGAACTATTGTGGAGGAAAGTTTAGATTTTATTAAGGACCTGGACGTGAGGATTAAACTACCGAGGAGGATCGAAACCATCCTTCCCACTCTTCTATTTGGTGACATTAGACTTTGTTTGGTAATAAGCATATTTTTATATTATGGTTTCAATTTGCACATTTAAGTGTGTATCTTGTCAGGTTAACAAACATGGTGATTTGCATAATTATGTGTCTTGGTCTGAATTTATGCTGTTTTGAAACCGCTTGGAAGTTTTGTGGAGTGAGTTTTCACGGAGTTATTTTGTAGGTGCCAACAGAAGCACTACTAGCAGTGAAGCAGATATCCTGATTGGAACTAATACATGAAGAAAGAGAAGGTGCAGTTCCTTTGGTTGTTCTTATTTGGTGCCTGACCTATCTGATCGGTTGATCTCTGACATTTTGGTTGGACTCATGGTATTTGAAGTGCCTCGCTTCAATTTTGGTTCTGAATCTGTCGGCTGCCAAGATAATGAATAGTGAAAGTTTAAAGCATAATACGATCCTCAGTGTCCTGAATTGAAGTGAAACCTTCTTTCACAATAGCTAGGACATTTTTCATTGTAGAGAATGAACTGCAGTCAAATTGTTTTTTTTTTTCAAAACACATTTTATTAGTCTGCACAAATATAAATGCAAAGTCCCGATAACCGGGTTCTGTTGCACACATCAGTGAAGCAGGCACAGCAGTGTCGAACATTTTCGTACAATACGAACACCCCCCCCCCACACCCACACCCCCCTGGTTGCGCTGCTACCATGTACCAGTTTACTGAGACCAATAAGAGAAACACTGATCACATGCCAAAACCGTCAGGGCACTACCAATGTGCTCCAGCACTCCCGAATGATTAAAATGTCAGAGTGGAGTCGTTTTCCGGGGGGGGGGGGGGGAGGGGGTTTGGTCCAGGTCCAGCCCTCTGTAGTCCGCCCACCTTTTCCAAATCCGAAAGTGCTTACGGGGGCAACCACTGGCTAGGAAAACAGGCTGCTCCAGCCCCATACAAAAGTCCATGCCATTCCTCCAGGTGGCCAGAGGCAGGGCCAGAGGCGCCTTCCAAGCTCTAGCTATGTCACGTTTGGCCAAGGTCAAACCAAGCAACAATAGGTGACGTTTATATCGATTGCCTCTAGCCCCCTCCATAACATGCAACATGGCCAATTTCGGTTCTCTGGACAGTTCCCATGTCAATACTTCTGATAGACATCGAAAGACCCCGGTCCAGAACCAATGCAGCGCTGGTCAATCCCATGTTGTGTGCAAAAGTGTGCCTACCTCCGAGCCACATCGCAGGCATTCAGGGGACCCTATCATACCCGCCTTCCACAGGCACTCCCCGGTGAAATATGTACGGTGAAGGTATTTGAATTGTACAAGTCTCAGACATGTGGAAATAGCCGCCCCCCTGGGACTTGCCAGGGCCTCCATCCAGTCTTCCTCCTCTAATTCCCCAACATCCCCCATCCACGCCTCCCGCAACCTCGGTAGGTCTGGGGAACAGTGCCGCACTAGGGACTGGTATATACGGGACAGTTTTTTGTCTGGCAGTTCCCCCATAAACGGCTGCAGTCAATTTGTGTTTAGAAAAAATACTGCTAGTTGATTCCTCTCACACCATGTAGCATCACATATCCCGCTGCCCTAAAATAGAAGATCTCTTAAAGCACTGCAGTGTGTTTCCTGGGAATTCCTCAATACACACCGATTTTTTTCAAAGAAGATGTTAATGTAAGGCTTATTCTCCAGCTCCTATTGGCTTTTTGGAGCACCTGGCAATCTCAAAGGTGAAATTTCATGTTCACCTTACTTGCCCAGGATGCTCGATACTGGTTTTCAAAGGTTAGTTAGGACTCTTGGTTTTCTTGGTTACCCAGTGGTAAATGTGCTAGTCAGTGAAAGCTTACTCATATTGGGTGCTCTGAACATTGTCTCATATAATTTACAGAAAAGTAAAGGTCAATGACCACTTGGACATTGTTTTTGAAAAGGATTAGGTTGATTTGTGCACAGCATAACATAACTGTAATGGCTGGTAATACTTCTATTTGGAATAGCACTTTGGTAGGCTATGAACACACTTCACTCATTTGAAGTATTTAGATTACAAAACATCAGTATGTTTTGTACAATAAGGGAAACCCGTATTCACATTTGTTAGACTCCACATTTACTTTGAAGTCTGGCTGTGACTTCTGAGGTAGGTCCTGCTTCTGCAGAATTCTGGGCACAATTAACAACAAGCATTGGCAAAGCCAATAGGTGTTGGTAATCTGAGAGCTATTGATGTTGTCAATGACAATGTCTTTTAGTCATGTGTTGTAGAGTGGAGTGGATGCATATGATGTGGAGTGGAATTATGTGGGTTGGATTGAAATAGGTAGTTGTGGAATTGTGTTGGGTGGAATTGTGTGGTGTGGAGTGAAGTTATGTGCTGTGGAATTATGTGGCAAAGTGTGCAGTGGAACTATGTGAATGGTAATTATGTGGTATTGAGTGCACTGGAATTATGTGGAGTGGTGTTGTGCGTAATTATGTGGAGTGGTATTGTGTGCTGTGGAACGGCATGTAGGGGAGTGGAATTATGTAGTGTGGTGTTGAATTTTGTGGCATGGTGTGGAATTCTGTGGTGTGGATTGGATGTATGTGGTGTGTGGTGGAGTTGTGTTGTGGAGCATAATTATGTGGTTTGTTGTGGTATTAAATGGTGTGGGATGGAAATGTGTGGAGTTGAATTGTGTGGTGTGAAACTGTGGCATTGAGTGAAATTATGTTGAAGGGAATTATTTTTCATGCTGTGGAGCGTATGTGGATTGTCGCTATGTGGTACAGAATGGATATAAGTGGGGTGTATTTATGTTTTATTGAGTAGACTGTACTTATGTGGAGTTGAAAAACATTTAAAAAGGTGGCATTTGGGTGGGCATCACTCTACGCGTTATCTTGTTGTTTTTCCTTTTGGGTGTACTTATATCAACATCCTGTGTGTACTTTGAGGCCTAAGTGGCCAAATGTCCTTTTTAAAACCCAATAAAATCTGTTTAAAAAAATGTAAAAGGCTATAAATTCCATATTGACCATCAGGGTCCAGATCTTGTATGCTTATTACTGGAGTTCAATGCTGCCACTGTTTTTTATTTATTTTATTTATTAGAGCATTTTTTAAAATTCCAATACACACTTTCATGCTTTATAGGAGAAAAGCAAGACCAGTTGTAGAATGGTGTGCTGCACAAGGACTTCGCCTGCCCGCTTCAATCTTTTGTGACACTGGTCTGGAAAGGGGGGAGAATGCTGAGCTGTATTGGTGGAGACTGGTGTAACGCTTTGTTGTGTACAGAGTGGTCGCTTCTTTCTGGTCAGGGGGAGTGTAGTGATGAAGTCCACACATAGAGATGTTGTTGAAGATGGTTTATTGGAGATAAGTAGATGAGCCCCACCAGGAGCAGACAGCATGCTTCTCAGCCCTATCGTAACTGGCTTTTCTTGACAGGCACCCAACATTCCGTAGTACAGCATCATACTGTAACATTCTACTGGCAAGGCATGTGGTGGAAATGGTATACACAAGAATGGATAGTAAACTAGAATACTACATATCTCCTTTTCTTCTAACACAACAAATAAGATAAAAAACCAAAAGAAGAACAAGAGAGCACCGATCCTTACATCCAGACACACCCACTGGCCAGACAGGTATGACACGAGGCAAAGAACAGCATGAGAAATAAAGAAAACGGAGAAGAACAGAATGAATGAATAAGATAACATCACCCCTACTTCCCTGTAAACAACATAGCAATGAAAAATCGACATTGTAAAGCAATAAGGCCTAATGTAAACTGGGTGAAGAACAATTGAGAAAGGGACTAAACCTGTATAGAGACAGCCTTGTAAAGAGGTAACATGTCCACACCCTGTGAAGTAATGGTAAGATTGAACGTGAACCCCAGACTTACCCAGGAAAGTTAGGGAAGTTCGGTATGGTCAGGTAGAATACATGGGTATGAACCCATGACAAATTCTTGGAAATAGATTTGGGACCGTGAGTAGTACAAGTGGGCAAATGTACATAGAGCAAAAGGGACTGACACCCATAGCCGTCCCTACATAGGGAAGACTGCATGTATGCATGAAGAATGTAACATGCCTAATACTAACCATGTTACCCCCAAAAGCATTCCTAAACAGTTTTGATAACTTTAAAATTGTATACATTTTGAAGAGCACTATGCAAGGGACAACGAGACAACCCCAGACACAGTGACATAGGCAATTGGAGGTTCCAAGCTCAGATTTGCTAATTCCCAATTTACACAGGCAGTAACAAAATAAACGAGGTGTGGCTGTCACTGGGAAAGTGTAGAGAAACTTCACACCGAGGAAGAGTGTGAGAAGGAATTCTTGAAGAGCGACAACCAGTCAAATTCTGACTCTGGCACCCGATCGCAGCAAAAGAAACTGCCACTCACCACCGGATCTCCAGGCAGTGTTCACTGACCTCCATACATTGGGAAAACTGACCTTTGAGATCGTAGAATGACTCGCTAGTGCAGCAAGAAAATTGTGGCATAAACAGCTAGCAGACATACTCTGTGTCAAAATGCAGGACATGTGTTAGCACCACACTTGTCGAAAGATCTGTAGAAGACTGCTAAGCTTGAAAAAGCAGTGGAAACCAACCTACACATGGCGGTACGTCGACCACGTCGTGCTGTATGGCTCACGACATGTTAATGCAGCAATGCGTCCCTCAGTAGCACCTAGCTGCGTAGAGAACAACGAGGCAAAGCTTCCACAGCAGGGATTCCACAAAACTCCTATAAAAACAGGTAAGCGTGCGCGTGCATTTATTTGACGTGCTTCACTTGCAAATGATGCGCGTCAGTTAAACAGGAATTTTGAATGCATGGCTAAATTGATTATAAAAAAAAAACAAGTTGTCAAATCCAGCAACCAGCACAAAACGAGAGTCATCATATTACGCTTGCGTGGGTTGAAATACGTTATGCGCGTTATGAATAAGATATACTAGCATTGGGACAAAGACCAATATGCCACAATTCAAATCCACACTAAACACGCATTGTAGATCACACCAGCTTTAGCTCTTTCAATATGAAACCCTGCAGCTGCCAGGCACAGTCATAGATCGAAATGATTCTTTTTTAAAAAAAACATTTTTTTTGTCCTCGTAACCACCATGTAGACCTAATGCCAAAAGGAATTAACAGAGATCAGCTGTCTCAGTTTATCAGAAAAACTGGAAGGGACACAAGCATAGTGGGGGGGCCATCCATCCCTCAGCTGTGTTCTGTATTCCAGGGAGGCACAAGATCCACGATTTACCCTTCTACGGCAAACCCTGGTGTAAGTGACAGCCAAATCGGACCGGGCTAAGACCGGGTAGCGGCTGTTCCAAGGTGCAAGCATCAGAGGCACCATAGGAGATCAATCGTTGGACCCGGGGGGAAAAAAAAAACCCAAAAAACCCTGGTTAAATCAATAGACCCATGATAATAAATGCCAAAAGGCCCTTTTGCTCTGATTGCCTGACTAAGCCAGATCAGTACGCGAGTTCTGCAGGACTGAAATTTGCCATTCTCTGAAGGTAAGAGGTGAAGAGTCCTTCCATTTCCTGCAGATCTCCCTTCTTGCTAATAGCATTTAATAAAATACTAGGCTTTTGGCTGAACTTTGTACACCCTCTAGGACGCCAAATATCACGAGATAAATCTATAGTGACGGATGTTCCCAATGATGCTGTGAGGGAGTTGCCGACCTCCTCCCAAAATGTGGCTAAGTGAAGGCATTCAAAAACATATGTGCATCTGATGCAGCAACAAGCCCACATTTAGCACAAGACACTGAATCTCCTTTAGAAAATTTAGACAGCCTAAGAGGGGAATTCAATGCCCTATGCAGGGTAAAGATGTGATTCCTGCGTAACCAAGAGGGCTTAATAATGTTCCACAAAAGTTCAAATGAAGCCAACCAAAGATCTTGTAGATTGTGGTCCATCAGTAAAGAGCCCCACAGCGACTCCGGCAGAACGAAGTCGCCATCCGACTCATCCAGTATGAGATTATACCACTTGGATACTTCTTTTTTTAGCTGGACCAAGGTTTACCAAGTTAGATACCAATGGACTGTATCCTCCAAGTCTGAACTTATTCCTGTTGGCGGAAGAAGTTTTATAAGCTTGAGTCCAGCTAGCCATTTGCATATATTTGAATCGTGAAAAGTTGGGGCCGATCTTGACCTGCAGATGTTCCCACGAGAGTAGATCCCCCTCATAAAAGAGGTCTCCCCAAACTTCCAGGCCTGCCTCTCTCAAAGGAATAGCTAGAATGTCTTCAAGCCAAGCAGGGCTTTCAGGTAATCCCCACAACAGTGTTTTTTTCACAGAGGTAATTTTGTTTTATAGATTTCATAACCTCTTGCGAGACCTTGAAGAGTCTTTAGTTTGATTTTTTTTTTAAACTTGGGATTGCCGAATATAAAAAGAAAGCCCGAACGATTGACTCTTTCCCCATCCAACATAGCTGCAAACATTGAGCCCACCCCAAAGGCTGAGGGCACTTTCAGCAACATTCGGGAATGGGATAATTGGTATGCCCATGCATAGATCTTTAGTTCTGGAGCCTCCAGGGCCCCCTTATCCCTTTGCAGCTTTTTCCATGCAATTCTTGGAAGATGGTTATTCCAAATAAAAGATGAAATATTGGACTGAAACTTGGCTAAAATAGTTTGATCAAAATATAAAGGAATAGTGTTAAATAAGAAAGAAATTTTGGGTAGGATCGAAATTTTAATGAGGTTAGCTCTACCTAATAAGGAAAGAGGCAGGTGCGACCATGATTGGAGAAGCTTACGGCATTCTTTGACAACTGCTGATAAGTTAACCTGGACAAGTTTGTTAATGCCCTTCACAATCGTCAAGCCCAAGTACCGCATTGAGGTGCCTGCCTGAAACTCTGTTACAGAGATCATCATTCCATATCAGCATTTCAGTCTTGGCTGCATTGATCTCATATCCCGACATTTGTCCGAATATATGACGCCGAATTTGCCCAAGGCCTCCGACAGGTACACCCAGTTAACTCTGTCGAAGGCCTTGGTTGCATCCAGCGTGAGGGCGGCCAACGGGAGATTGCTGGTTATTGCCATATCTATTGCGCCAATTAAATCATAAGTCAGTTGATAGAGTTGTCATCCTTTCAGGAAGCCCTTCTGATCAGAATGAAGAACCAAAGGGGCAATCGAGGCCAACCTAGTTGATAAAACTGTGGTGAAGATTTTGTAATCTACATTTAGTATAGAAATGGGCCTATACGATCCACAGGCCTCCTTAGGTTTACCAGGTTTTAAAATAAGGGTAATAGAGGCAATGTCCCACGACACCAGAGGTGGCAGTCCTTCAAGAAGAATTTGATTGAAAAGGATAGTGAGGAAGGGAACAATTTCTGACTCCAAGTCTCTGTATAACTCAGCCGGCAACCCGTCGGGTCCGGACGCCTTCCCCCTCTTACCATTCCTGATGGCTGATCTCACCTCATCCTCCGTGATAGTGCTGTCCAAATATTGAGACTGCTCAGTGGAAAAAGAGGGAAGAACAATGTTACTCAACCAGCCTGCAACAGACTCGGGTGTAATTACCTTATCCTCTTCATATATATTTTGGAAGAACTCCCTAAAGACCCTCCTGATTTCCTCATCAGATGAAAAGATGTTATTTCCTACTGTTATAGTCGCTATATTATTGCGGACCTGATCTATTTTGGTCTTCCATGCTAGTAATTTCCCAGCACCCTCACTATATTCGAAATGTGCCAACTTGCTGGCCTCCCATCTTTGTTGGACTCTGAGATTTAAGACCGAAGCAAGGCTACCTTTTAAGACCAACAGTTGATTCTGAAGAGGATCTAAAATAGACCCTGAAGCTGTGCAGTTAGTGTCTATGTCCTGTTGAATCCGGGCAATGTCTGCTTCAATGGAAGAAATCTCCTCCCTGTATTGCTTCCTACGATAGACAACTTTGCCCGTAATGAGCCCCCTCAAAGTAGCCTTAAATGAGTCCCAAATAATTCTACTTGAGGGGGAGCCGTTGTTAGATATAAAAAAATTATGGGTTTCCGACTTTAAATATAGAATATCCTCAGGATTGGAAAGGAAAGAACGATCAAAGGACCACATACTGGGGGGCTTCTTAGTATAGAGGCCCAATTCCATCTCAACCGCAGAATGATCTGAAAGATAAGACGGGAGATAGTTGATGGATTTAACAGAATCTACCAGTCTCTGACTAATTAAGATAAAGTCAATCCTTGACTTGTGATGAAATTTAAAATTACGAAAATAGAACCCTTGTTGTTGGGCAGACCTCTGTCACCAAACATCCACGTACCCATATTGCCTCATAGCATCCAGTAGGAAGGATCTAGTTTTAGACAAAACAAGGGAGCGACTATTAGGAGATCTGTCCAAGACAGGATCCAGCACAATGTTAAAGTCCCCGGCCAATATTGTGGCGTCTGAGAAGGAGAGCAACTGCGAAAAAACTGACTCCAGAACTGAAGGATCGTCCTGGTTCGGACCGTAGTACCCCAAAACTGTAATTTGAGACCCTGCTATAATAACTGACGCAATGGCCCATCTGCCACAAGGATCCACAGCTTGTGAGACAAACCTGGCCGTAGCACCTTTTTTAAAGATAAGCGATACATCCCTAGTATGCGATGTTTGAGTGGTAGAAACCGCAAAGTCAATCCACCGATTCTTCCTGATGAGGGCGAGCATTTCACTATGAGTCAAATGGGTCTCCTGCAACACCACTACCTGCACATCCAAGTCACGCAAGTATTGCAAAATTCTGTTAGCTCGGGGCTTGGTGCGGAGGCCGTTGACATTCCAGGAGATAAACCTCACGCTACTCATCCCTCATCCAGGAAGACCAAGAATACTGTGGTAAAAGCGGCAGTTGTAAGTTATCATCCATCACTTCTTTACTCAAAATATGCCTGTTACCATTCCTTATATTACTATTTAGGTTATTGAGGACATTTTAATAATTTTGCCACCCCCCTCCACCTACCCCCCCCAAAGTGCCCATCCCTCCCCTCACCCCCCCCCCCCCCCCCACCCCCCCTGGTGAAAAACCCTTGCAGTATCTAACCGGAACAATGTCCAGTAGATAGTGCCTCTCCGTGAACTCCCAGCAAAAAATACCTCCCGCTATATATTGGGAAGAGGATATAAAGGGCAAAAAAAAGGCAAAAAAATACAGAAGAAGCCTATACTATGAGCATATTAAACTCCACATGATGGCGAAAGAGGCAGGTGAAGAACCTACAACAAGATTTAGTAAGTAAATAGTAGGTAGGAAATATCCTTAAGGAAATCTGATAGATGTATGCCTTAAGTACTCCCTTTGTCCAACTCCATTAATAATTCATCGGCAGCTTGCACAGACCTGATGTTGAACATCTTGTTGTTATGCATAACTTTAAGAGCCGCCGGGAACATGAGCTGAGCTGTTGCACCTAATCTCCTAAAAGCATCCAGGCGCCTCCCAAATTCCCACTGTTTTTCGAGTGTGACTCTAGAGAGGTCTGATCTTATGAGAAAAGTAAACCCCTTCCCAGCCAATGCCTTCTGTTTCAGGGCCATACTAAGGATCTGCTTTTTCAATACATAAGTATGAAAATTTACTAAAACTTAGCGAGGTTTGGATCTCTGGGGATTTCGTCTAAAGGGATCCCTATGAATTCTTTGAATGTCAGCAGACAATTCTTCAAGTGAATGTTCTAACCATAGGGAGTCTTTAAGTAGAGCGATGATATACTGCTTGATGTCTGACCCCTCCGATCCTTCAGGTACGTTAAGGATACGAATGTTCCCCCGTCTTGCATTATTTTCGAGGGTTTCCATCTTCTCGCTAAGAGCCAAATCTTCACTTGTAAGCTTCTGTATGTCAATTTTCGCCTGATCCAAATAGATTGAGTGTGATGCTACTGTCTCTTCAAGCACACCAGTTCTTATTGTGAGCCCATCAAATTTTATTGTCCAAGGTTTCGCAATACTTTCTAATCTCAGCTTGGTTGACAGAAGATTCAGCAAAACCTTTCCTTATCTTCAAAGTAGGGCAGAGAACATTCCCAAAAAAGACGCAGCCGTCATCGGAGACTCAGGAGAGTCCGCTAGTGACTCTGTATCAACTAGAGCAGGAGCAGGAGAAATTTCCATGTCTGCCCCCACCAGATGCCCCTGCTGACTCGATTAGATTTACCTCTTCGGTCAAGCCTGTAGTTAAAGAAATTTCCATGTCTGCTCCCCCAGATGCCCCTGCTAACTCGAGTAGGTTTGCCTCTTCTGTCAACCCTGTAGTTAAAGTCAGGGGTAGACACTGCGCTGTCATAGAAGATTGCGAAGGCTGTGGTTCACTCCCTATATCCTGAAAACCCTGAGAGTCTCCAAGGAGCTCGGGAAGTGCTGAATGTTTAGGACTTTGAGTAGAAAGGGACCTCTCCTCAACTGCATCCCTCTCTTCCAGCGACGGTATAGATACTAGCTCCAAGGGTTGACTAGGAAGGGAAGGATGGGCGTCTGAAACGGATGCCACAGATGCCATATCAATATCGTCTGAAAGATGTAATATCTGAGGGACTACCTTGAAATAGGAACCAAGTGAAGGGGTAATCTTTGACCCTATAGAAAGCACCGTTTTGGGGTCTTTAGCCTTAGGTTTGCCCCTAGAGTTGGTATGTTTAGACTTTACTTCTGTACTCAAAAAGGACGAATATTTTGTCTTAGCTGGTGTAGTAAGAGCAGGTGCGGCGGCTTCTCTTACCTCCACATTTCCCCCAGAGACACCCGCCTTATTCACTCCAACTTTCTTTTTGCGCCCTCGACCACGTTTGCCACACCCTTTGGAAGTACTGGGGGAATTAGAGGTATTAGAGGTATTGAGAGTGTTTATAGTAAAGGAGATCTGTGGAATCTGTGGGATAACCTCAGCGGAAGGAGTGTGGTCAAAAGGAGTATGGTTAATTTCAGTTCGAGACTCCCCCTCCACAGATGTAAAAAATGCTGAGTCCCCCTTACCAGCTTCAAAAACTGTTGACCCCTCCACTGTAGCAGTTACACAAGAATACCGTAGCTGACCTTGTTATTCTTCCTTACAGCAGAGCGTTTTCTCTCTTTTACGCCGAAGGTTCACCGCGTTTACTGAGCCCCGAATAGGGGGGACCAGGCTTCGCAGCTCTCTACCTCTCCTTAGCTCCAGCGCGGCAGACCAAATCCTCAACCTGGGCTCTGAGCAGACCTTCCGCTCTTGAGCCAGGAGGGGGGCGGGCAGCTGCTCCCAGCACGAGGGGGAAAACACTCCTGTGATCGCCTTAACATTTTTGTAGTCAGTCAAAGAATTTTGTAATATTTGACCTCCAGAAGACACCTCACAGAGGTTGCAGAGCTCCGTTCCAACAATTTCGTTCTCAACTCTGCGTCCTTCGTCTGCAGCTAAAACCCATGGAAAAAGAAAGAGGGCTATGCGGCAGTGTTCTTCCTGCAGAATAGTACACCGCATCTCCTTGCCGAATAAAACCGCAACTTGAAAAAGCGTAGCAGGCAAGTTTTACGTTAAGAATATAATTGCCCAGAAGACCGTTTTGTTTAAATTGTTATTTCCTCAATCTGCGCTCTCATATCTGCAGCAGGGGGCCGATCTTACCGGGAGCTCAGTCCGGAGCACCGCGGTCAGCTAACTAGCCGCCGCCATGTTTTTCCCCGCCAAATCCAACTTTTTCGAAATGATTGTCAATTAAAAAATTGAACAGAGGTCTGGAGATCCTATGTGACCCTTGTACATACTCGCGTTGATTCAGCTTGCAACATGCCACAACTGAAAGTTGAGCACTTTTAAAATTCACCATCTGTGCAGCCACTGCACGCAGTTAGTAGTGAGTTCTTGATCCAGGGCAGTCCCACAAAGAAGAATAAATAGCACAGCAGAAGTATCCAAAACAATGACATTGGTGAACTAAAAGTGCCATTATTTACAAGAGGTGAGGAAGTAAGAGAAGGTCCTCCAGAAGACAGCTCACAGAGGTTGCAGAGCTCCGTTCCAACAATTTCGTTCTCAACTCGGCGTCCTTATTGCCTTTCCCGCATCCTTCCGGGAGCCCAACGAAGCGCAGGTTATTCAGTTTGGCCCTGCCGTCCGCATCCTCAGCACAGAGTGCCAGACCCTTCTGAATGTTCTCCATACTTGTCACCTTGCGCTTCAGGGCCGCGACGTCATCCCCCACCCCAGATATGCATGTTTCTGCTGTGATGCGGGACACAGCGTTACGCAAGTCCTGGCGCAGTAGTGTAACATCTGACCCCACCGCACCTATCTTCGCATCCCACATATCCCGGGACTGAGTTATGGCTGCCATTAGCGCCGCATTACCCAGTCCAGAGTCCTGCTGGCTGCTCACCGCCCCTGCACCTCCACTTGGTCCCGTGTACTTATCAATGAGCCCCTGTTTTGTAGTCCCTCCGCCTCGTGTCATGGCTACCAGTTGTAGAGGTCTGCCCCCAGGAGGCCAGTCGTCGCGTTCACCAGGAGGCCACTCAAAGACCACAAGGGCCACAGGCGTGTGTCCAGACCACTCTCCACCGGACAGAGGGCCCCCTCTGGTCAGGACCCAACTTCTGGTCTCGTGCTCTACACCCTCTGTATCAGGCCGACGGCTAGGAGGGTGCCAGGGCTACCACCGGACCCTGGGACGCAGTCCAGACCGCCGCACTCCCCTCTCCTCAGTCGCCACAGCTCGGTCTGGCCACAGTAGGATGTGGCCCATGCCAGTGTCCCCCCCGAGGGGGGGTCGCGCCGCACCTCTCGGGTCCGGGGCACAACACAATGATGGGGCCTCGGACAGTCGGGACGCACCCGCAGGTCCACCGCCCACAGCGATGTCAGGCCCAGCCCCGGGAGGCCCTACTCCAGTCCAACCTCCCTTCCACTACAGGATATCGAGCACCCCGGTGTCAGGGCCTGCCGGCTAGTCGTACGTCCTGATCCTCTTCACCCAGGCTCCAGGGCCGAGACAGGCACTGCTCAGGCCGCTACGCCACTCTCACCTTCGCTGCGGTCCGGCTCGACCGCCGTAAGATGGGCCATGGGCCCCCACCAGCCTCGTGATCCGACTGTACCCCAGTGTCACACCCCTCTGTGGGAGTCGTCTCCTCAGTCTTTCCTTCCTGGGGGCCGATGTGCCCCCCCGAGTGCCCACCACAGGTCAAGCAGCCGGATTACACCCCTACCAAAAGACCTGGTCTGACAGTTCCTCTGCATTAAGCCGCCACATCGGTACCCGCGGCTGCGGCCGCTCCAGTGCATAGGTGATCATGTGCGGTGAATGATCGGAGATGTAACGGGCTGTAATGAGTCTTCAGTACTCTTTGTTTTGGTCTTCATAAATCAGAAAGTAATCCAACCTGCTGTATGTGTTTACCACTGAGGTGTAACACGAATACGCCAGGAGGGCTTGTGGATGAAAGTTGCCAGATATCAAGGAGCTCCTAGCTTGTATGCGCCTGCCTCAACTCTGCTGTCATTGCGGGTTAGTGTCCTGACGCAGGGAAGTTCTATCTACCAGACCATCCTAGACACAGTTCAGATCCCCTGCCAAAAGACTTCTGCGGCCAGGAAACCCTGCACTGCTGCTCTCCATATAACGCACCATCATCAATGTTAAGAGCTTGCACATTAATAAGGCAGAGTTAGTTGGCATCTATCATTCCTTCCTGTATAACATAAGTTCCATTCCTGTCAACTCGCATGCACGTTTGTTGAAACCACACACCTGGGGCAATCCATGTCAAAACCCCTAGGGCATACCCAGAGTACCCCTCCCCTCGGGTTCCCCTTGCTACACCAAAGCAGTGAGGCCAGGGGAGGGGGCTTCCTAAGGTTGTGCACTTGCTAGGTGTCTACTTTCATGCCGTGGTCTGACTGTCGCACTGGTGCAGGGCCCCATGGTAGAGGGCTGACTACGGGGCCCTGGGCAGCTAACCACACTACCCATGCCTAGCGCCGGCCGGGCCACAGAGACCGCACGGGACAGCAACTGCAGACAGTCCCAGTCTTTCCTTCTGTTGCTTGAAGATGTCTAATTGCGTAGCAGTTCCCTGTGCGCACAGCCCGGGATTATGTTCCACTGTTTACTTTCCGTACTCAAAGCCGCTCAATACCAGGCCCACAAACCTTTCAGTGGAGCAGCTGCACCCGCTCTCTACACGAGTGTTAGGTACGAGTGCCCGAATTGCAAGAACTGCGCCTCACCTTTGCGACTATATATATATATATATGTAGGGTTTCAATCAACCGATATAACACCTCTGCAAGCTGAGATCTCACTTCCCAGTCCCCTCTCCTAGGCCACACTGCGTCTTATCCAGGGGCGGATTGGCACTGCGGGCAGTCGGGCATGGGCCGAAGGGCCGGTTTCCCAGTGCCCTCTGTGGGCCGTTTTTTTTCTCCCCTTTCCCAGTGCTCTCTGTGGACTGGGAAAGGGTAGGAAAAAAACGGCCCACAGAGGGCACTGGGACAAAGACAGAAAGGAAAGCAGCTTCGCTGGTTGGCCGTACCGCGATTATCAGCTGTGGCCTCCTTCACCCCCTGCCATGCACAGCAATCACGCAGAGGGTGGGCTGGGGAGGGGTGATTGTGTGGCCAGAATCGGCCTCCCTGGGGGCCAGGTGTTGCTCAGTCCTTTGACCCATTTTCACATCGCCCCCCCTGGGGCCCACGCAGCCCAGAAACAATGTTTGTTTTAACACCTCGCCCACAGCCCTTCACATGCAGGGCATAGTGGGCGAGGAAGAATGGGTCTCGCAGTGGGGGCCAGGTGATGTTTGGAACGAGCACATCTTCACCTCAACCTCCCTCTGGCTACCATGGATGACCAAGCAGCTTTACTGCTTTACTAGCCTTACTGCATGATTAACCACTTTTCTACAAGCCTTAAATGAGATTGTGCAGCACAGGCAGAGAAGTTAAGCATTTGGGACCACCATCTCTGGACTGTCTTGTCGTAGCATGACCCTGGTAATAGCAGCTTTTTTTGTGTTACCCTGCTAGGACATTGCCCTGAGGCCCTGGAGGGCTGAGTAATTTTCTAATAGCAGGGTTCTCGCTGCTGTTCAGGTGCTCCTGCACTGGAAGGCTGAGTAGGTTAGCAATTGCAGGGTCCTCGCTGCTTTTCAGGTGCTCCTGCGCTAGAGGGCTAGAATAATTTTGCAATAGAAAGTGGCCTTGCTGTTTTATTAGTTGCTCAGCTTTTAGGCCATTGTCACCTTGGCCCTGTGTCCTTCACAAGAACAGTATCCTCCCACTTACATTCCTTGTGTGTGCATAGGCATATATGGCCTGATGCTAGATTTGCAGAGATGGGAAATCATGTTTGAGTCCCAGCGTCTGCTCAACACCCTGTGATTCTGGGCAGATCACTTCATCACCCAGGCCCTTAAATAAAAAATCGGATCTTGAATACTGTAATTGGTGCTCATGAATAGAACTCAGGTCTGGTTTTCTAATGTTGTGGATTTCTGATTTATGTGATTAGAGTCAAGGTATAGCTGGTTGGGAAAGAGCATCTAACAACATTGTCCAGGGTGTTAAGACTGCAAGTAAGTATTCGGTTTTCAGAACTACAGTGCTCCTAGTCTTTAACAATGTTACTGGCTCTTTAAGCTGTAAAATGCTTAATTTACTAAATATTTCTCTACAAATTAGACCTCGAAGAGTAACCAAATGATATTTCATGGAAGGGCACACCTCTTGAATGTAGGGCACGCCCCTTGAATGTGGGCCACGCCCCGCAAATGTGGGCCACTTTTTTCGTCAGTGCCCGGGCCAAATTGTGATCCCAATCCGACCCTGGTCTTATCAACGCTAGGGAATTCATGTGCAGGCTTCACTGTGGTGCTCTCCTGCAGTGTTAAGCAGGCTGCCCCGCTGCTCCCTCAGCCAGACTCCAGAGCCCCACTTCTTTTAAGAGCTGCCCTCGCTGCCTCGCAGCCCTCCCCAGTCCTCAGAGGATGAAACATATGTGCTGTGTCCCTGTGTGCATTTACTGGCTGCCGCGTTTCACTCTGGCTCCCCAGGCAAAAGGCTCTCACTGACGGTGCAACCCCGTGGGCAGACTAGTCATGCCGCCTCCCATGGTGCTCCTCCTGTCCCCAGCACTGCAGCCAAAATCCACCTGCCCCTGAGGGGCCCTCTTTCAGTGTCCCCGCAGCTGAAATACGCTACTTACTGCATTAAGGATGTGCCCACAAACACCTCATTGGAGTTGCTGCCATCCCTCGGTCAATAGCTGCTCCCGCCTCCGTTATCGTGACCCTCAATTAGCCCATCCAGACTGCAAGCCCCTCATGCACAGCGACGCCCGTGTGCTGCATCCCTCTCGGCGGGCCGGCCGGTCGCTCTCCCTCCTGCGGCCCGAGGCAACTCTCCGATCTTACTTGATAGAGGGCAAAGGTCATATGTTCATCCTAGTGAGACCCTAGGTCAAATAGCTACACAGCACCGGGGTCCGTCTGTGTGAGGACTGCATGATTCTGTAGGATGGTTGTGCTCCTCTTGGCCGGAGCGTTACAGAGAGGTGACTAGCTGGCTATCTTGATACTAATGATTGGTAACCAGGTTACTCCACTAGGGCGCTCTGCAAAGTTAGGGTAATAAGTATAATTCAATACGTCTCCAGCGGTGCTTCAGGGGAGGAAGGGTTGTTACCGCTCAACCCCACCACAATCCACAAAGCAGAAATAAACCAAACAAGAGCCCTCCTTGAGCACTCTGAACTTATTAATAAAATAATGTCCAAATTCGTAATTTATACTCCAACTCAAAAGTACTCTTCAGTTGGCACAGTTGATTCCATGTGTTCGTGTTCCGTATCTGCACTTTATACAGTCCATATAGTCCTTGTAAGCAAAATAAAATGTTATTCATTCAATTGTTCACAATCCATAGAAACAGCAGCCACAATCCACAGAAACAGCAGCCAACACGTGTTTCGTCGTGCTCACATCTAGCACTATGACTTCTTCTGGGCTGACATGGGCGGGACGGTGGGTCAGGCATGGTCAACCAAGATAGCCAGCTAAACAAGAGCCCTCCCCGAGCTCTCTGAACTTAGTAATAAAATAATGTCCAAATTCGTAATTTATACTCCAACTCAAAAGTACTCTTCAGTTGGCACAGTTGATTCCATATGTTCGTGTTCCGTATCTGCACCTTATACCGCGAGGAGAGCAGGACGCTGTTGCGGTACGGGATCACGTACATGTGACCCGTATATAGTGTTGAGGGCGACCACGTACTGGGACCTGATACATTATTGGGAGCATTTAACAGCGTGACAACATCATATGGATAGTGGTTGACTTTAACAGTACCACGGAGGTGGACAATGTATAACGGGAACAACTGGTACTTGGATCAAATTCATGGACTAATAGTGAGTTTATGGATGGAAATGACTACATGTCAGCCCTGAAGAAGTCATAGTGCTATATGTGAGCACGACGAAACACGTGTTGGCTGCTGTTTCTGTGGATCGTGGCTGCTGGTTCTATGGATTGTGAACATTTGGATGAATACAATTTTATTTTGATTACAAGGACTATATGGACTGTATAAAGTGCAGATACGGAACACAAACATATGGAATCGACTGTGCCAACTGAAGAGTACTTTTAAGTTGGAGTATAAATTACGAATTTGGACATTATTTTATTACTAAGTTCAGAGTCCTCGGGGAGGGCTCTTGTTTAGCTGGCTATCTTGGTTGACTAAGCCTGACCCACCGCCCCCGCCGCCCCCCCTCACCCCCTCCTCCCTGACATGGCCATTAAGCAGGTTCATTGTGCTGACAAGATAACAACAAAATAATAGCCATATATATATGGGTGGCTTAGGAGCATCATTCCATTTTATTGAGCTGTCTCATTGAAGCAATCGCTACTGAGATTTAGTGTGACTTGCCGTTAAGTGACATATTTGAAAAACTTAATGAGCCTGATCAGACTTTTATTTAATAATGTGAGTGCTATTGAACTCTGTATTAGTAATACCTGTTGTTTAGAGAACACAATGGCAAACCTGTGAAGCAGGAAACGCTGTATAAAGGGTGAATGTATTATTATTCAGTTGAATTCATAGCTTAAAGTGCAAATTTTGCAGTAAACTCGTACCTTTACTTTTTTGAAAAGCGCCTTCTGTAAAAAGAACCTCTTTTTTATCGCTGCGCTATATATATATATATATATATATATATATATATATATATATATATATAGCATAGCGATAAAAAAGAGGTTCTTTTTACATATATATATATATATAAAATATAACGCCACTCATAAAAATTAACTTTTTTTTAAATCATTTATATACAGGCTGGAAGTGACGGAGAAAGCATTGGAAATTGTCCCTTTTCTCAAAGACTGTTCATGATTCTTTGGCTCAAAGGAGTTGTTTTTAATGTTACTACAGTTGATCTTAAGAGGTAAGAAAAACGTTTAAAACATGATTTTTTTTCCACGCTCCCTTATTTGGAACTTTTGTAGCTGATGGTATTTGTTTAGTTCACCCTAGCAATGTCTTTTTATAGTCCTCTTTGGAAACACAATTGTAGATTTGAGAACATGAAGTATGTGAACTTGGACAAATTAATACAAATTGCCAGGCAAAATTAATTATCAAAATAAACTGAAGTTTTGATGAGTGAAGTATGTCTTTTTTTTATTTTGAGGGTCTTAGTGTACTAATCAGACCCTTATCTAATATATACATACACAAAAAAAACAGAACTCTGGGTAGTTCCCAAGTTCGTGGTTTGTGAAAGTTTTTCTGTCGTCCCTTTTAATTAGCGACACACTTGTATGCAATTGCCAATGAAAATTCCAGGGGATACTCATCAATAGTCATAAGCAGTGAATAATCCCCGCCCACGTTTGGGGACCCCGGAGCTTATACATATATATATATATCTATCACTGTCCCTTGGGTCCTTTTGCCAGGAACTGCAGCGCTCTTGATGTCGGTTCCTTAATCCCCTGCGGCAGAACCAAGCCGCTTAAATAAACATCGAAACTCTTTCCCTGCTGCAAAGACACGTGGGGACGAACTCGCGTGCTGTTATTTTTCCATTTTTATTGCCATCCTTTAAATCATGAGGACTTTCTCAATCGGCAGGCACAGATCTACGCGTTTCAGGTTCTCACAACCCTTTTACACGATCAACCTGGCTTTTGACCAATTACATGATTAAATACAAAAATACCATGACATAATTTCCTGTTTGGTTTTTTTGTGGCCCCTAAGCCTTATGGAGGATGTAGTTATTTAACATTTAGTATAAAATCATACATTTTAAGTAGAAGCTTTGCACAAAATGAAATGCTATTAGCGAAAATAATTAGTCAGCCCAATCCCATCACCAGTGTTAATTACAGTCTTGTAATTTTAACCAATTTCTCGTTATTTTTGCAGCAGGCCATTTCACCTCATGTGCCTTGTACACGAGAAGAAGTCTCAATAAAGTTTTCTTTCACTTTATCCTTTCTTTTTCGTTCCTTTCGTTTGGGTGCAATGTTCACAGGATAATTAATTCAAAAGTGACTCATATATACATGTTGGATACCCTCTGGTGGGGTTTCACTGTCCATATGTCCCTTTTTGCTTGTACTTTCTTTTTGATGTTCTATTTACAAGTTCCATTATTTTCCTCCTCTTCTTTCTGTATTTCATTTGGTAAATGTGCTGCTAGTTCCTTTATTGGATTTCATTTCTTTATTTCTTGTGTGTACTTGTTGATTAGATCATTATTTTTCAGTTCTTAATTTTCTTTTATTCCACTGTTATCTTATTTTGTGAATGTCTGCTCTTCTGTTATAAATGAATATACAGTTCTTCTAACTGATTGAGACCAAATGGGTGCATTTTTCTTAATTTCAGAATATAGCGTGACTCTTTCATCCGTAACTGTTTTTCTCGATCACCACATCTTTCTTTTTTTGGAACAGTATCAATCCCATAGAACCGCAGTTGTTTCCAGTCACCATCATGGTGACGCTTCATGTGCTTTGCAACTGCATTAGCGCGATCCTTGTGTATTGTGGCACTTATATGCTCCAAAATTCGTTTTTTTCAGCTCGCAGGTGGTGCTGCCCACATACATTAGTGGACATGGACATTCCACTATGTACACTGTATATTGCGTCTTTCACAATATCAGTTGCCGGATTTCCCAAACTCTGTTATCCCTCATTTTGATCTCTTTTGTTGGTTTGGCAATTTGGCAGGCTTTGCACATGTGGCATTTCACGAACCCTTCGGTTTTGAGCCATGTTCCTTTCTTCTTTTTTGGTTTAAAGTGACTGTGAATCAAATGATCCTTAAGATTCCTCGCTCTTCTGTAGTTCACTGTTGGATGTTTACCCACTACTTATTTTACTGTTTCGTCCAATTGTAATATTTTCCAGTTTCTTCTTAGAATCCCCATTATTTGTTTGCTTTCTAGTGAGTAATCCATTATCAGACAAATATGATCTTGTTCAGATGTCACTTTTTTCTGTTTACTGCTTAGGCACTCCTCTCTGTATTTGTTGTTTGTCCTTTCCCAACATTTTTGCACTATCTTCTTACTATATTTTCTTTTTCCGAAGCGTTCTGCTGTATGAGCTCCATGTTTCGTCCATTTGGTTTCTTCACTGCAAATTTGCCTAATTCTCAAGAATTCCCCGTAGGGGATGCTTGAAATAAGCGATTCTTGATGGAAACTGGTTGCCTCCAAGGTTGCTTTGGTGGCTGTGTTTTTTCTGTGCAAAGTTGTATGGATCTGGTGTTTTTTTTATGTAGATTTCTGTATCCAAGAAGACAACCCGTTCTTTGCTGATCTCATAGGTGAATTTTAATTGGGCTACACTGTTGTTCATCACATCAGAATACTCTTGGATATCCTCTACTGTCCTGTTCCAGATGATCAGCAAATCGCCGATAAACCTTTTCCAGCTTATGACTTTATTTAGAAATCTGTCATTTTCCGTATTCCATGCAACTTCCCTCTCCCAGTATCCCATTGCAAGACACGCGTAACTGGGGCTAAAAGAAAACTCCATCGCGGTTCCGTTCTTTTGACGATACACTTCATCGCCGAAGAAGATGATGTTTTTGTTTAGGCAAATTTCTATCATGTGTCCCAGCATGTTGTTGTGATCTTTATACTCCAGATTTCGCTCTTGTAGAAAGAAGTTGCATGCCTCAAGGCCGAAGTCATTCCCTATGGTGGTGTAAAGGGATATGACATCCATCATTACTAGCTGGTATGACTCCTGCCAGAGTGTATTTTGCAGCAGTCTCAAGATGTCTGTAGTGTCCTGTATATAAGAACTCAATTGGGTGACATACGGTCTTAAAAAAAAATCAATAAAGTTTGCCATGGGCTCAAGTAAGGAACCTTTTGCAGATAGGATCGGTTGTCCTGGTGGTTTCTTTTGGTCCATATGAAGTTTAGGCTGAAAATATACAGTTGCCGTTACGGGATGATTCACCGTTAAATATTTTCTTTCTTCTTCATTTATTTGGCCATTGTTTATCCATTCTAAAAGTTTCATATCCACTAGTTCCTTTATTTCCATGGTCGGGTTCTTTTTCAACTTTTCATAATAGGCATTGTTCCACAGCTGGCGATGTGCCTCCAGGACATGGGCTGCTTTTTCTAAGATGACGACGTTCCTGCCCTTATCTGCCATTTTGATTTCAATTTGTGGATCATTCATTAAAATTGTAAGGGCGTCTCTTTCCTGTTTGGATAAATTGTCCTTGAACTTCCGACCTTTCAATTTGATCTATTTTGTTTCCTGCTGTAATTTGTGGATAGAATCGTGACTTTGGCTTCATACCACTCAGACCACTCCCCTTCTGCTCACAGGCTTCCGCCAGGAGTATCTCTTCACCTTCAGCAACATCCAAATTTAGAACTGTTAGATAACTTTCAGAGTCCTTGGCTTGTAATCCATTAGTATTTACATTTTCATGTGTCCTTGAGGGTTTCGTTGATTTTTGCTTTTCCAAAAAGAACTTGGCTAATTTGATTTTCCTGGCGTAGAGATATAGATCTATCCGCACTTGTGCCATATCCATCCTTCTCGTTGGACAGTAGTTGATTCCTTTCTTTAAACTACAAAGAAACCAAAACGAAGGGGAAAAAGGCGCAAATGCAGGTACGTAGAAGATCTGAACAGAAACAAGGAGCATGCGCCTGAAGAGGAAATAACTGAGGAACTGCAGGTGGTGAACTAATCGAACAGAACCATGTCAGAAAATGAAATCAAACCCCTGGCGACGTCGAGGCACTCTCCTTCACCTCGTCGTAGGTCGACGTCGAAGAGTTTGCAGACGTCAAGGAGGCATGAAGAACATTCAATGTCGAGGGCTGCTCATCGCTCGACGTCGAGATCACCATACCATCGAAGGCAGTCGATGTCTATATCATCTCGACGTCATGACAGATCGACGTCGAGATCTTCTTTGCAGAGAGTGGTTTCGCCGCTGAGGACTGAGCGCATATCGACGTCGAGGGAGAAACATTTGTCGACGTCGAGGCCATCGACGTCTAGGGACAAAGAACCTGCTGTGACATCTAAGGAAGTTGCTGCGGTGCCTCATTCTCCCGCTGGCTCTTCCTCTCCAGGTCTACACATTGTCCAGGTTTCACAGGAGGGCTCTCCGGTGGTTGATGAAGAACCTCGACGCAAGACAGCTAGGCTCCTTGGCAGCCCAGGATTGGACTATTCCATAACCTACTCGCCTTGTCACCAATCAAGATCTCCGTTTCAGACTCCTCGAAGGTCTCCTCAGGTGTCTCCTAGAAGATCAAGATCTCCTACGGCTCTGTCTTCTAGAGGAAGAACCCCTCACTGGTCACGCTCTCCGCATCCACATAAAAGGCATAAACGGGATAGATCTCATTTTTTCCACTCTTCACCAAAGAGAAGGCGACTAAGATCTCCTACCTGGTCGACTTCTTCTACTAGAACGTCAATGAGGAATTACACTCCAACGTGTACATCTACTCCTCCCTCAAGAGTTTCACCTATTGACTATTTAACTACCTTCAATGCGGTATTGTGTTGAGGAGCAAATAAGCTGCATATAACTATGTCTGTGCCTACGGTTTCGGCCTCAGTAATATTCGAAACCCTGCATCCCCTTACCTCATCTAGACCGCTGCTACCTTTGGTCCCTGGTATTCTTGATCTTACCAAACAGACCTTTTTAACACCTGCAGCTGTGGGTTCCGTACCATTAAGGATAGCCAAAAAATATAAGGCCCCAGATCAGGATCCATTATTCCTACGCTCTGACCCACCTCCAGATTCCATCATAGTGGCAGCGGCTAGAAAGACTCAGTTAACCATGTCTTCCTCTTCATCTCCTCCTGACAGAGACAGTGAATTAATGGATTCCATGGGCAGGAAGATGTGCAGCACATCACCTTCGTTCATGAAGGTCGCCCCTGCCTCCGCTTTGCTGATAAACTCCCTAAAGAAGACCAATAGGATTATAAAGAAATCTTGCAAGAAGGGGGTCTTGTTGCAAATCAAATGATCAGTGCATCCGTGGATTCTGCTGATCTAGCTGCCCACGGATATGCGCATGGTATCTGTTCGAAGCGTTCCGCATGGCTCAGATTAACTGGTCTCAAACCGAAAGTGCAGCGCAAGATCACAAACCTTCCGTTCAATGGCTCTTCCCTCTTCGGTCCTCATGCTGACGAAGAGATGGTGAAAATGAAGGCTGATTTAGATACAGTTAAAGCTGTGGGTTTAGAAAAAAAGAAAGATTTTTGTCTGTGTTTTCGTTCGGGTGATAAACGCCAGTTCCAACAAAAGGGTCAGTCGCCCCAATGGTCGTCACAGGGTAATCAGCAACAACAAAGATCCCATTTTCATCAAAGACGACCAGGAAGAGGAAGAGGAAGAGGCAACAACAGACAGCAGACCTCTACCGCAAAACAACAACCAAAACCATGAAGGGACGCTTCCTCTCAACGTGTTGTCCACTCCGGTAGGAGGAAGTATTGCTGGCTTTGTGGAGAAGTGGAACAATATAACAAACGACAAGTGGGTATTAAATGTTGTAAGGCTTCTGAAGAGTTCCACTCCATCTCTGCTTCAGTCGTATCTGTGGTACAGCCTCAAGATATTGAGCTCTCTGGGGCTAAGAGTAAATTACAAGAAATCGATTCTCAATCCCACTCAAAAAATTCACTACCTCGGTTCATCTATGGACACTGTGGAAGCGTGTGCCCTTCGGAGGAGAGGTTTACATGTATCAAGATGAAGTCTTGAGATCTGCTTCGATCTCTCCATCCTTCGGTCAGACAGGTGTCTTCTCTCCTAGGGTCCATGGCCTCTTGTATCTTCATAGTACCCAACGCCCGGTTACACATGCGTCCCCTTCAACAAACTCTGGAGGACCAATGGACACAGGCCTAAGAAGCTGGGAGGATCGCATAACTCTTCCCTAGTCTGCCAAAAACTCCATCAAATGGTGGATGAAGAGGTCACACCTGATGACAGGTGTTCCTTTTCTCCAAGAGACTCCGACTCAAACCATCGTCACAGACTCTTCCCTGCAGGGCTGGGGTGCTCATGTGGATCATCTTCAAGTGCAAGGCCTGTGGACGGACACGGAAAAAGGTTACCATATCAATATTCTGGAACTAAGAGCTGTTCACTTGGCTCTCAAATCCTTCTTCCCATCTCTGAGGTCCAACTCCCTCTTGATTCAGACGGACAACACTAACCACAATGTTTTATCTAAACAAGCAGGGAGGCACCAGATCCAGAGTTCTGTCCCAGGAGGCACAAACGATTTGGAAATGGTTACTCGCCAGAAATCTGACCATCAAGGCAGTCCGTGTTTCAGGTGTCTTAAACGTCCAAGCGGACTTTTTAGTCTACTGTCCAGGAGTCAGGGGAGAGTGTTTCATCCCTGCCTCCCCTCGCTGAGGTTAACAGCATGGCTCCTGAACTCTTGCAATATGGGCATTTAGACTTGCCAGCGGACTGTATGTCTATCCTGAAGGAAGGCAAAAGACCTTCTCCCAGAGCTTCCTACGCTTTTAAATGGAAGCGTTTCTATATATGCTGCTTGAATAATGGACATGACCCGATTAAAGGGCAGGAACAGGTTATTCTGCCATATCTATTGCATCTAGCTAAGTGGGGTCTACAATTCTCTTCTATTAAGGTACACTTAGCTGGTATAACAGCGTACAGAAAGTCTCCTATGCAAGGCTCCTTTTTTAAGATGCCTGTAGTAAAAGATTTCTTAGAAGGATTAAAGAAGGTGTTTCCACCAGTGTGAGCTCCTTTTCCCTCTTGGGAGCTCAATGTAGTCCTTACCAAGTTAATGGGAGCACCATCTGAACCTATACACAAATCTTCCTCACAACATCTGTCTTGGAAAGTGTCTTTCTTGGTGACAATTACTTCAGCTCGTAGAGTTAGCGAGCTACAAGCTTTATGCTCTAAGGAACCTTACACGGTTTTTCATGCAAACAGGGTAGTTCTTAGAACTCATATTACTTTTCTGCTGAAAGTGGTATCTGATGTCCACATCAACCAAGGAATCACTTTACCCACTTTCTTCCCTAATCCTTAAACTCCACCTGAAAGAGCATTACATTCCTTAGACCTTAAGAGAGTGTTGAAGTTATATTTGGACATAACTAAGGATATCAGAAAGACAGACCGATTATTTGTTAATTATGATCCCATCAATACTGGTTTAGCAGCCTCTAAGCGTTCCATCTCAAGATGGATAGTCTCTTGTATTTCCTTGGCTAATCAGTTAGTGAATAAATCTATTCAGGGGAGACCTAAAGCGCATTCGACAAGGGGAAAGGCTTCTACCACGACCCTACTTAGAAATATCCCCATAGCCGAGATTTGCAAAGCAGCTACATGGCGATCTGTTCATACTTTTTCTCGTCATTACTGCTTAGATTCAGACACTCCGGCAGATGCTCAAGTAGGTCAAGCATCTCTGAGAAATCTGTTTGGTTAGTGAATGGTGGCATCTGTTTTTAATTGTTGTATTCCTTGTGCTATATTGCTCATCCGCCAAGTGTGGCGTATGGGCTTGCTATTCTATTCACTGCTTATGACTATTGATGAGTATCCCCTGGAAGAGAAGGATAAGTTACCTGTAATCCTAGTTCTCTTCCAGGAGTATAACTCCTCAAAGTCATAAGCACCCTCCCCTCCTCCCCGGATGAGCAAAGTGGGTACAAGATTTTTTCAAGTTGGAATATATGCCTTTGCAAAAATAAGTGACCTAACTGTCACCTGTGGTGCATGCTGGGAGCAGAGGGCTCTCTGAGGTTCTTAAAGGCGAAGGGCCTAGTTTCTGATGATTCTTAAAGGCAAGGTGCCAGTTATCTTTTCTGTCTCAGGACAGTTATTCCTATGCAGCCTATGGGCCAAACTACCTGCAATTACTTGATTTTTTTCCTTGTTCTGGAAAATAAAAGATCCTTGTATGAAGCCATTTGGGTGTATGGTCTCTATTACAAGTAGTCTTAAATGTTCTTTATTACTACAAGTATTGCTGAATTCTTTTCTGGCTGTTTGTCCCTATTTTGGTTAGAGTTCTCATTTTGGGCTGCATAGTTACAAATATGTGCATTCATACATATTTAGGTGTATAGTTTTAAAAGTTTACAAACTTGAATTTCTGAGCATACACCTGTATATGTTTGTACATATATGTTTCTATATATATATATCTGTTTTGTGTGTGTGTGTGTGTGTGTGTGTATATATATATATATATATATATATATATATATATATATATATATATATATATATATATATATATATATATATATATATATATATATATAAAGCTCCGATGTCTGTCATATCTCCCTTCACTCACGGCTGGGTGCTGCTTCGCAGTGACAGACTCTGCGTGGGATTAACCTCCAATGCTCTCTCGCACAAAGATGCACAGCACTCGCAGGAACGTTATTAACCCGGTAAGTTTATTGGGTTAATGCTGCATCACAATATATATATATGCTATTTTTTGTATGAGACAATTATTTCATGCAATTTGATTGAAGAATTACATTATGCATTGAAACTGTTATTAATTTGGTTTTAACCATATTCTATGTAAGGACTTACCAACGACACATGTTAGTTGGAAATATTTCTTCTATGTCTATTTATGGTTGCACTGCACTTGCACTTTAAAAAGCGTAGCAAAAAGTCAATGAGTTGTCATGTGATCAAGGAAGGGATCTCCCGAAACGCGTTATGGCGGCATTGGCAAAATAAAATAATGCACTTACCAAACTGGGTCCACGCTTGTCTGTTCGTTTGGATCAGAAGTTGAAGGCGAGTTGGAGTGATTTATACCGGATTGACTCTCTCCGGTTTGTGGACCCCTTTCTGTATTGAGGCTTTGTTCAAGACGAGTCTTGCCTTGGTGTTTCCTGTTGACGGCATCGCAGGTGCGTGGTGTTCTTCGGCGGGGACCCCCGGGGCACTTTTGGAAGACTTCCGGGCAAACGGAATAGTAATGAAGCCCCCTGCAAGCTGACAAGCAAGGAGCATGTAGACGGTGTATACTGTGGCCAACTGCGAGACGTCTGGACCTTCGGTGGAGCCAGGAGCGGGCTCATCGTTGAAGGGGAGTTTGCAGCGAGACCACGGGAGTTACGTAAAGGTACGGCATCTATCAAGCAGTGCGCAGGTCGGAAAGTGTGCAGCGCGGTATTGCGGGTCTCCCGGTATTACTGGTGGAGAGGCAATTTGGGCGCAAACGAATTTCATTAGCCAAATATGTCCGCAGATACAGCTTCAAAAGTGAAATGAAGCTGTATCGTTTCTGGACCTACAAATGAGATTTTCCCAATTTTTATGTTCGATAATAACTACGGCAACAATGTGAGCGCCGATAAGGCGACAGTAAAGAAGGACTATAAATAAAGTGTAAAACCTTCATGGACAGAATAAATCGAATGGTGCAATAATGTATATGCAACTAAGAAAGAAGGAATCCAAAATGATTAGTAGTTTGTACTCTGAACAGCACGTTTGACACGTAAGATTGATGAGATGTCAGTATGTCTTTAGCAGTTAGTCATAGCTACCATAAAAAAGTTATAGAGCTCAAGAAGTTCATTCCCTCAAAAACGATTAACATTTCTCAATAATGGTGGCAGTACTTTTCTCCGATGGCAACATTTGCAAGTTATTTAAAGAATATCGAAACAGGTTTAACCACCAGATAGCCATTCAAAGATGGCCGCTCTGTTTTAAGCTAGCAGTATAATATAAACTTCTGGGTTTTAAACTATAAGTAGCCTCCAGACAATGACGGCCAACGCGAACAAGAATTGCAAAATCTCACGCAATCACGCTGTTTTCAGAAGAAATTGTTCCGGTTACTTTGAGAGTAAAAGTAAGTGCAAAGTCTTTTTCCCCATTTATAACCTCCGTCAAGTTGCTAGACAGTAATTAATGTCAGCCTGTTGAGGTTAAAGAAAAAAAATCGGGTGTCTAAACTAACAAGACGATATTCACAGTAAGGTCTGCTAAACATTTGAGCCAAGTACTGAAGCACTTCTAATTCGGGTGCTCGGTATTTAGTCTATCGTTACGAAGCAACATTTTTTTGACTATACAGGGAATAGTGTGTAATATACACAAGTGACAACGTATCGATAAGCATACAGTTTCGCTGTATGCAAAGTCACGATAGAAAAATATAGAAAAATGTAGCTATTGCTTAGCATGACGTGATTTGACTGGCAACCAGCAGTATAAATTAATGACTTCTGGACTTGCATGTTAAGTCACGCTAGAGAAATGCAGCTATTGCTCAACATGACGTGATTTGATTGCCAACTAGTAGCATCAATTAAAGACTGCAGTAAATAAAGGCCGTTTCAGTAATATCTCGTCTTTATCAAATGAATATGTCATAGGAAGATCAGTAATTGGAGCCTCTGAAGTTAGTATTAATTCAAGAGGAACATATTGCTGTCTCCACAGATATTTATTCTAACTGCCAAAAAGGTGAAAAAGATCACTCAACCTTAAAGCCTGCGTGAGTCAGGCAATACCAGGTTAAGGTAAGAATTTTAAACGCATCAAAAATTAGGTAAAGAAAGGCTAGTAAAAAATAAGTAAAACAGCCTAGCATTAAACCCACCTGTAATAGAGATGAAGCCAACATAAAACATGGAATTTGCTCTCTCTATAGGTCTATTTTGGTGAAGACTAAGGCAGAATTTGGATTTTCAAAAAACACCAGTTCAAGAATTCAAATAGAACTGCCCAGGTATACAAGTATCAGCAAATACAATTGAAAATAACACAAGATATGACATTTAGCTTGCATTGTTCTTTTAAGACTCAGAACTGTCAATGATTTTGTTTCTTGTTTAGATTGTCTACTTTTGTATCATTCGAATATGTATCCTGAAGACAACTAGATAAAAGCAAGTTGCTAATGACATTGTATACTTTTGTATCATTCGAATATGTTTTCTGAAGACAACTAGATGAAAGCATGTTGCCATAGTTTATATAGCAAAAGACAATTGAATTTTCAGTTTTATATGAGGTGTGAAGGACGCGGGAGCTAAAAAATAAAAAAAATTTTGGTAGATTGAAATATGTATAAAGGATAACAATGTACACATTGTTTCTTTCACAGAGGGTCTCGTCTTTATTTTAAAGATTGGTTGTCCTGAAGATGGTCTTAAGGAGTCAACAAATATAAGACCGAAACGTCGACTTTATTGTCCATATCTTTTTTGGTTTTGATTAAATTTGAACAGTGACATCTCTTTTTGTTGTAACCTAGGAGTCGTTGTTAAAAAATTCTGAATAGATTGGACTGTAATACAGATGGATTAATGGATTGATTTATCTGATTTCTATTTATTTGTAATTTTTTGTATGATTCATTTTTAATGCTGAACAGTACCCTAAAATAATATAAAGAATCAATTTTCTATGAAACAAATTTCCTGTGTAGGTCTTTTATGTATCCAATGTAATTAATTCTTGAGTCTTTAATATTAAGACACTAAGAATTTTTAACAGATGCCAATTAGGTTGGATAGACCAAAATTTACAATAAGAAACCAGGTCTATATTCTGTGATTAATTTCTAATAAACAAATCCCCTTGCAGGCGCATTTGTTATCAACATATATTAGCCCAAGCTCGCAAGGTGTTATTGGGTCACCCACTTCTTTGGATTCAGTCTGAGGTAAGCATAAGTTTGAGTGTTGTGTAAATGGTACATGGCCTGGAGTATGCCAAAGGGTGCAAGGGTGCCTTTCTCTAGTATGTCACCCAGTTTTGAGATACCAATCATGTCCCATTTCTTAAAGCCTCTAAGCTTCCCTATCTCAGGTAGTCTCACCTCCTCCCATAGGGGGGTTTCTCTTGTAGGTTTAATAACCCATTTTATCTTTATCTCAGCTCCCTTCCATGATTCTATCCCCCTTGGGTAGCTGGTTGGAATCGGTTTGTACCTTTACCTCCGTATATATAATGTAGCTGCGTGTGGTTGCGGAACTGGAGCCTTTCAAGTGCATATGTGGGGTGATGTCTTGTAGTATGGTTCCATTCATTAATCACAACTAGATGGTCTGCTCAGTAGTAGGTTGTGAAAATGTTGTCTGGTATTTCACTATAAGTGTTTTGCAATATGTAGAGTAACTTGGGAAGTGTGATCATCTTATATATGGCGGCCCATTATCGTCACATCTTGACATCTTCTTTAAATTCTATTAGGACTCGCTTGATATTTTGGGTCAGTAGTGATATATAGGCCGAGGTAACGGAAACCTTCCTGGGTCACCTGTAAGCATCTCGGAAATTCCTGTGTCTCTATGGAGCTTCCCACTGGGTATAGGTTATATTTACTCCAGTTGATTAACCGCCACGGTTCCATCTGAGTGGAACAGGCCAAACTTCTCCCCTGCTAAAAAAAACCCTCATTAAACTCTGCCACTCTGGCTAGCTATCGGCTGATCTCACTTCTCCCGGCTGTAAAATAAATTGATACTTGTATAGCGCACTACTCACCCGCAAAGGTCTCAAGGCGCTTGTACGAATACCGCTGTGGAACCCATCCTGGCTTTCCCTGTGAGGCGTCCACTCCTGGGCAACCCCCAAGGTGGAGGCCAGGCATCCTTAGCGTTGTGGGGGCCATTGTGGAGATTAAGCAAGCTATTGCCCAGAGTTGCAGAGTGGGACTCCATGATTGGAATAGGCACCGAGGCGAGAATTATCAGGTCCGTGGAATTTTTGAGCCCAAGACCCGCCGAGGCGGGGAATTGAATCCTGGTCCCGGGCTAGACCTCTGCTTCAGGGTCTGCCGCTCTAATCATTGAGCGAAGGTGTGTGAGCAAGCAGCCCATAAACAGCTATCTGAGTTTGTTGAGACTTCTGGCGCTTTACACCCAGCCCAGTCGGGCTGTAGGGCCTCCTATAGTACAGAGACAGCCCTGGTTGAGATGGCAGAGGCTATTAGATAGGTCCTAGATTCCGGCGGCTGAGCGGCCCTGATTATACTGGACCTGTCTGCCACGTTTGACACGGTACCACATCGCCAACTTTTGGCCAGTTTGTCTAATATCGGAATCACCGGCTTGGTGTGGGATTGGATTAAATCTTTCTTGGCGAACAGAACACAGCAAGTGTGGCTGCCTCCCTTCTCTTCCACACCGAGAAGTGTAACTACGGGCGTCACCCAGGGCTCTACCCAGAGCCCTCTTCTTTTTAAAGTTTATGTGACGCCGCTTATTTATCTGCCAGAGGAGCTGGGTGCTAAGATCATAGCGTACGCTGATGATACCCAGCTTCTCTTCACTTGGAAGAAAAACGATTTATCCCCTAATTTAGCTAAAAATTGTCTTGCTGAAGCCTTTAAAAGGCTAGCGCAGGCCCAACTTAAATGCAATGAGGATAAGTCCGAGGTTTTCCTCTGTGGGGCTTTCCCACCGCATTTTAGGGATGCCATTTGGCCTGAGGGTTACCCTTGCCCTAGTCAATGGGGTGCCCTGTAAAAAAAACCTGGGGATATGGTTCATTGAGGACCTCCGCTTCCTACCACAGATTAAAAAATTGGCTGGAATGTGCTTTGGCACACTGAAACAACTCAAGAAATTTCTACCATGCTGCCTAAGGCTGCTAAGGAAATTGTGAACCGCGCTCTCATTCTTTCGCGATTGGACTATGCCAATGCATTATACATTGGCCTCCCTGAGTACCAGTTAAAATAGCATCAGACCATACAGAATGCGACTGTCAGAGCATTTCTAGGCATTTCCGGGAGGACTAGCACCAAGCAACTTCTTAGGGATCTACACTGGCTCCCGGTGGATCAGCGTGTTCTGTTCAAGGCTCTCACTATTGCTCACGGTGCCATATATAAATCGGGGCCCACGTATCTTAGGAGAAGCTTTGATTTCTGTGTGCCTCTTAGACATCTTCGCTCCAGTGGGCAAAGCCTGGCTGTTATCCTTCACTACTGCCTTGCTAGAGCGGGAGGTAGCTCCCTTTCTGTTAAGGTGGCTAAGGCCTGGAATGCCCTGCCCCATGAGCTTCGGAACACCCATGATCTTAGGCTGTTTAAAAAGCAGTTAAAACGTTACTTTTCAATTAACCAATCAACCTTGGCCCTCGCCTCCAGCAAACTGGCTTTTGCACCTGGACGCCTTTGAGTATTCGTGCGCGCTGTAAATAGAGGTTAACATAACAAATATTTGCAACATTTTGTGGCTTTGAGGGTTAGGATAAATTACCAGGATGGGATCGGGGCCAGCGGAGCTGCGGAGGAACGTACTATCTGGGCATTTTGTTGGCCACGCCCCAACACTGGAAATATTTGACTCTCCATCTCTGGTACCTCTATTGACATCTCAACTTTCTCAACCACCTCCTCTGCCTAATCCTATGACACCTTCAAAACCCTATACTCAAGATTCCCATATCCAGCAACACCTACAGGGGCTCAGTTCTGCGTTCTTTAAAACCACCCTTGACACCAGTCTCTGTACAGGACGGAGGTCCGCAACATCTCTACCTCGCTCAAGATCTCACTACAGCTCAAGATCAAAGTCTCATCATCATGTCGTTCCCATGGTTCGAGACATTTCTGCTCCTCCACATGTTCATCTTGATGCAGTTGTCTATTTGATCATTCTCCCCTATTTCATGGTTATATTTTACATCTAGAAACAGAAGGGATTCAAAGCTTTTACTGAGTTTCTATCTGCATGAATCGCTGGTTGGTGATATAAATACTTTTCAAAATGGTCTTGTCAGGGTGCTAAAAAGCTGAACATAACCCTACTGGCAGCAACACTATCCACCTCAGTAATTATTGAAATGCCTCACCAAAAAAACTCTTTAAGGACTTTTCTGCTATTAGTTCCAGACCTCCTGGAACCAGGAACTGAACTTTTCCTGTTGCCACCTTCTGCTAAAGCAGCATTTACTACGCTTCAAAAGATGTACAGGCCACCTGAGCAAGACCCATTATTCCTCATGCTGGATTCTTCATCTGACTTGATGATTATCTCAATGGCAAAGAGAAATGACACCACCACTTCCTGGTCCAGTGCCCCTCCTGACAAAGAGTGCAAGAATGTAGACTTGGTGGGAAGAATAGTGTGTGGTATTTCAGCCATGACGATGAAGATGGCAATTGCCACAGCCCTCTTTGGCAGGAATGACTAGTGTGAGGAAATGGAATGCATTATATAGTGTAGTTCTGCAACCTCACTGTGTAATACACTCACCATCCCTTTTAGGACCGGTAGGTTTCGTTTGTCCCTGGGTAACGTAGCTCTGAGCAGCAAGATTTATCCAAAAGAATATGTGTAAAGCATTCAAAGAGCACCAAAGCAATTTAGGACGAAATCAACAAGACATTAAAACAAATCCAACACCTGTCAATAAAAATAGAATGTATTTTTAGACACCACAACGAAAAAGATCTACTACAGTGTTTGGGAGATATATAATTTACAAGTTATAGTAAACCAAAGCATTTCTCTCAATCGTGAACAAGCTGTGGCAAATTCTATAAGTGACACCTTTTCAACAAAAAGATATGGGCTAGGTATATTGCTGTTACTTAGAGTGACTTTAGGTGACTAACTCCATTAGGTAGCCATTCAGGGGGGCCAGCAAGGTCCTCAGAAAAAGTTAACACAGCAGGCGGAGCAGTCTTCAGCATTTCCAGGCACTTTCTCCCGTTTGGAATGGTTTCCTATGGAAGTGGTCCTGAAGCAAGATATAAAGGATGCTGAAGATGCTCTAGGATTCTGTGGATGTGATTTGGGCAATGGGGGTATTCCTGCGGCTACTCCTCAGTCCACAGTGTGGTGGTCCTGGTCACGGAGTCGAAATCCCTCAAAGTCCTCTTGGTGGTGGTAAAAGTCCAGTTGCCACTGGACTACCTTCTTCAATTAGGTGTACGGACGTTAAAAGAGGCAGTTTTTCAATTATACTTGTTGGACACGGTGAAGCACATGGCCAACTTTGCTAAGTTCATTTACTCTGCGCGAAAAGCACTAATGGACAAGACAACCATGGCAACCATGGCATAAAGTGACTTTTTACCTGGGGGAAGCTTTCATGTAGCATATGCTTTCAAAATATACATTGTTTTACTAAATTTTAAAGACTTTTTTTCTTTATAATGATTGCTTTTATTTATACTAATTGCTATCTTTTGTATTGATTTTTATTAATCATTCAAATAAACGATGTCTTGCACACTGAACTACCAGTCACCCAGGGTAAACAACCTTTACAACAAAACTTTGAAAACGCACTACCATTACGATGCAACTTTTACAACTCAAACCATTACAACGCATTGCGCTGGGGGGCGCTCTAGGATAGGGAATATGTTTAATTTACTATCCAACACCTTCCCTACTATCCACGGGGACTGGAGTTGGAATAGTAAATTAAACTATTCACTATCCAGCGCCCCAAAGCACTATGCGTTGTAAAGGCATGCGTTGTAAAAACCACGTTGTAAAGGCATGCGTGGTAAAAGCATGCGTTGTAACGTCTTACATCCGTCACCCAGTATTGCAGTCACAGTTAAACCCTTCCTTCGGTGAAAACGCTGCTTCTGGCCGACCAAGAAGCACTGCAACAACTTTCCTGGATTCAGCTTTGAGTGTCAGGCCGTGGTCTCTCGTGCTGCATGGCAGCGATTGGAGGCGGTCTGAAGATTCTGGGCTACCAACTTGCCCCAGCAGACTTCTTAGTTGTTATGACCCTGTGCTGTGAACAAGAGGTCAGCCAACTGACCCTTGGAGTCTCCTTGCTTTGGCGACTTCTTCACAACCAGGACACTGCAGTCACAGTCCTCATTGTTCAGCAGGTGTAGTCCATGCCGGTGCAGCCTTTCTTTGCCAGTTCCACAGCAGGACAGTACTTCTTTCGTACAGTCGAGTTTTGGGTGCCATGAGTGCTCTATTTGTGCTCAGAAAGTTCCCTCAGGGTGGATGAATGTTGTGAAGTGTGGCATCTGGTTATCCCAAGATGTGCCATTTTCTCTAATCCCAACGAGGCAGAACCCCTTTCTCAATGTTGGGTGTGGCTACCAAGGGGGCTACATGCCCCCGGAGAACCGGTCAGTCAACTGGTTTCCCTTCTCATTCCTGACACTGGCTATTCTGCCTAAGCAATGGGGCTACCCCTCTCTGAAGTGTTTAAATAAAAATTGGTTCTGTCCGGTAACAACACAAATGATTTGCAAATGCTATTCAATGCACTTTACAACACGAAAAGAACCCCCCTTTCCCCTTACGAAGGCAAAATAAAATAAAATCAGGTTCTTGCAATAAATGAAACCATCAGATGGTTTGCAGCCGGCATACGAGCAACCGCGCAACTCAGTGTGAAACGCGCCTTAAAGTTTCACACTGCGACTTGTACACAGCTCCTGATTTAGAGGACTTGGTGCCAAATTCCGATCCAGGCAAATTGAACTTACTTGGATCTTAGGTCTGTCGTATCTTGTATATACTGTCTTGAAAAGACCCGCCGTGACCTTAGACACTGGCGCCGAAGGGTCGAAACGTCAACATTTCTTCACAGGCCCAACAATTCCAGAATTCTAGCGAATTGAAAGAAATATATAGGATTCTGTAAAATCGTAGCAGTGGATGGCCTTCAGGGAATACATTTGTATATATTTGTATATATTGATTGTATTGGAATACATCATTATTGTACATATTGTGTTTTTTATCACAAGAACCCAATTCACTATTGTCACTTTGTTGCACTTGAATAATTGTGTTGACAGTCATTGTATTAATTGTATAGAGTATTTTTTGAATGAATATATAAAAATACAAGTCAAATACAGGTCTTCTTTTCATTTATTGCAAGAACCTGATTTTCTTTTCTTTTGCCTTCATCAGGGGGAAGGGGGGTTCTTTTCGTGTTGTAAAGTGCATTGAATAGCATTTGCAAATCATTTGTGTTGTTACCGACAGAACCAATTTTTATTTAACCATTAATTACCCAGGTTCTGAGGGACACAGGGTCACCCCCGTTTTCTTAAACCTCTCTGAAGTGTTGCCTGTTTTCTCTTCAAATGCGGCTTCAGCTTTGAAGCTCGTGTTTAGGTCCAACACCCATGTGTGCTCCTGCCGGAGCTAGGTAACACCTCTCTCCAGTGCAGGCCCCTATTGTGTCCTTTCCTCTGAGTCATCTCCTTAGGAGGGCAGAAAGCTGTCTCTGGCTCCAGCTCCTTGTGGACCCGCTAAGGGCACAGGAGAAAGGCAACAAAGTGGCAACTTTGTAAAAGTTGCACACTATCAGTTGTTACATTAATTTTAAATTGAGAATCAAGTCTTTCTTAATGTAAAGAGTTGTTTAATACCTCGGCATATCAAATTTGGTTGCACCATTGAGGAGCTAGCACAGCTGAGGGGTAAGTGTGTAACCCTGTACTTGCCAATGGGGGGGCAAAACCTTTCTGTGGTATAAACATCAGTTTCGTATTTTTACTGCCAGTACAGTTAAAAAACATGTTTTGGTCTTGCAATATTGCTCACCCTGTCTTAAAGCTGGGTAGGCCTGCCAAAGGGGTGGGTTACACATATTGCAGAGGGAGGATTGACTTAGCAAATGCTTTAAAGAGCAAAGGCGGGCTCGCAGTTGAAAACTGCGCTTTCAGTCTGCAATGGAGGACTGGGATATTCTTTTTACCCGTGTCACACACCCTTGGTAACTTGCATGCCCCTGGTACCCTATCTAAGGGACTTCCAGATGAGTTAGCCTATGCCAATTGGATATCCCCAATGCAACATACAAGGATTTGGGGCAGGGCACTGACCCAGAGGTCTGGTTAGCAGACCTCAGTACACTCTGAGTCAATAAACTAGTAGCATTTGTCTTATAGCTTGTTGTGACACTAGGACACCACTTCTTTGCCCTGGTTACAAGAGTGAGAGCAGGTCCAGTCTTCTTAGCTCGTCTCAGCTCTCCGGCTACAGGTTCAGTCCTTTTCTGATCTTCCACAGGTCCAGTAGTGTTCTGAAGTATGTGCCTGGAGATGCCACATTTATGCCTGGCACAAGCTATTGGGTGGAAATGACCCATTGGGACATCCTAACGAGTGGGGTAAAGGTTTCTGGTGCTAATCCTATCCACTTGGGGCATGTTCAAGGTTGTGAAAGTCTTTGCCCCCCACTAAACTTGAGCTCTGAGGGTGGGGTTTGGGTGGGGGGAGTGTAATATGGTAATCCCAGTGTCCACCCACATCTAACACTAAAATACAGTTTTCAGTAGTCCCTGTGCCTCTAACAAACTGAGAGACCAAAGTCTTGTAGGGCAAAGCTGAGCTTTCAGTAACCAGACAGTTGATGTACACAAATGGTTTTGGCATCTGTTTCCCTCATTTGAAGTGTGCCTTGAGAAACTCCAGCAGGCCTGTCAAGCAGGTCTTGATACTGTAATGTCAAAAGAGGCCCACTGTGATTGTGGGCTTGACTGGCTTGGGAAGACATCAGCTGGATCCTGGCCAAATGTCATCTGACGTTGGCCCGTGACATGGGAGATGTCTTTGAATTGTGCCTCAAGTGCCATGTGAAAAGCCCTGTTACAGTAGAAGGGTAAACCCATTAAAGTCACTGGGACCTGGGTGCAATGTGAAACAATAGGAAAGGGGTCCCAGTACATAGTGTTACATCAAAAACAATACAGACATATATAGACATATATATATATATATATATATATATATATATATATATATATATATACACAAATACAAAAGTATTTACTTAGTTGGCACACTGTTGTTTAATCACAATGTGTATAGGGATACATTATATCATACAACTACTACATTTCTTACTGGAATAACATTGGTGCCCCAGGAAGTGAAAGAGTAGGAAAAAGTGAATGTGAGAGGAAGGTTCGTGCAAGGTTCTGATAAATACACAATGCTGCTCATTAGCTAAAGGTTTATATATTAATCGGCGCTAGCTTCAACACAGAGCCAGCAAAACAAGAAAAGAACAGCCAATGTTCAAAACACATTTCAGCGAAACTATGCTGCATGCGCATTATACAAATATCCTCAGTATGGGTGGCGCAAGCTGTTAGGGGGATAGGTTGTCGACGTTTCGACCCCAAATGTAACGTTAGGTGTCCATGAAACCTTAAAGCGGGGTCTTCATCAGGATGGTGGGGTGTAGGTGAAGGGGCCTGGTTACCTAGAAAAATGACATACAGTGAGTGGCCGAGTCTAAAATGAGCAAAGTGAAATTTAAAATGCAGCGAGTGCCAGAGGCATTTACTGTGAAAGAGAAATCAAAGGTTGGGCCGTCCGGCTCCAATCCGGAGAGAATCAAGAAGTAATTCTGCAAGATATTAAAGCAACAGAGGGCAGGTTTAAGCTCCAGAAAAAAACATATCTAGTGCAGAGCAACTGATATATATGAAACAGATAGCGGTAGTAAATATACACTCACAGGGATCAAGGCTGAGTCGTGATCCTAGTGGTACAACAGGGGGTGGTGATGGACGGAGCATCCGAACCAATCAAACACTCACACCCAGTCAACAGATCTGGGTTTAATCCATCACCGTTCTTTAGCCCACTCTGCCACCCCAGTTCAGACATGGCCATATGTAAATCAGTCTGACCCTGTGCCTCACAGTCGTGATCCTAAACGTTAGATTCAAGGCACAAATGCCGGCTGCTGCGTAGGTCAGTGCTTACTAGGGAAAGTGAACAAAACACGCAGGAGATACCATAAATACTAGTGTGGGGGAATCTGTTTAAAAATATGTAATATAGCCCCCTGTGCGCTCACTTGGGTCAACAGGATGGCCATGTCGTCAAGAGCATACTCGGGAAAAGCCGCTGTTGAAGTCTGAAAAGAAACAAAAGGGCAGAGCACGCCGCATTAGGTGCGCGATAAATCCTTCTTACAGGAAAAGTCAAAATGCGCTAAGCCTTGCCGAATGTGTTAAGCAGAAGGGCTAAATACCTGATAATGAGGCCGCCAGAGTTGCCTACGGTGGTCCTGGAGGAATGCCGATAAATGAGCAGTCACCCGAGAAGTGAGCCGTGATGTTCTTTATAGCGCCGGCCGCACGTGTGTACGTTTATCTAACGCGTAATGCGCGTGCGCCCATGGTAGACCGACTAAACGGGCCACAGTGTATGGAGGTTGTGTAAAAGTCATGTTCATTGTACACGGCATAAAAACTTTACCGACAGGGGTGAAGGTGTCATATTATATATTATATAATAGATAGAATAGCACATGGATAGCTATAAGGCGTGAAAGCGTCCCTTGGTTCAAAAAGAGCGCTCCATTTCATGAATGTTATAATACCTCACACATCAGGATTGCTAAATACACAATAACGCCTGGTCTCTAAACCAGTTGCGCAGTACTGCAACACAGATATAGAAATTAGCGGGGGCATCCTTCTCAGGCACGGGGGTGTAAGCGTCCACTAGGTCCCCCATATTTACCCTAAGATTCATATTGGTCATATACATTAAAGATACAACTGGCCCATGGATGGCTGACCATCTGTAGTATAATGCAACGAGACATTGTTAGAATTCTGGCTATGCAAACTCAGAGTGTGACTTTTAAGGCAACTTTGGTGCGCACTCTCTGACACGGGTGAAGGCATCCCTCGGTTTAAAAACGCCCCCTGTCTTGAATGTTGTAATAACTCACTCTCAACGATGGCTAAATGTCTCTCTAATATACAGTAAAATCTGGTCTGAATACAGGTTGCGCAGTCCCAAGATACAGTTAGTGAATTTGCGGGGGTGAAAGCGTCCCCTACATTGATTCATATGTGCAACAAACTACCAGTATATTGAGTATGTTAGAAAGCAGATACACACTTGTAACCACAAAACGTCATTTCCAGTGCATACGGTCAGACAATTACCTCTCAGACACAAGTGTACAGTCATCCAAAACCCCTTACAACGATATAATCATATATAGATGTCATGCCCCAAGGGGTAAATAAAAATATATATATATGTTGGATGTGCGGTTATCAATGCTAGCTGAAAGTCCGGGAAGGACATTTAGTAATGAGTTAGGGTGCTACCTGCCTAGTGTTGCTAGTTGGGCATAGCTACCAACCAATTAGTTTAGTCCATTGTTGATGGAGTCGAAAAACTCCATCCATTTGGATTCACGGATGTTCAAAATCATGCTTATGTCACCGCCCCTTGGACCCAGAGTTACTTTGTCCAGGACAATCCATTTCAGACTGTCAGGGTTATGGCCCAGCCTTTTGAAATGTTCCACCAGCGGAGCGGCTGGTACCTCGCAACGTATCCGACTACAGTGTTGCATAATTCTTGTTATGACTTTTTGTTGCATCTGACCTACATATACCAGGTCGCATGGACACCGAATCACGTATATAGCGTTCATGATATTGCAATTTGTGTATGATTTGAGAGCAACTTTGCGTTGATTGTGCATACATTCTTTGGTCTGTATCGTTGTGGTGCAGGCTTTGCAAGATCCACATCTGTGGTGCCCTAAGATAGGGGGAAGGTTCCACAGAGATAGCACAGTTGCTGGTTCAGGTGGATCAAGAAAGGAGTGGACTACCTGGTCCCTGATGTTCTTCGCTCTTCGGTATGAGTGGAGGGGAAGTGAGTTTTGTTCTAGGTCATCTGATATAAGGGTCCAATGTTTATTTATGATCTTTTTGATCGCGTTACTTCGGGTAGAGAAGGTTGTCACACAGATCATCCTTTCACAAGTTGAATCACGTAGGTCTTTTGGTTGTAGCAGGCTCTCCTGTGGGCTATACCATGCCCGCCTGTGTGCTTGCTTGATCAACCTTGAGGGGTAGCTTTGTATTAATTAGTGTATGTTTGTGATATGCTGTGATTGTTTGTTGATAGAATTGTATTTGTTAGCTGTGTAGTAGTAGTTGACTAAATGGATGCTCTCCAATGAATACGTGGATGAGAAGAGGCTGTACAGACACAGACCTCCCCTCACACGCAAAGGAGAACACAGGGTAATTTTCAGACACATATACCCAAGAAGAGAATGGGGAGCGGGGCTGATGAACAACCATGTGATGTTATTTGGTTGAGCGGAGGATCGATGGGTGTGTGATGGCTCTTACAGCACCCCTGGCATTTGGTAAATCAATGTCCATCCCTACAAAGGCCATATATGTGATCCTAAAAATTGACCACTCAGAGGTGTTGGGGAAGGCCCCCACTCCAGTTCTTCCATCGAGGGCTAAACCAGTACTCGTGGCTGATGCTCTGCATCCAGAAGCACCCACTGTCCGCTTGAAGCCTTCTGGGTGGCAATTAGGCCCTTTATAACGTGTGACATGCAATGCTCCTGCTAAGAGCTCAGCCACCCAAATACCATTATGTTTAGAGTGTCTATATAACAAGAATGTGACAGTACGGCGGTTGCCAGGGGACTCATGCCGTATGTAACACCCTCTGCCAAAGCTGGGACAAACAGCGCTTAGCATCCCTTGATTTTTGAAGCACTGCTTGCTATATAATAAACGTGAAATGACAAGTCCCGGAATGCAACTTGTAGGTGGCTGTAATGCGAGCCAGTGTCGCATGTGACCTAGGTTAAACATGGCCTGTCCGCCGGTGTAAGAACACTGATGGAGACATCTCTGGCATTCCATTAAAGCTCTCATAACCGAGCACCGCTCTACGCGAAGCAGTGCACGGCCCTCCAGGCACAGGCTTCCATTACATGCGCCTTGTAGCACTCCCCAGCTTCCGGTCGGAGACCATGATCTCGCGCTGGAGGGAAGGGGGCGCTGGGCTTTAAATTCCCGGCTCCATTAATGATGCACGGGAAAGTGCCCTGCGTGTCCTTCCGTCGATGAGAGAGAGGCCGATTCTTAGGAGCTGCTACTGCTTGAAGCAGACGCAGGGACAGTTTCTCATACATGGCCCGACTGGAAAGAGCGATTCAAAGACAGTTTAACTCACAGTACTGCGTGAACAGCAGCAGCATGAACAATGCATCTCAAGGGGTAGCGTGAACAGCAGGTGCGGGGACAGTTTGCCTCTTTTTAAAAGTGAAAGTGGGCATGCGAGCTCAATGGAAGTGATTTCCAATCACGAGCCAGCGTATGCCATAAACCGAACCCTCCCACGTCACTCCAAACAAAGATGGCATCAGCCTGTCCAAATGGGCTGTCCTAAAATGGGACAAGGCGGTAACGAAAAAGGCCAATTGCCAATCACGCTTCACCGTTTACCATAAACGATGACAAAAGCCAATTGAAAAGAAGGGAGTGGCTTAAAATCCCCTTCTAAAACTGTATCGATTGCAAAAAGCCCTCGCAGAGCGAGCAGCGCATCCGATCTGCAACGCCAGGCGAGACCTGAAAAGGGCTCTGCCCAAGTGTCATCTAATAATTACCCTTCTAGTCTCCCCGGCATATTCTATAAGATTCTAATGGTTCATCTCTGCCCAGATCGGTATGCCTATTGTTTTCTCCTAGGAGCAGTTCACACCTCATCCCAGGGGGGCCATCAGCTAGGTACCAGTTGATAGTTTGAAGGCACTGAAAGAACCTAGAAGCTTTAGGCAGGGAAAAGGAAACTTTTCTAAAGTACCTGTTCGAGGCATATGAGCTGGAGATCTCACACTGAGCATTAGATCGCCACCTGGTGTTGGGCTCGGATAATTGCATGTTGTTGTCGTCTTGGAAGAAGTCTTTGTAGTCACGAGATAGGTGACTCCTCCCTTGGTCGATAGTGCGCATGGACATCGACTCCATCCTTAGATTGTTTTATCGCCACTGGGTTCGGATATAACTTTTCCGCTCCTGTTCGAAATCTACTTTCCAAGTAGTTTGACTCGTAAAAACTTACTTAAACTTTGCCAAACAACTTTCGCTATCAATAACCATCCACTCGACTTCATCAGCTCGATTCCGGTCGTCGACACAGGCCGTTGGGCCTATCCACGCCGTGAGGCCTACAGCTCATGGAAAGGACGCCGTTCAAGAAATGTCTCCAGTGTGGAGCAAAATTCCAGTGCAGTGACCGTCACAAGGTCTGTAACCTGTGCTTATCACCGGAACACGGCGAGTCGAGCTGTCCAGCCTGCGCATCTTTTTGATCCAAGATGACCATTCGGGATCGGAGGGCCCGTCGATACATCATGCAGAGATCAGCTCCCGAACCGGTGGACATCTTCGATGAGGGTCCAGATGTCCCAGAGGAAGATTCTGAAGATCTCGAAATCGTATCTGAGGCAGACGACCCCGATGACTCCATACCTTCGGGTCAACGTGTGAGTACTCCTTCCCCTACCCCATCCCCAACACCGAAATCGAAGGCACAGGATAACACTTCCGCCTCTGGGGCCCAGTCGCGACCAAAAAACGACTTCAGAAGACCCGTCTTCGAGCTCGGCTCCGAACAAAATCCAAAAGCCTTCCGGTAGCTCGGGACCAAGCAAACTGCACGTGCCGATACCATCAGCTCCCTCGGCATCGAAATCAAAAGAAGTCCCAGTTCCGAAACCCACTCCGAAAGAGAAAACGGCTCCGAAAATAATAATGCCTGCTTCCGACGCTTCCAAGCCGACTAAACCAGCTTGGCTCCAAGGCCAAGATCTTCGGAGCCAAGACCAACACCAAAGGACTTTGCCACAACTCCTAAGGCTAAAGATAAAGAAAAGCAACAACCACGCTCGGAACCGAAGAAGAGGAGCTTTTTCAACTTGATCCTAAACAGAAAAAGATCTATATTGATCCAAAGACAGGATATGTTTCTACTGTGCCAGACAGAAAGAGGAAGTTAGATACATCACCTCCACCTTCAGTGCCTGTGAAGAAGGACTTTGCCACATCACCTATGCACCATTCTTCTCCTATACCTCCCTCTATTCCACCTCCTCTTCCTTCACCTATTTCACCTCAAAATTCTCCTCCTCATTTTTCACCACTACATACACCTCCTCATAATGATGATGATGACATTATGGGGGAGGGGACGACCCAAAGGACCCTTTAACCCCTTCCATGCGGCCGCTTTTTTCCCCGTGTGCGGCCGCCGGCCGAACACGGGCGGGCCATGACGAACCCCAGCCGTCATCAGCACACGAGCACCGTAGTGCATGACGGCTGGGGTTCGTCACCAGCATGGAAGGGGTTAACTACCCAAGTGATCCACCTGATTGGGAGTACCCAATCCCACAGGATATACCAGATGTCCCTGTCCCACATCAAACCATCTCCTCCAGAAGATAATATTGGGTTTGGACATTTACTTGATAGAGCTGCCATCTATCATGGTGTCACAATGCACTCAGATGAGGCAGAAGAAGATGTTTTACTTGATACTTTTGAACAATCCCAAAAGCCAGTTCAAATACTACCTATGATTAAAGGGGTCATTAAGCATGCACTAGAAGTGTTTAAAGATCCTGTATGTGCTAGGATCATAAACCCCAGAATAGAAAAGAAATATAGGCCTGCTCCTGGGGATCCTGCCTACATTAAGGGACAGCTACCCTTAGATTCCCTAGTCGTTTCCAACGCTAGAAAAAGAGCAAACTCCCAAACCTCAGGTGAAGCACCACCTCCTGATAAAGAATAAAAAATGATAGACTCTTCATGCAAAATAATAGCTGCCCAAGCAAGCAATACATGGCGCATAGCTAACACACAAGCCCTCCTCGCAAGATATGACAAGGCTCATTATGATCAGTTAGAAACACTTTTACAGCATCTACCTGACCAATATAAAGCACAAGCAAATGACCTTATCCAAGAGGGTAAGCTAATTTCCAATACATCAATCAAGCGCGCTCTTGATGCAACAGACGCGCATCTAGAGCAATGAACACTAGCGTCCTCCTTAGACGCCATGCATGGCTACACATCTCAGGCTTTAAGCAAGAGGTGCAAACTACCATCTTAAATCAGCCATTTAACCAACGGCAGCTTTAGACCCTGCACTTGAAAAAATGAAAATGGACACTGACACTGCCAAATCTATGGGAGCTTTGCAGTCCCCACAAACAAGAGGCTCCTTTCGTCGCTTCTTCTATAGAGGAGGCTCCAAACAAGCTGGAGCAGACAATTCAGCTTCCTTTAAAACCAATACACAAACATCCTCCAATAGAGGATATTTTAGAGGAGGCTACAGAGGCAATAACAACAAGGGAAGAGGTCGGGGTAATAACAACAATCGAACCTCTCCCACCACAAAACAGTGACTTTCTTCTGCTCCCCCAACAGCATTCCACTCCTGTCGCGGGGGAGACTAAAACAGTTCCTACCTGTCTGGAATTCCATCACCACAGACAAGTGGGTAAGACAGATTATCCAGTATGGTTACTGCCTAAACTTACAGCTACCCCTCCACATATACTACACAGACAGCGTCCAATGTCCACAGAACATCTTGCGCTGCTCAAACAAGAGGTTCTCTCATTGCTTCAAAAAGAAGCAATAGAGATAGTTCTATTACAACATCAAGGGACAGGGGTTTACTCGCTGTATTTCCCAATACCCTAAAGAACTCTTTAACATCATCAAGGCCCAAACACCTAAACCGGTGACAGCCAACATGGAGACATCCAAAATGCACTGTGACAACTTTGGTAGCTTTTTCAACGAAAAAGTCGCCAAAATCGATCGGTCTCTCAACATCAAGCCCGCCACCCCACTGGACATCCCGATGCCAGCACCCAATAGCAATACTCCACGCCTACCCGCTGGTCCTCCTTCCGTCCTGTCCAGGAAGAAGTGGTAAGCAATCTGATTGTCGCAGCTAAACCATCTTCCCATGCCCTCGATCAGCTCCCCCTGAGACTGACTAAAGACTTGAAGCTTACACTAGCCCCAATCTGGTGCAAGATCATCAACAGCTCACTGAACGAGGGCTGCATTCCAGACTGCCTCAAAATTGGACAAGTCATGCCAAACTAATAAAAAACCGGGCCTCGACCCAAAGGACATGAACAACTTTAGACCGGTTTCGAATCTTCCTCTCCTTTCCAAAATTCTAGAAAGATGTGTTCTTCCACAGCTAACCCAACACCTGGGGAACATCAAACTTCTAGACCCACACCAATCAGGATTCAGAAAGGGCTGCAGCACCGAAACAGCAATCTTAAATATCTTAGACGATCTCCACATGTCACTCGACCAATGTAGTCTTCTCATCCTCCTAGATCCTCCTAGACCTATCGGCCGCGTTCAATACTGTTGACCACACCCTGCTCCTCAAAGTCCACCAAGAGAGAGCGGGCATTAAAAAGACGGTTCTAAAATGGTTTTCCTCCTTTTTCCACAACCGTACATAATGAATAAAAATTAACAAATTTGAGTCAGACCCCCTCCCAGTTAGCTGAGGAGTTCCCCAAGGGTCAGTTCTCTCCCCACAACTTTTCAATATTTACATGGAACCCCTGACCACACTTCTAAGAAACTCAAACACCCCCTTCCACCTCTACGCAGACGACACACAACTCTACCTGGAAATCTCCTCGATCGCAGACATTCACAGACTTATTGCCATGCTCATTGAGGTCCAACATTGGCTCTCAACCAATCACCTCAAACTTAACCAAGAGAAAACCGAAGTGCTCCTCATCTCCAATAGGGATGAAAACCCCCAATCGTCGATTGGCTCAAAGCGCTAAACGCCCTCAACGGCGCCCTTACGACATCTGACTCAGTGAAATCCTTAGGGATTACCCTGGACCCCAAACTCTATTTGAAAAAACACATCTCAATGACTGCCAAAAGTGCGTTCCTAAATCTGAAACTACTCTACAAAATAAAACCCTTCCTGAACACGAAAGATCTTAAACAGGCCACCCAGGCACTGGTGCTCTCCAGAATTGACTACGGCATCGCAGAAGACCGGGTCAGCAACATCACACCTAGGTCCTCTCTCCACTACCCTCCATGCTGCAGCAAGAATGGTCAGAGGAACGAAGAAATACGTGCACATCTCTCCGGCACTCAAAGAGCTGAAATGGTGCTTTATCCACCAGCGAGCCAGCTTCCGTACAGCGTGCCTCACACACAAAGCCCTGCAAACAGGCAAACCAGAATACCTGCCCGCGAAACTCAAGAGGGCCGGCCAGGCCAGGAACCTCAGAAGCTCCAACAAGCTTCTTCTCATCCCACTCAAATCACGGAAGCACAAAACCGCAAACAATTCCTTTTCGGGAAATGCTCCCAAGATCTGTAACTCCATCCCCCCCCATATCAGAATGACCACCTCCTTCCTGAAATTTAAGACAATACTCAAAGCCCTCTTCCTAGAACGTTCGCTGGCATAATGATATTCCCACTTATATGTGGGGGCAGGTCAGATACCCTCCTCTCCCGAAACGGGGCGCACTCGAACTATGCTCCGCGTTGCTCTCAAGTGATCAATCTGCAGACTTTTATTTCTCTTACTGTTTTTGTGTTCTTGTCTGCCGCCCAGTTCTTGTTCATAACTGTACATACTGTGAAGCGCTCTGATACCCTCGGGTCTAGCTAGCGCTATACAAAACTTCAATAAATAAATAAATAAAATAAATACACTCAGATCATTTTTATATGATCACTTTACAACAAGTGCTCCCATTGTTGCAACAAGGCAATTTCCTTACTACACTGGATCTCAAGGACGCCTACTTACACAGTCACGTACATCCTTCTCACAGGAAGTATCCAAGGTTTGTACTAGAAGGACAACACTATCAGTTCAAATCCTTCCATTCGGGGTCACAACGGCACCAAGAGTGTTTACAACGTGCCTAGCAGTAGTAGTAGCAGCACATCTCAGAAGACAACACATCCATGTCTTCCCATATCTAGACACTGGCTCATAAAAGCCAAGTCATTCAATCAGTGTGTCCAACACACGTGTCAAACAATTCAAACATTGCACAACTTGGGGTTTACAATCAATTACACCAAAGCGCATCTCCAGCCCTCTCATGTACATTAAAAAATCTAAGGGCTACGATAAACACTTCTACAGCTATAGCTTATGCCAGTCCAGCCAGGATACAGAGCATTCAAGCCTTAGTCACAAGGTTTCAAGACCAACACTCTCTCCCAGCCAGAGTGTTCATGCAACTGATAGGCATGATGGCATCTTGCATTTTTATTGTACCATATGCAAGACTGCAAATGCGTCCATTACAAGAATGTCTAGCACATCAGTGGAACCAGGCTCAAGGACAACTTACAGACCTGTTGTTGGTGGACAGCCGCACACATTGCTCTCTGCAGTGGTGGAACACCAAAAACTTGTACAGAGGGCAGCCATTCCTCGAACCTGTTCCACAGATAGTACTTACAACAGACGCATCTCTGACAGGATGGGTAGCCCATCTCCTACACCATACAACTCAGGGAAGATGGACCACTCAACAAAAAGTGCTCCACATAAATCACCTAGAGCTGCTAGCAATATTCCTAGCACTGAAGTCCTTCAAAGTACATGTACAGAACAAAGCTGTCTTGATCCGGACGGACAACATGACAACCATGTACTACATCCACAAACAAGGAGGCACACATTCTCTGCAACTGTCCCAGCTTGCACAGAATATTTGGAGATGGGCCATTCCACAAAAAATATATCTACTAGCAGAACACCTTCCAGGAGTTCACAATCAGATTGCAGATCTGTTAAGTCGACACACAGAACAGATTCACAAATGGGAATTACATCCGCAAGTTCTTCTACCATTGTTTCCCAAGTGGGGTCATCCAGACATAGATCTGTTCGTCACACACGAAAGCGCAAAATGTCCAACCTTCGCCGCCAGGTTTCAACACCCGCTGTCCAAAGGCAATGCGATATGGATGAACTGGTCAGGCAGATTTGCGTACGCTTTTCCGCCACTCCCACTAATATCACTAATAGTGCGCAAGCTATGACAACAGTCTTTCAAACTGATCTTAGTAGCTCCAACGTGGGCAGGCCAACCGTGGTTCACAACGCTGCTAGAACTATCTCTACTTACACACCAAAGACGGTGTCTGACCCCATCCATGCTAACACAGAACCATGGAGACATCAGACATCCAGATCCAAGTTAACTGAATCTGGCAATCTGGCTCCTGAAGTCTTAGAGTTTGGTTACCTTAACCTGCCACCAGACTGTATGAATATCATTAAGGAAGCCAGGATACCTACTACTAGAGCTTGCTATGCTGCAAAATGGAAGAGATTTGCCATTTACTGCACCAATAATCAAATTGATGCCCTGGATGCTTCCATCCAGAATATCATTTGTTATCTTCTACACTTACAAAGATATAATCTAGCATATTCATCTATACGTCTACATCTTGCAGTTATTGCTGCGTATTTACAAAATAGACAACATCTGTCATTATTTCAAGTGCCTGCAATTAAAGCATTTATGGAAGGATTAAAAGAATCATTCCTCCTAGGTTACCACCCTCTCCAGAGTGGAACCCAAACATTGTTCTTACCAGGCTCATGGGTCCCCCTTTTGAACCTTTAAACAAATGTGAACTGCAATTCCTCACATGGAAAACAGCTTTCCTTGATGCTATTACCTATCTTAGGAGAGTGAGTGAGATTCAAACTTTCCCTATATAACAACCATTTTTACAATTACACCGTAACAAAGTGGTACTAAGAACAAATCCCAAATTCCTTCCTAAAGTCATTACTCCATTTCATCTAAACCAATCAGTAGAGTTGCAGGCGTTTTTTCAAAACCCAGACTCTGTACCAGAAAGAGCTCTACACACCCTAGACGTGAAAAGAGCCCTTCTCTATTACATTGACAGGACCAAATCCTTTTGCAAAACAAAACAATTGTTTGTAGCTTAATCTCCACCACATAAAGGCAATCCCATTTCTAAAGCTGGAATTGTAAGGTGGATTGTAAAATTCATGCAAATATGCTATCAAAATGCAAAACGTACATTAACAATTCCTCCTATAGTGTACTCCACACGCAAACAAGGAGCCTCTATGGCTTTCTTAGGGAACATTCCTCTAGAAGACATCTGCAAGGCAGCAACATGGTCTACAACACATAACTTCACTAAACACTATTGTGTTGATGTACAAGCCAAGCAGCAAGCTGCTGTAGGCCAAGCGTATTTATTTATTTAACTTTTAAGGCGCACAGCTACCCACACAGGGTTTCCCGGCGCCAAGGGATAGCTTAAAAGAATGAAAAGAGAACAAAGGGCAGCTTATTGCAGAAAAAGCCATGTCTTGAGGCCTTTGCGAAAGTTAAGATAGTTGGTTTCGGTTTTCAATGAAGTAGGCAGGGAATTCCAGATCTTAGGGCCTAAGTGGGAGAACGAGCGACCACCCATTCTCACCAACTTAAATCTGGAAATCACTCAACTTAAATCTGGAAATCACTAAGTCACCCTTACTGGAAGACCTGATAGAATGTGTGGGGTGATATACATGAATGAGTTCCTGTAAATATGCTGTCCTCAAAACTCTTTTTCTAACTACTGCAACTGATACAGGTGACCAGCGCTAGGGGAGACACTGCTGTATAATCGATGCTCAGTGTGAGATCTGCAGCTCGTATGCCTTTGAACGGAAAATGCTACTTACCAGCATGCATCTGTTCTTGGCATGCAGAGCTGCAGATTCTCACACGCCCACACGCCGCCCCGGGACCTGTATCTGTTCCAGTTCTATCTTACTTAGATATACACGCATGGACATCCCTTTTTCTTTTTACTCCATCATTTCCCATCATGGCGAATAACAAACTAATGATGGAGTCGATGTCCAAGCACAATATCGTCCAAGGGAGGAGTCACCTATCTCGTGACTACAAAGAATTCTTCCAAGACGACAACAACATGCAATCATCCGAGCCCAACACCAGGTGGCGATCTATGCTCAGTGTGAGAATCTGCAGCTCTACATGCCAAGAACAGATGCATACTGGTAAGTAGCATTTTCCTTTCGGCTTTTCTGTAGAAGACAAAGTTCAACTTTGCCATTACATTGGATTATGTCTAGCTACTAAAAAAATGAAATATTTCTCTAGTGGTTTCCTAGGTGGAGATAACATTTTTAAAATTAATATTGTATTCCAGTGCTTTTCCATGAGACAGCTCCTATTGTGAAAATAGCCTTTCACTATAAGGACTTGTTTAATATTGAACATGTGTATGCCCTGCTCTTAAATACCATGCATCCTGCCTAAATGGAAAGGCCTAGTTATGGTCACTTATTAATATTTACAAGGAGGGTTTAGATTTGACAAAATGGGTTATTTTGACATTTCAAATTTGTTGTTTAAACCTGCACATCCATGCTACTGGTAACAGGCCTGTGATCATGTTTATGTTGTCAACGCAGTAAGTGGCACAATGAGGGCAGCAGCTTACTGGTGACACTTAATTTACAGACCCTGGGTACCATATGCTAGAAGTAGACCCTGGGTACCATATGCTAGATGTTCGATTAAATCTATTGAGAGCTAATATTGTTATTGGTGTTGTATAATCTCTATTTTTTTATATGTATATTAATTCAAGCAAGCAAAAGCTTTCTAATTTAATAAGCTGAGCTACTCAGAGGTAGCTGGAGAGCTACAGTAGCTCACAAGCTAATGGTTGAAGACACCTGTGCTAGGGGGCTTACATTTAAGTTAAATTTGCCAGTATGCCAATTTAATTGTGTTGGAAGGAGGAGCACAATCACTAGCCCACTGATTAGCAGGGGTAAAGTGCACAAAGGTCTATAGGCAGTAAAAATAGGGTTCAGCACAATGGCCAAAACTAATTTTGGGTAAACTTGCAGAAAGGGCAAATTTCCAACACTCCTCAGAAAATTATCTGAAATCTATGGATCTCTTATGTACTTCTGTAGATTTAAATAATGCAATAATGAAATGTCAAGAAAGATTGTTTGTGTACTTAAAGTAGATATTCACAAGAGAAGTCCGGGCATGTTGCTCAATCCCAGAGAAGCATGATTGGTATGACTCTGAGTGTAGAGAAGCAAAGAAAGCTTTAATATCCGCTAATAAGAATGGGCGGGGGGAATTGAAATATTGGAACATAGGTAAAGTATAAAAAGACCCAAATCTAACTAAACAAAATTGGGATCTCAACAAAGGAATGCAAAGGTTTTTTGGCATGTTATAGCCCATGGCAAACATAGCTATCAAATGATGAGTATTTTGTAGACCCCGGACAAGTTCGGCATTCAACGAGATTCCATGGAGTGTTGTCCATCCCCATAATTCCTGTGCTTCTTCAAATAGCGTAACAGATTTTGTTCCTCCTTGCTTGTTTATATAGTACATGCTGGTCGTTTTGTCCGTACGGACCAACACTGAGGAACCTGCTATTTTTGGCAGGAAAGCTTGGAGAGATAGGAATACAGCTTTAAGCTCCAATCTGTTGATGTGTTGTCTTTTCTGTACTGAAGACCATTTGCTCTGGATTTGCAAATCCTGCAGATGACCTCCCCATCCCCCGCTATGGAGGCATCTGTTGTTAGAATTAAATGAAATCTGGGGTACTTTGCAGAAAGGTTAGACCTTGAACAAGATTTGTCGCTTGAGACCACCATTGTAGTGTTTCCACCATCCTTGTTGTGATTCGAATTACATCTTTGAAAGATCCCAAAGCTCGTTGCCACTGTTTCTGCAGTTCTTCCTGAAGAGGCCTCATCTTTAGTCTGGCTCGAGGTACCAGGTTTATTGCTTGAAGAGCACATCCCCAGGAGCGCTTTCAACATTCATACCAAACTGACTTTCTTCTTGAAATGGTCTTTGCCAACCTTTAAAGACACATCTGTCTCTCTTGAGACAAGAATGCTTTGCATTGAACGGTGTCCAAGGATGCTCCCAGAAATGATATTACCTGAGTTGGACGTAAATGAGATTTTTCCCTGTTAAGAGTGAGTCCCAATCCATTGAATAGACAGAGACAAGCTGTTGTTGTTTGACCGGCTTCCTGCGCTGTTGCCGCTTTGAGCAGCCACTCGTCGAGGTATGGACAGACTTGAAACCCCTGAGATCGCAAGGCTGCGGCTACTGGTGCTAGGCACTTGGTGAAAATCCGTGGTGCTGATTTTAGACCAAACAGGAGCACTTTGAATTGATAGTGGGTACCAGCCACTGTGAAAATATGCGTCTTCCATGTTGAGCGAAGTCATGAAATCTCCTTTGTTTAAGCATCCCAGAATATCCGAGAGTGTTACTATCCTGAATGTCTGTTTTTTAGAAACTTGTTGTTTCCTTAGGTCCAGAATCTGTCTCCATTCTCCTGACTTCTTTCTTATTAGGAAGAAACGAGAATAGAAACCTCTTCCTCTCTGAGCGAATGGTACTTCTTCTATTGCTTCCTTGAGGAGCATGGTCAAGACTTCTTTTCGCAATAAGTGAAGACGAGGGGGAGGGGGACCCCTGGAAGGAGTAATAGGTGGCCTTTGAATACATTCTAGTGTGTGACCCATGGTGACTAGGTCCAACACCCAGCGGTCTGATGTTATTTCGTGCCACTGCTGTGCATAAGCAGAAATTTTCACACCCACAGGCATGGAAGGAAGTTGGACTGGTACCCTGACGTACTCATTGTTTTCTGTCAGTCACAGCCCTGTTGGGGTGCTCGCTTGCAGCCTCCCTGGCAAGAGAAACCAGCTGTCAATGATTGGCGATACGATAGCGGGTTGTAAGATTGGCAATACTGAGATTGGTATTGTTGATATTGATGAGCCCTCTAATGAGCCCTCTAATATCCTCCCTTGTAGGTGGTGATTCCTCACCCTCTCGCACCTCTGAAAGGTACTCTTTTATATTGCAGAGCTCCGAAAGACTTTGGGTTGTCTGTATCATTCTTTATCGTCAAAAGAGCTTCGTCCATGTGTTTTCCGAAAAGCGACTCTCCATCAAAAGCCATATCAAGAACCTTTGTTTGTACTTCGGGTCTGAAGGTAGTAGCTTTCAGCCACCCCTGGCGTTGAAGTACAGCCACTCCAGCCAACTGTCTAAAACTTGTATTCGCAATTATCTTCGAACCAGCACGCTCACCCTTAAATGGGATTTTTCAGGCGTCCTGTCTGTTTTCCTCTGGGATGAGGTCTATCAGTTCTGCCATATCAGACCACATCTGACGGGTATAGCGGCCTATAATGGCTAAAGTATTTGCTGCTCGGATTGTTGCAGCTGCCATAGATGAAAACTTTTTTCCCAGAATGTCCATCTGATGTCCCTCTTTGTCTGGGGGGTAGTAATCGGAATGGCCGGGTTCTTCGAGCGTCTCTGTCTCACCTGGGAGATGAAAGAATCTGGCTTTGGATGTCCAATTAGTCAAGATGGAGAGTCCTTGAAAGCCCTATATTTATTTTCTATACAAGGCCGAACCGGTGGTATGGATGCTGATGTCTTCATAATCTTTACACCCTCCTGCCACATAAGGTCCATAATAGAAGTTGAACGTACCACCTTCCTTGTGTCCTCTTTGAAATCGTGCAGAAAACATTCTTTTTGATTTACTGTAATGGGTAAGTGGAACCTGTTGTCTGCCCTCTGCATCAAATTGTGAAATCCCCCGATATCTTCTGGAGGAGAGTCTGAAGGCAAGTGCGGAGGAGTGGATGGTGTTGGGATCACATAATCATCCCAAGAATCTGGAACTGATGCCGGATCTGGTAATTCACCCTCTTCTACCTCATCTTCTGAAGAGCAAGTGTTCTGATCTCCAGGGTCAGCTAGCACCGAGCCCGTTGCATTTACCGATGTACTAGATACTTGAGGATCTGGTGCGCCTGTTGGCTCTTCCGCATGAGGATCCTGGTCTTCTGGTGGACGTTGTTGAGGAGGGAATCTTTGTCTGTAATCCGCTAACATGGCTTGCAGATCTTGTATCAATGATGGCGGTAGATGAGCCATTTCTCTGTGGCGCGGTTCCTGTTGGAGTTTAAATTGATAGCTATGACGTGGACCCATATATTGTTCTTGATAGTAACCTGCCTCCTGATAATGTTCCTCCTCTTCATCATCATCATCACCTTGGCATTTTACATGGAGCTCAGATGGACTGGGAGCTCCCCCATATAAGCCACCACCATCATCATCATCATCATCTTCCTCTTCCTCGATATAACCTTCCAAAAGATGCGATAGGAGTAAAGGTGATACTTTATTATAGTATTTCAAAGGCTGGGGTAGGAATGTCTTTGTAACGGTAGTGACTTGAGTTATCCTCGTTGACGGGGGCGTTGATGGTGCAGAAATTATAATCGAGGGAATTTCCTTCGTCGACGGTGACGTCGTCAACTGTAAAGCCGTCACGTGTGTTACGTTCGTCTACGGTGTCATAGTCGACGATGTTACCTTCGTCAAAGATGTTACCTTAGTCGACAGTGTCTTAGTCGAATGTGACTTCATCGGTGGTGTCTCTTCCGTCGACGATGGGACATCGACGGCTTTGAATGATGAAGGTCTTGTCAAGATAGAAATCATAGTAGATAGAATAGGGGACTGGATCGCCGTCGTCGTGACGGTTGTCGTCGATGATATTACACATATCGTCGTCGATGAGAGAGATTGTCGTCGACGCTGGCTTTTTAAAAATCGGTTTTCTAATCGCAGTATCAGAAGAGGAAGATCTCGGACTCTCTTTTTCGTTTTTGACAGGCGTTGAGGGCACAGACCGCTTTGGTTCAGAGGAATAATTGGAAATCCTTTCATTGCTTACAGGCTTTTCTTGGGAAGATTTAAAATGTTTTCTTCCCTCACCTGAAGATCATACCTGGGATCTAGCCCTCTTGTGAGATGTTGAAGCCAACTCCTCTTCCTCATCTGAAGAAGGAGATTGTTGTTTTGTGGTTTGAAGCCACAAAAGTAATCTCCCCTCTCTGTCCTCGAGGGTTTTGTTAGAGATGGTGCAACAGATCTTACAGTACTTCACCTCATGCCTGGGATAAATGCAATAAATACATTCTTTAAGTGGGTCATCCACATGAACCCTCTTCTTCCCACAGGTTTTGCAAGGGCAGAAGAGGCCTTTCTTGTCTGACATGATGTCAAAGTTAGCTGAATAGAAGGAAAAACTGAGTAGCACTCAGGGAGACTCCCTTCCACACGACGTGCAGTGATAATCTAAAGAGAATTTGCTTGTGCTGGGAGTATGCTAGAGATGCTAGCAGCTGATTGGCTGGAGCCAACATTTTGTCCTTTTTTTAAAAGGACATACATAGGCTGCTAATAGATGGCTTTGGGTCTTTTTGAGCCTGTTTATTATTTATGGCACTGCTTGTGTATTTTATCATGGGACTCCCATCTCGACGACGGGGAATGATTCAGGCATGTGAATTTATGATAGATACCCCAATACTGGATAAGGACTCTTGCTTCTGAATTATCAGACTTCTCTGACCTGTCTTTATTTTACTGTTTCCCCTTTTTGTAATACCATAGGAACTGCATACTTATTGTTAATAGATTTATTCTGGGAGCATGAATGCTGGATCTTAGCTGTGCTCATAGTCCCTTTTTATGTATAACTAGCAGCCCGCCCCAGCGTTGCCTGGGGCAGAAGGGGGCTGCGGGCTGCATTATCCCAGGGCAGAACTCCCTCCCGCCCCCCGCCTCCTGCCTCCCGCCCTGGATGCTTGAGCGAACCTCTGCCTAAATAGTGTGGAGAGAGACATTTTTGTTATCTGAACCAGCAGCGCACGTTGATGGGAATGTGAACACAAGAAGTGATAAACGTGAAAATCACTGCCATTCGAGAGCTGCTTGCAGACACGCGCACAACGTTGCTCAGCTTACCCTTTTCTAACTAAATGCATTATGTTGGAAAGAAGTTTCGTTTTAAAGCCACTCACAATGGAAGCTAAAATAGAATATCTCGTTAAGTATAAAATCTTAAAATGGAAATTCAAGGCACGGGTGAGGACAGCCGCCTCGCTGTATTTCATGAATGTGGAGTATGCAGTATGCTTCAGACCTGCAGAGTTAATCAAAACCTCCACTCATCTGCTCGGCGCCTTATGTATTCATCGAAGCCGAGCCACTTATCAGCAGCGAAGATTTATACATCAAGGCTCTGGCACCTGCAGACTCCCTCCCGCACCCCGCCTCCCGCCCGGACTTCAGCAACACGGCGGTGCAGCCGCCGACTCCCTCCCCCGCAACGTACCTCTCACTGCTCCTCCACTTCCCGCCGGCTCCTCCCCGCGCTGCCACTGCTCCTCCGGTTCTCTCATACCGGCGCTGTTGTCCTCCGGCTCTTCCTGGTTCTGCTTCTCGCCGCTCCTCCCCTCACTCAGACGTCGCGCTGCTCTTCCTGGTTCTGGTGAACGCCGGCCGCTCCTCCCCTCACGCAGACGTCGCGGCCGGCGCTAGTTGCAAGGGACTACTTTGTTTTTAAATTTAAATTTTTTAATTTAAGTTTTAATTTTATTTTATGGAGCCTATGTCCATCTACACACCCTGAGGTTTACAACAATGTATTGGGTGTGTGGATTGGCGCTGTGGTTCCCGAGTTTACCTTGCCAAAAGGTGCAAGTTCTCTCTTTATAATAGTAGTATAGATGATTTATGATTGTGGACATGCTCAGAAGGAGAAGGAATGGTTGCTTGCCTGTACTCCTCGTTCTCCTCCGGGGAATCTCCATAAAAATCATAAACAACCTACCTTACCCCTTGATGGAAGAGATAAAGAAAGCAATTTTTCTCTCTATTAATACTCTTTGATTTGGTCATAAAAAGAACTGGTGCAGCTGCCACTGATAGAGCATGATTGGGTAATGTCGGGCTACGAGTACATGCAGCTGCATTGTCCGCTTTGTCGTTCAAGGCTAGAACTTATATGACTACATTGTCTTTGTTTTCTTCTATTCATTGTCTTGATTGGGTAATGTCGGGCTACGAGTACATGCAGCTGCATTGTCCGCTTTGTCGTTCAAGGCTAGAACTTATATGACTACATTGTCTTTGTTTTCTTCTATTCATTGTCTTTAAAAGTAAATGTGTTTTTTTTTTCCTTTAGCTCACCGAGAATTAAATGAAGGTCAGCGTTTTTTTTTTTTTCCCCAGATCAGACGCCTTGGCTATGCCATGTAGCAGTGTTTAGTTGAGCTGTAAGAGGCTGTAGTGGGCTGTAGAAGGCTGGAAATGATCATTCCTGCATACTCATGCTTCTGGTCATCGGAGCCGGTCAGGGAGCTGCTAACAGTGACCTAGCATGTCGCCGCCATCTTGCCCCAGCTCATTTCAAAAGAAATGCAAGCGGCAGCAGTTAAAAAGGAAGCAGTATATCATGAAAAGAGAACCGCATTGAGATCACAGCTTTCACTCGTCGCATCCTTCATTGGCATAGCGGTATTGCGACTCCTGAGTAGCGCTCTCTCACCTGAGACAGCTGATCGGCGCGAAGACACTGTGAACGGCTCCCTGACTGCAATGGCGCCGAAGAACGCCGCCGCTGGTGCCGCGGCAAAAACCCGAGCCGCAAAACAGGCTTTTCGAGATCGTGAAATTATGCTCAAGCGCGGTGATCCTGTGACTGGCCTGGCTGGGGGGTCTGAGGAATTGACACCCACATCAACAACAAAATCGACGAAGAAATTCGGTACACCGGCACCCTCCGTAGTCGAAATGCTACGTCGAGCCTCCGCTACAGCCACAAAGTCTTCTGCAGCGCCACACGCTGGCTCACCAGCGGTATTACCCAAGGAACAAACCCTTTAGACAGAGCTGTCTCCAACGGAGCAAATGGAAGCTGTAACTGAGAGGGGATCTCAGATATTTCGCCTGTGATTGAAACTGGACTGTTGGTCAACCAAGAAATAGAAGCTGTGCCGGAGGCTACAACTACAGCTACAATACCGGTTGGGGCCATGGAGATACCACCGGAGAAAGGTATGCCCGGAGGGGAATCTGGGGGTGCTAACTATAGCACAGATTTACGTGGGACTATAGTACTCCGCCCTAGTACCCCGGTAATCCTTGAACCCCCCACTCATATCACCACTGAGCGATCGATTAAACATGACTGTCCCCCTCGCCATTCACGTGACAGAAACTGAACCGTCTATCGCTTTACCTCCACTATTGCCACTAGACGCTAGCGTGGGGAGCGGAGACGCTAATCTGGATCTAAGGGTGGGCATAAATGCACGTGTGATTCACAAGAATATGGTGCGTTCATAGTGTAAGGAACACCTAAACACGGTAATTAATAACGCAGAGTCAGAAATAGAATGTCAAAGGAGCTCTCTCAACAGTCTGGTAGAGGGCATTATAAATGAAGCAGCCGGGGCCAAAGAAACGGCTGAGACCGACAAAGACATCACAGATCCCACAGACTTCTACTCATTTTCAGAAGACGCTAACTGGTCTGGGGACTCTGATGAGGAACTTGATGAGCTGGACGACGATGGCGCAGCATCTATTACTAGCACAGAAAGTGATCAAGATCTATGTACTAAGGGGTCACGGGTTGGGCGAAAAACAGTCTTAAAGAAAAAAAAGGGCCATCACTGGGCTAATGATCTGGCATGGGACTATACCCCAACGCTACAGGTACATAGTCAGTCATTACTACCCCATCCATCTCAAATAACCCCCCCTTTCAGGCAACCTCGCTGATCCTACCTGAATCTGAACCAGAACAATCCGGGGTAACACTAACTCAAGTTATGGACACTGTCCTTTAGGCTATAGCATCGCACCGTGAAGAGACTTCCAAGGACAGCCGTAGAGCACGTGCAGCTCTGCATAAAGTCCAAGGAGTTGTACGCAAACTCACTAAAACTGTGGGCACATTTAATGAACGATTAAACAAGATGGAAGTACGCATAGTTTCTAATGAGACAGAAGCAACTGCAGTTCAAGAACAAGTTGAATCTCACGAGGCTGAGCTTCAGGATGTGCGGTGGAAACTTGAGGACTGTGAAAATCGGCTACACCGAAATAACTTGCGCATCCTTGGTGTCCCCGAAAAAAGCGAAGGGGAGGACTGTCGTTCATATATTATTCAACTCTTCCGTGATACCCTCCCAGAACTTACCAGCTGGGATTTTAGCCTGGAGGTACGAGCCCACAGAGTTCCCTTAACATTAAAATCTCCTGTGAAATCGGGGGGGGTATCCTAGAGCAATCCTAGTGTATTTTGGTAATTTCCTACTCCGACAAGCCATCTCGGATAAAGCCAGACCCGACTCACGTCGTAGTAGAGACACGATCACCTATTTTGTACGACCTGACTTCTGCCACGTAACTGTGGAGAGGAGATGGCGCCTCAGACAGCTGATCAAGCCCTTCCTAGAGAAAAAGGCGGTAGTTTTTCTTAACAATCCAGCCAAGCTGAAAGTTGTAATTGAGGGGCAAACAAGGTTTTTTACTTCAGAGATTAAGGCGAAGGAGTATTTAGAAAGTCTGAAGTAGCCATAAGTAGCCATAATCACAAAAATACCTATAACTGACTATAATTGCAACCCCACGTAATCGGACACAGCTGAATGTGATGCTTAGATAATCAATTTATTATGACCTTCTTCCTACTTAGCTTTTCTTTTTTCTTTTTTCTTTTTTTCTTTTTTTTCTCCTTCAACCCCCCCTTTAATCTTCTCATTCCTGTATTCCCCTATTTCTAAATTGGTGTATGGTCACTCTGTTCTGGTCAGGCTGCGCTAGACCATCAATACAGACTCGCTCGAGTCTAATTGCCTTTTTTTGGGTTGTAAGGGGGGAGGGGCTCTCTGGGAGAGTGGGTGGTGGGGGGTGGGCAAAGCATAAAAGGAATAAAAAGAGCAAATCAAAATGTACAACAAACATAATAAAGATATCTACAGGGAAATAGCTAAAGCACAATATGTGATAAGACAACATGGACAATATGGACATTATGGAGAACAAGGAAAACCTAGGATGTTTATAGAATCAAGAAAGCTAGCAACATGGTTCACTACTCTATACGGTTGGATTAACCAAAATGAATTATGGGTAAACTAAAACTTTGTTGTTGGAACGTGGCGGGTCTTAAATCTGAAAGAAACACGTTAGTGTTAGATTCCTTACCTTAGAATATCCCCAGGCGTCAGTCTGGATCCGGAAACTTTTGCGTAGCAGTACCCCTGCGCGTCGGTAGGCGGCGTCTGCAGGCGTCCCCTGCGGCTCCGCGTCCGTCGTCGGCGTCGTGCGCCGTGATGACGTCGCTGGAGTATATAGACGCCGCCTCCGCGCGCTGACGTCAGTTCTTCTTTTTTCCGCGCCAGTGGACGCAGATCTGAAGAGCAGTACTCCGGTCTTTTGACCAAGTTTTTCGTTTGTTATCTCTCTAATTGTGCCTGATAGGATGCCTGGGTTCAAGCACTGTGATGACTGTGAGCGCACGATGTCGGTCACAGACCATCACCGCCTCTGTCTCCGGTGTCTGGGCCCCGACCACGACGTGGACTCCTGTGTCGACTGCCGGGCCCTCACCAACAAGGCTAGGCGGGAGAGGTCCCGCAAGCTACTGGAGCTCCGGGTGTCGGCCCCACGTCGGGACCTGGAGCGGTCCCGGTCCGGCCGGAGGTCGAGAGAGCGTTCGAGGGAGCGGTCGCGGAGCCGCGCCGAGCGTTCCGGAAGTCGACACCACTCGTCAGGCTCATCAGGTAAGAAGCACAAGAAGTCGGGGCGTCGTCATCGTACCCCCGACTCCCCCCCCGACGCTCGCGCGATGCGGCCGGGGGCTCGGGTGACCCCAACCCCGCGGCTCCGCGAGAGTCGCCGGCGCGGCCTGCCTCATACCCTCCGGTCCCTGGGCATGGCGCGACGCCTGAGGAGATCGAGGCGTTCCTCATGGCCATGAGGGCGCTCGCTTCTCCGACGGGGCCTATGGCGCCTTCGGGCCCAGTGCTACCGTCTGGGGGCCCTGGCGGTTCGGGTGTCCCTGCCTCGGCGCCGTCGGGTGCTCCGGCCCCGGCGCCGCCGACGGCTCCGACCCCGGCGCCGCAAGGGCCTTCGGGATCGGCGCCGGCGGGTCTTCCGGCCTCCCCGGCGCCGTTACCATCGGGGTTACCCCCGACGCCGCCCCCGCGCGGCGCCGGTTCTCCGGTGCCGGCTCCGGCCGGCGGCGGGGTTCCGGCGCCGGCTCCGGGTGGCGCCGTCCCCTTACCTTCACCGACGCCGGACGCGGCGCCGGACGGGCGTCGCTCGACGCCGGTCCCGGCGCTGATGGGGCCCATGAACCCCGAGGAGCCGGTCTACATCGTTGACTCCGAATACGGAGAAGATGAAGAGTTCGGTGAAGGTTGGGAGGGGTCCGAGGACCCTCTGTCACGCGAGTGCCAGTATGACCCGGACTGGACAGGTGACTTGGGGGATGCCAGTGGTCTGGACGACTCTCCTAACCCTGGTTTGATCTCTCCTCCTTCCGTGGCATCGGTGGAGGGAGCTGCCTATTCTGTGGTGCTGATGAGGGCTGCCAAGGCCTTACACCTTGAGCTCCCCGTCGCGGCCGTGAGGCCTAACATCCTCACCGAGGTCTTCAAACCGCAGTCATGCCCACAGGAGCCACTGATGCCGTTTAATGAAGCCTTGTCAGACGTTCTGTTGGGCACGTGGTCCAGGCCCGCTTCAGGTGCGCCTGTTGATCGGAACGTGGCCAGGCGCCACCGTCCTTGTCCGGACGACCCCAAGTTCCTGTCTACCCACCCCACCCCTGAGAGTCTGGTGATCCAGGCCTCGACCTCCCAGTCCGCATTCCCGTCGGCCCCGCCCGACCGGGAATCCAAGAGGTATGACCAATTTGGCAAGAAGGTCTTCTCGTCCATTAGTTTGGGCCTGCGGTCTTGCAACACCGCTTGCCTCTTGGGCCGCTACACCCACTCTGTGTGGGATACGGTCGCGGAACTGCTGCCAGAATGCCCCATGGAGGTGCGGGCAAAACTCGGTCAAGCTGTAGCTGAGGGCCGGGATGCAGCGAAATATTCGATACGGTGTGGTCTTGATACGACCGACTCGCTGGGCAGGGCTATGTCAACGACGGTGGCGATTCGTCGCCACGCCTGGCTGAGATCCGCCAATTTTTCGGCTGATGTCCAGAATACCTTGATGGACATGCCGTTTGATGGCTGTCACATGTTCGGTGACAAGGCGGACCACGCGCTGGAACGCTTCAAGGACTCCAGGGTCACGGCCAAGTCCTTGGGTCTCTCGACCCAGCGTCAGCAAACGGGTTCGTTTCGTCCCTTTCGTGGCCAAGGAAGGGGCGCCCCCACACGTGCTGCCAGCCACGCGCCGCAACAATCCTTTCAACGCGGTGGCGGCCGTGGAAACCGCCGTGGTGGCGGTCGGGGACAACGGCGGGGTCAGACCACACCTTCCCCCGCAGCATCTACCCCTAAATCCTCCTAGTCCTTGCTTTCGGCCCCATGTGACGCCAGTGGGTGGCAGGGTTCGCCATCACCACGCTCACTGGCGCACGATCACTTCGGACAGGTGGGTGCTGCAAATCGTCCGAAGGGGCTACTCCCTCCCCTTCGAGACCTCTCCTCCAGCCATGCCACCGCAGAACCACCGTGTGTCGGGGGACCACTTGACACTTCTGCAGGAGGAAGTTACGGCCCTCTTGGCCAAGGGGGCCATTGAGCGCGTTCCTGGGCCAGAAGTAGGGCGTGGTTGCTATTCCCACTACTTTCTGGTGCCCAAGAAGGACAAGGGGGGCCTACGTCCTATCTTGGATCTAAGGAACGTCAACGGCTTCCTCCGGAAGGAGAAGTTCAAGATGTTGACGTTAGCTCAGGTCTTGGCTGCTCTAGACCCACAAGACTGGATGGTAGCGTTGGACTTGCAGGACGCCTATTTTCACATTCCCGTCCTGCCGGCCCACCGGCGTTACCTGCGGTTCACGGTAGGCCTGGAGCACTTTCAGTTTATCGTGCTCCCCTTCGGCCTTACCAGCGCCCCACGGGTGTTCACAAAGGTGATGGCGGTGGTCGCAGCCCATCTGCGCAGGTTGGGGGTTTCAGTCTTCCCCTACCTAGACGACTGGTTGTTGAAGGCGGGCTCGCCCCAGACAGTCGTCCACCACCTTCAGATGACGGCAGACCTCTTGCACGACCTAGGGTTCTCCATCAATGTGCCGAAATCACACCTGTGTCCCTCTCAAAAGCTCCTTTTCATCGGAGCGGTTCTGGACTCGGCGCAGTTTCGGGTTTATCCTCCGGAACGGCGGGTTCGGGATATTCAGGCTTTGATTCCCATTTTTCAGCCGCTATCCCGAGTTTCGGTCAGGTTGACGCTGCGGCTGCTGGGACTGATGGCTTCCTGCATCCTTCTGGTGCATCACGCCCGGTGGCGGATGCGGGCTCTGCAGTGGGACCTGAAGTTTCAGTGGGCACAGCATCAGGGCACCTTGTCTGACCACGTCTTGATCTCGGAGGGCACTGCGAGACAACTGCAGTGGTGGCTTACGACCGCGATTGGGTCAGGGGCAAGTCCCTCTCCCTTCCCCAACCGGAGCACGTTGTCGTGACGGACGCGTCCCTCCAGGGCTGGGGTGGCGACTTGGGAGGGGCAGAGATCAGAGGCATCTGGTCTCCGGCGGAGTCCCGGCTCCATATCAATCTGTTGGAGCTGCGGGCGATTCGTCTGGCACTGAAGGCATTCCTCCCCTTTGTCAACGGGAGTGTAGTGCAGGTGTTCACCGACAACACCACCGCCATGTGGTACTGCAACACACAGGGCGGAGTGGGGTCGTGGACCCTTTGCCAGGAGGCTCTGCGCCTCTGGCAATGGCTGGAACGTCAGGGCGTGACTCTGACGGTTCAACACCTGGCAGGTTCTCTGAACGCCAGGGCGGACAAACTCAGCCGTCGGTGCTCGATGGATCACGAATGGCGTCTGAACTCGGACGTGGCGCAAGGCATCTTTCTGCAATGGGGAGAGCCTTGGTTAGATCTATTCGCCACAGAAGAGAACGCGCAATGTCATCAGTTCTGCGCGTTGGAGTTTCCAAGACGGCACTCGCACGGCGACGCCTTTCGGCGCGAGTGGAGTTGCGGTCTGTTATACGCCTTTCCGCCTATACCACTTCTGCCCAGAGTGCTGAAGAAGATCAGGCGCGACCGGGCCCAAGTTATCCTTGTGGCTCCGGACTGGGCTCTAAGGTACTGGTATCCCGAGCTACTCAGCATGTCAGTCGGTCCCCCGATCCGCCTGCCCCTTCAGGAGGACCTTCTGTCGCAGCAGCAGGGGACGGTCCTCCACCCGAACCTGTCCAGTCTCCACCTCCATGCTTGGAGATTGAGCGGCGGCAGTTGAGGCCATTTGACTTGCCTCCTGAAGTCTGTGATGTTATTCTGGCAGCCAGGCGTCCCTCCACTAAGTCGGTATGCGCCTGTCGGTGGAACAGATTTGTGGCATGGTGCACAGCAAAGGCTGTGGATCCTCTTTCTGCCCCTCTTTTGGAGGTTCTTCTGTTTCTTCTTTCTCTTGCCCAGCAGGGCTCTGCTCTGGGCACTATCAAGGGCTACCTTTCTGCCCTTTCAGCCTTTTTGAGGCTTCCTGATCAGCCTTCTTTGTTCAAATCCCCGATTGTAACTCGATTCTTGAAAGGCATCACTCACATGTTTCCACCTGTTCCGTTTGTGATGCCTCAGTGGGATTTGAACCTGGTTCTAACTTTCCTGATGTGTGCTCCCTTTGAGCCCCTTCATTCTTGCCCTCTCCGTCTCCTGACTTTAAAGACGGCTTTCCTGGTTGCCATCACCTCTGCCAGGAGGGTGAGTGAGCTCCAGGCTCTTTCTGTCCAACCTCCTTTCCTGTCCGTTCATCATGACAAGGTGGTTCTGAGGACTAGACCTTCTTTCCTGCCCAAGGTTGTTTCGGCCTTTCACATCGGGCAGTCCATCACCCTCCCTTCCTTCTTCCCGCCTCCGCATCCTTCAAAGGATGAAGAGCGGCTCCATCGTCTGGACCCAAAACGTGCGCTTTCATTTTACATGGATCGCACTCGCCAGTTCCGGGTGGATGACCAACTGTTTGTTGGCTACGTGGGTGCGAAGTAGGGACGGGCGGTTTGTAAACGAACCATCTCTCGATGGGTTGTCCTCTGCATCAAAGCGTGCTACTCTTTGGCTCGGAAGGAGCCTCCTGTTGGGCTGAGGGCCCATTCCACTCGGGCCACGGCGGCTACTACTGCCCTGGGCCGGGGAGTCCCCTTGCAGGACATTTGCCGAGCGGCTACGTGGGCCTCGCTGCACACCTTTGCGAGGCACTACTGCCTGGACAGTCAAGTCCGGAGGGATGGCTTCTTTGGCCGTTCTGTCCTCCAGGACTTTCTGGTGTAGTTTTGTATTGGTTCGCAGACCCACCACCGGGGTTGGTATTGCTGGGGTATGTATTCTAAGGTAAGGAATCTAACACTAACGTGTTTCTTTCAGATGAACAAGTTACTTACCTTCGGTAACGATATATCTGTAAGAAACATTAGTTAGTGTTAGATTCCTTACCGAACCCACCCATCCTCCCCGTTCTGCGAACTGATACCTAGGGTTAAGGTCATCCCTTTCAGGGCCCTAGTTTTACATGGCACCAGTGTTGGTTCTCTCATGGCTCTGCGTCTCCTGGCGCGGAAAAGCTGTGTGCAAAGAACTGACGTCAGCGCGCGGAGGCGGCGTCTATATACTCCAGCGACGTCATCACGGCGCACGACGCCGACGACGGACGCGGAGCCGCAGGGGACGCCTGCAGACGACGCCTACCGACGCGCAGGGGTACTGCTACGCAAAAGTTTCCGGATCCAGACTGACACCTGGGGATATTCTAAGGTAAGGAATCTAACACTAACTAATGTTTCTTACAGATATATCGTTACCGAAGGTAAGTAACTTGTTCGACAGGGGGAAGAGGGCACAACTATATCAATTAATACATCAAGCTTCATGTGACATCCTTTGCTTACAGGAGACCCATATTCCGATAGGTGACATTGAGATACTAAAAATACCAGGTTTTAACATTCTAGATACAACAACACAGACCTCTAAGACACGAGGTGTTGTTATTCTGGCAAGAACTTTTTTGGGCAAACCTTTGCGGAAACTAGCTGACCCCCATGGTAGGTGGGTTATAGTACAACTTAACCTCGGCATTACTATTTGCTCGATTTATGGTTCAAACTTGGACGATCCAGCCCTATTTTATGACCTAGAACTCGAGCTCGCATCTTGGACAGGGCCTTTGATTGTCTGTGGTGACTTTAATATTTCTATGGGTCACGTTCACGGTAGACAAATACAACAGATGTATACCGGACGTAAACCCAGAGTATTCAGGGCAATACGGCAATTTATGATCAGCCACAATTTAAACGATATCTGGAGTCTAAAAAACAACAGAGACCCTGGCTATACGTATTTCTCCTATCCACACAATAAATATGTACGTATTGACTATATAATGTCATCAGCCTATATTGCCCTGGATGCTGTGATAACTAAAGCCCCCAAGACAATATCAGACCATAATGCTCTGTTTCTTGCTCTTGATGTTCCCTGTTATAAAAAGCCATATTCTCAATGGTCATTTGACCGCAAACTCCTTGCAAATTAAGAATATATAGAATATATTAAAATCTGGACTAAAGAATTCTTTGATTACAATCAATATAGTGCACCAAGGCTAGTTGTTTGGGACTGCTATAAAGCGGCTCTAAGGGGGGGGAACTATCTCCTTTGTCGCCAAATGTAAAAAAGAACTTGATAGTCTAACTAAACAGCTCAATACTGAACTAGCAAACTTAGAGCTGCTGCACGCCACGCAGATACACCTTGGGCAGCAAGCATCAGATACCCTCTGTAAGATCTTAGTTCTTAAAGCAGAGATTAATAGTGACTTGACTCGAAAAGCTGCGGAAATTCTCCAGGTAAACCAGAATAAAACATATGAAAATGGAGAAAAGGTGGGGAAGCATCTGTCTCTTAAAGTTCGCCAGAAACAATCACAAAATACAATAAAACTTATAGACTATGAAGGACATAAATATACCTCTTCTGAGGGCATAGTAACAGCTTTTCAAGATTATTATCAGAAGTTGTACCAAAATCAAGATCGATTGCCTATGCCCAACATTAAAGACTTTCTGACTAATTGGCTTCCCGAAACAGATCCTGGTAAAACTATTGATAACACAACTAGGGATGACCTTGAAAGAGAGATCTCAATTACTGAAGTAGAGTTAGCACTTTTAGAACCAGCCTCTGGAAAAGCTGCAGGGCCAGACAGAATCCCTCTGGATCTCTATAAACTGCTTAGTAACCTGATTGTACCATATCTATTAGATCTATTTCTCGGCGTACAATGGCATGGGAAACCGCCGGAATCATGGAAGCACACGAATATTGCTATCTTTCCCAAAAAAGGTAAACCACCCGAATCAACCTCATCATACCGCCCAATTTCACTTATCAACTCGGACTCGAAGATCTATGCTAAGGTCTTGGCCAACCGGCTTGGTGGGATCATCGAACATCTGGTCTCCCCCTGGCAGCACGGCTTCATCCACCGGTAAGAGCACGACAGACCACACTCGCAGAGCCATCTCCCTATTTGACATCACAGGGGTAAAGGGGGTCCAGATGTCGATGATCCTATTAGACACGGAGAAGGCCTTCGACCGGGTCTCTTGGCGGTTTTTATGGGAAGTACTAGAATTAAACAATCTCGGCCCGGCTTTTATTAAATCTATTAAAGCACTCTATATTGATCCTAAGGCTAAAACCACTGTGAACGGTAAAGAGTCAGAATCTATCAGCATTCAAAGGGGCACGCGGCAAGGATGCCCGTGCTCCCCAATTCTTTTCGCTCTATACATTAACCCACTAATTATCAAGCTTCTTACCTCTCCACTAATTGAACCGGTTAGTGTTGGCACTCACAACACCAAAATACTTGCCTATGCCGATGACGTGGCGGTATTAACACCGAACCCCACTGAGGCAATTGAGGAGATCGAATTAATCACTCGATCCTTTGGCTTATATTCAGGATATTCCCTGAATAAAAATAAGACGATGGTTATATGTACTGAAAACACATCTTTTGTAAGTCCTTATAAAGTTAACCACGCGGTTTACTTAGGAGTGACCATCTCCCCTAAGGTAAATGAAATAAATCATCTTAATTACGACCCTCTCATTAAAAAAGTTAAAAAAGATCTTGCTAGAGTTAACAATTTACACCTAACAATAATTGGTAGAACAAATTACCTCAAAATGAGCTTATTTCCCAAAATCTTATATCTATTCCGGGCAATCCCGCTCCTGGCTGATGCTGGAATAATTAAAGCCCTCGATTCTTCCATGGTAAGATTTATCTGGAACTATGGCAAAATTAGAAGAGCTCTTCCCAAGTTAACTCTACCCCAACAAAGAGGAGGCCTGGCAGTACCAAATTTAACATTCTATTCCTGGGCAACACTATTACAACAAATTACTATCCTCTTTGATGTTAAACCACCAACAAACAATGCCCTAAGCTGTTCAATACCATCAGTCTTTTTCAGGCTGTCAATAAAGCGCCGGGACACTCTTTTGAGTAGCCGAGCGCTATAAAAGACACAAAATAACATAACATAACATATATGAACTATTGTTAGGAGGAAAAGCCAGAGGTCTTCTCTTAAAACAAATCGAACCATCTTACTTTAAAAAAATTAAATTTAAGACTATCACGGATGCATGGAGAGTTTGGAAGAATACCACGAAGTACTTGACAATACCTAAATACACCAAATATACTCCACTCTGGCATAGTTCAATAATCCCGACCCAAGTTAACGATAATATCTCGAGGAGATGGGAGAACTTAGGGATAGTGACACTAGGAGATCTTTTTCATCAGGATTTTATACTGTCTTTCGAAGAATTATGCCAAAAATATCAAACTCCCGTACTGACTACCTGAAATTTATACAAGTATATACATCCCTTAGACAGACTGTACCTAGAATAGAACTGACGGCCATCCCAATTCTAGAACTAATCCAGAAAAGGGTAACTAGGATAGGTAATATCTATGAACTGCTCATAAACAATCAACCTGACGATCTAGAACAAACGGAAAAACAATGGGCCTCTATGCTACATAATCCAAATATCGATATTGATAAGTCCCTGATGTTATCATCGAAATTAATTTTTAAGACAATTTATGATCTTTACTTCACCCCTGCGAAATTATTCAGTTGGGGAAAAAGAATAAATGATCAATGCCCGAGATGCTCTCTCAGCCCAGCTAATCTGATACATATGCTCGCCGACTGCCCTAAATTAGACTCAATCTAAAAAGGGATGTTCAAATACTGGGCCGGAATTTTCGGACACGAGCTTAAAACATCATCAACACTAATAATCCTGGGCTACGATGATTCTCTAGGGTATAGTAATGATGAAGCATTGACCGTATTTGTTTGGACCGCAGTATATAGAATACTTTTGACAACACGGTGGAAAGATACAGATGCCCCTACTTTTCAAGGATGGCTGAATAGACTAATAGGAATTTATAAACAGGAGACTGCAATTTATAAAACCAAAGGGAAAAGACTACGAACCCTTGGGGCTCCGTTATGGGCCCCAGTCACTACCTGGTTTGACAACCAAAGAAACTCATAGCCTCTAAAGATGTGATATATTCTTTATTTTCTTTTTCTTTATTTATATATTCATTTACATGTCATATATCTGCCAAATGTCATATATCTATCAAATTTTGATTCTTTTGGAATTGATCACTTACTTATTATATGTACTGTATGAGTTGTATATTTATGTATTTGCTCAAATAAATATAAAAAAATAAAAGTAAATGTGAAAGAGCTTTTTTTTGCCATTTATGATTCTGCTGACAACTGTATATTTTTCATTATTAAGGGTTTCTTTATTAAATTAAATAAATGGAATTGACCAGTATAGCTTGTTTTGTAGGCTGCTGCACTTTTCTTTTTTCGAATGCGAATTATATATTTTTTCTATTAAAAAGTTGTCCGTGATTTCACATGTCGGAGGGACTATTCAGGGCTTATAATTTTACTGGAGGCTCTCTTGATTGAGCAATGGGATTACTGGTAAACAGCCATTCCATATTTTAATCCTATTTATAGGTTGATTTGCCCTTTTTAGCTAATGTGAACTGTTTCACTTTTGTTTGTCAGGAAACCTGCAGACTTGCAAAATTTGGCACCAGGAACACACCCGCCATTTATTACATTCAATCATGAAGTAAAAACTGACGTAAACAAGATTGAAGAATTTCTCGAAGATGTCTTGTGCCCACCAAAGTAAGTGTTAATTAAGGTAGAGAAATACCTCTAAATATTTTAATCTACTGTAATTTATTATGAACTCTAATTTCATGTAGTCTACTGTAATGGCATGTCGCCACTTTAACATCCTACTTTATTATGAACGTATCTAGGACCCTAATTAAATATTCCCCGATTTATGCCCTTATGTGTTTATAACAAATCATATCCTTATAAAGGCATAAGAATCATATCCATAATTAGTCATAGCCAATGCAGTCCAAATACGGCAAGGCTACTTCCCTAGACTCCTAGAAAGTACAACGCGTTCTTTAAACAAACCAAGCCTTCAGCAGCCCGGGAATTCCCCCTGCTTCTGTTTTGATTTGTCCTAGAACAATTGTATTTGCGATGGGCCTCTTGAACCATGATGGGAAAGTCTAGGAAGAAGGATAATTTAGAGCCCTGCCATGTGGTGTCCCCACGTTTCCTGGCCAGGCGCAGTGCAGTATCGCAATCCCGAAAGTTCATGACACGGGCAATGATAGTTAGAGGGGGGCAGCCCGGATTTGGCCGTTGTCCCATGGTGCGGTGTGCGCGCTCCACAACAAAGCCGGGGGTGAAGGAGTCCTTGCCAAAGGTCTAGTCTGCCCGTGGCAGTGGTTTCCGGTACTCCCTGGCTGCGGATGTTGTTGCGTCGACTGCGCGCTTCGAGGTCTTCCTTCTTGATCGCCACTTCTTTGAGAATACACTCCACACGTTTCAACCTCTTAAGGGACTGTGCAGTACCATCCTCTATGTCCAAAATGCACGTATCCGCCACGTCTAGGCGTCTGTCCTGAACCTGGAGCTTGGCTCCCAGGCTTTCGAGATTTTTATCAAGGGCATCCAATCACCCATCCAGAGCTCTAAAGCCAGCCCTCATCTCCTGCAACAGGGAAGAGGAAGGGGCAATGGGGACGTCAACACGGTCCACACTGTGTCCACCAGCTGCCATATCCGCACTGTCCTCCGAGAGCTTCTCCACCAGCTTTTCAAAGGGGAGGGTCTTCTGCTTCGGATCTTTGCGGCCCATGCCGCATTATCACGCAGCGGGCCTGTGGCAGTGGGACATGCTCTGCGGGCGAGGACAGGGAGAGGACAGGCCCGGGCCAGGAGCCAACTATGGAAGGAGAGGGCGAATCCGTGCGCCAAGCATTGGGTGTCGAAGAAACAGCGTGATATGTCCCAAGCCAGTCTTGCGCCAGGCATCCTCGTGCACCCGCGATGAGGTACAACCGACCAGAGATACCACAACGTCTCAGCACAAGGCCCTGTATGAGTGAGGGAAGTGGCCGCAGTAAAAGGTAGCAGTTACTCCACGCTAGACCGGACCGGGGCTCCAAGCTGAGGTGATCAGGTGAGCAGTGCGACAGATGGTGTGCAAATGGGGAGCAAGGAGCAGATATTCGGTCAGGCGTGCTGGGGTCAACAGAGGATCCCCTGGTATGCAGTTGATGAGCAGTACAAGTTGGGCACTGACGCGGAACAAAGGTCTGAGCTCTTGGGACACCGGACACCCACGGGATCACTGGTCTACGCCGATGAGCAATCAAGGAAATAAGGAGCGTGCCCCAAGAGACCGCACTCCCCGTCACAGCCAAGCAGAGCCACCAGGAGCCGACAACCCAAGAGGGCCCCCGCAATGATAACATGAGTCTAACAAGGCCAAGCTGAGGGATAGAAGAACAACAGCAGAGTCGGTGGCTGCAGGCGAGGGCAGGCGACGAAAGCACAGGAGGGTGCAGACAGTGTGGAGGCAATGCAATGCACTGGACCCGCAGCGCGCCGGTCCAAGTCCAGACCCGCACCACAACCGCTGGGATCAGTCCTCCAGAGGCAGGAGCTGCGGCGCAGCGAATTAGCAGCCAAAATGGGAATGGTCTCTTGGCGTCCCAGAAGCAGCCGATCAGGCCCAAAGATGGCAGAGGGCAGGCAGTGCTCTCCACTGGATATTCCGGTGCAGAGAAAGGGTGTCACCACTGGGCATGGATGCCATGCAGTTCCCCTCAGATCGCCCTCCATCATGACTGCGTGGGGTAGCGCAGCGTTCCGATGCGAGCAGAAGCGTCTGCCACGGGACGGGATATGGGGCCACAGCGGCCTGCTCCAAGGGCCTCTAATGTCGTTAAGTGGGGGGCCGATATTGTGAGAGCTCCCGGCGCCAAAGTGCAGTATTCAGCCAGAGTTGAGAGAGGTGACTAATAACGGGCCTCTCGGCGGGCAGGACGTTGTCAGTAGTTGAAGTGTGGGGGCAACCGGAGCGGAGGGATTGAAGGACGCTCCCCCGCATCTGCACCTGCACATGGCCGGATGGACAAATGCAAAAACAACAGTTGATGGACAGAATGCAGAACAATGTCATACATTCACCCCAGTATAGAGATCTGGGCCTAAATTCATCGTTTTTTTGCACTCCACACCACCCCAGTTCAGCCATGGCCATATGCAAATCAGCCTTGACCCTGTGCCTCATGGGAACAGTCTAGCCTGAACTGCCAAGCCATGTCTTTCCTGGACAGTAATCAAGCATCCTAGGACCGGTTTCTGGCTATCAGCCGTCTTCAGCCAGGATAGCTTGACTCCAGTGGTGTGGAGAGCATGGGACTCACGTTGAGCATACTCATCCCACTCGGGTTGACAAATGCAAAAACAACAGCGGAGGGGGGAGGGCCTCTGGGGGGACCAGCGCCCGGGGCTCTCATCGGTAATGGGGATGTCCGCTTTCAGCAACCAGCCGGCCCGGGTCTCGACGTGTCCACAAATCGTCAGCGAGGTGTTTGACAGAGCTCGAGGCCTGATGTAGCTACGCCACTATCCACCGAGCTGTGATTCTACTGTAACAGGGGCATTATTCCTCGGGCGGGTGAGATCAGCAGGCTCCCTACATGTTCTGACGACTTCGGATGTCGAGCAGGGGGTGATCACGGCAGCATTTCCGGGGGATTTAGCCGCTAAGCTGGTAAGGCTGGCGGAGCTTCAGTGCTGCTCGGCCATCTTGGTTGGCGGCCTGGCCACGCCCCTCAGGGCTGACAGTTAGGTCAGTTGTTCTTTCTGGCTCCTCCAGTCAGGACCCTGGAGTTTCAGCTCTGCTATTTTGGACTATTTGTCGAGAAATTTCTCTATAAAAACCTGTTAGTTACTATTTACTCGACGTCTTTCAACCTGTAGAGTAAGGTCCTACCATTTTTCTGACAGAAACTTGTCTTTTTTCTGTCACAACATGTCTTTCTTCTCTTTTTGACCCTTGTCCTTCCTGTGGCAAGAAGGCCAAAACTGATTCACATCCTGTGTGTATACTTTGTCTTCCTGAGTCTCACTCTGAGATTTGCCAACACTGTAAAACCCTTTCTAGATGCACTCTCAAGGAGAGAGAGAGGATTCGTCTTTATCGTCTCTCAGAGAAGCAAAAATCTACTTGAGGAAGCTCTCCAGTGAGGCATAAGAAGAGTAGATCCAGATCGACCTCGAGAAGTAAGGTCCCTGTCTGCTGTTCTAATGCGTCGGGCTCGGCGTCGAAAATGCCTCCAGTGACTAAACAAGTCTCCCCATCGACGAGGCCTCCACAGTCGACTGCATCGGAACACCACTCTGCGTCAAAGAACTGCACTGAAGATGGCGTTGTAGTCTACTCATCGTCGTCATTCACAGGTGTCAGATCATCATCATCCTCCTCCATTGACATCAGCTCAGTGACGCTCCATGTCGAGGAGTCTGTCTCCGTTGGCATCGACTCAACGTAGAGGCACAGTGCTCTGTTAGCATCACCTCATAGACGCTCGACATAGAGACGAATCCCTCCATTGACATCAACCCAACGGCGGTCAATGTTGAGACCTCGACCCTCTTTGACACCTCGACGACGGTCATGCTCACCGTCGTCGCCTAACCTTACGACGTCAAGACATCGTCTCCATCGGTGATCTCAGGGCCGACGTCAAAGCAAATCTTACCATCGACACAGTCTCAATCGACGTCGCAGGATAAGGAAAGCTAATGTCGCGAATACGGACACTGTCGGCGGCATCTCTTCTGACGTTGAGAATCCAGACTCCATCAGTGTCTTCTCGGCCCTCTATTCCAGTCCAAGAAGTCTCAGTGGCTCAAGGCTCGACATCGAGACATTCTCCACATTCGACGTCGACTCATCGATCTCGATCAGTAAGATATTCTGATTGCTCAGTGTTAAGACACAACGTTGTCAAGTTCAAGATCTCCAGAGATCCTTTTACCATCGTCGGACAGTTCAGTCTCCTCTCCTGAGCATTATCAACCGCAGACAACAGAACCTCCTGTACAACAAGACACAGGAGAGCAGAGATCCCCTTCCGTGCACCATTCTCCTAGGTGGATGTTGCCACTACATCATTGGCAGAAATGTTCAACACAGATGTAAGAGACATGGGGCTGCTCCAAGCCCCGTGCACAGGTCACGGCTGGCTCAGTTGGTGCAGACAGTAGACCTCTCTCCCACAATTTACCAGAGAGGCCGAGATCGTGCTCGAACTGCGACCCCACCTACAAGAAGGAGGTCCCCAGCATGTAGTCATTGGAGAAGACACAGATAACCTTCATGGTCTTCATCCTCGACTCCCTCTTTAAAAAGGGACTAGTCACCTACCTTAACAGATAGCCCTCCTTCGAGATTCTCTCTAGTAGACGATGTTAGCACATTTCAGGGCGTGCTTACCAGGGGGGCATCAAAATTGAACATTGACATGGCTATCCTTCAAACCTTATCCTGTGTGATCTTTGAAACCCTGCATCTTAGATCAGCGACAAGACCTCTGCTGCCTTTAGTGCCTGGGCTTCTTCAGCGGTTATGGATATATTTCTCACACCGGCAACACTTAAGACTGCCCAGAAAAGGATCTTGAAAAAGTACAGGCCTCCATAACAAGATCCACTATTCTTAGAGCAGATCCTTCTCCGGATTCTGTGATTATTGTAGCGACGAAAAAGACCCTCGCAGTGGCCTCTTCCTCATCGGTGCCTCAAGATAGGGAAAGCAGAACCCAGGACTCTTGGGGGAGAAAAGTCTGTGGCACTTCTGCTTCAATGTTGAAGATATGTAGCGCCTCAACTCTCCTAGGGCGCTATGACAGGGCCCTATACTTTGGAAAAATGTAAACATAAACTTCCCAAAGAGGATCACGGAGACTTTGAGGAAATATTACAGTATGGGTGTTCAGTAGCAAATCCAATTATTAGCGCTGCAGCAGATGGAGCTACCTTATTTGCCTATTCCTATGCTCATGAAATTTGTGCCAGACGGGCATCTCGGCTTCGTCTAACTGCACTAAAACGCAAAGCGCTGCAACAAATTCTAAACTTCCCTTTCCCGGGGAGTTCCTTATTTGGCACTCACATAGACGAGATGGCCAGAATTATATTGTAGCTTGATACCCTGAAGGCTGTAGGCCTCGAAAAGAAAAAATAATTCTGCCTCAGATAGAAACCATACGATGCAGGATTCCATCAGAGGGTTCAAACCCCTCAGTGGCAGAGGCATCAGCAGCAGCAACGTCAACCCAGAACCCACTATAAGGGACTTCTCACTTCCTGTGGGAGAGGGGCCCCATGCCAGTCCACCGCTTCGACAAAAGACCCTTCAAAGCAATGAATGTTCACTTTCCCCGTCGCTATTTCCCACTCCAGTTGGGGGGGGGGGAATTGGGAGGGGGGGAAGTATAGCCAACCACATACAAGAGTGGCGCAACATCACAAAAGATCAATGGGTATTAAGCATGCTGCAGAATTGGTACTTTCTATGTTTTCGTCATCCACATCCGGCTATCGCCCCAGCCCCAACTGCTGCAGCACGAAGTAGCCACTCTTTGGCGGAAATCAGCCACAGAGGAGGTACCTGTCCCTCAACGGGGCAAGGAGTATACTCGAAAAACAGAGTTCACACCTATTTTAGATCTTTGCGCACTCAACAAATTCATCCAGAGGGAAAGGTTTTGCATGCTGGCTCTCCATCAAACTTATCCTCCTCTCCAACAAGGGGACTGGATGTGTTTAATAGACCTGCATATTCCAGTTAACCAACATCGGACGTTCCTCCACTTCATGGTAGGATCCTAGCATTACCAATTCAAAATTCTTCCTTCAAGTTGAAGTCAGCTCGTCAAGTGTTTACCAAATGCATGGCAGTAGTAGCAGCTGTTCTTCGGCGCCAGGGACTGTTTGTTTACCCTTACCTCGATGACTGGCTTTTGAAGGGTCCTTCCCACCAGTGTGTGAGGATCCACTAGCAACGCTGCTTAGTGCTTTTACTGGAACTGGGCCTTTATGTAAACTTTGAGAAGTTGGTTCAGCAGCTCGCTCAAAGAATACACTATCTGGGTGCGATAGTAGACTCCGTCGTAGGATAAGTGTTTTCTTCGGAGGAGAGACTATCATCTATCACTCCGAAGTGCAAACAGATTCTTTGTACCCCTTTACCTTTGGTCCAACAGGTTGCCTCTCTCCTAGGGTCAATGGCATCCTGCATCTTCCTCGTTCTCAATGCCAGGCTGAAAATGCGGCCTTTACAGCCGGATCTGGAGGACAAGTGGGATCGACGGACAGCTCGGTAGGACGACAAGGTTTATGTATCACAAGCTGCAAAATCTTCTATTCCATGGTTGACACATCTGAGAAATCTCCAGGCGGGAATTCCATTCCACCAGTCTCCCACAACGCATACTCTAATCCCAGATGCCCTCCAGGGCTGGGGAGTGCACATGGGGTCTCTCCAAACTCAAGGTCGGTGGTCGGCCAAAGAACAGAATTTTCACATCAACATGTTGGAGCTACGGGGCCGTTCATTTGGGCCTCAAGGCTTTTCTTCCCTCCATTCAGGTCAGCAGCATACTACTACAGATGGACAATACGACCACCATGTACTATCTAAACAAACAAGGGTGGGCCTGTTCTCCCTCTCTATCTGTAGAGGCTCAAACACTATGGCATTGGCTACTGGCAAGGCAACTGTTGATCACAGCAATACACCTGCCAGGGAATCAAAATGCTCAAGCAGATTCTCTCAGTCGGTACTTCGACGATCAACAAGACTGAGTTCTGCATAACGAGGTGGGGGAAGGAATCTTCAGACAAGGGGGTCGTCCAAGCATCGATCTCTTTGCGGACAATACAAACAAAAAATGCAGCGACTTCGCGTAAGGTTTTACCGACCAGGGTCGAAAGGGAATGCACTTTTGATAAACTGGTCAGGGAACTTTGTGCATGCTTTTCCTTCTCTTCCTCTCATACCGAAGGTCATAACCAAGTTCTCCCACTCCAGTGCGAGGATGATACCAATTGCACGGTACTGGCTATGACAGAGGTGGTACACGGACCTTCTACATCTCTTGTAATGCCAGCACAGGAGACTGTTGTGCAGGCTGACCCTGTTGTCCAAAACGAACGGGACGATTCATCACCCCAGCCATGACTCGCAGAACTTAGCAGCATGGCTCCTAAGGTCCTCCAGCATGGACACCTAGGTCTTCCTCAGGACTCCAAAAACATCTTGAAAGAGTCTAGAAGGCCTTCGACAAGGCACTCTTATTCTTTTCAATGGAAACATTTTTATATGTGGTGTTTAATGGTTTCCAGCCTACCAAGGGTCAAGAGGAGGTAATTCTACCTTATCCCCTCCACTTTGCCAAATCTGGTCTGAAATTTCATTCCATAAAGATACATCTCGCTGTCAATACAGCATATAGAAAGTCGCCCTCTCAACCGTCTTTCATTCAGCTTCAGGTGGTTAAGGATTTCCTGCAAGGGTTAAAAAACGTTTTCCCTCCAATCCGACCTCCTTCTCCTCCTTGGGTGCTAAACCTGCTTCTTTCCAAGCTCATGGGGCACCCCTTTGAGCCTATCCACAAAGCTTCCCTTCAGTATCTTACACGGAAGGCTGCACTTTTTAGTGGTAGTCACTTCCGCTCGTAGTGTGAGCGAGATTCAGGCGCTCTGCTCTAATGAGCCATACACTGTTTTTTACCTCAACAGTAGTTCTAAGAACCCATCCCTCCTTCCTTCCGAAGGTGGTGTCGGATTTTCATGTTAACCAAACTATCTCACTGCCTACCTGTTGGACCCGGCCTCGTGGCGTGGTCCCACTCCTCCCGCATGGCGGGCCCCGGACTACCTCGAACCCTGTTCCCCGGCCGAGAGCAGCACCTTCCACCCGACACGAGAGCCGCCCCTCCGGGCAGCCACCAGCTCTCCCCCGATGGACCTCGGCCCACCCTCCTCAACACCCTCGTCTGGTCCGAACCCTATCCCAGACCACCATCTCAAACCCAGACTCCATCTTGGGCCCTCTACGACCAGGCCTCGTGGCCTCGGCCCGACCCCAGCCACAGACCCAGCAAAGCCCCGACATGGAGGCACCACGATCCGACCAGGGGGTAAAGAGGCCACTTGACGGGTCAATGGGGAAAAGAGTTTCGATGGTCCTCCAACCGTCCCCCAACGCCTGGTTTCGATCGCCCCCAGATTCCCTGGGCGCTGGCTCCACCCCCCTGCTGGGTGTCTGGACACGCACATCCCGGCCCCTCCGACCTCCAGGTGAGAGGGTCCGGATATCAAAGGACGCCAGACCTATAACTGGGGCAGCTCCGGAGCAGGTCAGCAGTTGTATCCTGGAGTCGAGAGACACCAAGACGAACTCATCCGCGTTGAACCTGAAACCATCTTTGGAGCCCTGCTGGCGCTGCCGCGGCCCATCTTCATGAAACCATCTTTGGAGCCCTGCTGGCGCTGCCGCGGCCCATCTTCGTATAACCATCTTTTGAGCCCTGCTGGCGCTGCCGCGGCCCATCTTCGTATAACCATCTTTTGAGCCCTGCTGGCGCTGCCGTGGCCCATACCGAAGGACCCCCCAGCTTGAGGATTGAGAGCTGAGCGCAGGGTATCCCGGTACCAGACTGGTACCAAGACTGTCCCGCTACCCCCTTCCCTCAGAGACTAAACCTGAAAGGATCCCTGGATCCAGTTACAACTGTATCGTTACGATAACCTGCCTTAAAGTATTGATAAAAACGTTGAGAACCTATCCTTGTGTGGTGTCCATCTGTAGGGGGGTGATTGCTCGTCTGTACGACCCTAGGAGGGGAACCTCGCCAGGAGGCCTCTCGACTTCGCTCGGCCAGCCCGAAGATCCCCTTTCCAACACTACCTTTTTTCCTAATCCATCCACGCCAGCTGAGAGGTCTCTTCATCCTCCTAAGCCTAAAAAAGGGTCTTAATTCTATTTAGACAAGTCTAAGGCTATTAGGAAATCTGAACAACTGTTCGCAAACTGTGGTTCTGTCAAAACAGGTTTCCCAGCCTCTAGTCGCTCCGTCTCCTGATAGATAGTGTCATTTATCAAGCTGGCTTACCAGTTGTCAATATGCCCCTCTTTTCGACTCCCAAGGCTCATTCCACTAGAGGGAAGGCAGCTACGGTGGCTTTTCTGCACAGTGTACCGATTGCTGAGATCTGCAATGCAGCCACTTGGAAATCGGTACTTATGTTCACGAGACACTATTGTCTCAACTTGGATGCCAGAGTAGACGCTCAAGTAGGCCAGGCCTCCGTGAGAAACTTCAACATTGAAATCAGCTTATATATTTCTCTTTGCTTCTCATTTGCCTGCAGGTGGAGGATGTGCTTGCTATTAGATTCAGTGCTTACGACTATTTAAAAAAAAAAATGTGTTTATTAACTTTTCAGGAAACAGTGGTGTTCATCACAATCATACAGTGCAAGACATACAATTGTACCGTAGGAAATCAAGCAAGAGAAAAGGGTTGGGTACCTTTGACATTACGCTTTACAGTTCATCATTATACATTCAGCAGTGCGAGTGGTTCGTCACCCTTGTACTCATTCCAGCTGGACCAGATACCGACCCATTTCTGTGGGCATCCCCTGGCTACATAAACAGTCTTCTCCTGGAGCATGCACCAGTCCATGTCCGTTTTCCATGGACCAAGTTTAGGAGGCCCTGCAGCCCCCCACAGCCTAGCAATGTTCCTTTTTGCAATTGCAAAGCCCAGTGTGGCCCAGATCCTCCCACTGGGCGACAGATCATTGGGCTCCCATATATTTAATAGACACCTCTTTGCCTCAACCTGCAGCTCCACCTCCCATACCTCCCTCATGCACTGGTGTATCCGTTGCCAATAAACCTGGAGCACTGGGCACTACCATATAATGTGGAAGAATGTCCCTACCTCTCCACATCCCCTCCGGCAAAGCCCATCCACAATTCGGCCCATCAACTGCAGTCTAGTCCCTGAAATATAGATCCGGTGGAGAATTTTTAGCTGAATCAAGCGAAGTCTAGCTGAGATGGCCACTTCCTTAGGGGACGCTAGCACTCTTTTCCACTCTTCCTCGTCTATTTCCAACCCATTGGACTCCCACTTAGTTTTCAGGGATTGCAAAAGATCTGGGGAGTTGTTAATGATCTTTTTATTTGTGAGGGAGATGGCGTGTTCGGGGAGGTGGCTGTCCAGTAATCTGTCTTCCAGGGGGGATGAGGCTGGGCGAAGTGTCCCTGCGGGAATGTTGGGTTCGAGGGAGTGCCGGACCTGCAGGTAACGGTAGTGTTCTGTTTGTGCAAGCTCGTATGTATGTTGGAGTGAGGCGAAGGACACTACACCCCCTGAACCCCATAAGTCTTTGACGCAGGAGATCCCGATCAAGTCCCAGTTGCGGAACCCTTGGTGTGGCTCAGGGTACCCAGTCTTTTCGAAGCCCATAACTGGGTAGCCATAGTCAGTGTGTCAGCCCAGACCAATTTTCGTTGCACTATGTGCCAGATTTGTACTGAGTGTTTGGTGGGCCTGGTGAGCGGGTACCTGCCAGGCCTAGAGTACAATTCCGCCTCGAAATTCCCAGGTGGCCGCGTCTTTGGAAACAAAAATCCCAAGGTACTTAAACCCATCTGTGGCGATCTTAATCGGGCAGTTACGGGGGACCACCGTAGAATCACCGCTGAGGACATACATGACGGACTTGCCCCAGTTTATACTGTATCCCGGGGTTCCTCTCGAAGCTAGCAAAAATGTCCATGGCCACCATGAATGACTTGCGAGGACTAGCAAGGTAAAGCAGGATGTGATCCGCATAAAGCGATATCCTGTCCTCCCATCCGTCTGTTATACACAAAAAAGGGGGTGAGGGCTCATAACTCTACTACCCCAGACCCCCACACAAATTCAACTGTATACACAAGAGGGGTGTAGAGTACACAAAATAAAAGCCTCGTGTGTTGGACCACGCCACGAGGCCGGGTCCAACACACGTCCACCCCAGCTGAAGGCTGGGAGAGTCACCCATCTTCTTGGGTATTCTCCTCGCCGAGGCGGAAGAAGCTGGACAGGCCATCTGCGTTGGCGTGGTCGTTGCCTGGGCGATGCTCTACAGTGAAGTCCATCCCTTGTAGGGAGATGGACCAACGCAGCAACTTTGGGTTCTCCCCTCGCATCTGCATCAGCCACCGCAAAGGTTGGTGGTCAGTTTGTACCCGGAAGTGGGTGCCGAAGAGATAGGGCCGGAGCTTCTTGAGGGCCCACACCACTGTGAAGGCCTCCCGCTCAATGGTGCTCCAGCGCTGTTCTCGGGCCAGCAGACGTCGGCTAATGAAGGCCACCGGCTGATCAATTCCCTCGGTGTTGACTTGTGAGAGGACCGCCCGACGCCGTGATCGGAGGCGTCCGTTTGCACTATGTATTCTCGGCTGTAATCAGGGGCTTGGAGCACGGGCGGTGCACACCGCTGTCTTGAGGGTCTCAAAGGCGGTCTGACACTCGGGTGTCCAGTGCACCTTCGGTGGGTGTCTTTTGGAAGTGAGCCCCGTGAGGGGGCCCACAATACTGCCATAGTCTTTTATGAAGCGCCGATAATACCCAGTGAGCCCCAGGAAGGCTCGGACCTCTGTCTGGGTGATCGGGGGCTCCCAGGCCATGATGGCTTAGATCTTGGGTTGAAGGGGGGCCACCTGGCCGCTTTCCACTTGGTGCCCCAGGTAGGTCACGGAACCTTGGCCGATCTGGCATTTGCTGGCCTTTATAGTTAATCCGGCCCGGCGGAGGGCAGCCAAGACTTCCTGGAGGTGTTGGAGGTGCTCAGCCCAGTGGAGGCAGTATACCGCGATATCGTCCAGGTAGGCGGCGCTGAACTCCTCAAGTCCCGCCAGCGCCTTATTCACCAGTCTCTGGAACGTGGCGGGGGCGTTCTTCATTCCGAAGGGCATTACCCTGAAGTGGTAGTGGCCATCGGGTGTGGAGAAAGCGGATCGCTCCTGGGCGCCTGGCGTGAGTCCGATCTGCCAGAAGCCTGCGGTCAGGTCGAAGGTGCTCAGGTAACGGGCCACCCCCAGGTGGTCCATCAGTTCATCAGCCCGGGGGATGGGGTGAGCGTCTGTTCGGGTGACGGCGTTCAGGCCCCGGTAGTCCACACAGAACCTGAGTTCGGGGGCGACGCCAGGGGCGGCGGCTTTGGGGACCAGGACAACAGGACTGGCCCATGGACTGTCGGAGGGCTCAACCACCCCTAGAGCCAGCATTTTGGACACTTCTGACTGGATGCAGGCTCGCACTCGATCGGGAACTCTGTAGGCCCGGTGTCGCACAGGTGGGCAATCCCCGGTGTCGACATCGTGGACGCACCATGGGGTGACCCCGGGGGTAAGAGAGAATAGATCAGCAAACTGTCCCAATAGCTCTTGGCAATCTCGGCGTTGTTCTGGGGTCAGGGTGGAAGAGAGGTGGACTCACTCTACGGAGCCGTCTTTTTCAAGGGCATTCAGGAGGTCTGGTAGGGGCTCTGAGTCATCTTCAGCCCCACTGTCGGTAGCCATTAGGAGGCTAAGTTCTGAGCGGCCAAAGTGAGGCTTGAGTCTGTTGGCGTGGAGGACCCGGAGGGGGTTCCTGGGGGACTCCATGTCCACTAGGTAGGTGACGGGACTCTTGCGTTCTACCACCTTGAAGGGCCCGGTCCATTTGACCCAGACCTGTTGTCCCGGCTCGAACTCGATAGATGAGGCGTTTTGATCGTACCAGCGTTTCATGTCTTCTTGGCTGGCTTCGAGGTTGGCTTTGGCAAGTTCCCGGAACCGCCGAGTCTGGTTCCGGAGGGTTAGGAGGTACCGGTACACGTCGGGAGGGGCGTCTTTGGCGGTCACCTCCCATCCTTCTTTGACCAGGCTTAGGGGACTCCGGACCGGGTGCCCGTACAATAGTTCGAAGGGGCTGAATCCCAGGGACTTCTGGGGGACTTCCCGATAGGCGAAGAGGAGGCAGGGCAGCAACACATCCCATTGGCGTCGTAAGGGCTCCTCTAGGCCCATGATCATCCCCTTGAGGGTGCGATTGAAGCGTTCCACAAGCCCGTTCCCTTGAGGGTGGTAGGGGGTCGTGAATTTGTACGTGACCCCGCATTGCTGCCATAGGGACTTCATGTAGCGTGAGATGAAGTTCGTGCCCCGATCACTGACTACTTCTCGGGGGGAGCCCACCCGGGAGAAGATCCCCATCAGGGCCCGGCCCACCACGGGGGCCGTCACGGTCCGGAGAGGGACAGCTTTGGGATAGCGGGTGGCATGGTCCACCAGGACGAGGATGAACCGGTGACCTTGGGATGTCCGGGGTTCCAGGGGCCCCACGATGTCGATTCCCACCCGCTCGAAGGGAGTGTTGACGACTGGAAAAGGTTGCAGGGGGACTTTTAGTTTTCCGCCGCTCTTCCCGCTGGCTTGGCAGGTGGGGCAAGCCCGGCAGTGGTTGATCACATCGTTCCTCATCTTGGGCCAGTAGAAGTGGGTCATCAGGCGGCTGTAAGTTTTGTCCTGCCCCAGGTGCCCGGCAAGGGGCACATCATGTGCCAGGTTCAGGAGGAAGTCTCTGAATCGGAGGGGGACCACCAGAACCCGGCTGGCCCCTAGTTCGGCAATCTTCTGCTCGCTGTAGAGGAGCTCTTGGTCCCAATAGACCCAGTGGGCCCCTGAGGCATCCCCTGTGCTCTGGGCTGCGGCTTGCTGCCGGATCCCCTTGAGGGAGGGACACGTTTTTTGTTCTTGACGGAACTGTTCTCGAGTGGGGCCACCTTCTTGGCGCCACTGGGCCAGTTCCGGTAGGTCGCTGAGCGGGGCAACTTCTTCACAGTTGGGCCCCGGCGGACCGGGTTCAGGGGCGGTGTCTTCGGCGACGACGGGCGGCGGAGGCTCGGGCCACTCTGGTTCTTCGGTGGAGGTGATGGCTCGGGCGGCCATGGATCGGGTCGTCGCACAGACCCATTCAGGGAGGCCAAGCATCCCCAGGTGCTCCCTCCGCTCGATGTCAGCCCAGGGGGAGCTCTCAAGGTCGTTCCCGAGGAGGCAGTCTACGGGAGCATCGTCTCGGACAGTCACTTTCAGCATACCTGACACTCCTCCCCACTCAAAGGGGACGCGGGCCATCTGGCACAGGCTCTCGGAATTATCCGCGGACCGGACTGGGCACAGTACATTGAGCAAAATGTGATCTGGGGTCACCAGGTGGCAACGGACGGCCGTCACGCTGGCTCCTGTGTCGCGGAGGGCTTCGGCCCGTTGTCCATTAATGGTGACCCACTGGCTGTACTTCTGGGTGTTGGCCGGGATCGGGGCCCGGGAAACCATGTCTCTTTCGCCCAAACATACCAGGGACATGGCTGCGGGCTCCCACTCGGTCTGAGATTGGTCATAGTCTCCTTCTTCTTCTGCGCCTTGCTCCTCCCTCAGCGAGGCGGCGGCGATCTGGCGGACCCGTGGGGTTGGATGGCTGGTTTCTGGGACAGTTGGGGTCATTGGCGTAATGACCGGGTCGCTGGCATTTGTGGCAGATAACATTCGAGCGGGACCCCGGCCGTGCAGGGGGGCTCCTCTTCCGGCCAGGGGAGGGGGAAGTGTTGGTTGGGGGCACCGTGGTGCTGTCCCTGCCCCGGCCCTGGCCTCCTCCTCCTCCTCGCTGGTGGTGGGATCGCTGGTGAACTCAGCCTGGGTCTCCCATCCAGTTCCGGGGGACCCGGGTGCTTTCCCAGCGATTTGCCTCGATGGCGAGTTTACGGGGCTCGGTCAGTTTGCTGTCGAGGAGATGCTGCCTGAGCTCGACGAAACAGTTGTTGGAGAGGTGTTCCCATACAATGAGATTGAACAATTGTTCGTAGGTGGTGACTTGGCTGCCCTTGATCCACCCCTCTAAGGCTCTACTATAGAAGTTCACATATTCCACCCAGGTGGTACCGGGAATCCTCTTGCAGTCTCGGAATCGCTGCCGGTACATTTCGGGGGTGAGCCCATAGCGAGTGAGGAGGGCAGCTTTCATGTGCTCGTACAAGGTCATCTCGGCGTCGGGGAGCTGTAGCAGGGCGTCTCTCCCCTCGTTGACGAACCTTCCCCACAACCCGGCACCCCAGTCTTTTTGTGGTACTCGGTGTGAGGTCATGGCTACCTCGTAGGCCTTAAACCATTGCTGGATGTCGTCGTTTTTATAGTACTCTCGGACGACATCTTTGGGGATGTGGACCTTGGTGTCTGTGGAGGGAGGGGGGCTCCGGTTCCCGGAGACGCCGGTGTCCCCGTTTTTCGCCTTAATCTCCAGCTCCTTTAAACCGCGCTCGTGCTCGTACGCGAGCTTCTTCTCTTCCAAATCCCTCTGCCTTCTTTTCTCTTCCAGGTCTCCCTGTAGCCGTAGCTGCTCAAGGGCTATCTTTTTTTCGGCCAGTTGCAGTTCCCCATCTAAGCTGAGTCTAGCCAGGTCTAATTCGTGGAGCCGGCTCCTTTCTCGCTCTCGGGCATCCTCGAGGGAGAGGCCCGGGTTTCTCTCCTCCGCTGGGGTTGCGATGTTCTCTGGGACTGTGATGCCTTCGTTCTGGGGTGGTGTCGCTCCTGTCTCCACCCAGGTCTGCAGAGCCTGCTTGAGATCGTCTTTGGTGCTTAGTCCTGTGGTAGCGATACCCAAGTCTTTGCAGAATTGCTTCAGTTCTTTGTGGCTATAATCTTCTAGTCGTTCCATCTGGAACTCCGAGGTTGGTCCTGTTTCTTTAGTCGTCATGGTTGCCACACTCAGGGCGGAGCATAAGGGAGGGGAAAAATAATAAATTCCACACAACACTACAGGTAACCAAAAAACACAAACAACACGTAACATGTAATGTGATGGAACCTATGCCAATCACCCTGTGATTGAAATAATAGTGCGACAAAGGTGCAGTAAATAGGAAGTGCTAAAACTGATTCAGGGTGCCAACTAAAAGGATTACTTTATTAGACTTAACTTGGTACCCTTATCAGGATTAAAAAGAGGAGAAATAGGATGAGAAATGTCTTGCTAGAGACTGAAGGATCTCTCAAGACTTCCCTCCAAACACTGCTGTGGTCAACATGTTTTTACCGATTTAGTCGTGCCAAAAATGGTCACCCCGGTCTTCGTCAGGACTGTCGCCTATTATTTCACTAGTGGCCCTCCCGTAATCCGGTTTCGTGGGCCCCCAGATATGAGCCGGTCAATCTAGATCCATGCCCTTTTCGTTGCGTGTTGAGGCTTGTCCCAGAATACAGGAACACATTTACGAGTCCATGTAATTTATGAACTCGAACTGGTGCCCGGCGGGAGGCTCCCCCGAGAACACAACTGTTCCGTGGGAGGCGTCCTTCCTCTAGCCCCGCTTTCCGTGACACCGTCTGCCCATCGGAGCCCCCTTAGGGAAAGGTCTTGTCTTATCCAGGCAGCTAGTGGCTCCAGAGACTGGCAAAAAGCAGAGGCGAGAGGGGACACCCCTGTCGCGTCCCTCTCTCTAAACGGAAGACCTCAAAAATGGTATTGTTAACCGCGACCTGGGCCAGGGGCTCAGAGTAGAGGAGACGCACCCACCCTATAAATTCGGGACCAAAGCCCAGTTTCCGAAGGACCGCCATCATGTATGGCCATTCCAAGGTATCAAATCCCATAGCGGCATCAAGTGATACCACAACTGCCTCCTCACGAATGGTATGGCAGTCCCCCCAGCACGCCATGTAGTTGTGTAGTTGACGGAGATTGAGCGCCGAATTGCGATTTGGCATACATCCCGACTGGTCCGGATGTACAAGTGACGGCAGGACTGACTTGAGCCTTTTGGCCAGGACCTTAGCCAGGATCTTGGGTTCCGCGTTCAGCAAGGAAATAGGCCTATAAGAGGCACATAAGTCCCCGGGTTTGTCATCCTTCGGGATGGCCACTATGGTGGCTATACGTTGGTCTCTCTGCAGTACTCCCTGCTCCTTGCTTTCCTCCAACATCTGCTTCAGATACGGGCTGAGGCCGTCAGCTTTGAGCTTATAAAGTTCAATGGGCAGCCCGTTGGGTCCCATGGCCTTCCCTGAGCGGAGGTCGCAGATGGCTTGACCTAGCTCCTCAGCCGAGAGCGGAGCCTCCAAGGTTTCCCGCTCTGCCTCTGTGAGAGTAGGCAGACCGATGTCTGCCAGCAAGTCAACAGAGTCCTCCTCAGGCCGGTCAGACCTTCTGCTATAGAGCTTCCGGTAGTGTCGCTCAAACTCTTTGACAACCTCACGAGGTTCAGTGATGACTGTACCTGACTACCTGACTCAGTCCTGAGTTCCGTCACTACTTTCTGCTGCTGCTGCTTCTTATCTAACCAGGCTATGAGTTTGCCCGCCTTGTCACCCTGGTCGTAAATCCTGCCCTCCCTGTCTCTAAGAACGGTTTTGGCGGCATCAGTGGCCAGCGCCTTATACTGAGCCCTTTTGAGTTGCAATCGGTGGGTGATCTTCGGATCTCCCCCGGCAAGCACCACCGCCTCCAGGTCCCGCACATCTACCTCCAGTTTGACCAGTTGCGCCTCCTGCTCCTTGCGACGGCCCCAATCGCTGAGATGGCCTCCCCCTGAGTACGGTTTTGAAAGCCTCCCATAACACCACTGAGGAGTCCACCGTACCATCATTGTCCTCAAAATATCGGCCATCGCCAGTGTAAGAACTTTACGTGTGGCTGCATTACTGAGATACCAGGCATTGATAGTCGCTATACTTCCCTCCCGTTTGTCTCCGATAGTGAGATGGACCAATAAAGGGGAGTGGTCAGAGATTCCTTGCGCTAAGTGTGTGGCTTCCTGAACGGCGGTACCGTACTGTAAAGGTGTGAGTATGTAATCTAGGTGGGAGAACGAACCATGAGGACCTGAAAAGAAGGTGTACTGTTGGGGTGCTTGAAGCGCCACAAGTCGGTAAAACCAAATGTTTTGATGAAGTCAGCTAACCACATGTGACCAACAGGTATGTCCCTTGGTGGGTGTCTGTCACAGTGCCCGGAGACCACAGCGTTAAAATCGCCCCCCACAAAGAGCTGCCTGTCCGGAAGGGAACAGAGTAACTTTCCTAAATCCTGAAAGGATTGAGTTTGAAGCCCGGGTGGGATGTAAGTAGTGACCAGGTTGAGCCTACGGCCCTCCCATTTACCCGAGATGGCCGCATATCGACCCAGTGTGTCTGAATCTGTATGGTCTATGACTAAGGGAAAGCTACGTCACACCATGATACCCACCCCGCGGGACCCCGAAGTAAAGCCAGCATGAATCACAAGGGAGCAACCTCATCTGTTAAGCGCATGGCAAGTGTTACCCAAGAGGTGGGTCTCCTGTAGGAGCACTACGTCTGGCAAGTGTCGCCTAACAAATTGCAGCACTATGGTTCTCTTGAGTTTATCCCCCAGCCCGTTGACGTTCCAACTCAAAATCCTTAGGCTTTTATCCCACCCCATAGCAGTATACAGTCCACATTGCGCTAAAAACCTTGAAGTTCCTGGTACAGTGCAGTAGAATATTCACCTCTATATGCTGTGACAACACCAAACCGTGCCCAATTCCCCTCCACCCCCCTCCCACCCCCCAGCTCCAACCCTCCAACGTGGCCATTGCAAAATATCAATACAGTTCCTGTGTGACCTTTTCAAGCCTCTTCCCCCGTCCCCAACCACCCCCTCCCCTTCACCTGACCTCCCAACTCCCACAACCCCGGAAAACTGTTCACCCCCCTCCCTGCTTCCCTGCTCCGTAGGTTTCGAACTGCCCACATCCCCAATTAGCAGAGCGCCTTTCGCCCAAACCTGGAATGGAAAAAGGAAACTAACACCAACCCCCCGTCTCCCCCCCCCTAGGGATTCCTCTCTCTGAGAAGCGTACACTGGCCCCAACTCCAGCTGCCGCCCGCTCCCGCCCCAATCAACTGCACATTACACTTTAGTGACTACACTCCAGCCGCATCAAAGTTTATGACCCTCAGAGCCTAGTCCCTTGCAGCCAATGTTACAGCCCGCAAGGGCCCTGTGCCGGTGGGCCATTCAAGGAAGAGAAGAAGGGGATAAACCGTAATAAATGTAGGATTGGGCTAGGCCCACACCCTCGTAGGGCCAACCATCATCATCACCCCTCCTCCCCAACATTCTAGCTGCAGAGAAAAGACGTATATATGGCACGCCCTCCAGCACCAGTACCCTCAATACGTTACATTAGTTGATGACCAGGCCGGCAGTTCTATCGTCTTCAATGTTCTGCCCTCTCTCGGAGGGTCCCCCACCGGGGACTAGCGGATCTTGATCTCCAGGAATGTTGTCTCTGTGCGTCAACATCCGATCTCCCGGCCGGTAAGGCTGGCGACCCAGCCCGATTGTGTCTCCAATTCGCACCGCCAGTCCGGTCTCCAGCTCTTGTTGATTCCCGATCGATCCATTCTTGCACGTCCGCTGGCGAGGTGAAAAATAGGGATTTGCCCCCGGCAAGGGCCTTGAGCTTAGCAGGAAAAAACATCATATATTTGACTCCGTGCTCCCTCAATGCTGCTTTGACACCTATGAAAGAGCGCCGCTTCCTCTGCACTTGGAGCGTGAAGTCCGGGAAAAAATCGAATTGCGGCATTTTCATAATGCAGGTCCCTCGTCTGCCTGGCCGTTTGTAAGATGGCGTCCCTATCCCTGTAGTTCAAGATTTAGCAATTATTGTCCTGGGCGGAGCCCCCGGCCGGCTTGGGCTTAGGGATAGGCGCACGGTGGGCACGTTCAACGGTGAAGATCTCCGACAGACTTTTGGGTTTGAGGTGGTTTAGGATCAAGTCCTCCAAGAAGAGTTCCACACTGGGACTCTCCAGCTCCTCCGGGACACCCACAACACGAATGTTGCTTCTGCGGGCCCTCCCATCCTGGTCCTCAAGGCGCACGGCCATCTGTCGGTGCTGGTGCACCAGTTCGTTAATCCGCTGTTCCATGGCCTTTGTAGATGTTTGGAGCACTCGTATGTCTGCTTCGAGTGCTTATGACTATTGATGAGGATACCCTTGGAGAGGAGGATAAGTTACTTACCTATAATCCTAGTTCTCTTCCAGGGGTATCCTCATCAAAGTCATAAGCAACCCACCCACCTCCCCAGGCAAATGAGGAATGTTTAGGTCTCGCCTACGCAGCGTGCTTGCGCGGCATAGGAAAAAGACCTTTAGAAATCACTTCGCCTTTTTAGCCAAAAACGTGCACGCATTGCATTGCTTTCAATAGCAATTTGTGCACGTTTAGTGATTCTCTTGCGGGAGCGAGCTTTGGCAACACCTGTTTTTAATTAGCTTCCAAACAGATGGTGCCCAAGGCTCGCTCCCGCAAGGGAATCGCCGTGTGTTCTCTCGGCCGCACTTCCCCCACTCCTCCCACTTGTTAACCCATAGTACTGTTTCACTTTCGCGCCCGCGGGGCCGCGTTTGTGTTTCAGCGCTTGTTTAATCTTTTCGCAGTGTGTGTTGGTCCCTCTTTTGCTCTCAGAAATGCCTGAAGGAAAAATAAGTGCCGGTCTCCAAAATGAGTGCTGGGGTGCGGGCTCCCACCGGCCCAAATTAAGCTGTGGGATTTGTATTGTTATCTATGTGTTCTCATGATGAGAAAGCTTGGTCTCAGGGTGGTAGAGTTTTGTTGCAGAATATGGTGTCACTGTGTGGCGCTCGGTGAAATCTTATTAAACAGGGGAAGAAAGCATTACGTTTTATGTTAAAAAGGACAAATGTCTCCACCGTCTGGGTTAATCAGAGTCTGTGAACATTTATTAGATTTCGCAGATAAAAGTGATTTACGCTGCATTTGATAAATGAAGGGCGTAAATCGCTGGCAGTCTGTGGTCAAGGTGTATTTCCAGTGACGGTCCGTCGCTGCACAAAGCTGGGCAACACCCGCCTCGTGCCCCCGCCTCGTGCCCAGCGGCCTGCCCTGCCGACGTGCCCGGTGGGTCAGCACAGGTTAATTATAAGAAGGGCCTTGCCAGGCGGTGATGGATCCATCTCCCAATCTGGCGGGCAGCGCGCCAGGCCTGGCAGGCGGGAGAGAGGGGGCCCGCGCTGTGTGCAAACTGGCCCCGTCCATAAACATAAACCCTTATTAAAAAACGCACACTCTGAATTTTAATGCAGTCGTTTCCTGCTTTATTCTTGACAACTTTCTTAGCCCTTTTGCAATATTTCTCTTCCCTTTAGTCAAATCACGTTTCGAGTGATATATGTAACTGACTAGCATTGTCAAACCCAATTTGCCACCATGGTTGTATAGTTAAGGTGGATTAAAATTTTTATTACAAGCATATGGCACAAAATTAAAAATAACCTTTCTGCTGACTAATCCTGATAGTTTGCAAAAATTGTTTTGAAACAAGTATAGTAATCCTTTTTACTTTTGACTAGCCCAGCACAAGCTTCGGTCTGCTGGTAGGTTCACACTTTGGTCGAAAGCAGAGAAGGTTCTAGAGAGAAGCATGACAAGATGCCCTCACAATGCGCCACCAGTCGCGTGCCAGAGAGCCCCAGCACTTGAAGGCTAGAGGCGCTAGTATCAGCGCCTTGCATTGGCCCGCCTTCTCCATGTCCGGGTTGCAGCCTTCCCAGGATTGTAGGTGCAACCTTTGGCACACACATGCAAGAAGACCAGAACCCCTCAAGCCTAGGTTGCACGTACAGCCATGGTGCGCGTATGTTTAACCCTCCTCCCGTATTACAATGAGCATCAGGTTAGCAGTGTAAAGGAAACACGTCATACTGCTTACAGGAGCCCTGCTAGTTTCTGTCCATTTCCGGCCTTCGTCATCTTGCAGCAAATAGTCAAAGAGGACCAAACACAGAGCAGCACAACCAGCTGTCCACTGCTGCACCCCAAATGTCCACTAGACCGAGGCCTTCCAGGTTAGGAAGTCAGATTGGCTTCCACTAAGAGCTTGAAAGAGGGACTCTGCAAACCATGCAGACAAGATGCAACCCCTACACCAAAACAGGGATTTCAAAACAACATCCAGCGTTTCAGAACTTGGGCTATGTTTCGCGAATCCCTGTCTACCTCTGCAATGGGGATGAATACTTCTGTCCTAAGAAAATAGGGGGAAATACATTCTTCGAATTTGAGGTTCTTTCGCCGGTCAGCTCATGATGGGAGATCAAAACTTTCCAGACAAACTCCAGATGCTTCTTGCAATAAGCCTTCAAACTGTTAGGAATTGTTATTCCCCCTCACTCTGCAGGACAATCAAGCGCCACTTGTTTACCATGCATTATACTGTCTGGAGTCATGATTCCTCTCCTCACAACGTTTCCTTGGCAAGGAAATATAAGTTCAGCACACCCATCGAACTGCATACTGGCTGTTACACCAGAACATATACATAAGACGCTAAGAAGGTTATAGACCGGGCCACTGGAATTATGTGATTGTGCGGCAGCAGCGATTTTAGCATAATTGTAGATTTCCCACGTTTGCCATTGAATCCAACATCTGCCGCATAATCTGAAGATTTTAACAAGAAAAAATGTTGTTTCTAGCTCGAACAGGTCAAAAGTTACAAAAAATGAAGCAATATGTTTTGCCGCACAGTGAAGGGCCCTTTTCAAAGCTGGACCGACCCCCTTTCTATTGCTTATTGCTAGATTAGTGTTTTAAACTGATACTAATGAGGTGCAACCAATGCCCTGACAGTGTTACCAAGTTTAACTAGCAATGGCATAGCCAATAGGTCTCGCCTTTGGGACTTTATAAGTGTTTAGCCATGCAACAGTTGATGTTGCACCAAGGATATTGTGTTGCATAATTAAGTACTTATTAGGTCTCAAAGGCGAGACCTATTGGCTATGCCAATGCTTGTTAAGTCATATCTTTGTGCCCTGACCATCGGGTCTCCGCAAAGAACAACTGACCTAATTGTCACCACTGAGGCATGATGGGAAGCTGGGGGACATGGCTCCCTTAAAGGCACAGTGCCAGTTTATGCTAACAATTGCTTTCATTTTCTATGTATTGAATTTACAATGCAGCCTATGGGCTAACAATGCCTACTGTTTTGCAGATTAACTTTCTTTTGGTCATTAAAGAGAGTTCATTAAAGAGAGTTCAAGTGATTCTTGTCGTCCTACTTGTCTTGTTTGTTCTCCAATCTATAGTTGCAAAAGCAGAAGTTTCAGAGCAATGATTAGCTTTTGATTTATGTTGGAAGGCTGCAGTGGTTTCAAAAATATAAATGATATATGTATATGTATATATATGACAGCCTGACAAAGGTAGGACGAATTTGGAGTAACCAGTGGGGAGTAGTGCAGACCTCGTATGTGCGCTAACTAACTTGGGGATCCAAGGAAAAGACGCCGTATTGGTCTCAGTGTTACAATCCTAACTCAATCACCCTAAAATCAACGACTGCAACAGTTGTAAGCAAAATGTCCGCAGATACGTTGTGAAGCAGGGAGGAGGCAGCGGAAAGTATGTTTGACAAATCCCCGGCTGGGGGTTCAAGCATACAAGGACCGCCATCGTCCAGCAACGCCACAAATGCTAATCCCACATTGAAAGACCTATTCAGGAAATTGGAAAAACTAATGAAGAAAGAACAATCCAAGTGGTGGGAGAATAAGTCCTTATCCCGATATTTGGAAGTCGGCAGAGTGCCTAGAGGGCTAAGAATAACACTTGCTCCCAGCTACGTGACACCAGATCCCGCAATGCTCACCAAATGGGCAGAAACCAATCTAGAATGCTCTGGCAAACTAATGACACTTTTAGTTGAATATGCAGAAAGTGATCTTTTGAAAATCCAAGCAGAAATAGAACAAATGAAAACTGAAATAACAGGATTGGGTCCCAGTGAGCAAGCGGATAAGTTGAGAACAGAAATGTTGCAAAGAGTGAAAAAGGATGAGGAGATAATAAAGAAGAGAAAAACATACAAATTCGAACGGGACCGCCTAGACTACCAAAATGGTCAGATATTTACATATGCTAAGAAATACGAGAATGTAAAAGCTTGTGCGAGAAAAATGCGACAGGGGAATGCAGGAAATAAAACCGTTTCAATTTCCTCCACGGATGCCAGTGCAACATCAGGTAGTGAGGCGGAAAATGAGGCTGCAGGATCCTCCACGGTGGGATTGGTAAAGCTTTCATTAGCACAGGAAGTAAGCTGCCTATGCCAAGATAGACGCGATACCTTGAGACCAAGAATACAAGGGAGAGCACAGGCAAGCAGCACTGGCACAACCAAAAGCGACGCGCAAGGAGAAAGTGCTGTCGTTACAAAACAAACCAACAAAAATCAAGCAGCCAGAGGTCGGTGGAACAAATCGAAGAAAAAAACGACCATGAATTAAAAAAGGAAAAATCAATTATCAACCTCACTAAGATTACCTTATTACCCGAAGATGAAATGATCCTAGGATTAGGATTATACTATTGTCTGCCCTCGAACTTCAACTATGCGGATACTAGAATGGATTCCTATCGTTTCGTACGAAAGCTGAAATTGAGAAAGATTTTCCTTCTCCAACCAAAAAGAAAAAAACAGATGGGGGCGCAGACTAGCCCCTCTTTGTTGGAGGCGGGAGATCGTCCAGTGTTTGATGAAATTTGGGACTTACAACAGGAAAGAGTGATATCCAGAGACTTACCTTTAGTTACATCAAGGGAAGATCATGCTGCAAGCTATACCCATTTTAAACCAAACTCCACTTTCCAGCCGATTTTAACAAATGATAATATCGATGTGTACCATGATTTAGTCATTAAAGATCTTAAACAATTGTACATAAACACCAATAAGAAACGTGAGGTTGCCAATAAAAAATCAATGCTACCACAATCTGATCAAAAAACTGAAATCAGATAAGAATTTGATCTTCCGCCAGGCGGATAAAGGCGGAAATATAGTCCTTTGGCCACGGGACATGTACGTAGCAGAAGCAGAAAGACAACTTCATGATACCTCTTGTTACAAAAAAAGAAACATGTTAGCTCTAAGAACTTCTTGGCAAGAACAAAGCTGAAAGCTAATGGCAAGGAGGAGTGCCAAGTTGTTATCGGAGGATGAGTATAGGTTTATGAAAAAAGACCATCAGGTAATCCCAACCTTCTATTTGATGCCGAAGGTACACAAGGACATAACAACACTACCTGGACGCCCGATTATAACGGCTATAAACAGTTGAACGGAGAATATTTCCCGCTATATAGACTTTTTTCTTCAGGAATGGGTAAAATGTTTAAAATCCTATGTGCAAGACACTTCTGATTTTATCAGAAAATTGAACAATGTGGTCTGGGGTTCAAATTGTTTACTGATAACACTCGATGTAACATCTCTGTATACCTCGATCAAACACTCTGATGGGATGCGAGCTGTATAATTCTATTTAAATAAGCGACCCATGAATTTTTCAGCACACAATAGGATGCTTCTGTCTATGATCCAGATTTGCCTTGAACAGAACTTCTTCTTATTTAATAACCAAATGTACCAGCAGGTTAGAGGGGTAGCGATGGGGTCATGCTTCTCCCCGAGTCTAGCATGTCTCCACATGGGACTCTGGGAGGAGCAGGTCCTGGGTGGCACATTATTAGAAGAGATGCAGGAACATGTACTCTTATATCTAAGGTACATAGACGATCTGTTAATGATATGGCGAGGATCTATGATGGAAGCTCAAGCTTTTGTTGGGGAACTGAACAAAAACAACTTAAATTTGCAGTTCACTTCACATATAGATAACAAGTCAGTGGTGTTTCTTGATACTGAGGTTTACATTACAGATATTGGATTAGCCACTAAAATGCATAGAAAACCCACGGCTGGGAATACCGTACTGCATGCTTCTAGTCCGCATCCCCAACACCTAATTAGCAGCATTCCCTTCGGGGAAATGCTGCGAATTAGGTGAATATGTAGCTCAGACATTGAGTGTCATAAAATACAGGAGGAAAGCAAGGCTCGTTTTTTGTCCTGAGGCTACTCTGTTAAAACCATACAGCGGGCAATCAAAAGATCATTAGCCATCCCAAGGGAAGAAGCATTAGCAATGAAGGACAAACCCAGTGTTTCGCTAATCAAAGAAACAACCATCAAGCCCAGAGTTATTACAACTTTCAGTAAACAACACAAGGAGATTCGGCGAATCTTCTATAGAAATTGGAACTTAATAACAGGGGACCTTGTTATTGGTAAATTCGTGGTGAACAAACCAAATATCACATTCAGAAAGTCTACATCCATGTCAGATAGATTATTCAGTAATTTCCTTGAGAAACCTATTTCTGACACCTGGGGCGCCCTCGGTGGTGGGTTTAAAAAGTGCGCTGTATGTAAAGCCTGTAAAAATGGGTGTAATAAAATACAATATACGGTGCCTTTCAACAGCAAACCCACACTGATTAAGAAACGCATGTCATTTAGGACTGACTTTGCAGTCTATGTGCTGCAGTGCCCGTGCGAGTTACGTTATGTGGGCAGCACTCGCTTGCGGGTACATTAGCGCGTACTGCAGCACATTAGGGCGCTTGTGGGCAAAGATCAGTCTTACCCTGTGGCCCGTCATTTCGAGAGTCTGCACAAAAGTGATCCATCAGGCCCACAGTACTTTGCTATTGATTGTGTAATGCTACTAAAGAGAGGGGGCGATAAAGATGCAAAGCTCCGACTGTTGGAAACTAGATATATAATCGAACTGGACAGTAAGGCCCCACGAGGCCTTAATGCGAGTGAAGACTTGTATACATGTCTATAGTTCTTTAGCTGATGGATATACCTGATGTGATATATAAATAGTGATTTTAGACCACACTCTTTTAACGAATATCATCCCCATTTTTACACCCATTATAATGTCTAACAATATGTGATTAGCAACTTTTACATCTAGGATGGTGTGTTATTCTGCAAAATCAAAAACGATCAAAAATGATCAATAACTTCCTTCCACTCCTTTGAAAGATAAGAAATATTTTTTTAAAATACATTAGAATTAGATTTATTAAGTTAAATATTGCACTTTTATGCACTTATGTTTGGGGTTCATGATGAGTATTGGTATTTGGAGCTTGGATGAATTAAGATTGTTAAGATTGTTTTATACAATCTTTTTGTTTTCTTTTAGTAAGGAATGGTGTCCATCATATATACATCAACATGTCTTCAGGATGGCTGTTTTATATGATTGGAGTATAATTTATATCAAGTTTTGTTCTTGATAGAAATCATATTTATATTGCTGAAGCTTGCACATTATATTTGCTGCTAGATTATCATCTGAAATTGAGGGTCATTTATTCTTAAAGTAGACACTTTGGGCCAGATGTAGGTAATTTCCATTTACCGAATCATAAATACAGACTCATACCGAATCGGTATTCCTGAATCGGTAAATGGTATGTAGCAAAAAAATCGGTAAAAGTTACCGATTCGGTATGACTCGGTAAGCCAAATCGGTAATTACAGATTCGGAATTAACCGAGTCACTAAAATCCGAGTCGGTGAAACCCAAGCAATGCTATGGGCCACATTGCCCATAGGAATGAATGGGAATCACCAAATCGGAAAAATCAGAATCGGATTTTACCGACTCAGAATTTACTGATTCGGTAATTACCGAATCGGGAGTTTGAAACACGCCATGTGAGCCTGTCAACCAATCAGGGACAGCCTACACACCCCACAGCGAAGGCCCTGTGAATCCAACCAATGAGAGAGAAGCACCCTACCCCAGTACCTGGGAGTGGCCACACCCATGCAGGTGGAAACCAACTGAACAAACAAATCTGCAGAGGAGAGAGGAGCAGAGCATCCACAGGCAAGCAGACTCACAGAATGGAGGCACAGGAAGGACAGAAGGATGTTGGTGAGAGGAAAAGAAAGCTTAAGTTCAGCCCAGAGGAACTACAGGTGGCTGTGGATGAAATAGTTAGCCACTACAGCCAAATATTTGGGAGGCAGTCTCTGCATGTTGCAGAGACTGTGAAGAGGAACATCTGGCTAGCCTTTCAGGGCAAAGTGAATGCCATAGGAGTCATTCACTGGGACATTGAGGACACCAAAAAGCGGTGGTATGACCTGCGCATAGTGACCAAGAAGAAGATTGCAGCACAGAAAAAGGATGCAGGTGTGACTGGAGGTGGCAGGAGCAGAGGCCCAAAACTGACACCAATAGAGGAGTAAGTTGCATCCACCATGGAGCCTGAATGCATCCATGGAATAGGAGACCTGGATAGCACAGCGAAAGCATCCAAGAAACAAGGTAAGAGGCATGTACCCACATGCACCCCCAGCTACCCCAACCCTGCACCCCACTGAGTACACACATGACACAGCAGGAGAGCTCAGATTTTGTGCCAGCAATGCATCATGGTAGACGTAGTCATGTACACACAGATGCAAAGTACACCACACATGACTCAGCAAGGCATGCCACACACATCCCCAAACAAGCAATGTGGACTGTGCAAAGGTGTGCAGACCATTTAATTAAGTAACACACACAGACAAACAACAACATTGACCCTATGTCAATTTGATTCCACAGGAGAGTCGTCACGCAGTTCTGCACTGCCGAGGGAGGAGAGGGCAGCACCAACTAAAAGAGGGGAGAAAGAAAAGAGGAAAAGTCGTCACAGCGCATGAGAAGGTGGAGACAACCCCACCCAGGACCCCTCATCACCAGACCCACCCACTACACCTATCCCAATGCCCCCTCTGTTGTTTGGGTCTCCTGACCTCACAAACACGCCCATGCCGGGAGGGGAAAGTAGCCAGGTGGAGCCCCCGCAGAGGATCCTGCAGACCTCTGATTCAGAGGATGAGGAAGATGTCCCCCAGAAGAGTGCGCCAGTGGCTGACAGGCCAAGACCAACTATGTCTGCAGGCTCAGCGCGCACTACTGTCCTTGGCAGGAGGGCACGTGATGGTGGGGAGGGCCAGGATGGGGAGAGCGTGTTCTGTGGGCTGGAGGGCACGATGGTGAAGGTTCAACGCCAGCAGGCCAAATCACTGCAAGCCATGCATCGGCAGGTGCGCAGTATGAGCGCCACAATGTCCAACATGGAAAAGGGCATATTCCAAATGGCATCTAGCCTGGACCTGATAGCACTAGGGATCTCTGACATTTCAACTTACATGGGAGTCCTCTCCGACAAGCTTGACAGGGAACATCTCCAGCGTGCCAGGGAACGTCAGTACATGCGCCAACAGACCAAGGCCATGAATAGGTTCGCTGCCAACACAGCTCTCCTCTGTAGACGCTCCATCTCAATGCAGGAAGCAATAGAGCACTGCTGCACTGACTTAACACGGGGCATGCAGAGTCAGGCACCAGCAGGGAACCTGAAGGACAGGCACCTAAATCCCGCAATGTAGTGCGAGGACGCAAGCACTGAACTATGCAGGAGACTGACTCTACTGCACACAGTGACAGCAACTGAGTATGTGCAGCCAGTGACATTGACGTACATTCATGTGACAATCATGAAGTAGTGCAGATTAAACTACTCATGTCCTGAATCATACCTGTGTGTGTGTCATACTTTACCTAGAAATATCGTTGTGTAATTTCAGACCGTCTCAATCTGCCATCTAGTGTGGCTGGCCCTGTTGCCAGGGGCTCTGCATGTTCTTGGTCCTCATCTATGTTCTCATGATGTGTCAACTCCACCTCTGTGCCTTCCTTGGTAGCAAGATTGTGCAATATGGCACATGTCACTATTATTTTGCAACACAGGATGGGGGTGTACTGTCGCGCACCTCCACTTTTGTGGAGGCAACGGAACCTGCTCTTCAGGAGTCCAAAGGTTCTCTCCACAATGTTGCGGGTGGACCTATGTGCCACATTGTATCGCCTTTCTGCTCTGTTGGTTGGATTCAGGTACGGTGTCAGCACAAAGGAACGCAGGGCATATGCACTATCACCTGGGAGAGAACGAGAGGTACATGAGTTTCATACACATTTCACATTGAGCTGAGATCCATTTCAGGGTGTGTACAACATATTTACCTGGCAGATAACCATCTCCAAAATCACCATTCAGTAGCCGTGTGTATATTCCACTGTTCTGGAATATGTAGGAGTCGTGCGTGCTCCCTGGAAATTTTGCAACTATGTCGGTGATGATGTTCCCTGCATTGCATATCACCTGCACGTTGATGGAGTGCGTAGACTTATGGTTTCTGTATATGTGTTCCGTGGCTGTAGGTTGGCACAAGGGAATGTGGGTCCCATCAATGCAGCCTATCACATGCGGGAAGTGAGCCAGTCCATAGAAGTCTGTTTTAGTTTTGGCAAGTTCCGCAGGTGTGTCAGGGAACTGTATGTAATTTCCCATTCTCTGAGTCATGACATCCAGGAACTTCCTGAAGAAACGGGACAGACAGCTCTGGGATACACCTCCTACTGCAACTATCACACTCTGGTAGCTCCCAGAGGCAAGCAGGTGTATGCTACACAGCACCTGGACATGGGGAGGAATGGCGTGGGCCCTGGGTGTTGGATGAACCAGGTATGGGTGGAGATCCCTTATTAGGTCCATTATAGTATTGGGGTGCAGCCGGTACCTCTGGAGTATCTCAGGCTCAGTCAATTGGAACAGAGTGATCCTCTGCCTGTACACCTGCTCCTCCCTTTGCCATGCCCTCAGTCCTGCTGCCTGTAGCCTTCGCCTCCTCGCAATCACATAGAGTGCTGCCATTTTGACTGGAGGGTTGCATTTTGGGAACTTTTTATAGCATCCACATGGTTACCACCACCTTTCAGTCCATGGTAAATACCGACTGGTAAATACCGAATTTCGATGAATTCGGTATTTTTGGCCTTTCCTACATCTCGTTGGGCATGTTTACCGATTCCTTATTTACCGATTCGGTGTATGCCGACTCGGTAATTTTCCTATCGGTAAATACCGATTCGGTAAATATGAACTCGGAAAATTCCGATTCGGAATTTTTCCGATTGATATTTACCGATTTGGTAATTTTTTGGCACCTACATCTCTTTCTCGCTATACCGGTCGGTAACGGCCGATTTTACCGATTTTGGGCCGTTACCGACCGGTATTTGGCGACCTACATCTGGCCCCAAGTCTTTTATTTGTAAATAATGTATATTTAATGAAATTTCTAACAAAATGAGTATATATTTTTCTGTATGCATTTCTCTTCTAAATGTTTTTTTTTTGGAGTTTTTTCTTATATGCTGTAATTTTTATTGTATATGGGATGTTAATTTATTATTTCATATATTTGCAGAGCACTTATATTGCACAGTCAAAGACTGATCATGTTGTGAAGTTAATTGGGCACTGCTCCAATTATTTAACATAAATAGACACCATCACAATTTCTGAACACTAAAGAGTTAATTGGGGTAGGCCAGCGACTTTCGGCGCAACCCCTTGGTAATCTATGAGTTCCATAAGTACCCTCATATATTTTCAGCAACGTATCATGTGATCAAGCCTCTGGCTAGAGGCGAAACGCGTCAGGCGGATTTTCTTGGGTGTTATTCTGTTACATTGATGGAATAAAACACTGTTTGGCACAAGAATTCGGGTCTGACTTGTTCATTCTGAAAACCAGTCCAAGCTGTATGACGGGGATGCGGCTGCGTCGAGCGAAGCAAATGAAATATATATATATATTTTCATGCTCAGGCTTGCACCATCTCAATAGGAATCACTCGAACACCATCTTGAGGAAGCACGGAATCGCTGAGGCCTATGCGGTCTTTGAAGTGTTTGCAGGACTATTATTGCACTCTTTAAGGAGCGTATTTCCGCTGGTACTGCAACTCCCAGGACACACTGCGCAGTTTAATTAGGAGCAGCCCATCCAGGGCGCCCACTTATGTGTAAATTAGAGGCGGTGCCGGACTGTGCTTTATTTCACCAGCAGCCTTTGATAAAGAAAGACTTCGAAATGCGTCAGGCGTAACTGGTGTTTGCCTGAAAACTAAATCAGCAAGAGCTTCCGTACCTAATTTGGCTTGGAAGCTCGTGATGGTGTTCAAGTGATTCCTATTGAGAGGGTGCAAGCCTGAGTATTAATATATATATGTATGTAGAGCTGTATGTATACGTTTTCATATATAATTTTTTATATAGATTCCGGAGTTGCAGCACATGGACGGGAATATTCAGTGCTTATGACTTTGATGAGGATACCCCTGGAAGAGAACTAGGATGACGGGCAGGTAATTTATCCTCTTGCGCATAAGAGAGCAAGTGTATGTATGGGTCCAACGGCATTAAATGAGTATTAATGACTTCAACATGCAGCTGGCCCACCACCTGGATGACAACAACATCTTGGACCCGTCCCAGTCCGGGTTCAGACGAAACCACAGCACAGAGACAGCCCTCATAGCCGCCACAGACGACATCCGGCACCAACTAGACAACGGCGTAACATCAGCCCTCATCCTCCTGGACCGGTCAGCCACCTTCGACGCGGTCTGCCATAGCACTCTAAAGACACGCCTCCTAGAAGCCGGAATACAAGGAAAGCCCCTTGACTGGACCATGTCCTTCCTCTCCGGCAGAACCCAGAGCATCCGCCTCCCGCCCTTCTGATCCGAGGCCACCAACATCATCTGCGGCGTCCCCCAGGGCTCAGCCCGACGCTGTTCAACATCTCCATGGCCTCCCTCGCACAAGTGGCCCGCCAACATGACCTCAACCTCATCTCCTACGCCGACGACACCCAGATCATCATCTCCCTCACCAAGGACCTGCACACCGCCAAAACCAACCTCCACGAGGGAATGAAGGCCGTCGCCGGCTGGATACAGAACAGCCGGACAAGACGGAGATACTCATCCTCGGACCCACTCCCTCAGCCTGGGACGAGTCCTGGTGGCCGACCACACTGGGAGCAGCACCAACACCCACCGACCATGCACGCAACCTAGGATTCATCCTCGACTCCGCCCTCTCCATGTCTAAACAGGTCAACGCCGTCTCCTCCTGCTACAATACACTCTGCATGCTCCGCAGGATCTACAAGTGGATCCCGACCGAAACAAGAAGAACGGTGACACAAACCCTCGTCAGCAGCAGACTGGACTTCGGCAACACACTCTAAGCAGGAATCCCAGCCAAACACCTACGATGACTACAACGCATCTAAAACGCCTCCGCCCGACTGATCGTCAAAGTCCCCTGCCGCAGCCACATCACCCCCCACCTGCGAGACCTACACTGGCTCCCCGTCGACAAGAAGATCACCTTCAAGCTCCTCACCCACGCACACAAAACACTCCACAACGCCGGACCAGCCTACCTGAACAGCAGACTCAACTTCTACACCCCGACCTGCCAGCTCCGCTCCGCCACCCTCGCCCTTGCCGATGTCACCCGCATCCAACGAACAACCTCCGGTGGCAGATCCTTCTCCTACCTCGCCGCCACGACCTGGAACACCCTCCCTACCCACCTATGGCAGACCCAAGACCTAATCGCCTTCAGAAGACTCCTCAAGACCTGGCTCTTGAGCAGTAACTAAAGAAAAACGACACAGGGTCGTGACTCTGAACCAGTAAGGCTGAGCCCAAATTATCTAAACAATAACACAACTGCCAATACTGGATATTACTTGGCTATTTTAAGATGACCTCTATGAAGAAAACAGAACTGTCCGTTTTTTAATTTGCGTCACTAGTTTATTCATTCATTTTGCACTAGTGGATCAAAGAATATTTTCATAAAAAAACAAACAATTTTTATGTGTATGTACAAACTGGATCATAATGTACAAAACAATTTACAAAATTTACAACACATCCAAACTTTCACTCTGGCCAAACCTTTCAACCATCTACAATCATACAACAAAGCAAGAATACTTAGGGCCTAATGTCAAAAGTATAGGTTCTTTATACATATAAACTATTTCACATCCTAGAGATGATAATTAATGTGAATAATGCCATTTCAGGGATATTAATCCTACTTAATGAACACTATTTATGATATAATTCCAATTTGACAGAAGGACCCAAAAACAGATAGACGCGTTTCGAACTCCCCAATGGGGAGTTCTCCTCAGGACCAACAATCTTATTATTGTGAACAAAGCAATCCTCTAGTAGATGGCGTGCAGACGATAGACAACTATTTAAGGGCTCGTGTCACCTTATCGTGTGTTTGAAACGTTTATTTTCCGAGTTAGTTATCCGGTGCCTGCGTTAATTTTATCGCTGGCATCCGACAGAAAAGTATTCTCTCCTCGGTACCAGACGTCCGTGGCCTGCATTAGCAGTAACGGCACCCCCTCCCCTCAGCGCCTTGAGCCCCTTAAGAGTATGTAGCGTGCTTTACAAGTACTCTGACTGATTGATTGATAGTTACTCCGGTATTGGAACTTCCATAGATTCACATGCTTGAATCATTCCCTATCGCCAAGATGGTCCCCAGTATATCAAAACAGCAATGCAAAGCAGACATAAACTAGAAAAAAGGCCTAGGCCCATTTAGTTTTGTAACATACCATAGTTGTTTAGTAAAAGAGTCAAAACATAGGTTTCAACCAATCAAAAACACCCTACCCTATAGAACGCTCCTGAGAGAAACCCCAGACCTTCAGATGTTCTATCGCACGTTGAGCTAGAGAGTCTCCACTGAGCTCTGCTCAGTTTTCTTCATTTGACAACTACTTAAGGGTTATATAAACAGTTTTTCCTTCTTCATTGACCATTGTTGTACCAACAAGTCTGCAGTTTCTTTCTCTTGAGTTTATTATGTCAGACAAAGAGAAGAATAGTCTCTTCAGAGCCTGTGCCACCTGCTCCAAGAAAAGGCTTCATACCGATGACCCTCACAACAACTGCATCTATTGCCTATATCCTAACCACAAGGCTAAAGGATGCAAGGTAAGTAGTACTTTTCCACCAAGACCCTTACGAGACCGTGAGGGGCTCCTATGTATTTGGCTTCAAATGCTAAAAGCCAAGAAGGAACCACTTTCCAGTGGTGATAGTGATGAGGCTTCTTCATCTAGAAGATCACACAAAAGGGAGATATACAACCCACACTCACTCTTCCAGTAAATGCCCTAAAAAAGTCTCCAAAAGACCACTCATGGGTCTTACCAGCATAGTCCATAAACATTTCCTCGCAGAATGGAAAAGGAGATAAAAGGGCACTCTTTAGGTGACAGTAAACCAAAGAAATCAAGATCTGAGCCACCTGCTTAACCTCCTCAGTGCGGGCATGCTTTTAAGAAGCCTTCCTGTGTATCCCCTATAGATAAACTGTCAACAAAGACTCTGCAGTTGATGAAAACTTAATTGATGACATTTATTTTATGTTATCAGACTACAAGAAAAGGTTTCCTGCACCCTCTGCACCTACTTAGCACTCTGCATTACCTAGTTGGCAACTTTCTGTCCCTCCTTCCACTCCACAACAAGATCCAACCTGTTATCAACGGTTACTCCACATTCACCACCGCCTGTTGCTCAGCAGGATCCGGTAACCACTGATGATGACCATGAGGAGGGAGAGCTTAGAGATCGGCACCAGGAGTGGGATGACTAACTCATACCCACGCCCTCTTCTCCCTTACCAATTCCCATTGATTCACTGCCCGAGGATATTGGTGGATTCCATAACTTGCTGGAAAGGGCTGCCAAACATTTTGATTTGACAATGCCTGCATTTGAAACTGAATACTTCCTCTATGACTTTAAAGAGCCTTTTAGGAAGTCTGAATGGGCGATTCAAACTGTCAGAAGAAAAGCTTCAAGGTCATGAACAACCTAGCTACTGTGATACCAGTCCTTCCCCGGTTGGAGAAGAAACATAAGGCTCCGGAAGATGCTTTTGCATGTCTTGTGGGCCATCCAAAGCCTGACTCTGTGATCTCTCAGGCTGTGCACAGGAAATCTAGGAACCTGTCGGCTCCTATTACAGCACCTCCGGATAAGGAAGGGAGGCGCCTTGATAATACTGGAAAGAGATTCTCTCCAATGTCAGGTCTCATGGTCAGGGCAGCCAATGTACTCACAATCTTGGGACGTTATGATCGTCAGATGTGGTGCGATCTAGAACGATACTTTGATCAGCTGTCATTTATACATACAGCGTGTCATGTTTTTTAGTCAATTGCCCCTTTTTTAGGTCTTGCCTAGTGACGCAGCGCATGCACTGCTCGCCTTGGCGAGATCTATTGTCGTCAGTTTCTCTGCCGAAAGGGGACAGGAGATGTGCACGGACAGGAGATGTGCACTCCGTACGCGTGCACATCTCCTGTCCCCGCATAGGGCTGGCTTTTAAACACAGCGCGCATGGCGCGCTTTCATTTTTCCTCCTTTCTAGGTGGCATGGTCCCCATAGGATTTCCAGGCGGTGTGGAGCGCCCGTCCTGTCCCCCCTCCCCTGCTGCGGGCGCATAGGAAGCCGGCTGCTGCGTCACTCATCACGCGGCCTAACCAGCAGCCATGTCCCCGTCTTTTCCCAACCTCCCCTAACGGCATCCTGTCCGGCTTACCTCACTGGTGCTTGGTAAGGATGCGGTGCTCGGGGTGGGCGAGTGCTGCAGCGTCACCAGTGCCATGGTAAGTCTGGGAAGAGTGGAGCTCTGACCATGGGATTATGACATTTTCAAAGGCCATGGGCCAGAGAGCAGCGCCTGGGGACCTCTATCTGCGTGTCCTGGCAGAAGCTCACACTGGGGCTCATGTGCATGCGCTATGGCTTCCTCACTCCCCTGTCCTGAGGGTTTGTGAGTGAATTCCCTGCTTTCTAACCCCTCCCCCATCTTTTAGGAGGTTGCCCACTGACCTAAGAACTCACCTTTCATGATACTTTGGATGTGCGCCTTGGGACAGGACACAATACACAATGTTGTCAGAGGGAGCCGCGAGATTTAAGAGTCAGGCTAGGGGGTCGGCTTACTGACTTGAGTGCCAGTGTCACTGTCCACCTAAAGCCTCTCACTCACCCTTAGTCAGGACATATGGCTAGAAGCGCTTCACCAGTGCTACCCGAGAAGGTTTCCAGTTTTAGTGATGCCTATATTCATATCGATAAAAGTTTTATTTGCCTCACTGTTTTTACATCAATTTCAAAATGTGTCTTATTTAAACATTCTGCTGGTGTTTCGTTCAAATGTATTTGTTTGTAAAATCTTGCTTTTGTTTGGTTTATGACCTTCATTTTTCCCGCATTTTAAGGTCTCGCACCTCCCCAAAACAGTGAGTGGCAGGCCCTGTTTTAAATGAGCCCTTTTTATGTTCACTTTATGTGTCTGATACGACTCCCCAGACTGTTTCTTAACAAGCAGAAGTCTCGGAGTTTGAGCTAGTGACATTGCAAATAATAATGCCTTTTATTTTATTTGTTTTTCTTTAAAAAAAGTAAATAAAAGGCATTGGTATTTACAATGCCAATAGCTGATACTCTCGTAACTGTAGACCTATTGCATTGCAAATGCTTGTTTTCTGTTTCCTGTAGTAGCGGCGAGAAGATGCAGAAATACTGCGTATTTATTTTTCTCCCGAACTGATTCTACTTCAGTTTTGTCATACCAGGATGTTTTCAATTCAGTCATGTCAAATCTTTTAATAACGACACAAGACTGAGATCAGAATGTGCTCGCTGCGGCTTTTCTGAAACATCGGTGTTCAAGCCTTTCCTCGTGAAGGGCCGACAGAAAGGTACAGGGCTAGCAACCTGAGACATTATCACAAAAACAGACTTGAAAACGAAGGTGCTCCACGGATCACTATAGCACAGTGCTCAGACTTGCCAGGGCCCGCTGGTGGGAGACTGCACCTACCCGGCGCAGGAAGGTATGCTTCTCCCTTGTTGCTGCATAAAGTGAAACAGTGCCAACTGGTGTGTGATGCCGCCTTGTCTCTGCACGGTGACACACTCACCTTCATTCGGTTTCTAAAGAGCTGTGCCTTCAGTCTGCGTCATCGAAGACCTCCAGAGCCTGCCATGCACAGGCTGTTGTCCCTGTTTACAGACTTCCGTCACTAGCCTCTGACATACAGCATATGGCGAATCCGTGTCACCTCAACTGCTTGTGCTACAAGAGACACGGCTGTGAGGAAAGGATGATGCTTCTTGCATCTATCTTTATGATTACATCATCACTACCTTTTCATTAGCCTTCACGTAAGGCGTCTAAAAAACTCCTTTACAGCAAAAGACAGGTAGAAGCAGAACATATTGTCTAATTATGAGGAGTCCCTTCGAGCGTTATCGCTGAAGGGAAGGTAGGGACATGAAGGTCTCAGAGGGTGCCAAAGAGCCCCTGTGTGGTCACAACCATCCGCAGGCCATGGTCACCGTCGGGTGCCTCCCTCTCCTCCTTTTCATCTCGAGTGATGTCTTGTATGGTCCCAGCCGTGCACGGAGTGACCAACTATCCCTGGTGGCTTCACTCGCCCCCCTACAGCACAAATTATACCTGGTTATAAACTAGTTGTTAATCCAGCTTTCACTGCCTAAAATGTTTAAATCTCACTTTCGATGTTCTTCTCTTTCTGTCCTTTGTTTTATTTCTCACTCTCGCTACCTTGTTCTTTCCCTTCCTTTTTCTCAGTTATGTTCTCCCTTGCTTTTTGCTTCCATCTTTCCTCCCCATTCCCTCTTATTTATCACCCTCCTCTTCATGTTCCTCATTACCACTCTCTCCTATTTTACCACTTTTCCCCCTTTCTCATTTTCTGTATTCTAATCCAGCCTGTGGCTCCCTTGTCCCACTCTTTTTCACCTGTCTTCTTCCTCTCTGTGTGTGTCTTTCAAGCTATCTCTTTTTCTAGCTTCCTTGCTATAGATCTTGCCTGTGACAGTGCATGCACTGCATGCTCTCTCTCTTGTTGAAATCTTCCCCAAAGTAATTGGCAACAAGGAAAATGCGATAATAAAGCTGCTCTGGCTTAATTCATTGGTCCCAAACAGAATGGGTATAAAACTAGTTTAGAAGGTTAAGGCACCTTCTGCTGTTATCTACTGAAATCCAGAAAGTTGGAGTATAGAAGACAGGTGAATAAATGGGTCTTATGTATACTCTTGTATCACAGGTTAGTGTCATCAGAGAGTAAACGTGGCTGCTGCAGAGCTATGTGCGGGTCAGGTGATTCATTTAATGTAAGATGACTAGGAGTTTTTTAGCTCCAAGTTTCATTACTTTAAATTTGATGAAGTGATTTCTAAAGGAAAGTACAATCAGTCATTATGTGGTAAAGAAATGAACGCAGTTTATTTTCTATTTGATACAAATGATTATTATTAGTGTACATCGCATATTCATGTCTACATATCAGATTTCGACTCGGATCCTGAGAAACCTTTAGCAAGAATCACTGCAGTTGTTTTATTTATTCCCTACGTGACTAGCTCAGTGTGGAGACCAAGGAAGATGCCCCAACTTTGCTGCATTTTCCCTCCAAATGTTACCTGCCATACCAGCACTTCCGCAAAAGGAATGACTTTATCCTTGGAGTGAGGTATATTCCGCAGTGCTATAATGTCTATTAGTTTGAAAGTTTCCACGTTAAAAAACTGTAAATGTTGTAGCACCCAGGATAATGTGATGCATGGCTAAATACTTATACGGTTCCAAAGGCGTGACCTATTGCTATGCCCATGCTTGTTCTCTCTTTTCTGCTACGTAGTGGTATTTAGGGAGGTAGGCTGGGCATAGTCATGCTATCTGATTCTTAGAACTCTCTTGGAAAGGGTTCTGTTGGTAGCTGTGTTACTATCTAATATAATGAGGGTTTTCGGTGCAAGTTCATGCTGTAGTTCTCAAAACCTGGCTCAACCCTCACTTCACTCCTATCCTCGAGCTGCTGATCCCACCTGGATATTCCATCATTAAGAAAGATATAAGTGAACAAATAGGAGGTGGCCTTGCCCTAATCTTTAAAGAAGATCTTAATCTCTCAACAGTCCATGTGCAAGACCCTTCCACATTCGAATACCTATTAGCTGAGATCAACTTTCCTGGCTCTCCCGCCATTAGGTTTCACACTATCTACCACCCTCCTGGAAATTGTATCGCCTTTACTGAAGAGATGTCTGATTTGATTACCCAAGCACGCTCTCCCATTCTAAAAATCTCTTTCTTGGGGACTACAACGTCCACTGGAATAAAAATGATGACCCCGCAGTCTCCTTATTCAACGGCATCATGGACATCACTGACCTGACTCAACTCTGCAAATCCCCAACACACACCAAAGGTGCCATCCTTGATGCGATTCTGACCTGCAAGGATCTAGCCTCGCTCACAAACATCCTTCCGGTTGACTGGTCCGACCACCATCTCATCCTCTTCACCCTGAATTGCTCCATTACGCGCCCCACTCCCACCGGCAATCTACCTTTGAAACCTACTTGTGAACTTCACCTTATTCCGCCGGGCGAATTGGAATCTACTATTAAAACTCCCTTACTCCTTGCCCCTCTCTCCCTTAGCACTAATGACCTAACCGACCATTATAATAATTCTATTACTGAAGCCCTGAACCAAATTGCCCCAATCAAAATCAAACAACAAAAAAACCTTCCACCCAAATCATGGTTCAATTCTGACATCAATAACGAAAGACGGGCCCTCAGACAATCAGAACGGACCTGGAGAAACCATCCCTCCTCTGACAATCTGGCCCTCCTCAGAAAGGCCAGAACCCTATACAAAAAATACATCTTCAATGAAAAAGCCTCTTATCTCCGGTCCCAACTGGACCAGGCCAGAAACCACCCCAGAGAACAATTTAACATTGTTAAAAAACAAACATCCTCTGGCCCCCCCAAAATGCTAGCGTCGGTTGAACGATGCGAAGAAATCGCCAGCTTCTTCTCTAATAAAGTCAACTCGATTGAACTCTCCTTCACCTCCACCCTTCTTCCTCCCCTCCATTGATTCCCCCCACAACTTCACTAACACGCCACAAAGTCACCCTAATTCCCTAAATGATCGCCCCCAACTTGTCTCCACTGTCACGCACCACCAGGCTAAAAACCATGCCTCCTGTAGCGAATTCGCCCCTGTTTCCAAATCCACGGTCACCAATATCATCTCCAAGCTCAAACCCTCCTCTCACACTAAAGATCCTCTTCCCGCACACCTGGTCCAAGAACTTAAACATGTCATTGCACCAGTCTGGACCAACATCATCAATTCCTCTCTCTCCACGGGCTGTGTTCCCGCTTCCCTTCAGCTCGGCCAAATCTCACCCATCGTCAAAAACACCTCCGCTGACCCAAACGACCTTAACAACCTACGTCCCATCTCTAACCTACCTTTCCTCTCAAAAGCCCTGGAAAAATGTGTCCTGACCCAATTAGATAACCATATCACCTCACTCAATCTCCTAGACCTATTCCAATCTGGTTTCAGAAAAGGATGCAGTACTGAAACGGCCATGCTCAATATTACAGATGACATCCATCGCTACTTAGACAAAGGTGAATCCTCTCTACTAATCCTCCTTGACCTCTCGGCTGCCTTTGATACGGTCCATCATCCCACCCTTCTTAACACCCTCGAAGTTCGCTTCTCGTCTCGAGGGCACCGTACTCCAATGGTTTTCCTCATTCCTTCAAAATAGATCCCAACAAATTGAGCTCAGCCACTGCCTCTCCAAGCCCCAACCTGTCTCACTTGGTGTTCCGCAAGGCTCCATCCTCTCCCCTACCTTATTTAACCTCTTCATGGAACCTCTCACCCTCATCCTTAAACAAGCTAAAATATGCTACCACCTCTGTGCGGATGACACCCAGCTATACTACAGGATTAAATCTCACAATGACATCCTTCACTTCAACGAGACCCTGATTAAAATCCAAGCCTGGTTCCATCTTAATCATCTCAAACTAAACCGCAAAAAAACTGAAATCATCCTTTTCACCCCTCAAAACAACTCCCTCCCCATTCACCTCTGGATCAAGGATATTACAGCTCTCAACTGCCCCCTCTCCCCCTCGAATACTGCGAATACTGTCAAATCCGTAGGCATCAGCATAGACCATAACATGAATCTCATACCACACATCAAAAATGCCGCCAAGGGTGCCCTCTTCACCCTCCACCACCTCAAAAAAACTCAAACCTTTCATACCAGCAGACGACTTTAAAACCGTTGTCCAATCGCTTGTCCTTTCCCGTATTGACTATGGTAACGCCACACTCGCTGGCACCCCTAAAGCCCACCTAGCACCACTCAAATCTGCCCTCAACCTTGTCGCCAGACTTCTCTCCGATTGTAAAAAATTCGACCTCATCTCTCCGGTCCTAAAAAACCTCAATTGGCTCCCAATAGAAGGTAGATCCACCTACAAGATTGCATGTATCGCGCACGAAGCCCTTCACCTAAGCACCCCCTCCTACCTGGCTGAGAAACTGCAAAAAGCTGGATGCTCCAGGTCCCTGAGAAGCACCAACTCCCTTGTCCTAATCCCTCCCAGACTCAAGCACAAAAAACCCCAATCTCGTGCTTTTTCTGGGAACGCCCCCAGGATCTGGAACTCTCTCCCCAAAGATCTTCGATGCAACCCCTCCTACCCTCTCTTCGAAAAAAGACTGAAAATACTCCTTCACAACAAATATTGGGGAACCTAACCGCACTGATTTATGACTCTCTACACTCCTTGCTCCCTGATTCTCGCCTCCTCCTCAAACCCTTCCCCGCCTCTCATTCTGCCTCTCCCCTTTTCTCCTCTCCCTTCTCCCTCTGAACTTCGACACCCCCACCCCCTATTGATATCCATCACCCCTAAACACCCAGCACATTCTAGTACCCCATTTTATGTAACCCATGTTTTAATGCACATTGTTTACTTTATTGTAATTGTTTACCTATCCTGTAAAGCGCTCTGATACCCCCGGGTCCAGTAGCGCTATATAAAACCTTGGAAATAAATAAATAAATAAATAAATAAATAAGATGGGAATGGGCGTTGGTGGGTGTGGAAGATGGGGATTTCAGGAGGATGGGTTGGCACGGGGCACAAAGTTGTATGAGGTGTTGGGTCAAAATACAGCAATTCGGAGGAGGCTGCTGGGCCATATGGTCTAAAAGGAAAAGATATAGCATTTATTGAGCTATTTGAACTAATTATCATTTCATGCATAGGAAACAAATTTTGGTCTACAAATAGATAATACGTTCAAAAGACCTAACCACTTTGTGCACTCATCTTACTATTAGTTAATTACAAAAATTGAGTAGTTTAGTTATTATACCTTTGCTGCAATTGGATCAACGGTCCTAAGAGGGGGTGGCATTATTATCTAAGGGGAAGGAATGGGTCGCTCATCAAGTTCAGTTGGATAGGTGGGAAGAAGGTTGATCACTCATATTGGTAACCGCTAACTGTATGTGATTTATGCCAAAAATACAGGCAATCCTGCAATTTTAAATCTCCTCCTCAGTATGTGGCTGGATCCAATCCTCATGTATGGGGATTTCAACTCTACTATTCACACTAGGATGGACTTGTCAACCTTTTGTGAATCAAGTCAATGGCACATGAAAAAGTCTAGGGTGGCTATGAAACAAATTCTTGAAACGCATGCCCTTTGTGATGTAGGATTGGCTTGTCGGGCAAATGAACCTGGTTTTACTTTCCATTCTGTTCCACATTATACATCCTCTTGAATAAGTATATTCTTTGTAAGTTATAGCATCTTACCTTCTGTATCGATTAAATTGAATCCTAGGAACATTTCGAATCATAACCCATTGTCATTATTTCTTAAGTAAAGTAAATTGGTTAATGCTACTTCCCCATGGAACTTTGATCGTAAGAATTTACTGGACCCTGCGTATATTTGTTTTATGGGCTTTGGTTTAAGCAAATTTATCAGCATCAATAAAGGGTCTGCTAACCCTATAATGACTTGGGATGCCTTAAACGCCTTTGTTTGTGGCCAGACTACTAGCTATATTATTCACAGGGGTAAGGCTGAAAGGGTCGCTGATGAAAATTTACAGGAGTAACTTCTCCAACTGGAGATGTAATACTCCTGCTTAGGTACCGAAATAAACTTACAATTTATTCACCTTCCTGTATATTTAGACAATGCCTAGACTATGGTTGCACTTGAAGAAATCAATTTGGGACAGGGCCTGCTCCAAGTATCGGTCGAAATGCCTGTTGTGTTTTGAGAATAGTGAGGAGATGAGTAAATCTACTGGCATTTCAACAAAAAGATCAGAAGAATAAAAACTTGATAACAAGTATAAGAGATGCTATGGGCAAAATAGTTATAGGCTGTTCTGATATATTAAAATGTTTTCATCAGTTTTATTCCACTCTCTATAATGATGACTACCAGGCAACTCTGGTATGATCGACAGCAATTTTCCAGGCGGTAAGGCTTAACAGAGCAGTGGACAGGGCTGGACACTAATCACTGGGGAAGAGATTAAAATGGCCATCCTACAATTAGCAATGGGTAAAGTGGCAGGTACCCAATTCTATCCCTGCAAAATTCTATAAACATTTTCAAAATATTATTATCCTGTTCTTTTTCTAACTTTTCAACTCCCGTGCATTTTTGGAGTCAAAACCGCCGTCTTGGGGGGGAAACTTTATAGCAGCATTTGTTAAAGAGAATAAAGATACACTGAATTTGGGTCCATATCGTCCAATATCACTGTGATTCAAAAATGGATACACAGGTATTGTCTAATTAACAGGCTGCAGTCATAGGATCATTATTCGATCCAAATACATACATCATGGATTTGTTCCTCTACATGATACCACGTCCCACAAGAATCTTGCTATATCGGCACTCAAAGTGGCAGGAGAGCTGAAAAACCCTGTAGTGATGATCCTTTTGGATGCAGGAAAAGTGTTTGAGAGTCTTCTGGTGGTACCTGTGGGCGGTTATTCTCAGATGGGGTTTGTTTTACAACAAGGAATTAGTTGTTGTACTCTTCTTTAACTGCCAGGTTCATCTGTATGGGTACACGGTCTGAAGTTTTTCAAATTAGTCTTGGCACTAGGCAGGGATACCCCCTATCCTCGCTTCTATTTGCTTTCTATTTAGATCCACAAATTCAGGTACTCAAATGTATCTACTTCCTTCTCTTCCAGGGGATCCTCATCAATAGTCATAAGCATTAGAATATTCCCGCCCATGCGCGGGACCCCGGAAACACTATATTATATGTGCCCCACATATATATATATATACACATATATATATAAATAATATATATATAAAAACAAGCAATAGCTGCCAAATCACATTAGAGCTGAAATATGCTGAGAAGAATTTCCACCATACATATATAATAGGCATTAGAAACATGAGAAACAACACCAAAGATTGTTTAGAAATTGTTGTAATGCTCAGAAAGCAGTAGAAATTCTCATAACTCACTGGAAGCATAGGAAGCTCCCAGGCTGCATTGCAAACACACAGTCTAAAAGACTGAAAAGCTAACCTTTAGCTGAATAGCAATAAACTGACACTGTGCCTTTAAGGCACTCATGACCCCCTGTATCCCATCATGCCCCAGGGGTGATAGTTAGGTCAGTTGTTCTTTCCGGCTCCTTCAGTGAAGGACCCTGGTTACACAGCTCCACTATTTTTCTGGTTTTTGACAGAAAAATACTTCTTTTTTGTCAACTTTTACTCTTACTTCGACGTCTTACATCTAGTCAAGTAAGATACTGCTTGTTTTCAGCAGTTTTAGTGAGCATTTTCCTCTGAGAATGCCTTCACTCTTTGATAAATGCCCTTCTTGTGGCAACAAGAAGGCAAAATCGGACAACCACGACGTCTGTATCCTTTGTCTGCCTGAAGAACATGATCCAGGCACCTGTCCACATTGTGAGAACCTGTCAGGAAGAACTCTCAAAGACAGGGAAGGGATTCGAATTTATGGCCTGGCTCACAGGGCTTCAAAAGGGAGATCTCCAGTGAAGAAGGGCTCCAAGAAGACTCGTACATCTTCAAGAAAGAAGTCTTCATACCCTTCAACTTCAGCGCCGGGCTCGGCGCTGAGAAAAGAACCACAGGTGGAGTTTTCCTCTTCGAAACTACCGTCGACGGCGGGCTCGCCGTCGAGGAGAAGACCAGGTACGTCGACGACGTCGAAAGATCCAGCTCCGTCGTCGAAATCCCCTCCGCCGTCGTCAACCGGGCGACGATCGGCGTCGAGGAAGGCAACTCCGCCGCCGTCAAGCGGGCGACGGTCGGCGTCGAGATCCATTACCCCTCCGCCGTCGTCAACCAGGCGACGACCGGCGTCGAGGGAGGTCACTTCGCCGTCGTCAACCAGGCGACGACCGGCGTCGAGAAGTGTGACCCCTCCGCCGTCGTCCAAGAAGCGGCGATCGGCGTCGAGGACCAAGACCCCTCCGCCGTCGACAGTAGCTCGTCGATCGGCGTCGAGGACGCAGTCTCCGTCAGTGCAGCATCAGCGCTCGGCGTCGAGGGTGCCCAATACCCCTCCGCCGTCGTCGCACAAGCATTCGACGTCGAGGCAGAGATCTCTGTCGGCGGCCGACCATCGCCGTTCGACGTCGAGGCAGAAAGCTCCGTCGACGACAGGACGAGGTCGTTCGACGTCGAGAGAAAAGCTTCCGTCGACGACAGGACATCGTCGGTCGACGTCGAGGCAGAGGTCTCCGTCGACGGCCGGACACCGCCGTTCGACGTCGAAGCAGAGGGCTCCGTCGACGGCTACTCATCGCCGCTCGACGTCGAGAGACTACAGAACCCCTCATGGACATTCGGGGTCGAGATTGTTTGATCCTCCGACTCCCCGAAGGCGTTCGACGGCGAGAAAAGAACGCTCGACGTCGAGACATTCAGATACTATCATGGTGACGGAATCTGCTTCTCACCATTCATCTTATCGGTCCTCTGGCTCCTCAACTGAACATTCAAGGTCCAGAAGCCCTATACACAGAACTCCTGAGCGTCGTCCAGATCTATCGACAGGGCGAATCAGGCTGTCGCCTAGATGGTACAGATCCTTGGACCATTGGCGAGATGCTGGGCCTACCAAGCGTATGCAGGAATATGCCAGCCCAGACCACAGGTCTCCTCTCCAAGACCGGGTGGAGGAGATGGACAAGCGTAGCCCTCCCAGGCGCACATCCCCTGTGAGACTACCCACCAAAGCGCCAAGAAGATCCCGTTCTCCTAGAGGGGAAACTAGAATGGAAGGTCGGATAAGGTCTCGCTCTCCTGGGGGCAGATCTCCCAGAACATCCCGATCTCCTAGAAAGGAACCTCGGACAAAAGATCGGATCAGATCTCGCTCCCCTAGACGGGAGGAGCATTCAAGGAGGTCACGGGAGCGGAGACTCAGTGCTCACCGTAGACGTAGACGTACTCCGTCTACTTCTTCAACCTCTTCTACCAGATCGTCCAAGAGGGACTACTCCCCGACTTTGACGGACAGTCCAACGTCCAGGTCCTCCCCAGTGGATGATATTGGCACGTATCTGGATGTACTGCAGAGAGGAGCGCTTAAACTGAAAATCGAGATGTCTGTCCCTCAAGTAACAACGACAGTCATTTTTGAAACTTTACACAAGAAGGCCATCTCCAGACCTCTGCTGCCTTTAGTTCCGGGGATTATGGACCCTGTCAAGGAGGTTTTCCTAACCCCAGCAGCAATCAGAGCAGTACCGGCACGCATTCAGAAGAAGTACAAACTGGCGGCTTCTGACCCGGTATTTGTAAAATCTGACCCTCCAGCAGACTCTGTCATTGTGGCAGCGGCGAGGAAGACACATGCGGTTGCTGGTTCCTCTTCAGTCCCGCCAGATAAGGACAGCAAAACTCAAGACTCCTGGGGTCGAAAGGTTTGCAACTCTGCTGCTTCCACTCTTAAGGTCGCTAGTGCAGCTGCGCTTCTGGGTCGGTATGACAGAGCCTTATGGGACTCGATGGAAAGATTCAAAGCCAAGCTGCCAAAAGAGGACCAGCAGGACTTTGAAGAAACTGTTACAGAGGGGTGTCTGGTGGCGAATCAGATGATAAGCACGGCCGCGGATGGGGCGGTGCTTTCGGCTCATTCCTATTCCCATGGAGTTTGTGCCAGAAGATCGGCCTGGTTGCGACTTACAGGTCTGAAACCGGATGCTCAGCATCAGATTCTGAATCTTCCCTTTTCGGGGTCCGCTCTCTTCGGCGAACATGCGGACGAAGAGATGACCCGAATGAAGACTGAGCTGGATACGGTGAAGGCGGTGGGCTTGGAGAAGAAAAAGGAATTCAAGCGCCGCTTCAAAACCAACAGGGGGAGAGGGGCTCAACAGAGGGTTCAAACCCCTCAGTGGTCCCAAACCAAAACTCAAGGGAAACCCCAGTTTCGTGGCAAGCCCAGCAGAGGTAGAGGAGGTCACCAACAGTCCTCCAACACCACGAGAGGAGGAAAGGCCTGAACAGAGGCTTCCTCTGACGCCGTTGCCCACTCCAGTGGGAGGAAGTGCTTCACAACACCTGGCAGAGTGGGTCAGCATCACAAGAGATCAGTGGGTGCTGAATATACTGCGCAATGGATACAGGATACGTTTCCGTGCTCTTCCAAAGAGCGTCCCTCCGAAAAGCTCTTGCCCTCACCAACTAAGCTTGCTCCAACGAGAGGTAAAAATCCTGCTGCAAAAAAGAGCGATAGAAGAGGTTCCTCTCGCTCTAAGAGGAAAAGGAGTTTACTCCAGATATTTCCTTGTCCCCAAAAAAGATCAGGAGGACAGGTTCAGACCAATACTCGACCTACGACTCCTAAACAAAGTTATCGTCAAGGAAAAGTTCTGCATGTTAGCGCTTCACCAGATATGTCCTCATCTGCAAGCCGAAGATTGGATGTGTTCGGTAGATCTGTAAGATGCGTACTTTCACATCCCGATTGCGCAACAACATCGCAAGTACCTAAGGTTTGTTGTGGGGAACAAACACTACCAGTACAAGGTGTTACCCTTCGGTCTCAAGTCCGCACCACGAGTCTTCACCAAATGCATGGCAGTGGTGTCGGCTTTTCTTCACAAGAAGGGTCTCTTCATTTACCCATACCTGGACGACTGGCTCCTAAAGGGTCCATCTCCGGTATGGGTAACGCAAGATCTGCAACTGTGCCTGCACCAGCTACACAGGCTCGGCCTCCATGTGAACCTGGAGAAGTAAGTCCAGCGGCCTACACAGTCCATCCACTACCTAGGCTCCGTTCTGGACACAAGCGTGGGAAAAGCGTTTTTCCTTCGGAGGAGAGACTTTCTTCCATGAAACAGAAATGTGCGATTCTGCTAGAGTCTCGGCCTCCAACAGCCCGACAAGTAGCATCTCTACTGGGTTCCATGGCGTCCTGCATCTTTCTCATTCCAAACGCCAGGCTGAGAATGCGTCCTCTACAACAGGCTCTGGAGGATCAGTGGGACCAAGCGACAGGACGCTGGGAGGATCGAATCAATCTTTCCCAGGCGACAAAAGAGTCCATCAGATGGTGGACTCGGAGAAAAAATGTGATGGTGGGGGTGCTGTTTCACCAACCCATTCCTTCCCAATCTACAGTAACAGATGCCTCACTGCAAGGCTGGGGAGCACACATGGGTCCGCTTCAGATTCAAGGCCAGTGGTCTGCGCAGGAGCAAACATACCACATCAACATGCTGGAACTCAGAGCGGTATTCCTGGCTCTGAAAGCTTTCCTACCAGCGATCAAATCCAACTCAATCCTGGTTCAGACGGACAATACAACAACCATGTTCTATCTGAACAAACAAGGAGGCACAAGATCTCGCCCACTGTCTCGAGAGGCTCAGGCAATATGGCATTGGCTTCTCGCTCGAGGTCTCACAGTAGTGGCGGTGCACCTTCCGGGCGAGTTGAACGTCAAGGCAGACGCACTCAGCAGGCACTTCGAAGATCAGCCAGACTGGGTGCTAAGCGACGAAGTAGAAGAAGAGCTTTTTCGTTGCTGGGGGCGTCCATCCATAGACTTATTTGCAGATGACGAAAACACCAAATGCCACGACTTCGCGTTCAGGTTCCACAGGCAAGGGACGCAGGGGAACGCTCTGCTGTTGGATTGGGCAGGGATGTTCGCATACGCGTTTCCTCCACTGGCGCTGATTCAGAGAGTGGTTTCCAAGCTCCTCAGGACGAACATGGTAATGATCCTGATTGCTCCAGACTGGCCTCGGCAGTGGTGGTATCCGGACCTTCTACATCTGTCTGTGTGTCCACACAAACGACTCCCTTGCAGGCCGGACCTGTTGAGCAAAATGAACGGGAGGATAATGCATCCCAACCTCCCATCATTGAACCTAACAGCATGGCTCCTGAGGTCCTGCAATATGGACATTTGAACCTGCCTCCCGAATGCATGAACATTTTAAAGGAGGCTAAGAGACCGTCCACGAGAGCATCCTATACATTCAAGTGGAAAAGGTTTTACTTATGGTGTAGAGATCATCATTTGGATCCGACTAAGGGGCAGGAGGACGTCATCTTACCATACCTCCTTTCTCTCGCAACTGCTGGTTTAAAGTACGCTTCAATTAGAGTGCATTTGTCAGCTATTGTGGCTTACAGAAAGTCACCTGATCAGGTGTCTTTCTTTCAGGTTCCAGTGGTCAAGGATTTCCTCCAGGGATTGAAGAAAGTGTATCCCCCTGTGCGAAATCCTTCTCCTCCGTGGGAATTAAACCTAGTTCTATCAAGGTTAATGTCTCCTCCTTTCGAGCCCATCCACAAGGCTTCCTTACAGCATCTCTCTTGGAAGGCAGCTTTTTTGGTGGCGATTACCACTGCGCGCAGAGTCAGTGAGATACAAGCGCTCTGTGCGAAGGAACCTTATACTGTATTCCACCACAACAGAGTAGTCCTAAGGGCTCACCCATCTTTTTTGCCTAAGGTCATCTCTGATTTTCATATAAATCCGTCTATTTCCCTCCCTTCCTTTTTTCCAAATCCTACGACCCCGGCCGAGCGGTCACTTCACTCCTTAGATCTTAAGAGTGCTTAAGTTTTATTTGGAAAAGACTAAAGGGATTAGGAAAACGAACCAACTGTTTGTGAACTATGGCTCAATGAGAACTGGTTTTCCAGCAGCCAAGAGGTCCATTTCCAGATGGATTGTCTCTTGCATTAAGTTGGCCTATCAACTAGCAGGCAAACCTTTGTTGATGTCTCCAAAAGCGCATTCCACTAGAGGGAAGGCCGCTACAGTGGCTTTCTTGCATGACGTTCCTATGTCGGAAATATGCAAGGCTGCAACCTGGAAATCAGTGCATACCTTTACGAGGCATTACTGCCTCGAATTTGATTCCAGGACCGATACTCAAGTAGGGCAAGCCTCCTTGAGGAATCTGTTTGGGTAGTCTATAGTCTACTCAGACTTATTGATGAGATTTCTGTCTTGTCATTCCTTTGCCCGCAGGGATGAGGAGAGGCTTGCTATTCTATTCTAATGCTTATGACTATTGATGAGGATCCCCTGGAAGAGAAGGATTAGTTACTTACCTGTAATCCTAGTTCTCTTTCAGGGGTATCCTCATCAAAGTCATAAGCAACCCTCCCGCCTCCCCGGGCAAAGGATACTCGTTAATAAGGAGATATTGTTAACCTATTTGTTATTGGGTTTGTTATCCAGTATGAGGGGTGTCTTTCATGGATTCACATGCCTGAATCATTCCCCGTCGTCGAGACGGGAGCCTCCGGTACATAAAAAAGTAATGTCCTATAGACATACATAGAGAAAATAGGCCTAAGGGTCTCCCCTTAGTAGCCTTTCCTTGTCCTTATGCAAAAAGGACCAAACTCGCTGAGTCAGCCAATCAGCTCCGACTTCCCTCTAGAACCTTCCTGGGAGGAGCCTCAGTCCCTCAGATTTTCTACCGCACGTTGTGCTAGGGAGTCTCCAGCCTGAGCTCTCCTCAGGATTCCTTCAAAATCATCTAATTACTTTGGAAGTGATTTCTTCACTCTACAATCTCGTCAGGGATTACTTCAGTCCACTTTCTCTGCAGTAAGTGTTTTCTTTCCACTGCTTTCAACAATGTCTGAATCCCAGAAGAAAGCCCTTTTCAGGGCCTGCTCTTCATGTGGGAAGAAAAGGCTCCATGTGGAAGATAAGCATGCCCTGTGCTTATACTGCCTTTATCCAGACCACGTCCCTGCAGACTGCAGAATATGTAGGTCTTTCCCTAAAAAGACCGTAAGGGACAGGGAAGGTCGCCTTCTCATCTGGCTTGACAGGCTTAAGGATAGAGACAACCTGGAATCTTCTGAGGGTAGCGTCTCTAAAACCTCAGAAGTCTCTCAGAAGAGGCCAAGGGTAGTTTCCCCTGGCCCCTCAGACACTCCTCCTAGGAAGGCACAAAAGAAGTCTTCAGAGGCAAGATCTACGACATCTTCAGTGCCTGTCATGGATTCCCAGACCTTTAAGAAGCCTGCTCAGTCTTCTACCAGACATGCCCAGAGGACTACCTCAGTGACAACCACCGTGTCGACGACCACGGCGTCGTCACCTTCGCTGTCGACGCCGACAACACCATCGTCGTCGTCAACAGGTAGACCTATTTCCTCTGTTATACTGCTGAAATCGTCATCGACGACGAAGACCTTGTCGACAACGAAGACTACACCGTCGACGACGACGTCGTCATTGAAGAGCCCATTGTCGACGACGACGTTGATGAAAAGCCCACCGTCGACGATCCCGACGTCGAAGGCGTCGACGAGGGCATCGACGGCGAAGACGTCGACTACAAAGACATCGACGACGAAAACGTCGACGACGGGCTCGCCGTCGACGAATGCACCGGCGACGACGACATCGACGTCGACCAAGGTGCCGTCTACGGAGATACCGTCGACGAAGACACCGTCGACGGAGGACTCGTCGACGACGATGGCCCTTACTGAACCATGGAAAAAATCCAAGCTAGTAGAGGTGACGACGACGGGAACTTCCGCATCAAGTTCTACGTCTGGCAAGATTGCCAAACAACAAATTACGCCGGAAACTACGTCTCCGAGCAAAGTGGAAATGCAGCCACCTCCAGAAATCTTTCAAAGTGAAGAATCTGAAGAGGAAGACCACATGGATCCTGCTACTTCCATATCGGACCTTCATGTCAAATGCCAAAGCACTGATGAAGAACAGGAGGAGTTCACTTACCAAGAACACTCCGTCCACACTAGTGTCCGCACGGAGGTCACCCCAATGGTGTGCCTACCGGTCTCTATTGTCAATGACTTGAAACACCTTATACAAGATTACAAGCAACGCTTCCCGGAAGCGTCAACGACGGAAAGTGAAAATCAGACGCCTGCAGTACATAACCCGGCGTCAGCGTCACTCCCAAAACAGTCTCGACCTCCTCCTCAAACCCACCGTGAGAGAATCCAACCTCAGGTGGTAGTATCGTCAGACGAAGATGAAGACGAGGATGAATTGGAAGAAGGAGAGGTCCAGGAAATACACTCTGCCCATGATGAGGAGGATGAGTATGTCGCATCTTCCCCAGCTTCACCTCAACCACGCCAAGCAGATTCGCCACCTGTGGACATTGGCGGCTTCCATAAAATTGTGGAAAGGGCGGCTAAACGATTCCATATGGTTATGGAATCGACGGAAACTGAATGCTTCCTACACGATTTCAAGGAGCAGACGCAGAAGTCAACGAAATCTATTCCGATAATAGAATTCCTATGGGAGCAAGGCAAGAAACTGATGCTGACACCCGCTTCTGTAGCTGCGGTGGTTCCACACCTGGACAAAAAATATAAAGCCCCGCTTACGGCAGCAGCTTGCCTCAATGGACACCCTAAACCTGATTCGGTGGTTACACAGGCGGCCCAGAAGAACTCCCGCAACCCTTCCTCCCCTCTGTCGGCTCCTCCGGACAAAGAAGGCAGGAAGTTGGACACAATCGGAAAACGATTCACGACAACATCGGCCATGACCATCAAGGTGGCCAACTCCATTGCCCTGTTGGGGCGTTACAATCGCCAACTCTGGGAGGACATTGCCCCATATTTGGCGGAACTGCCTGACACTGTCCAAGGTGAAGTCAAGGCTCTGCTTGTGGAGGGTCAAACCTCAGCAGCGGAAATAATTGACTGTGCTATTGATGCTGCCATGACCGGCTTTCGTCAACTTGCTGGAGCAGCAGTCCTGCGCCGTCAGGGATGGCTTAAAGCGACGTCGTTCCGACAGGAGGTACAATCAAAAGTACTGGACATGCCCTTAGACGGCCAGCACCTTTTTGTGGACAAGATCGACGAGGCACTGCAAAACATAAAGAAGGACACCGATACTGCCAGAGCACTGGGTACTTTTCAAACACGGAACCAGTCCTTTCGTGGCAACAGATCCAGAGGTCAGTCCTCTTATCGAGGTTCCTATCAGAACAGGTCCTCGTATTCCTACAATAACAAAAATCAATACCAACATAAACAACAACAAGGTCGTCAATCTTCTTACGGAAGATCAAACTTCAGAGGCAAGAATCAAAAGAGGGGCGCTGGCTGCCGCCAGTGACCCATTACTCCAGCCGGTCCAGCCACCCTATCCCTCATTACAAATTGGAGGAAAACTAACCCATTTCCTCACCAATTGGCAACACATCACCACGGACCGGTGGGTTCTCCAAATTATAAGATTCGGACATTCCCTGGAATTCACCACCATTCGCCTAAAACACCTCCACGCCAGACGGACACACAAACACCTACACCTGCTTCTCCAGGAAATTTCTGTAATGCTGAAGAAGGGAGCAATCGAGCGGGTTCCAACGCCCCTAAGAGGGAAAGGCTTTTATTCCCACTTCTTTCTTGTACGCCAGAAGGAGAACAAATGGCGGCCCATTCTGGATCTCCGAGCACTCAACGCTTTCCTACGGAGCCAATCGTACAGGATGGTGATGATTCAAGAAATTCTAGGCATTCTAGAAAAAGGAGATTTCATGACATCCTTGGATCTCCAGGATGCCTACTACCACATCCCCATCCTCAAGTGTCACAGAAAATTCCTAAGGTTCGAGGTTGCAGGACAACATTATCAATTCAAGGTCCTGCCGTTCGGCCTCAAATCCGCGCCGTGGATTTTCACGAAGTGCCTGGCACCGGTGGCAGCTTTCCTGCGTCAAATGGGTCACCAAGTCTTCCCCTACCTAGACGACTGGCTGGTGAAAGCACCCTCAGCAAAAGGCGCAGCCGAATCCTCCAGCGCCTGCACCAATCTTTTTCAGAGGCTAGGATTGACTCTCAATCTCAAAAAATCCTGCATTATCCCTTCGACAAAAATTACCTTCCTCGGGGCGACCTTGGACACGCAGTGCGCAAGAGCCTTCCCCTCCGAGGAAAGGACAGACAAGATATTATCTCTGGCCACCGCTGTGGCGGCAAAGAAAAACCTAAAAGTCAGGACCTACACATCACTCCTGGGCATGATGTCTTCCTGTATTCTCCTCATCCCTCACTGCAGACTCAGGATGTGCCCGTTGCAGGAAGCTCTCGCGAGCCAATGGACTCAAAGTACTGGCTCTTTCGAGGACATGGTACGGATAACAACAAAAATATCCAGGAGTCTAGATTGGTGGAGGCATCGCAAAAATCTAACCGTAGGGCTACCATTTCTCCTTCCGGCAACACCTCTGGTGATCACCACGGACGCCTCCCTGGAAGGATGGGGCGCTGTCCTCCAGGACCTTCGGATCAGCGGCAAGTGGGACACTCAGGAGAAACAGCTCCATATAAACCTTTTGGAGCTGAGAGCCGTGTATCTGGCACTGCAGGCCTTTCTACCACGCATCCAGAACTCCCAGGTGCTCGTCAAAACGGACAACACCACGACGATGCACTATCTCAACAAACAGGGAGGAACGCGTTCGCTCACTCTATCACGCGAATCGCAAAAGATCTGGAACTGGCTTGTCCTACACGGAATCACGCTCAAAGCGGACTATGTGCCAGGCAGAGACAATACCATCGCGGACGCCCTGAGCAGGCAAAGATCCCTCTCCCACGAGTGGGAACTAAGCGACAACGCACTGACTCACATCTTCTCTCAATGGGGAGCCCCAGCAATCGACCTGTTTGCCACTAAGGGGAACGCCAAATGCCCAAACTACGCAAGCTGGCATCCCCAACAAGGGTCACTGGGAAATGCTTTTTCCAATGGTTGGTTCAGCGTGTTTGCGTACGCTTTTTCTCCGTTTCCGATGATCCAGAGGCTCCTCAGGAAGATGAAGGCGGAGCCCTGTACCCTGATCCTGATTGCCCCGTTCTGGCCGAGACAACACTGGTTCTCGGATCTGCTTCGACTCTCCATCAGGACACCGATTCGTCTACGACAACATCCGAACCTCCTGACGATGTCCAACGGGCAGGTCCAACACCCGAACCTGCAATCGCTCAAGTTATCGGCCTGGCTCCTGAGCACAGAGAGTTCTGTAGCCTGAATATCCCGCAGGAATGCAGAGAGGTATTGGCGAAAGCGAGAGCAGACAGTACCAACAAAACCTACTCTCTCAAATGGAAAAGATTCTGCGTTTGGTGTTCAGCACAGGGCCTGCAACCACGGCAAGTCACACCTGAACAGATATTGCCATACCTCCTACACTTGGCACAGGCAGGACTGGCACATGCATCCATAAAGGTTCACCTGGCAGCTATCTCACGATTCACCAGAACTTTCACAGGACCTTCTCTGTGGTCCAGTAGACTAGTCAAACAATTCCTAAAGGGACTTTATAGATCCTTCCCGAGGCCTCGGAAGGTTCCTCCGACATGGCAACTCAATCTAGTCCTAAACCAACTCATGAGGCATCCTTTTGAGCCCATTCATCGAGCATCCATCAAGTACATTTCATGGAAAACGGCGCTCTTGCTCGCCTTAACATCTGCAAGGAGAGTGAGCAAGCTACAAGCTCTGTCCATTCAGGAACCATTTATGCAGTTCAGACAGGACAGGGTGGTGCTGAGACCGAACCCTAAATTCATACCAAAAGTGCCATCGGACTTTCATCTCAATGAACCGATAGTCCTTCGGTCTTTCTTTGCAAACCCTTCCACCGCAGCAGAAAGAGCGCTACATTCTTTAGATCTCAAGAGATGTCTGAAGTTCTACCTAGATAAAACTAAGATTTTCAGAAAATCTTCACAACTGTTTGTGGCATACAGCAGGCCGAGAATGGGTCTGCCTCTCACGAAACAAAGCATCTCGAGGTGGATTTCCTCAGCGATTGCATTCTGCCATGACAAGGCCGGACGGCCGTTGAGCGATCAGGTTACTGCACATTCCACCAGGGCAATGTCAACATCAGCAGCACTGTTTGCTGGAGTGCCGATGTTGGACATATGCAGAGCGGCGACCTGGAAGTCACCGCACACTTTCTCCAGACACTACTGCCTGGATCTCGAACTCCAGAAGGATGCAGCAGTGGGCCAGGCGGTGCTTCGCCATCTCTTTCAGTGAGGTGAGCCTTCCTACATCCCGCCTTCCAGGTATGCACATTCTTTGTTCTTGGGATATTCTGCTTATGCTATTATTCCCACGTTATGTGATAATATGTATATTGTCTAACATGACTGCAGAGCAACTTTGCATCACAAATGTGCATATCTTATTGCTAACTACTCTGATTCAGGCATGTGAATTTATGAAAGACACCCCTCATACTGGATAAGAAATGCGTTACTTACCTGTAACAGCAGTTATCCAGTATTGGTGTCTTTCATAGATTCACATGCAACCCTCCCGCCTCCCCTGGAAGGACTCACATCCCTCTCAAACAATATTACGTCTACCTAGCTGGGTGTGAGAAGGTGGCCTGATATGCAGTGCTCACTATTCTAGTGAACACTATGTATCAGTCCAGCAACCCTTATTGATGATTGGTTGTAAGTCAACCTTATAGACCAGCTATCCTAGTAGCGTGGATACGAGCAGTCTAAGGCTAAAGACTCGAGAGGGCGTGTTAAGCCAGCTGTTATACCACATATACCCCTTGAACACCAAGTGAAAGGACACCACACAAGTGTTATGAAAATAAACAGTTATTTATTAAGAATCACAACAGCCCTGTACTCTTTATGAGGACAGGGTACTAAGCACAAACCAAAACTCTTACAAAAATACTTAAGTTAGCACAGTATATACAAATGCCCGAGGGGCACGGAAAACCATATACTTGAAAAGTGGAATGCGAAATTACTAGCAGGTAAGTACAGTACTAATCGGCTTTGGAATCGCTAGGACTAGACTATAGAATCGTTAGATTACTTCTAGGAGACCTAGGGGACTTGGGTGCAGTGTGTGCACTCTCACGCGAGATGCGGGACAAAGTCTATGGTAGCTAGTAAAGACAAAGTTAGTGTTCTCGGGCGAACCCGACCTGGTAGGAGGAAAACGAAAGTGGATTCTGACCCTTGGATACTGAGGCTATGTTGGGGCACCGAAATGCCGAAGTTACCTAGCCCAGGGGCTGCAGCTGCATAGGACTCAAAGGACGTCGGGAATCCTCGTTGACGGACCAGGAGCCTGGAAGAAAGAAGTTGCTGGCAGGCGACCAGTGAAGAAAGTTCGATGGATCCAAGCCTGGATCGAAGGAAGATGACACCTGAAAGCAGAGGGGACCAAGTTCGTGACTACTAGCCAGTAGTCAGTGGGCACAAGGAGGGCACCGGATGGTAGCCACCTCGACTAGGCGAGTGGGTGACGCTGTGCTCGGAGATCTCACGGACCAGGAGGCGTTGTCGGCGACCAGGATGGAGGAGCGAGCTGTCCCACGAAGATAGAAGCTGTCGGCGTCGCTGGACCCAGGATTGGGCAACAAAGCCTTGGCAAATTCAAGCCCACGCGGTGGACCTAAAATGGCGTCTGGGGTGGACCAGGAGGGTCCGGGGTGCCTCTCTTAAAGAAGGAAGCAAGGGCCAGTCTGGAGCAACCAGACCAGCAGCAGTGATGTCGTCGGGCGTCTTTCAGAAGGCCACAAGCCAGCCGGCTAGTAGCCAAACAACGCGGTGCACAGCAAACAGCAGAAGGGCCCCACGCAGATCGTGGAGATGCAGGGAGGCTGATCTTGGGTGCTGGTGCTGCGCAGGGTTGGGGCTTCTCGGACCCCAAAGCACTCACCAGTGGAAGACTCAGTGGGCTTGTTACAAAGAAGTCGTGCAGTCTTGGCGATCGTCGGTCCCTCGAGGTCTCGTCGCACTCACGGTTCTCAGCTTTGCTGTAGAGGTGAGTAGAGGTCAGAGGTGCCAGGGAAGCCCGGTCTCGTCGAGCTGGGTCGTCGGATTCGTGAAGAAGGACTTGCAGCAGACCGCAGTGTTCTTAGGATGGTGCCCGCTTGATGCAGGGTGACTACTCCTTAGCCACAAGGGAGAATCTTGAGGAAGAAATCTTGAAGTCCTTTCGCAGAAAGTCGTGTCTTGATTCCAAAGATGATCTAATTTGAACAGGGGGCCCGCTCCCATCTTTATACTAAAAAAGGGGGCTGACCCGGTGACTATGTCCTGCCTATGGGTGGGACTAGGAGGGGGGTGGTTACACCCCTCTGCCATGCCGGACTTTCCCCAGGCCAGGGGCTGGTGTGCCCCTGGAACTGGTTCTGACCGGCCTATGCGTAGTGAGCACCGGGGTGCCACTCAGCAGTCACCTTCCTGAAAAGCCCTGCCTACCCAGGATACACAAAACCATGTCTGGGACGGTGCTAGCACCGCCCCGGACAGGAAACCCTTTGTCCAGGCCTCCCTCGCTGGAAGGACTCCCAGCAGCAGGAGGTCAGACTCGTGTCTGTGGTGGCAGCATCCATTTTGTGGAGCTGAGGCTTCAGTTAACTTTAACCGGGGTTCACAGTTACATACATGTCGTGTCCCTCTAGAAGGGTGGAATGCTAACCCCGTCGCCAGAATTGGCGAGGGGTTAGTATTCCAATTCGTATGACACCTTACTCGACATGTTTTGATAAAGCAATACCAAAGTTAGCATTTAACCGCGAGGATTATAATGCACTTAAGAGTATATGGTATGCGTTATCATGGAACAGCTATTAGGACTTGGTTCCGCAAGCTGCAGACAGGCTCAGCTCATGCCAGAGCACCATCTCACACGATTCCAAGCACTCTGCCTTCAGGATTGTCAAGGCCTGCCATAGGAGTGACTGATAGGAATCTGTGTGTCCATTTTAGGGTTAGGTATAGGTATACTACACCTACAGCAAAGGGTGATTACACGACTTTGCCCCAGCTGTCATGCAGCCAGTTGTGTCAAATTTAAGAGGCCAGCCAGGGGTGGCATAATACATGCTGCAGCCCCTGGCAGCCCTGGGTACACCTATGCCCTGAGTTACAGGGTCTGATAAGGTGGCCCAGTACCAATTGGAAATGTACCTAGGGTACATGGAATCCATTTTACAGAGAGAGCAGTAGGCCTGGGGTCCTGATTGGCAGGGCCCCAGGTCGACTATGTCAAAAACCAGCTAAAACACAGGGCAAAAAGTTGGGGGCAACCATAGTCAGGAGGTACCTTCCTACACAACCCCCCCCCCCCCCCCCCCCCCCCCCCCCCCCAAACAAAAGGAGATAAGGCTATCCTTGTCCAGGTAAGCCTCTATTACCTAAGTGGCCATATAAGGAAGGACCAGCTCTGGCTTGGTTTCCCCCTGTGTCATGGTCCACTAGGCAACCCCTCACCCTAAGGGTATCTGAGGGTCTCCACCCTAGGGAATCTCTGTCTCTGGTGTGTCTTGGGAAAGAAGAAGGCTGATGCTGGGATGGAGTACTGAAGTGGGGCTCCTCTACCTTTGGGCTCAACTTCCTCCAATCACCATTCATCATGTGTGCCTTTCTTTCTTTAGCTGAGATGCACTGAGCTCTCAGGGTCAGCCTCTGGCTACCTAAAGCTGGAGGCTGAGTCCCTCTGTTTGGCTTACTGGAGGGACAGGTCAGGTTTGGGGTTTTTAGGCCCCATGTTTGGCTGTGCCCAACAGTGTCCAGCTGTGGGAGGTCCCTAACTACTTTTAAGGGGGATCCCTCAGGAGTCTGACTTATTTTCACTTGGCTAGGTTTACCAGCTTCAGTGACCCTAATCTGCTGATTAAGTGGTTCTTTTGGACAGGGGGCCCTTTGGGGTCCACCACTGGCCTCCCTGACCTCCACAGCCCTGGGCTGACTGAGGCAGGGTAGAGAGGTACAGGTTACCTGCTCCAGACTGGGTCCCACCTGGGAAGGGTCCACTGCCATCAGGGGCTCTGCCAGGCTAGGCCTGACTACCTCTGGGGCAGTTCCTTCAACAGGGGTAGAGTCAGTTCCCTGAGGAGGCTGGCTCTCACCTAGTGTCGGGGAGGGGGAAGACTCTTCTTCCTCCTCAATGCTCTCTGTCTGAGTGGAGTGATCCATTGTTTCAGGCTTCACAACCTCACTATCTGTTTGAGTAGAGGCTGAGACCATTTCAACCTTGCCAACCTTTTCAGGAGGGCACTCAGTCTGTGTTTGGGCTGTGACTGTCACAGCCCTCCTATCCTGTTCTGGAAAGTCTGTCTGAGCCTGGGCAGTGGCTACCACTGCCCTTCCAACCTTTTCAGGGAGGACTGGTGCTTGGACTGGGGCTGTAGCTATTACTGCCCCACTAACCTGTCTGGATAGGCCTATCATTCTGGAGTGAGTTTCTTGCTCCACCTCAGCCCATGCTGAGAGTTCCAGGTCATTCCCCAGTAAGCAATCTACAGGTAGGTTATCTGTCACTGCCACTCTCATGGGCCCTGTGACATTACCCCAGCTGAGCTTGACTACTGCCATGGGATGCCTTCTCTTCACTCCATGAATGTCTGTCACCTGATAAGTAAAACCAGGGGTCAGTTGAGCAGAGGGGACCAGATGGTCAATCACCATGGTGATGCTGGCCCCTGTGTCTCTGAATGCCTCAACTTTCTGACCATTCACTAAAACCTCTTGTCTATACTTCCCCAAAAGGTGGGGTCCAGTAGTGAAGTTGGCAAACCCCATGCCAGTCTCACAGACAAGAGTGTGGTCAGGGGACCTGGCTAGGCCATAGTCCACCTGATTGCCCAAAGTAATGCCCACCACATTCTTGGGGGCACTCCCACCACCTGGGGGATTACCACTAGTGGTAACAGGAGGTCTGGGAGTGTTACTTGGGGGTATGTTTTCCTTATTGCTATTTTTAGGGCACTTGGCATCACTTTTGTAATGGCCCACCTGTTTACAGGTATGGCAATAAGGTTTCTTCTGTTCTGAAGGAGTGTTCTGGGACCCACCACCCTTGTTGGAGTTTTGGGGCCCTTGGGAAGTCTTCTCTGTGGATTTATCCCCACCCTTCTCTTGAGGCTTGGTTGATTCCTTTTTCTGGTCACCACCCTGGTTTTTAGGCCTAACCCTGGTTCTCACCCATTTGTCTGCCCTCTTACCCAATTCCTGTGGAGAGGTCAGATCAGAGTCTACCAGGTGCTGGTGTAATAACTGGTTCTGACAATTATTTAAGATTTGCTCCCTCATAATTAGATTATACAATCCTTTAAAATCAGTAACCTTACTACCCAGTAGCCAGCCTTCAAAAGCCTTAGTGGCACAATCAACAAAGTCAGTCCAATCTTGAGACTGAGTTTTCTGGGTGTCTCTGAACAGCATCCTGTATTGTTCAGTGGTTAAACCAAACCCATCAACCAGTGTATTCTTCAAGATTTGGTAATTGTTAGCATCCTCAACTCTAGTAGTGAGGAGCTTATCTCTACCTTTACCATCAAAGGAGAGCCACAAGATAGCTGCCCACTGACTTTGGGGAACACCCTGCACAGTGCAGGCTCTCTCCAAAGCAGTAATCCATTTGTGGATGTCATCCCCTTCTTTAAAGGGGGGCACTATCTTATTCAGGTGCTTTGTATCAAAACTCCTTTCCCTATTGCTAGGTTTATTGCTGCCACCAGTGGGCTGTAGCCCACATAATTCTTGCTCTCTAGCAAGGGCAAGTCTCTCTTTGGCCAGGGCAAGTTCTTCCCTTTCAATCCTCCGTTTGACTGCCCTTTCTTCAGCTTCATACACTCTCCTCTTAGGGGAAGACATCCCTCTGTGAGAAGAGTTGAGAGAGCCATTGGTTCGAAGGGATCTGTTAGAGCCTCTTGATAGAGACCTAACTCGTCCATTCCCAATGTTAAGCTGACCTGAGAGTGGGCCCAGGAGTCCCCTAGTACCAAGCTCATGTCTGCTTAAGTTGGACCTGGTTAGTCTATTGACTTCTACCTGCCCCTTATCTGCCTCATCCCCTGACAACTGGTCCTCATCCTCATCCTCAGCATCATCTGCTTCCTGGAGGGGATGGTCCTGGCTATCAAAGGGTCCCTGTAAGGAGGGCAAACTCCCCTCTGGATTAGAAGGGTCTGGGTTACCAGCCCTACTGGCATCATAAGCCTCTAAGAGACCAATCAGAAAGGAGGTGGTGGGGTTAGACCCCTATTTTAGCTTCCTGAGGGTACACACTTGTCTCATCTCATGGAAGCTAAGAGCAGCATATTTTGAAGTAAGGACCTGTGGAGGGTCCACTGACACAAGGGGATACTCAGAGTTTCCTCCTTTGTCTGACATGCTGATTCTAGTGTGGTGTAAGTGATGCACCTACCTACACTATGTGTTTACCTACTGATCCCTTGCTAAGAGTTACAGCCAAGGTGTGCTAAGCCTTGAGGAGCTGCAACAGCTGGTTCAGTAGAACTCAGAGTATTCTAAGCTTAGTTATATGTACTAACAATACTTATGTGATCTTTCAACAAGATATTCTTAGGGTACGTGTGGTAAAACAACAGCAAGCTCAAATCCCAACCGCTGCTCACCAATGTGAGAAGGTGGCCTGATATGCAGTGCTCACTATTCTAGTGAACACTATGTATCAGTCCAGCAACCCTTATTGATGATTGGTTGTAAGTCAACCTTATAGACCAGCTATCCTAGTAGCGTGGATACGAGCAGTCTAAGGCTAAAGACTCGAGAGGGCGTGTTAAGCCAGCTGTTATACCACATATACCCCTTGAACACCAAGTGAAAGGACACCACACAAGTGTTATGAAAATAAACAGTTATTTATTAAGAATCACAACAGCCCTGTACTCTTTATGAGGACAGGGTACTAAGCACAAACCAAAACTCTTACAAAAATACTTAAGTTAGCACAGTATATACAAATGCCCGAGGGGCACGGAAAACCATATACTTGAAAAGTGGAATGCGAAATTACTAGCAGGTAAGTACAGTACTAATAGGCTTTGGAATCGCTAGGACTTGACTATAGAATCGTTAGATTACTTCTAGGAGACCCAGGGGACTCGGGTGCAGTGTGTGCACTCTCACGCGAGATGCGGGACAAAGTCTATGGTAGCTAGTAAAGACAAAGTTAGTGTTCTCGGGCGAACCCGACCTGGTAGGAGGAAAACGAAAGTGGATTCTGACCCTTGGATACTGAGGCTATGTTGGGGCACCGAAATGCCGAAGTTACCTAGCCCAGGGGCTGCAGCTGCATAGGACTCAAAGGACGTCGGGAATCCTCGTTGACGGACCAGGAGCCTGGAAGAAAGAAGTTGCTGGCAGGCGACCAGTGAAGAAAGTTCGATGGATCCAAGCCTGGATCGAAGGAAGATGACACCTGAAAGCAGAGGGGACCAAGTTCGTGACTACTAGCCAGTAGTCAGTGGGCACAAGGAGGGCACCGGATGGTAGCCACCTCGACTAGGCGAGTGGGTGACGCTGTGCTCGGAGATCTCACGGACCAGGAGGCGTTGTCGGCGACCAGGATGGAGGAGCGAGCTGTCCCACGAAGATAGAAGCTGTCGGCGTCGCTGGACCCAGGATTGGGCAACAAAGCCTTGGCAAATTCAAGCCCACGCGGTGGACCTAAAATGGCGTCTGGGGTGGACCAGGAGGGTCCGGGGTGCCTCTCTTAAAGAAGGAAGCAAGGGCCAGTCTGGAGCAACCAGACCAGCAGCAGTGATGTCGTAGGGCGTCGTTCAGAAGGCCACAAGCCAGCCGGCTAGTAGCCAAACAACGCGGTGCACAGCAAACAGCAGAAGGGCCCCACGCAGATCGTGGAGATGCAGGGAGGCTGATCTTGGGTGCTGGTGCTGCGCAGGGTTGGGGCTTCTCGGACCCCAAAGCACTCACCAGTGGAAGACTCGGTGGGCTTGTTACAAAGAAGTCGTGCAGTCTTGGCGATCGTCGGTCCCTCGAGGTCTCGTCGCACTCACGGTTCTCAGCTTTGCTGTAGAGGTGAGTAGAGGTCAGAGGTGCCAGGGAAGCCGGGTCTCGTCGAGCTGGGTCGTCGGATTCGTGAAGAAGGACTTGCAGCAGACCGCAGTGTTCTTAGGATGGTGCCCGCTTGATGCAGGGTGACTACTCCTTAGCCACAAGGGAGAATCTTGAGGAAGAAATCTTGAAGTCCTTTCGCAGAAAGTCGTGTCTTGATTCCAAAGATGATCTAATTTGAACAGGGGGCCCGCTCCCATCTTTATACTAAAAAAGGGGGCTGACCCGGTGACTAGGTCCTGCCTATGGGTGGGACTAGGAGGGGGGTGGTTACACCCCTCTGCCATGCCGGACTTTCCCCAGGCCAGGGGCTGGTGTGCCCCTGGAACTGGTTCTGACCGGCCTATGCGTAGTGAGCACCGGGGTGCCACTCAGCAGTCACCTTCCTGAAAAGCCCTGCCTACCCAGGATACACAAAACCATGTCTGGGACGGTGCTAGCACCGCCCCGGACAGGAAACCCTTTGTCCAGGCCTCCCTCGCTGGAAGGACTCCCAGCAGCAGGAGGTCAGACTCGTGTCTGTGGTGGCAGCATCCATTTTGTGGAGCTGAGGCTTCAGTTAACTTTAACCGGGGTTCACAGTTACATACATGTCGTGTCCCTCTAGAAGGGTGGAATGCTAACCCCGTCGCCAGAATTGGCGAGGGGTTAGTATTCCAATTCGTATGACACCTTACTCGACATGTTTTGATAAAGCAATACCAAAGTTAGCATTTAACCGCGAGGATTATAATGCACTTAAGAGTATATGGTATGCGTTATCATGGAACAGCTATTAGGACTTGGTTCCGCAAGCTGCAGACAGGCTCAGCTCATGCCAGAGCACCATCTCACACGATTCCAAGCACTCTGCCTTCAGGATTGTCAAGGCCTGCCATAGGAGTGACTGATAGGAATCTGTGTGTCCATTTTAGGGTTAGGTATAGGTATACTACACCTACAGCAAAGGGTGATTACACGACTTTGCCCCAGCTGTCATGCAGCCAGTTGTGTCAAATTAAGAGGCCAGCCAGGGGTGGCATAATACATGCTGCAGCCCCTGGCAGCCCTGGGTACACCTATGCCCTGAGTTACAGGGTCTGATAAGGTGGCCCAGTACCAATTGGAAATGTACCTAGGGTACATGGAATCCATTTTACAGAGAGAGCAGTAGGCCTGGGGTCCTGATTGGCAGGGCCCCAGGTCGACTATGTCAAAAACCAGCTAAAACACAGGGCAAAAAGTTGGGGGCAACCATAGTCAGGAGGTACCTTCCTACACTGGGTGCGTACGAAAATCTGAGGGACTGAGGCTCCACCCAGGAAGGTTCTAGAGGGAGGTCGGAGCTGATTGGCTGACTCTGAGAGTTTGGTCCTTTTTGCATAAGGACAAGGAAAGGCTACTAAGGGGAGACCCTTAGGCCTATTTTCTCTATGTATGTCTATAGGACATTACTTTTTTATGTACCGGAGGCTCCCGTCTCGACGACAGGGAATGATTCAGGCATGTGAATCTATGAAAGACACCAATACTGGATAACTGCTGTTACAGGTAAGTAACACATTTCTTTTTCAGTCTCCGAAAAGAACAACTGACCTAACTGTCACCCCTGGGGCATGATGGGATACAGGGGGTCATGAGTGCCTTAAAGGCACAGTGTCATTTTATTGCTATTCAGCTACAGGTTAGCTTTTCAGTCTTTTTAGACTGTGTGTTTGCAATGCAGCCTGGGAGCTTCCTATGCTTCCAGTGAGTTATGAGAATTTCTACTGCTTTCTGAGCATTAAAACAATTTCTAAACAATCTTTGGTGTTGTTTCTCATGTTTCTAATGCCTATTATATATGTATGGTGGAAATTCTTCACAGCATATTTCAGCTCTAATGTGATTTGGCTGCTATTGCTTGTTTATATATATATATATATTATTTATATATATATATGTGTGTATATATATATGTATGTGGGGCACATATAATATAGTGTTTCCGGGGTCCCGCGCATGGGCGGGAATATTCTAATGCTTATGACTATTGATGAGGATACCCCTGGAAGAGAACTAGTATTACAGGTAAGTAACTAATCCATTTCACCTTTGAGGTTGCATAACTGGATGTCAAGCTCCTAGCATATGCAAATGATATTGCAATTTTAACATCATCCCCCAGAATGCACTGCTAGCTATCGAGGATGCTACCATGGTATTTGGGCAAGTTTCAAGATATAAATTGAACATGGACAAGACAGAAATCGTTGCTAATGTTCAACCAGAATTCTACCATGCTTGATATGCGACATGGGCAAGATACCTGGGTGTTAATATTTCCTTTTATATGGAAACTATTATTACTTTTATTTATGTAGCACTATATACCGATCTCTTTCCCTATTTAGTAAATGTGACATATTGCGGTTAGGTCTAATTGGTAGATGTAACAACGGCCCCAACAGTGCTGTGATGCCTGGCTTCACCTTGGGGGTGCCCAGGAGTGGACATTTCACAGGGAAAAGCCAGGAAGGGTTCCACAGCCGTATGCTTACAGCATCAGGAAAACCCGGTTGGGGTATAAGTGTGCTTTAAAAGTACAAATTCATTTCATTTCATTTCATTAAAATGGGTATTTTGCCACATTATCTCTACTTATTCCGGTCTATCTCTATAGAAATTTGTATGGCAATTAAAAAAACCTTGTTTTGCTATTAGATATCTACAGCTTCCCCGTAGTAAAGGCGAGCTCGCACTTCCTTCTTTCTGGAACAATTAAATATCTATGCTCATTTTAAGACTTTCGGCAGTGGTTGGGTCAGGGCAATGAAAACTGTCCGACTTATTTCCGGATTATCAGATCTTTCCTCAGATGATTATACCTAGCAAACGATTGATTCATATGCCCTATTTCAAACATACCTGTGTTCTTTTGAAGTATCATAAGATCCAGCTCCGTCGTCGAAATCCCCTCCGCCGTCGTCAACCGGGCGACGATCGGCGTCGAGGAAGGCAACTCCGCCGCCGTCAAGCGGGCGACGGTCGGCGTCGAGATCCATTACCCCTCCGCCGTCGTCAACCAGGCGACGACCGGTGTCGAGGGAGGTCACTTCGCCGTCGTCAACCAGGCGACGACCGGCGTCGAGAAGTGTGACCCCTCCGCCGTCGTCCAAGAAGCGGCGATCGGCGTCGAGGACCAAGACCCCTCCGCCGTCGACAGTAGCTCGTCGATCGGCGTCGAGGACGCAGTCTCCGTCAGTGCAGCATCAGCGCTCGGCGTCGAGGGTGCCCAATACCCCTCCGCCGTCGTCGCACAAGCATTCGACGTCGAGGCAGAGATCTCTGTCGGCGGCCGACCATCGCCGTTCGACGTCGAGGCAGAAAGCTCCGTCGACGACAGGACGAGGTCGTTCGACGTCGAGAGAAAAGCTTCCGTCGACGACAGGACATCGTCGGTCGACGTCGAGGCAGAGGTCTCCGTCGACGGCCGGACACCGCCGTTCGACGTCGAAGCAGAGGGCTCCGTCGACGGCTACTCATCGCCGCTCGACGTCGAGAGACTACAGAACCCCTCATGGACATTCGGGGTCGAGATTGTTTGATCCTCCGACTCCCCGAAGGCGTTCGACGGCGAGAAAAGAACGCTCGACGTCGAGACATTCAGATACTATCATGGTGACGGAATCTGCTTCTCACCATTCATCTTATCGGTCCTCTGGCTCCTCAACTGAACATTCAAGGTCCAGAAGCCCTATACACAGAACTCCTGAGCGTCGTCCAGATCTATCGACAGGGCGAATCAGGCTGTCGCCCAGATGGTACAGATCCTTGGACCATTGGCGAGATGCTGGGCCTACCAAGCGTATGCAGGAATATGCCAGCCCAGACCACAGGTCTCCTCTCCAAGACCGGGTGGAGGAGATGGACAAGCGTAGCCCTCCCAGGCGCACATCCCCTGTGAGACTACCCACCAAAGCGCCAAGAAGATCCCGTTCTCCTAGAGGGGAAACTAGAATGGAAGGTCGGATAAGGTCTCGCTCTCCTGGGGGCAGATCTCCCAGAACATCCCGATCTCCTAGAAAGGAACCTCGGACAAAAGATCGGATCAGATCTCGCTCCCCTAGACGGGAGGAGCATTCAAGGAGGTCACGGGAGCGGAGACTCAGTGCTCACCGTAGACGTAGACGTACTCCGTCTACTTCTTCAACCTCTTCTACCAGATCGTCCAAGAGGGACTACTCCCCGACTTTGACGGACAGTCCAACGTCCAGGTCCTCCCCAGTGGATGATATTGGCACGTATCTGGATGTACTGCAGAGAGGAGCGCTTAAACTGAAAATCGAGATGTCTGTCCCTCAAGTAACAACGACAGTCATTTTTGAAACTTTACACAAGAAGGCCATCTCCAGACCTCTGCTGCCTTTAGTTCCGGGGATTATGGACCCTGTCAAGGAGGTTTTCCTAACCCCAGCAGCAATCAGAGCAGTACCGGCACGCATTCAGAAGAAGTACAAACTGGCGGCTTCTGACCCGGTATTTGTAAAATCTGACCCTCCAGCAGACTCTGTCATTGTGGCAGCGGCGAGGAAGACACATGCGGTTGCTGGTTCCTCTTCAGTCCCGCCAGATAAGGACAGCAAAACTCAAGACTCCTGGGGTCGAAAGGTTTGCAACTCTGCTGCTTCCACTCTTAAGGTCGCTAGTGCAGCTGCGCTTCTGGGTCGGTATGACAGAGCCTTATGGGACTCGATGGAAAGATTCAAAGCCAAGCTGCCAAAAGAGGACCAGCAGGACTTTGAAGAAACTGTTACAGAGGGGTGTCTGGTGGCGAATCAGATGATAAGCACGGCCGCGGATGGGGCGGTGCTTTCGGCTCATTCCTATTCCCATGGAGTTTGTGCCAGAAGATCGGCCTGGTTGCGACTTACAGGTCTGAAACCGGATGCTCAGCATCAGATTCTGAATCTTCCCTTTTCGGGGTCCGCTCTCTTCGGCGAACATGCGGACGAAGAGATGACCCGAATGAAGACTGAGCTGGATACGGTGAAGGCGGTGGGCTTGGAGAAGAAAAAGGAATTCAAGCGCCGCTTCAAAACCAACAGGGGGAGAGGGGCTCAACAGAGGGTTCAAACCCCTCAGTGGTCCCAAACCAAAACTCAAGGGAAACCCCAGTTTCGTGGCAAGCCCAGCAGAGGTAGAGGAGGTCACCAACAGTCCTCCAACACCACGAGAGGAGGAAAGGCCTGAACAGAGGCTTCCTCTGACGCCGTTGCCCACTCCAGTGGGAGGAAGTGCTTCACAACACCTGGCAGAGTGGGTCAGCATCACAAGAGATCAGTGGGTGCTGAATATACTGCGCAATGGATACAGGATACGTTTCCGTGCTCTTCCAAAGAGCGTCCCTCCGAAAAGCTCTTGCCCTCACCAACTAAGCTTGCTCCAACGAGAGGTAAAAATCCTGCTGCAAAAAAGAGCGATAGAAGAGGTTCCTCTCGCTCTAAGAGGAAAAGGAGTTTACTCCAGATATTTCCTTGTCCCCAAAAAAGATCAGGAGGACAGGTTCAGACCAATACTCGACCTACGACTCCTAAACAAAGTTATCGTCAAGGAAAAGTTCTGCATGTTAGCGCTTCACCAGATATGTCCTCATCTGCAAGCCGAAGATTGGATGTGTTCGGTAGATCTGTAAGATGCGTACTTTCACATCCCGATTGCGCAACAACATCGCAAGTACCTAAGGTTTGTTGTGGGGAACAAACACTACCAGTACAAGGTGTTACCCTTCGGTCTCAAGTCCGCACCACGAGTCTTCACCAAATGCATGGCAGTGGTGTCGGCTTTTCTTCACAAGAAGGGTCTCTTCATTTACCCATACCTGGACGACTGGCTCCTAAAGGGTCCATCTCCGGTATGGGTAACGCAAGATCTGCAACTGTGCCTGCACCAGCTACACAGGCTCGGCCTCCATGTGAACCTGGAGAAGTAAGTCCAGCGGCCTACACAGTCCATCCACTACCTAGGCTCCGTTCTGGACACAAGCGTGGGAAAAGCGTTTCCTTCGGAGGAGAGACTTTCTTCCATGAAACAGAAATGTGCGATTCTGCTAGAGTCTCGGCCTCCAACAGCCCGACAAGTAGCATCTCTACTGGGTTCCATGGCGTCCTGCATCTTTCTCATTCCAAACGCCAGGCTGAGAATGCGTCCTCTACAACAGGCTCTGGAGGATCAGTGGGACCAAGCGACAGGACGCTGGGAGGATCGAATCAATCTTTCCCAGGCGACAAAAGAGTCCATCAGATGGTGGACTCGGAGAAAAAATGTGATGGTGGGGGTGCTGTTTCACCAACCCATTCCTTCCCAATCTACAGTAACAGATGCCTCACTGCAAGGCTGGGGAGCACACATGGGTCCGCTTCAGATTCAAGGCCAGTGGTCTGCGCAGGAGCAAACATACCACATCAACATGCTGGAACTCAGAGCGGTATTCCTGGCTCTGAAAGCTTTCCTACCAGCGATCAAATCCAACTCAATCCTGGTTCAGACGGACAATACAACAACCATGTTCTATCTGAACAAACAAGGAGGCACAAGATCTCGCCCACTGTCTCGAGAGGCTCAGGCAATATGGCATTGGCTTCTCGCTCGAGGTCTCACAGTAGTGGCGGTGCACCTTCCGGGCGAGTTGAACGTCAAGGCAGACGCACTCAGCAGGCACTTCGAAGATCAGCCAGACTGGGTGCTAAGCGACGAAGTAGAAGAAGAGCTTTTTCGTTGCTGGGGGCGTCCATCCATAGACTTATTTGCAGATGACGAAAACACCAAATGCCACGCCTTCGCGTTCAGGTTTCACAGGCGAGGGACGCAGGGGAACGCTCTGCTGTTGGATTGGGCAGGGATGTTCGCATACGCGTTTCCTCCACTGGCGCTGATTCAGAGAGTGGTTTCCAAGCTCCTCAGGACGAACATGGTAATGATCCTGATTGCTCCAGACTGGCCTCGGCAGTGGTGGTATCCGGACCTTCTACATCTGTCTGTGTGTCCACACAAACGACTCCCTTGCAGGCCGGACCTGTTGAGCAAAATGAACGGGAGGATAATGCATCCCAACCTCCCATCATTGAACCTAACAGCATGGCTCCTGAGGTCCTGCAATATGGACATTTGAACCTGCCTCCCGAATGCATGAACATTTTAAAGGAGGCTAAGAGACCGTCCACGAGAGCATCCTATACATTCAAGTGGAAAAGGTTTTACTTATGGTGTAGAGATCATCATTTGGATCCGACTAAGGGGCAGGAGGACGTCATCTTACCATACCTCCTTTCTCTCGCAACTGCTGGTTTAAAGTACGCTTCAATTAGAGTGCATTTGTCAGCTATTGTGGCTTACAGAAAGTCACCTGATCAGGTGTCTTTCTTTCAGGTTCCAGTGGTCAAGGATTTCCTCCAGGGATTGAAGAAAGTGTATCCCCCTGTGCGAAATCCTTCTCCTCCGTGGGAATTAAACCTAGTTCTATCAAGGTTAATGTCTCCTCCTTTCGAGCCCATCCACAAGGCTTCCTTACAGCATCTCTCTTGGAAGGCAGCTTTTTTGGTGGCGATTACCACTGCGCGCAGAGTCAGTGAGATACAAGCGCTCTGTGCGAAGGAACCTTATACTGTATTCCACCACAACAGAGTAGTCCTAAGGGCTCACCCATCTTTTTTGCCTAAGGTCATCTCTGATTTTCATATAAATCCGTCTATTTCCCTCCCTTCCTTTTTTCCAAATCCTACGACCCCGGCCGAGCGGTCACTTCACTCCTTAGATCTTAAGAGTGCTTAAGTTTTATTTGGAAAAGACTAAAGGGATTAGGAAAACGAACCAACTGTTTGTGAACTATGGCTCAATGAGAACTGGTTTTCCAGCAGCCAAGAGGTCCATTTCCAGATGGATTGTCTCTTGCATTAAGTTGGCCTATCAACTAGCAGGCAAACCTTTGTTGATGTCTCCAAAAGCGCATTCCACTAGAGGGAAGGCCGCTACAGTGGCTTTCTTGCATGACGTTCCTATGTCGGAAATATGCAAGGCTGCAACCTGGAAATCAGTGCATACCTTTACGAGGCATTACTGCCTCGAATTTGATTCCAGGACCGATACTCAAGTAGGGCAAGCCTCCTTGAGGAATCTGTTTGGGTAGTCTATAGTCTACTCAGACTTATTGATGAGATTTCTGTCTTGTCATTCCTTTGCCCGCAGGGATGAGGAGAGGCTTGCTATTCTATTCTAATGCTTATGACTATTGATGAGGATCCCCTGGAAGAGAAGGATTAGTTACTTACCTGTAATCCTAGTTCTCTTTCAGGGGTATCCTCATCAAAGTCATAAGCAACCCTCCCGCCTCCCCGGGCAAAGGATACTCGTTAATAAGGAGATATTGTTAACCTATTTGTTATTGGGTTTGTTATCCAGTATGAGGGGTGTCTTTCATGGATTCACATGCCTGAATCATTCCCCGTCGTCGAGACGGGAGCCTCCGGTACATAAAAAAGTAATGTCCTATAGACATACATAGAGAAAATAGGCCTAAGGGTCTCCCCTTAGTAGCCTTTCCTTGTCCTTATGCAAAAAGGACCAAACTCGCTGAGTCAGCCAATCAGCTCCGACTTCCCTCTAGAACCTTCCTGGGAGGAGCCTCAGTCCCTCAGATTTTCTACCGCACGTTGTGCTAGGGAGTCTCCAGCCTGAGCTCTCCTCAGGATTCCTTCAAAATCATCTAATTACTTTGGAAGTGATTTCTTCACTCTACAATCTCGTCAGGGATTACTTCAGTCCACTTTCTCTGCAGTAAGTGTTTTCTTTCCACTGCTTTCAACAATGTCTGAATCCCAGAAGAAAGCCCTTTTCAGGGCCTGCTCTTCATGTGGGAAGAAAAGGCTCCATGTGGAAGATAAGCATGCCCTGTGCTTATACTGCCTTTATCCAGACCACGTCCCTGCAGACTGCAGAATATGTAGGTCTTTCCCTAAAAAGACCGTAAGGGACAGGGAAGGTCGCCTTCTCATCTGGCTTGACAGGCTTAAGGATAGAGACAACCTGGAATCTTCTGAGGGTAGCGTCTCTAAAACCTCAGAAGTCTCTCAGAAGAGGCCAAGGGTAGTTTCCCCTGGCCCCTCAGACACTCCTCCTAGGAAGGCACAAAAGAAGTCTTCAGAGGCAAGATCTACGACATCTTCAGTGCCTGTCATGGATTCCCAGACCTTTAAGAAGCCTGCTCAGTCTTCTACCAGACATGCCCAGAGGACTACCTCAGTGACAACCACCGTGTCGACGACCACGGCGTCGTCACCTTCGCCGTCGACGCCGACAACACCATCGTCGTCGTCAACAGGTAGACCTATTTCCTCTGTTATACTGCTGAAATCGTCATCGACGACGAAGACCTTGTCGACAACGAAGACTACACCGTTGACGACGACGTCGTCATTGAAGAGCCCATTGTCGACGACGACGTTGATGAAAAGCCCACCGTCGACGATCCCGACGTCGAAGGCGTCGACGAGGGCATCGACGGCGAAGACGTCGACTACAAAGACATCGACGACGAAAACGTCGACGACGGGCTCGCCGTCGACGAATGCACCGGCGACGACGACATAGACGTCGACCAAGGTGCCGTCTACGGAGATACCGTCGACGAAGGCTTTACCGTCGACGAAGACACCGTCGACGGAGGACTCGTCGACGACGATGGCCCTTACTGAACCATGGAAAAAATCCAAGCTAGTAGAGGTGACGACGACGGGAACTTCCGCATCAAGTTCTACGTCTGGCAAGATTGCCAAACAACAAATTACGCCGGAAACTACGTCTCCGAGCAAAGTGGAAATGCAGCCACCTCCAGAAATCTTTCAAAGTGAAGAATCTGAAGAGGAAGACCACATGGATCCTGCTACTTCCATATCGGACCTTCATGTCAAATGCCAAAGCACTGATGAAGAACAGGAGGAGTTCACTTACCAAGAACACTCCGTCCACACTAGTGTCCGCACGGAGGTCACCCCAATGGTGTGCCTACCGGTCTCTATTGTCAATGACTTGAAACACCTTATACAAGATTACAAGCAACGCTTCCCGGAAGCGTCAACGACGGAAAGTGAAAATCAGACGCCTGCAGTACATAACCCGGCGTCAGCGTCACTCCCAAAACAGTCTCGACCTCCTCCTCAAACCCACCGTGAGAGAATCCAACCTCAGGTGGTAGTATCGTCAGACGAAGATGAAGACGAGGATGAATTGGAAGAAGGAGAGGTCCAGGAAATACACTCTGCCCATGATGAGGAGGATGAGCATGTCGCATCTTCCCCAGCTTCACCTCAACCACGCCAAGCAGATTCGCCGCCTGTGGACATTGGCGGCTTCCATAAAATTGTGGAAAGGGCGGCTAAACGATTCCATATGGTTATGGAATCGACGGAAACTGAATGCTTCCTACACGATTTCAAGGAGCAGACGCAGAAGTCAACGAAATCTATTCCGATAATAGAATTCCTATGGGAGCAAGGCAAGAAACTGATGCTGACACCCGCTTCTGTAGCTGCGGTGGTTCCACACCTGGACAAAAAATATAAAGCCCCGCTTACGGCAGCAGCTTGCCTCAATGGACACCCTAAACCTGATTCGGTGGTTACACAGGCGGCCCAGAAGAACTCCCGCAACCCTTCCTCCCCTCTGTCGGCTCCTCCGGACAAAGAAGGCAGGAAGTTGGACACAATCGGAAAACGATTCACGACAACATCGGCCATGACCATCAAGGTGGCCAACTCCATTGCCCTGTTGGGGCGTTACAATCGCCAACTCTGGGAGGACATTGCCCCATATTTGGCGGAACTGCCTGACACTGTCCAAGGTGAAGTCAAGGCTCTGCTTGTGGAGGGTCAAACCTCAGCAGCGGAAATAATTGACTGTGCTATTGATGCTGCCATGACCGGCTTTCGTCAACTTGCTGGAGCAGCAGTCCTGCGCCGTCAGGGATGGCTTAAAGCGACGTCGTTCCGACAGGAGGTACAATCAAAAGTACTGGACATGCCCTTAGACGGCCAGCACCTTTTTGTGGACAAGATCGACGAGGCACTGCAAAACATAAAGAAGGACACCGATACTGCCAGAGCACTGGGTACTTTTCAAACACGGAACCAGTCCTTTCGTGGCAACAGATCCAGAGGTCAGTCCTCTTATCGAGGTTCCTATCAGAACAGGTCCTCGTATTCCTACAATAACAAAAATCAATACCAACATAAACAACAACAAGGTCGTCAATCTTCTTACGAAGATCAAACTTCAGAGGCAAGAATCAAAAGAGGGGCGCTGGCTGCCGCCAGTGACCCATTACTCCAGCCGGTCCAGCCACCCTATCCCTCATTACAAATTGGAGGAAAACTAACCCATTTCCTCACCAATTGGCAACACATCACCACGGACCGGTGGGTTCTCCAAATTATAAGATTCGGACATTCCCTGGAATTCACCACCATTCGCCTAAAACACCTCCACGCCAGACGGACACACAAACACCTACACCTGCTTCTCCAGGAAATTTCTGTAATGCTGAAGAAGGGAGCAATCGAGCGGGTTCCAACGCCCCTAAGAGGGAAAGGCTTTTATTCCCACTTCTTTCTTGTACGCCAGAAGGAGAGCAAATGGCGGCCCATTCTGGATCTCCGAGCACTCAACGCTTTCCTACGGAACCAATCGTACAGGATGGTGATGATTCAAGAAATTCTAGGCATTCTAGAAAAAGGAGATTTCATGACATCCTTGGATCTCCAGGATGCCTACTACCACATCCCCATCCTCAAGTGTCACAGAAAATTCCTAAGGTTCGAGGTTGCAGGACAACATTATCAATTCAAGGTCCTGCCGTTCGGCCTCAAATCCGCGCCGTGGATTTTCACGAAGTGCCTGGCACCGGTGGCAGCTTTCCTGCGTCAAATGGGTCACCAAGTCTTCCCCTACCTAGACGACTGGCTGGTGAAAGCACCCTCAGCAAAAGGCGCAGCCGAATCCTCCAGCGCCTGCACCAATCTTTTTCAGAGGCTAGGATTGACTCTCAATCTCAAAAAATCCTGCATTATCCCTTCGACAAAAATTACCTTCCTCGGGGCGACCTTGGACACGGAGTGCGCAAGAGCCTTCCCCTCCGAGGAAAGGACAGACAAGATATTATCTCTGGCCACCGCTGTGGCGGCAAAGAAAAACCTAAAAGTCAGGACCTACACATCACTCCTGGGCATGATGTCTTCCTGTATTCTCCTCATCCCTCACTGCAGACTCAGGATGTGCCCGTTGCAGGAAGCTCTCGCGAGCCAATGGACTCAAAGTACTGGCTCTTTCGAGGACATGGTACGGATAACAACAAAAATATCCAGGAGTCTAGATTGGTGGAGGCATCGCAAAAATCTAACCGTAGGGCTACCATTTCTCCTTCCGGCAACACCTCTGGTGATCACCACGGACGCCTCCCTGGAAGGATGGGGCGCTGTCCTCCAGGACCTTCGGATCAGCGGCAAGTGGGACACTCAGGAGAAACAGCTCCATATAAACCTTTTGGAGCTGAGAGCCGTGTATCTGGCACTGCAGGCCTTTCTACCACGCATCCAGAACTCCCAGGTGCTCGTCAAAACGGACAACACCACGACGATGCACTATCTCAACAAACAGGGAGGAACGCGTTCGCTCACTCTATCACGCGAATCGCAAAAGATCTGGAACTGGCTTGTCCTACACGGAATCACGCTCAAAGCGGACTATGTGCCAGGCAGAGACAATACCATCGCGGACGCCCTGAGCAGGCAAAGATCCCTCTCCCACGAGTGGGAACTAAGCGACAACGCACTGACTCACATCTTCTCTCAATGGGGAGCCCCAGCAATCGACCTGTTTGCCACCAAGGGGAACGCCAAATGCCCAAACTACGCAAGCTGGCATCCCCAACAAGGGTCACTGGGAAATGCTTTTTCCAATGGTTGGTTCAGCGTGTTTGCGTACGCTTTTTCTCCGTTTCCGATGATCCAGAGGCTCCTCAGGAAGATGAAGGCGGAGCCCTGTACCCTGATCCTGATTGCCCCGTTCTGGCCGAGACAACACTGGTTCTCGGATCTGCTTCGACTCTCCATCAGGACACCGATTCGTCTACGACAACATCCGAACCTCCTGACGATGTCCAACGGGCAGGTCCAACACCCGAACCTGCAATCGCTCAAGTTATCGGCCTGGCTCCTGAGCACAGAGAGTTCTGTAGCCTGAATATCCCGCAGGAATGCAGAGAGGTATTGGCGAAAGCGAGAGCAGACAGTACCAACAAAACCTACTCTCTCAAATGGAAAAGATTCTGCGTTTGGTGTTCAGCACAGGGCCTGCAACCACGGCAAGTCACACCTGAACAAATATTGCCATACCTCCTACACTTGGCACAGGCAGGACTGGCACATGCATCCATAAAGGTTCACCTGGCAGCTATCTCACGATTCACCAGAACTTTCACAGGACCTTCTCTGTGGTCCAGTAGACTAGTCAAACAATTCCTAAAGGGACTTTATAGATCCTTCCCGAGGCCTCGGAAGGTTCCTCCGACATGGCAACTCAATCTAGTCCTAAACCAACTCATGAGGCATCCTTTTGAGCCCATTCATCGAGCATCCATCAAGTACATTTCATGGAAAACGGCGCTCTTGCTCGCCTTAACATCTGCAAGGAGAGTGAGCAAGCTACAAGCTCTGTCCATTCAGGAACCATTTATGCAGTTCAGACAGGACAGGGTGGTGCTGAGACCGAACCCTAAATTCATACCAAAAGTGCCATCGGACTTTCATCTCAATGAACCGATAGTCCTTCGGTCTTTCTTTGCGAACCCTTCCACCGCAGCAGAAAGAGCGCTACATTCTTTAGATCTCAAGAGATGTCTGAAGTTCTACCTAGATAAAACTAAGATTTTCAGAAAATCTTCACAACTGTTTGTGGCATACAGCAGGCCGAGAATGGGTCTGCCTCTCACGAAACAAAGCATCTCGAGGTGGATTTCCTCAGCGATTGCATTCTGCCATGACAAGGCCGGACGGCCGTTGAGCGATCAGGTTACTGCACATTCCACCAGGGCAATGTCAACATCAGCAGCACTGTTCGCTGGAGTGCCGATGTTGGACATATGCAGAGCGGCGACCTGGAAGTCACCGCACACTTTCTCCAGACACTACTGCCTGGATCTCGAACTCCAGAAGGATGCAGCAGTGGGCCAGGCGGTGCTTCGCCATCTCTTTCAGTGAGGTGAGCCTTCCTACATCCCGCCTTCCAGGTATGCACATTCTTTGTTCTTGGGATATTCTGCTTATGCTATTATTCCCATGTTATGTGATAATATGTATATTGTCTAACATGACTGCAGAGCAACTTTGCATCACAAATGTGCATATCTTATTGCTAACTACTCTGATTCAGGCATGTGAATTTATGAAAGACACCCCTCATACTGGATAAGAAATGCGTTACTTACCTGTAACAGCAGTTATCCAGTATTGGTGTCTTTCATAGATTCACATGCAACCCTCCCGCCTCCCCTGGAAGGACTCACATCCCTCTCAAACAATATTACGTCTACCTAGCTGGGTGTGAGAAGGTGGCCTGATATGCAGTGCTCACTATTCTAGTGAACACTATGTATCAGTCCAGCAACCCTTATTGATGATTGGTTGTAAGTCAACCTTATAGACCAGCTATCCTAGTAGCGTGGATACGAGCAGTCTAAGGCTAAAGACTCGAGAGGGCGTGTTAAGCCAGCTGTTATACCACATATACCCCTTGAACACCAAGTGAAAGGACACCACACAAGTGTTATGAAAATAAACAGTTATTTATTAAGAATCACAACAGCCCTGTACTCTTTATGAGGACAGGGTACTAAGCACAAACCAAAACTCTTACAAAAATACTTAAGTTAGCACAGTATATACAAATGCCCGAGGGGCACGGAAAACCATATACTTGAAAAGTGGAATGCGAAATTACTAGCAGGTAAGTACAGTACTAATAGGCTTTGGAATCGCTAGGACTAGACTATAGAATCGTTAGATTACTTCTAGGAGACCCAGGGGACTTGGGTGCAGTGTGTGCACTCTCACGCGAGATGCGGGACAAAGTCTATGGTAGCTAGTAAAGACAAAGTTAGTGTTCTCGGGCGAACCCGACCTGGTAGGAGGAAAACGAAAGTGGATTCTGACCCTTGGATACTGAGGCTATGTTGGGGCACCGAAATGCCGAAGTTACCTAGCCCAGGGGCTGCAGCTGCATAGGACTCAAAGGACGTCGGGAATCCTTGTTGACGGACCAGGAGCCTGGAAGAAAGAAGTTGCTGGCAGGCGACCAGTGAAGAAAGTTCGATGGATCCAAGCCTGGATCGAAGGAAGATGACACCTGAAAGCAGAGGGGACCAAGTTCGTGACTACTAGCCAGTAGTCAGTGGGCACAAGGAGGGCACCGGATGGTAGCCACCTCGACTAGGCGAGTGGGTGACGCTGTGCTCGGAGATCTCACGGACCAGGAGGCGTTGTCGGCGACCAGGATGGAGGAGCGAGCTGTCCCACGAAGATAGAAGCTGTCGGCGTCGCTGGACCCAGGATTGGGCAACAAAGCCTTGGCAAATTCAAGCCCACGCGGTGGACCTAAAATGGCGTCTGGGGTGGACCAGGAGGGTCCGGGGTGCCTCTCTTAAAGAAGGAAGCAAGGGCCAGTCTGGAGCAACCAGACCAGCAGCAGTGATGTCGTCGGGCGTCTTTCAGAAGGCCACAAGCCAGCCGGCTAGTAGCCAAACAACGCGGTGCACAGCAAACAGCAGAAGGGCCCCACGCAGATCGTGGAGATGCAGGGAGGCTGATCTTGGGTGCTGGTGCTGCGCAGGGTTGGGGCTTCTCGGACCCCAAAGCACTCACCAGTGGAAGACTCAGTGGGCTTGTTACAAAGAAGTCGTGCAGTCTTGGCGATCGTCGGTCCCTCGAGGTCTCGTCGCACTCACGGTTCTCAGCTTTGCTGTAGAGGTGAGTAGAGGTCAGAGGTGCCAGGGAAGCCCGGTCTCGTCGAGCTGGGTCGTCGGATTCGTGAAGAAGGACTTGCAGCAGACCGCAGTGTTCTTAGGATGGTGCCCGCTTGATGCAGGGTGACTACTCCTTAGCCACAAGGGAGAATCTTGAGGAAGAAATCTTGAAGTCCTTTCGCAGAAAGTCGTGTCTTGATTCCAAAGATGATCTAATTTGAACAGGGGGCCCGCTCCCATCTTTATACTAAAAAAGGGGGCTGACCCGGTGACTATGTCCTGCCTATGGGTGGGACTAGGAGGGGGGTGGTTACACCCCTCTGCCATGCCGGACTTTCCCCAGGCCAGGGGCTGGTGTGCCCCTGGAACTGGTTCTGACCGGCCTATGCGTAGTGAGCACCGGGGTGCCACTCAGCAGTCACCTTCCTGAAAAGCCCTGCCTACCCAGGATACACAAAACCATGTCTGGGACGGTGCTAGCACCGCCCCGGACAGGAAACCCTTTGTCCAGGCCTCCCTCGCTGGAAGGACTCCCAGCAGCAGGAGGTCAGACTCGTGTCTGTGGTGGCAGCATCCATTTTGTGGAGCTGAGGCTTCAGTTAACTTTAACCGGGGTTCACAGTTACATACATGTCGTGTCCCTCTAGAAGGGTGGAATGCTAACCCCGTCGCCAGAATTGGCGAGGGGTTAGTATTCCAATTCGTATGACACCTTACTCGACATGTTTTGATAAAGCAATACCAAAGTTAGCATTTAACCGCGAGGATTATAATGCACTTAAGAGTATATGGTATGCGTTATCATGGAACAGCTATTAGGACTTGGTTCCGCAAGCTGCAGACAGGCTCAGCTCATGCCAGAGCACCATCTCACACGATTCCAAGCACTCTGCCTTCAGGATTGTCAAGGCCTGCCATAGGAGTGACTGATAGGAATCTGTGTGTCCATTTTAGGGTTAGGTATAGGTATACTACACCTACAGCAAAGGGTGATTACACGACTTTGCCCCAGCTGTCATGCAGCCAGTTGTGTCAAATTTAAGAGGCCAGCCAGGGGTGGCATAATACATGCTGCAGCCCCTGGCAGCCCTGGGTACACCTATGCCCTGAGTTACAGGGTCTGATAAGGTGGCCCAGTACCAATTGGAAATGTACCTATGGTACATGGAATCCATTTTACAGAGAGAGCAGTAGGCCTGGGGTCCTGATTGGCAGGGCCCCAGGTCGACTATGTCAAAAACCAGCTAAAACACAGGGCAAAAAGTTGGGGGCAACCATAGTCAGGAGGTACCTTCCTACACAACCCCCCCCCCCCCCAAACAAAAGGAGATAAGGCTATCCTTGTCCAGGTAAGCCTCTATTACCTAAGTGGCCATATAAGGAAGGACCAGCTCTGGCTTGGTTTCCCCCTGTGTCATGGTCCACTAGGCAACCCCTCACCCTAAGGGTATCTGAGGGTCTCCACCCTAGGGAATCTCTGTCTCTGGTGTGTCTTGGGAAAGAAGAAGGCTGATGCTGGGATGGAGTACTGAAGTGGGGCTCCTCCACCTTTGGGCTCAACTTCCTCCAATCACCATTCATCATGTGTGCCTTTCTTTCTTTAGCTGAGATGCACTGAGCTCTCAGGGTCAGCCTCTGGCTACCTAAAGCTGGAGGCTGAGTCCCTCTGTTTGGCTTACTGGAGGGACAGGTCAGGTTTGGGGTTTTTAGGCCCCATGTTTGGCTGTGCCCAACAGTGTCCAGCTGTGGGAGGTCCCTAACTACTTTTAAGGGGGATCCCTCAGGAGTCTGACTTATTTTCACTTGGCTAGGTTTACCAGCTTCAGTGACCCTAATCTGCTGATTAAGTGGTTCTTTTGGACAGGGGGCCCTTTGGGGTCCACCACTGGCCTCCCTGACCTCCACAGCCCTGGGCTGACTGAGGCAGGGTAGAGAGGTGCAGGTTACCTGCTCCAGACTGGGTCCCACCTGGGAAGGGTCCACTGCCATCAGGGGCTCTGCCAGGCTAGGCCTGACTACCTCTGGGGCAGTTCCTTCAACAGGGGTAGAGTCAGTTCCCTGAGGAGGCTGGCTCTCACCTAGTGTCGGGGAGGGGGAAGACTCTTCTTCCTCCTCAATGCTCTCTGTCTGAGTGGAGTGATCCATTGTTTCAGGCTTCACAACCTCACTATCTGTTTGAGTAGAGGCTGAGACCATTTCAACCTTGCCAACCTTTTCAGGAGGGCACTCAGTCTGTGTTTGGGCTGTGACTGTCACAGCCCTCCTATCCTGTTCTGGAAAGTCTGTCTGAGCCTGGGCAGTGGCTACCACTGCCCTTCCAACCTTTTCAGGGAGGACTGGTGCTTGGACTGGGGCTGTAGCTATTACTGCCCCACTAACCTGTCTGGATAGGCCTATCATTCTGGAGTGAGTTTCTTGCTCCACCTCAGCCCATGCTGAGAGTTCCAGGTCATTCCCCAGTAAGCAATCTACAGGTAGGTTATCTGTCACTGCCACTCTCATGGGCCCTGTGACATTACCCCAGCTGAGCTTGACTACTGCCATGGGATGCCTTCTCTTCACTCCATGAATGTCTGTCACCTGATAAGTAAAACCAGGGGTCAGTTGAGCAGAGGGGACCAGATGGTCAATCACCATGGTGATGCTGGCCCCTGTGTCTCTGAATGCCTCAACTTTCTGACCATTCACTAAAACCTCTTGTCTATACTTCCCCAAAAGGTGGGGTCCAGTAGTGAAGTTGGCAAACCCCATGCCAGTCTCACAGACAAGAGTGTGGTCAGGGGACCTGGCTAGGCCATAGTCCACCTGATTGCCCAAAGTAATGCCCACCACATTCTTGGGGGCACTCCCACCACCTGGGGGATTACCACTAGTGGTAACAGGAGGTCTGGGAGTGTTACTTGGGGGTATGTTTTCCTTATTGCTATTTTTAGGGCACTTGGCATCACTTTTGTAATGGCCCACCTGTTTACAGGTATGGCAATAAGGTTTCTTCTGTTCTGAAGGAGTGTTCTGGGACCCACCACCCTTGTTGGAGTTTTGGGGCCCTTGGGAAGTCTTCTCTGTGGATTTATCCCCACCCTTCTCTTGAGGCTTGGTTGATTCCTTTTTCTGGTCACCACCCTGGTTTTTAGGCCTAACCCTGGTTCTCACCCATTTGTCTGCCCTCTTACCCAATTCCTGTGGAGAGGTCAGATCAGAGTCTACCAGGTGCTGGTGTAATAACTGGTTCTGACAATTATTTAAGATTTGCTCCCTCATAATTAGATTATACAATCCTTTAAAATCAGTAACCTTACTACCCAGTAGCCAGCCTTCAAAAGCCTTAGTGGCACAATCAACAAAGTCAGTCCAATCTTGAGACTGAGTTTTCTGGGTGTCTCTGAACAGCATCCTGTATTGTTCAGTGGTTAAACCAAACCCATCAACCAGTGTATTCTTCAAGATTTGGTAATTGTTAGCATCCTCAACTCTAGTAGTGAGGAGCTTATCTCTACCTTTACCATCAAAGGAGAGCCACAAGATAGCTGCCCACTGACTTTGGGGAACACCCTGCACAGTGCAGGCTCTCTCCAAAGCAGTAATCCATTTGTGGATGTCATCCCCTTCTTTAAAGGGGGGCACTATCTTATTCAGGTGCTTTGTATCAAAACTCCTTTCCCTATTGCTAGGTTTATTGCTGCCACCAGTGGGCTGTAGCCCACATAATTCTTGCTCTCTAGCAAGGGCAAGTCTCTCTTTGGCCAGGGCAAGTTCTTCCCTTTCAATCCTCCGTTTGACTGCCCTTTCTTCAGCTTCATACACTCTCCTCTTAGGGGAAGACATCCCTCTGTGAGAAGAGTTGAGAGAGCCATTGGTTCGAAGGGATCTGTTAGAGCCTCTTGATAGAGACCTAACTCATCCATTCCCAATGTTAAGCTGACCTGAGAGTGGGCCCAGGAGTCCCCTAGTACCAAGCTCATGTCTGCTTAAGTTGGACCTGGTTAGTCTATTGACTTCTACCTGCCCCTTATCTGCCTCATCCCCTGACAACTGGTCCTCATCCTCATCCTCAGCATCATCTGCTTCCTGGAGGGGATGGTCCTGGCTATCAAAGGGTCCCTGTAAGGAGGGCAAACTCCCCTCTGGATTAGAAGGGTCTGGGTTACCAGCCCTACTGGCATCATAAGCCTCTAAGAGACCAATCAGAAAGGAGGTGGTGGGGTTAGACCCCTATTTTAGCTTCCTGAGGGTACACACTTGTCTCATCTCATGGAAGCTAAGAGCAGCATATTTTGAAGTAAGGACCTGTGGAGGGTCCACTGACACAAGGGGATACTCAGAGTTTCCTCCTTTGTCTGACATGCTGATTCTAGTGTGGTGTAAGTGATGCACCTACCTACACTATGTGTTTACCTACTGATCCCTTGCTAAGAGTTACAGCCAAGGTGTGCTAAGCCTTGAGGAGCTGCAACAGCTGGTTCAGTAGAACTCAGAGTATTCTAAGCTTAGTTATATGTACTAACAATACTTATGTGATCTTTCAACAAGATATTCTTAGGGTACGTGTGGTAAAACAACAGCAAGCTCAAATCCCAACCGCTGCTCACCAATGTGAGAAGGTGGCCTGATATGCAGTGCTCACTATTCTAGTGAACACTATGTATCAGTCCAGCAACCCTTATTGATGATTGGTTGTAAGTCAACCTTATAGACCAGCTATCCTAGTAGCGTGGATACGAGCAGTCTAAGGCTAAAGACTCGAGAGGGCGTGTTAAGCCAGCTGTTATACCACATATACCCCTTGAACACCAAGTGAAAGGACACCACACAAGTGTTATGAAAATAAACAGTTATTTATTAAGAATCACAACAGCCCTGTACTCTTTATGAGGACAGGGTACTAAGCACAAACCAAAACTCTTACAAAAATACTTAAGTTAGCACAGTATATACAAATGCCCGAGGGGCACGGAAAACCATATACTTGAAAAGTGGAATGCGAAATTACTAGCAGGTAAGTACAGTACTAATAGGCTTTGGAATCGCTAGGACTTGACTATAGAATCGTTAGATTACTTCTAGGAGACCCAGGGGACTCGGGTGCAGTGTGTGCACTCTCACGCGAGATGCGGGACAAAGTCTATGGTAGCTAGTAAAGACAAAGTTAGTGTTCTCGGGCGAACCCGACCTGGTAGGAGGAAAACGAAAGTGGATTCTGACCCTTGGATACTGAGGCTATGTTGGGGCACCGAAATGCCGAAGTTACCTAGCCCAGGGGCTGCAGCTGCATAGGACTCAAAGGACGTCGGGAATCCTCGTTGACGGACCAGGAGCCTGGAAGAAAGAAGTTGCTGGCAGGCGACCAGTGAAGAAAGTTCGATGGATCCAAGCCTGGATCGAAGGAAGATGACACCTGAAAGCAGAGGGGACCAAGTTCGTGACTACTAGCCAGTAGTCAGTGGGCACAAGGAGGGCACCGGATGGTAGCCACCTCGACTAGGCGAGTGGGTGACGCTGTGCTCGGAGATCTCACGGACCAGGAGGCGTTGTCGGCGACCAGGATGGAGGAGCGAGCTGTCCCACGAAGATAGAAGCTGTCGGCGTCGCTGGACCCAGGATTGGGCAACAAAGCCTTGGCAAATTCAAGCCCACGCGGTGGACCTAAAATGGCGTCTGGGGTGGACCAGGAGGGTCCGGGGTGCCTCTCTTAAAGAAGGAAGCAGGGGCCAGTCTGGAGCAACCAGACCAGCAGCAGTGATGTCGTAGGGCGTCGTTCAGAAGGCCACAAGCCAGCCGGCTAGTAGCCAAACAACGCGGTGCACAGCAAACAGCAGAAGGGCCCCACGCAGATCGTGGAGATGCAGGGAGGCTGATCTTGGGTGCTGGTGCTGCGCAGGGTTGGGGCTTCTCGGACCCCAAAGCACTCACCAGTGAAAGACTCGGTGGGCTTGTTACAAAGAAGTCGTGCAGTCTTGGCGATCGTCGGTCCCTCGAGGTCTCGTCGCACTCACGGTTCTCAGCTTTGCTGTAGAGGTGAGTAGAGGTCAGAGGTGCCAGGGAAGCCGGGTCTCGTCGAGCTGGGTCGTCGGATTCGTGAAGAAGGACTTGCAGCAGACCGCAGTGTTCTTAGGATGGTGCCCGCTTGATGCAGGGTGACTACTCCTTAGCCACAAGGGAGAATCTTGAGGAAGAAATCTTGAAGTCCTTTCGCAGAAAGTCGTGTCTTGATTCCAAAGATGATCTAATTTGAACAAGGGGCCCGCTCCCATCTTTATACTAAAAAAGGGGGCTGACCCGGTGACTAGGTCCTGCCTATGGGTGGGACTAGGAGGGGGGTGGTTACACCCCTCTGCCATGCCGGACTTTCCCCAGGCCAGGGGCTGGTGTGCCCCTGGAACTGGTTCTGACCGGCCTATGCGTAGTGAGCACCGGGGTGGCACTCAGCAGTCACCTTCCTGAAAAGCCCTGCCTACCCAGGATACACAAAACCATGTCTGGGACGGTGCTAGCACCGCCCCGGACAGGAAACCCTTTGTCCAGGCCTCCCTCGCTGGAAGGACTCCCAGCAGCAGGAGGTCAGACTCGTGTCTGTGGTGGCAGCATCCATTTTGTGGAGCTGAGGCTTCAGTTAACTTTAACCGGGGTTCACAGTTACATACATGTCGTGTCCCTCTAGAAGGGTGGAATGCTAACCCCGTCGCCAGAATTGGCGAGGGGTTAGTATTCCAATTCGTATGACACCTTACTCGACATGTTTTGATAAAGCAATACCAAAGTTAGCATTTAACCGCGAGGATTATAATGCACTTAAGAGTATATGGTATGCGTTATCATGGAACAGCTATTAGGACTTGGTTCCGCAAGCTGCAGACAGGCTCAGCTCATGCCAGAGCACCATCTCACACGATTCCAAGCACTCTGCCTTCAGGATTGTCAAGGCCTGCCATAGGAGTGACTGATAGGAATCTGTGTGTCCATTTTAGGGTTAGGTATAGGTATACTACACCTACAGCAAAGGGTGATTACACGACTTTGCCCCAGCTGTCATGCAGCCAGTTGTGTCAAATTAAGAGGCCAGCCAGGGGTGGCATAATACATGCTGCAGCCCCTGGCAGCCCTGGGTACACCTATGCCCTGAGTTACAGGGTCTGATAAGGTGGCCCAGTACCAATTGGAAATGTACCTAGGGTACATGGAATCCATTTTACAGAGAGAGCAGTAGGCCTGGGGTCCTGATTGGCAGGGCCCCAGGTCGACTATGTCAAAAACCAGCTAAAACACAGGGCAAAAAGTTGGGGGCAACCATAGTCAGGAGGTACCTTCCTACACTGGGTGCGTACGAAAATCTGAGGGACTGAGGCTCCACCCAGGAAGGTTCTAGAGGGAGGTCGGAGCTGATTGGCTGACTCTGAGAGTTTGGTCCTTTTTGCATAAGGACAAGGAAAGGCTACTAAAGGGAGACCCTTAGGCCTATTTTCTCTATGTATGTCTATAGGACATTACTTTTTTATGTACCGGAGGCTCCCGTCTCGACGACAGGGAATGATTCAGGCATGTGAATCTATGAAAGACACCAATACTGGATAACTGCTGTTACAGGTAAGTAACACATTTCTTTTTCAGTCTCCGAAAAGAACAACTGACCTAACTGTCACCCCTGGGGCATGATGGGATACAGGGGGTCATGAGTGCCTTAAAGGCACAGTGTCATTTTATTGCTATTCAGCTACAGGTTAGCTTTTCAGTCTTTTTAGACTGTGTGTTTGCAATGCAGCCTGGGAGCTTCCTATGCTTCCAGTGAGTTATGAGAATTTCTACTGCTTTCTGAGCATTAAAACAATTTCTAAACAATCTTTGGTGTTGTTTCTCATGTTTCTAATGCCTATTATATATGTATGGTGGAAATTCTTCACAGCATATTTCAGCTCTAATGTGATTTGGCTGCTATTGCTTGTTTATATATATATATATATATTATTTATATATATATATGTGTGTATATATATATGTATGTGGGGCACATATAATATAGTGTTTCCGGGGTCCCGCGCATGGGCGGGAATATTCTAATGCTTATGACTATTGATGAGGATACCCCTGGAAGAGAACTAGGATTACAGGTAAGTAACTAATCCATTTCACCTTTGAGGTTGCATAACTGGATGTCAAGCTCCTAGCATATGCAAATGATATTGCAATTTTAACATCATCCCCCAGAATGCACTGCTAGCTATCGAGGATGCTACCATGGTATTTGGGCAAGTTTCAAGATATAAATTGAACATGGACAAGACAGAAATCGTTGCTAATGTTCAACCAGAATTCTACCATGCTTGATATGCGACATGGGCAAGATACCTGCGTGTTAATATTTCCTTTTATATGGAAACTATTATTACTTTTATTTATGTAGCACTATATACCGATCTCTTTCCCTATTTAGTAAATGTGACATATTGCGGTTAGGTCTAATTGGTAGATGTAACAACGGCCCCAACAGTGCTGTGATGCCTGGCTTCACCTTGGGGGTGCCCAGGAGTGGACATTTCACAGGGAAAAGCCAGGAAGGGTTCCACAGCCGTATGCTTACAGCATCAGGAAAACCCGGTTGGGGTATAAGTGTGCTTTACAAGTACAAATTCATTTCATTTCATTTCATTAAAATGGGTATTTTGCCACATTATCTCTACTTATTCCGGTCTATCTCTATAGAAATGTGTATGGCAATTAAAAAAACCTTGTTTTGCTATTAGATATCTACAGCTTCCCCGTAGTAAAGGCGAGCTCGCACTTCCTTCTTTCTGGAACAATTAAATATCTATGCTCATTTTAAGACTTTCGGCAGTGGTTGGGTCAGGGCAATGAAAACTGTCCGACTTATTTCCGGATTATCAGATCTTTCCTCAGATGATTATACCTAGCAAACGATTGATTCATATGCCCTATTTCAAACATACCTGTGTTCTTTTGAAGTATCATAAGATCTGGCCAGATATTCGTTCCACTTGCCATATAGAGTTGTTTAATCAATTTACATCTCTTTGGAATTTCACCAGCCTTCCACCTTTTTTACAAGATACGTACCTCAGGTGGTGGCACTGGTAAAACTTTTTGACCTTGGGTCAGCTATTTAGAAACTGAGGTCTCCTGTCATTTCAGGAGATAAGTATTGAACATCGGCAACCCAAAATCGTTTTTTTTTGTTCTCTACAACAGAGAATTTTTATCACGTCTTTCTTCCAATTAAATTAGTATGGATAATAATTGTAAAAGGGCGGGCCCTAGGCCCTCATGCTGGAAATGACTGAGACGCAGGACACACTGCTTACTCGGTGCAACTGGCCCAGAGCACGTGGGCTCGGCCTCTTTTATTAGTACTGTCACATGACCAGTGACATCAGTGGTGGGTGGGTGTTCCGTGTAGTTACAGGCTCAGCACTAGAATGCTGACTTATGCTGGGCATTACATCCCCCCCAAGTTGGTTAAAAATTGAACCAAACGGCTTGATAAACGAGGGGGTAATTCCAGGGGGATCCAACGTCTGAAAGACGAAAGTGGGGCGGTACACACAGACCCAAGGAGTATCACAGAGCTACTCGCTGCCCATTTCGAACGGTGTACACCCCGGAATGAGTGATCACACCCGAGATGGCCAAGGACCTCCTAGCTCCGATCGAGGTCCAAACATTGTCATCGGAAGCGTCAAATGAGTTGGAGGCGGACATCACTGCCGATGAAATCCAACTGGCGATTCGGGCTCTAACCCCGGGCAAAGCGATGGGACCCAATGGTATACCCATTGAATGGTACCAAGCAGTGCCTGAGATCCTCAGTGTACATCTATTGGGAATGTTTACAGAATGCCTAGAGAAGGGTTCCCTTCCGCCGGATCAGCGCGCGGCAACCATCGTAACTATTCCTAAAACAGGCAAACCACCTGATGAATGTTCTTCTTATCGTCCCATATCCCTGCTAAATGCCGAAGTTAAGATTCTGGCTAAACTCCTGGTGACAAGGATCCTGCCCCATCTGTCGTCGATTATACACCCGGACCAATCCGGATTTATGCCACACAGAAACACAGCGTTGAATCTGCGAAGGCTGCACGGTGTGCTGGCTAGAGCTGATTCAATCAACGCACCAGCAGTAATTTTGGCGCTTGACGCTAAAATGGCGTTTGATTTGGTGGAATGGGCGTATCTTTTTGAGGTACTGAAGCACTTGGGATTTGGGCCCGCTTTATTGCGTGGGTCAAACTACTATACACTGACCCGATGGCACACGTGGTGGCTAATGGCCATATTTCACGTACGTTCCCGCTGGGGAGGGGCACACGGCAGGGTTGTCCTTTGTCACCCCTGCTGTTCGCTATTTCGTTGGAACCTCTCGCGACTCTCATAAGAACCTCGCCTCTCCTCAAGAGGATATTATGGAGTGGGGGATGGGAGGATCGACTGTCTCTATACGCAGACGATATGTTGATTTGTTTAACAGGCCCCGCAGGCGGAGTGCCGGCTTTGTTACACATTTGTGACACCCATGGCAGTGTCTCCGGCTATACGCTGAACTGGAATAAGTCGGAACTGTACGTTTTCCAGGGGCAGGCCCCGAATCTTGGCGAGGCGTGCCCACTGACGATAGCGGGCTCATCGTTTAAGTATCTGGGCATTCATATCACTAGGGACCCGACGGAGTTCATGGATAAGAATTTGAAACCTCACTTGGATAGATTTAAGCAAGATGTTACGTTCTGGTCCGGTCTTCCGCTAACACTCCTGGGCAGAGCTGCACTCTATAAAATGATGGCGTTGCCACGTTTTTTGTATGTCCTCGAAAATACACCCTATCCTGTAGCCCCTAGGTTTTTTCAGAAAGTGGCAGCACTAGTTTCCAACCTTCTATGGGGGAATCTCCCCGCACGCATTGCACAATCCAAGCTGCACAGAGGTTGGTACGACGGGGGTATTGCTCTACCAAACTTAAGACTGTATTATTGGGCAGCACACCTTAAGCCGATCAACCAATGGATTCACGCACCTCAAACTGAACCAGCGTTTCAGTCAGACAGGGCACAATTGGGCACGAATAGTCTGTTGGGTCCGTTGTATGATCACCGTAAAGTTCGCGCCTTACTGGGTCCCACTAAATTAACAGTTCAGTTGTGCCATACAGCGACAGCAGCGCTGGGTTGGAAAGGGAAGATCACCAAGATGACCCCGCTGTGGGACTTTCGGGTACTGGGCAACATGAGGAACAGTAAGGGTTTTACACACTGGGATACTATAGGGATTTCACGGTGGGTGATCTTTGGGAAAAGAATGGGGTGATACCTTTTGACCGGCTAAAAGAATTATATGACCTCGGTGACAGGGAACTTTACAGATACATCCAAATACAGCATGCATTGCTCACAGCCCTGCCCCCCGACACACCTCTGCCCGAGTCCTCGCCATTGGAAGACCGCCTCCTTACTGATTACATGTTGGAAAGGGCAACATCACTTACTTACCGCAAATTGCTCAATAATTTCCTTGATCCAACACTCACGTTAAAGGGGAAATGGGAGGGAGACACCAGCGAAATGGACGAACATGAGTGGAATGAGGCACTTGGGTCCCCTAAGGAAGTGGGCATCTCGGCGCGAATGCGGTTAGTGCAACTCAAGATACTACACAGAGTCAATTACACTAGGACCATGCTACACCGCATTCATAGGACGCCACATCCATACTGCCTTCGTGGGTGTGGGGAGGAAGGAACATTTTTCCATACCATATGGGAATGCCCCAAGATTCCGGAATACTGGAAGCAGATACTCCGCACAATCTCACAAGCATTAGATCAGTCGCTGTTGCCTGACCCACGGAGGTGTTTACTAAACATCTGGGAGCCTACTGACCTTTCTAGATATGAACAACTCTGGGTCACGGTAGGACTAATGGTGGCAAAACGAGACATCGCACAGCGCTGGGGTGCGGCGGAACTGCCGTCCAAGTCACAATGGTGTATGAATATGGACAGGGTGATGGTAACTGAAAGGGCAGTTTATTCTAACCGGGCCTGCCCAGGGAAGTGGAATAAGGTTTGGACGAAATGGAATGTGTACAGAGGGGAAATTTGTGATCCCCTGCTGGAAGATGACCAAGATGTCTCCGACGAGGAAGAGGAAGAGGGGTGAAGCTAGGTGCGATGGGTGGGAAGGAAGGAAGCTAAGAATACTGTACGGGATCTCCTCTTAAAATTGCCACGTGGGAAACAGGGCTTGGATGTAGGGATAACATTGGCGGGGGGCGATCGAATACCGGGACACGAGATTAGAGTAGGCCTCTCCCAAGAGGCATTTGTAAACCGAACTGTGTTGATTCATGCACGATCGTAATATCATTCCTAACGTTTTAAGTTGAAGTTTGTTGTTTTTTCAAAAAAAAAGTAAAACCAAAAACCTCATCCAGCGTCGACACAGATATCTGAGATGCACATTTACTCTGCAGCGACCTCATTTGTAAATATACAGAAATTGGTGACTTAACGAATATTTCGAAATGCTGCATTTTGAGTTACGAACTGTGATAGCGGCCGGCCCACTGGGTTGTAGGCATTCCGCTGTGTACTATACAATGTGCAATAAAGGTTTTTAGAAAAAGAAAAAAAAAATTTAACCAAACACGAAAAGTCCAAAAACCTGTGGGGGAAAGAAAACACAGAAAATAACATTGGGCTCGCGTTTTCAAACGAGTCTCTTTGGCTGCTTGCAAGCCGCAGGCAGTATAGTTCTTGCGTTTTCGGACTAACAGTTCTCAGTGGCACGGTTCGCAGTTGTTCGGCGGGTTCATTCTTTGTCTGTGCTGTCTGTCCACTGTTCTCAGCCCTGCCTTTTGCTTTGCTCTCTTGGTGACGAATAGTTAAAGAGAGATAGATGACATGGTTGTTGTCTGTTTTCCGGCTTCTTTTCTCCATGCTGGTTGCTTGATGTTTTCGGGCAGGCTTCAGCGTGTTTCTTGGCAGGTGAAAAGAGTAGGTGCAAACATCCCTCTCTCTAGGATGCCCCTCTCACCGGTTTTCTTCTGCCACAAGATGTCCGGGAGGACCTCTTCGCCAGGTTTCCACTGGACTGGTGTTTTTGGTCGCGTTGCTCTACCATGGCCTTCGAGCCGTGAGCAGGGCGCTCCACGAGCCTCACCTTTGTGTCCTAGCTCTACCTGAAGGTTGAGTTGTCGACTCTCTTCATTGCTCGCGAGGCTTTCCTCCCCTTGGGTCCTGCAGATGTGCATCTGTAGATCTGTCTCCCGTGCGGGGATTTGCTGCCACCAGAGTCCCTTGAGGCCTCTGCTTCTTGGGTTGCCACGGGTCGGTGTTGAGTGGTTAGTTCATCAGCCGGATGTGTGAGCACTCTCGCCATCCAATCTGCCGCTCAACCACAGAGGTAGATGCCAACAGTCTATCTTGCTCTCTTCTGCGTTCGCCATGTGGATGGATGGCTCGTAGGTGGTTGTCTTTGGTCTGTGCTGCCGATGCTCTTGCCAGGCTTGTCTTCCATTGCACTCAGGTGTTCCAGTGCCTGTCCCCTTCCTTATTTCCGCAGGGGCGGCTTCTTCTTGCAGTGGCAGCGTGCCATTCCGATTTCTTCTTTCTTCTCTTCTTAGTGGTGGTGGCCACTCTGTTCTTTCTTCCTTCTTCTTGAAGTGGCAGTTGTGCCACTCTGATTACTTCTTCCTTCTTTTGTTCTTAGTGGCGGTGGCCACTTAGATCTTTCTTCCTTCTCCTTCTTCTCGCGACGTACCCTGGCCCACTCTTCTTCATCTTCTCTGGCCAGGCTTCCTCATGCAGCGCGCGCACTCTGCACGTGTCTTCCTGGTCTTGTCCTAGTCCTAGGACACTGTCTTCTTGACACTCACTTCCCAGGGGTAGCGTTGCGACCTTCACATCTTCTTTCTGTCGCTTCCGTTAGTTTGTGTGGTTGAAGTTCGTGTGTCCAGGTCCTCGGACCGCGCCTTGTCTGAACTTCTTGGACGTCGTGCTGGTCCTTTTTGCCGATGTCCGGCAGGTAGGCTTCGTGGTGCGACCATCTGGCTGGTCGGAATCGTGCTTTGTGACCAGGCTGAGTGGTCAGGTTGCTTCCGTGTTAAATCTTCAATGCTGCGGGTGGTCTGCGCAACCATTTTCTTTTCCTCTCAGTTTACTTGCTTTGGTGCGCAACTGGGTGCGCTCTTCGGGTGTTCCATTGTGACTTGCTGCTTTGGGCTAGTGCTGTCCGCACTGCTGCGCATTTGCGTCATGCGCTTTCGCACTTCCTGGTGCTGGGTTCCAGAACCATCATTGGTTCGTGTGGGGGTGTTCCTACTTTCGCCATTCTGTTGCAGCGATGGCCTGTTGGCCACCAGACATCGCTGTCTCCTCTTCTGGCGTGGCGTAGATGCTTCTTGGGTGTTTGCTTCTGGAGTGTTGCATCACCACTCCACGGATCTTCTTTTGGTCGTGCTTCTTCTTTGTGTTGTCGGTTGCGATTCTTTGGAATGTCCTGTGTGGAGTTGCTGCACTCCTGACGCGCTTCTGGAACTTCAGGCGCGTTTCTTAAGTTCTGTCGCGTTCTTGTGCTTCTGGCGCGCTCCTGCACCGTCACCTTTTATCTTCTCAGTCTGTGTGGGGGCTTGGTGTCGTTCCGGTGTAGCAGTGTTCCTGCGCACTCTTTACGTGCTCACCTTTGTATTTCTTTCTCTTCCCCTGGTGGTGGGTGTCCTTCAGCCACGTGCTGTGGTGGTGTCGCCTTTCTTTTCTCCTTTCAGCTAGTGCTCTTTGTCCTTCAGTCTTGTCCTGAAAACAGCTGTCCTGTCCTGCTACTGTCTTCCTGGGACGCTGTAGCTTGCTAGCCTATGCGCTCTTGTGCAGTCCTTAGTGTACACGTGTTCTGCCACCCCTTTTGTTCAGAGGGCGTCATGCTGCTGTTTGGCCACTAGATGGCGGGGATCTCTGTTGCAGGCACCGGCAGTTTTTCCCTTTTCTCTTGGTCTTTCTGATTTCTGCCGGTTCTAGACTGTGCTGCTGCTGCGTGGTGTGGGGCTGCAGGTCTAAGGACACACAGTGTATGTGGGGCACTACCGGAGAGTTCCTTCGGGTTTTGGTGAGTCACTTCCCTCTCTGCAGGCGAGCTCTTTCCTCCGTGTTCAGTCAGTCTCTGTATTCTTACCCCAGGAGGTCAGGGGCTCGAGGCACATACAGTGCTCAGTGTTCGGGTGTTGTTGGTGGAGGGGGTCTCGTGGTGAATGCGGGTGGGCTCCGCTTGGGGCACTTGCACTTGGGCGCTTTGCTGCAAATACTTTTCAGGGACTGCAGCGCTTCCTTCCATCGAGCAGCTTCGCTCACGCTGCCAGTTTCGTATTTCTCACCTCCCTCGTCTTGCCTCCTTGCACTTTAGCGCTCACCGGCAGCCCGCCTCCTTAGTTCTGTGAGGGCTAATGGGGCTGGTGCCGCTCTGCTTTGGACCACACCCACCCACGGAGCAGCATCCTGTTACCCTCCGTAGTAGGGCGAAGCAGGCGGTCACCGCTGGACGGCTTCCTTCTTTTGCGGTGAGTTCATTTTTGTCGGGTCTGCGCCGGGGTTGTCCGGGTGATGTTACCGGCTGCAGGCCGGGTGCTGGTTCCACGTTTCTCCACCCCCGCCGCCTTCACATCACGCGCAGCGCGGGGAGAAGTAAACGCTTGACGGGTGGGCTCCGTTTAAACTTCAGGTGATTGCGGGTGAGCTCCGCTTAAACTCTTCGGCGCCTGGCAGCTCCCCTCACGCTGCGGGCGCTCTATGGTAGAGTTTCTCACCCCGCCGCCGCACTTCACATGCGCCGTGGGGGACGCTGCAGGCAGGACGCGGGTGGGCTCCGCGAGCCTTGCTTTATTAACGGGGCAAATAGCGGCCTATGCCGCGTCGCTGCAGATAGGCCGCGGTTGGGCTCCGCGAGCCTTGTCTTAATTACGGGGGCCAGTAGTGAGCGCCGCTTGCACTTTTGGGGCAGTGCTTATGTCTATAGCTGGTGGGCTCCGCTTTTGGTGCTGTACAGTCCGGGGCTCACCTTCGGCCGATGGGCCTGTTCTTCCGCGGGTGGGCACCACAATGGCTCCCCCTGTCTTTTCAGGGCACCGCCACGGCAGGGCGGGCAACGGCAGGCTGGAGAGGAGCGGGGTGGACTCCCGGTCACCTCCTCCTTCTCCAGGCCCGGGGCTCGACTCACACCTCGTGGGCCTCTCGGCGGCCGGATCGATTCTTCCTAGGGGGTGCCTTCAGACGGGCAGCATTCTCTTCCCCTTTTCCTCGATGATTTTGAGAGCTGTGGCACGCATGGACACAGCTACCCCCGTCGCCATTGTAAAGGGCGGGCCCTAGGCCCACATGCTGGAGAAAGGACTGCGACACAGACACACTGCTTACTCGGTGCAACTGGCCAAGAGCACGTGGGCTCGGCCTCCTTTATTAGTACTGTGTCACATGACCAGTGACATCAGTGGTGGGTGGGTGTTCAGTGTAGTTACAGGCTCAGCACTAGAATGCTGACTTATGCTGGGCATTACAATAATGAGTATCTACAGGGGAAACGGCCACTACAACAAAGTTGTTTCCACGAAAGGCTTAACCACGCAAGCATTACAACGTCTGCGTAGTTACCACAAAAGCCTTTGCCACGCATACCTTTACTACGAGATAACGCAGTAAAGGCATGTGTGGTAAAGGGACAAAATAGAAAAGGTGGACTTGGGGGGGTCTCACCCGCCCCCCCACCCCCCAAAAAAATGTAGGGAATAAAACGGGGCTTGGGGGGTCTCCCCCCAAAAATAAAAACTCACCTGAAGTTACGTCGAGAAGTCCAAGCAATTAGCATCGTTTAAGAGGAAATGGAAAGAAACTTCGGTTCCTCTTTACAACGTAGGACATCACCACGGAAGATGGAGAGGAGACGACGTGAAGAGGTAAGGGGAATTTTAGTATTATAAAAAAAGATATGTAAAAGGGTTAAGGGCCGGGGTAAATATAAGAAGGATTGCGGATGGGGAGTCACGTAAGGGGTATAATCTTTACAAAGAGTATTCCCTTACCAAGCATACATTTACAACGAAAATGGTTGTAAAGGTATCCGTGGTAAAGGAATATTTGTAGTAAAGTTTGTGCGTTGAAAAAGCATTCTGTTGTAACGCATGCGTGGAAAAGGCATGCGTTGCAACTGAATGCGTTGTAACAAAATACAACCATCTACAGAGGTTTGTCAAAGTATCTCGATGCGGTTATATTCATACTTTTTGTTCAGTATTGGTGGGCCAGATGAGTATGGCAAATAAATGGGATGCTTTGTCTGCTAGCTGGTCATTTCATTTGAATGTCTCTGTCGCCTATATATGGTGCACCAATCTGCTTGCTAAGAGTATCTCAAACATTTCCAGGCTTAAGACCCATTCCTTTAATGTATGACATATTATGCAGAATACAAGATGCATAAATGGTGTCTATGGGATACGTAGATTGTTTTCGCACGGCAAGCCCGGTGCAGATACAGTATATATATTCACAACTTGTGATTTTATCGTCCAGTATTGACATAAAGTTTTCAAATTGAATAATCACTTATTGAAAACAGATGCTAGATTCAACGCTTAGACTTTTCTATAGGGTTATGTGTCTAATGTTCCATCTGACGTTGGGGGGGGTCTTTTTGTTTTGCTGTCACAACTGCAAGATTGGCGATTGCTCGGACATGGATTCAGGAGGAGGCCTCTGATCCTTTATCTTGGTGTCAGGAGTTTGTATTTCTCTGTTGGTTGGAATTGGTGTTTATACAAAATCACCCTAAGCGCAGTAAGTTATGAAAAGAGTAGGAGCTGGTCAGACATCCACTTCTGGTTACTCATTGGAATTATGAAGGAATATGGTCGATTAGTGCTGCCATTGATTTATTCTTTATGGTCAATGAATTCTGTTTCTAGATTTTACCCACGCATGTATGATGGTGTGACATTTGAGATTTGTATGCTAAGATGGTCCTTGATTCCCGCATGTGGGCTAGACTATGCAGTGCCTATCATTCAAATGAGCATTCTCCTGAAGACAGGTAAGACCTAATTCTATCACAAAATTAGTTTGCTTGTAATCAACATAACTGTGATATGCTGCTAGTATTCCTAGTATTCACTTAAAAAAAGTAGATATGGGGATGCCTAATCCTTCATTTATACGTTTCCTAGTACTGTATGACCAAGGGCAATTTTTTTTCACTCTAGGTACTTGAAGCTTTCTGCAAAGCATCCCGAGTCAAACACTGCTGGATTGGATATTTTTGCCAAATTTTCTGCTTACATTAAAAATTCGAAGCCAGAAGCTAATGAAGGTAACCATACCTGCCTCTGCATTTCTTCTGCTTTGCATCTATTCATACCCGTCATGTATTGTCTGTGCCATGTACTAGCATGCAATATAAAGACTTTACTAAGAACAGCCATTCCTCTCCATCTTTTGTAGCAGCTTTGGATGGTGAGACTTTTAGTTTTAGCGGGAGACACCTGATATTTTTTTAAACCACAAACGATTACATTATTTTGCCTCAGAGCCATATATTTGAATATGTAGATTTAAAACACACTGAACAAAAACTGATTCAAGTGTATTTATTTAGGTGGCATTTATTTATTGTCAACCAAGCTGAAGGGCATTGTTACATACCGCATTTAACAAAGTCGTTTTATACAAACATTAGTGACTCAATTTTTTCCCTGTGCTTCATTCTTCTCCCAGCTGTAAAACTATTCTCAGCATGCTGGATAAATAGCTCAATAAGTTGAATGTTCATGCCTTAATTGATCGGTAAGTCCCAAGTGCAAATCTGACAGAGCCCACTCAACCTTCTATCCACCTTGAAGCTTGGTAAATTGAGCCCCATAAATTACACCTTGTTGCACCCAACAAGCAGCAAGGCGGGTGAAGAAGTGAGGCAGGCGAATGAGTATATGTAAAATAACCCAGAGTGGGTAACTCCTCCTAAATGCGGGTGAGCTGAAAGATGTGAAACCGCTATGGTTCAATGTAATGTTAATATTTATATGCAGCTCTTTCCACCGTAGTGAGTGTCCTGGTGCTGGAGATACGAATCAGCGTGAAAAAAGAAAACACTTTGAAATAACTGTCAAACGACCAATACAAAAGGATACACAAGAGTGGAATAGTTAATGCCTTAATTACTTCTATACTATACAATAGAGAAACGCCAATGCTGCCTATCTCAATTCACTGTCTATTTGTCGTCTCACCTTTGACAGGAACATAAAGTGAGGGGACCTTAGTTTCTTGAATCAATCCTGAGTTTTATTTTATTTTACTTCATTTGGATTTTTTGATCCTTTTTTAATCAAATTTTACATTTCAAAAAAATTTATAACAACATACAATATATGCAAAATATTCTGTACAATAAAACATTCCCCTCCAAACAATCGCACTCGTTATCACTTATAAATCGCAGTCAAGCACTCTCATACACGCTTTCACTCATCCCATTTGCTATTTACAATCATTGATCCAATAATGTTTTGACAAAGCAAACTTTTTTTTATATAGCCATAGATTATAATTGAAACCTAATTTTATATTTCACAAGATCCCATTCATTGGTTGATGTTCTTATGGCATTGATAAACACAAGGTCTACGCGTTTCGAACTCTTCTTATTGTCGAGTTTTCATCAGGACCACACACTGTGAATGGAAAGGGGAAATCTATATTAGGTGTGTATCTCTAACCATATTCGAATTCACTAGGTGGCTCAACATCCACCTCTAAGCATCTTACCTTCAACTTATGAAACAAATCAATTGTAGTAATCCTCGGGCCCCCGGCGTGGGACAACCTAAATAACATTGAGACATAAAGCTCAGCCGAGCTATACCAAAAACATATGGCTTAACACATATACTCTATGAGAACAAGCGTTACTCACTGTTATGTCTTGGTATTCATACACACTCTACCCTGTTAAGGAACATGAGGGACTTGGTTAGAGGAACTCTCCTGCGAAGATCAAATCATTTTAAGTTTCACCAGCCTTTTAACCGTATTCTATCTGAGTTCTTACCTAATGGATTTGTTTGGTCAGTAGGTGTGGGTAGAGGGGATTTGTTTTTTTCGATGGTGCCCCTGTAATAACAAACAGAAGTTTGTGTCACTGGGGTTAGTTCCGACAACCCAATGGTTTCTATGTTGTGGCGCTCGATAATAGTGCTGGGTCTAAATCAGAGTTCGTTATCACGCGTTTCTTGTCGTGATTGTCCGCAATTATATCGCGCTTACCTCAGTTATGGGAGACCATCGGTGTATGCCGGCTTCTGCGGATCGATGGTGCCCCTGTAATGACAAACAGTAGTTTGTTTCACTCGGGTTCGTTGGGAATGCCCAATAATTTCTATGGTATTGGGCTCAATAATGCGGGTTTGTTTCTCTATCAATCCTGGGTCTGAACCGGAGATGACTCGGGTTCATTACCACTCGTTTCTCGCCGAGATTATCCGCAAAGGTATCGAGCTTACCTTAGTTGTGGGCGACCATCAGTGTACGCCGGCTTCTGCGGATCGGTTCAGGCGCGGCCACTCGTTCAGCTAACCACACGCCTGGCTTCGATATATCCGGATCTTCCGGGTTGCGCCATCTTGGAATGTCCAAATTACTACATAGTTGTGAACAGTTCGCAGTAGCCAGTCTTTTTTTATGATGTGTAAACATATTTTTGCGTTAGTGATTAATAATCTGGTAGCAGGAACTTACACTCCAAATTTCTTAGATATACGGTTGAGTAAAATGGGCGCCATTTTGTAGTGGTTACAACTGGGCAAATGGTGCTCAGTATTAGTAATATGTCTCTGATGTCTGGCAATTTAAAATACATTCTTGTGGTATAAGTTAGTGATCTTTTTCTTCATGAATATAATTTGGCCTGGGATGTTTCTTGGCTTGCAGTGATTAGGTCTTTTTTCTACCTCTCTCAACATCCCTGGGGCTTGCAGTGCTGTTAGTAATGTATTGTATGTGACTGGTTGTCCTCCTCTAGGATAGTTTATACATTTCAGAAATTTCATTTAGCCCTTCTGTTGCTGAATTAAATTTCACAATCATCATCGCCTCATATCGTGATAGTTTTGCCTCCAGATCCCCTCCTCTCTTGTCCTGCTCCACTTTGGCTATCACAGTCCATCTTAATTCAGTTTCTGTATGATTTTTGAGTTGCCAATGGTGTACCAAGGGTACATTAGGAACCTTACGTTTTATTCTTGATTTGTGCTGTTGAATTTTTGTTTTAATTTCCTGGTTGGTTTTGCCAATATAAAGCAAATCGCACGGACATGTCACTCCATAAATCATGTAGCGTGACTTGCAATTGGTAAACGCTTCGTGTTTCCATGTGATTGCTTTGTGTTTGAAGATGGTACCTTCTTCAGTGGCCGCACAACAATTGCAGCTGTCACATTTGCGATGGCCTTGAATCGGTGGCAAGCCAATCATGGTTCTTAAGGTCACTTGTTCTCTAGCAGGCATTGACCCTCTTATAAGTTTGTTTGCTATGCTCGCTTCTTTGCGGAATGCAAATAAGGGTGGCTTGGTGAATTCTTCATTTAAATTCTTTATCAAATGCCAATTGCTATTGATTACCTATATTACTTATAGTCATTTTCCTGACTATTAGTCCTACACTTCCATGCCACACTCCCTTTTAAAGGAGCCAGCATTTCCAGCTGCATTCTGACATATCCAAGATGACTCTGCAGGGGATGGGCACAGCAGTCGTAAGGATTGTTATGAAGAAGTGCAAGGACATTATCGCTTCATCACTCTTCTTCATCCCAGTCATTACTTATGAGGTATACCAGAGCACCAATATGGTCTTTGGAGAGATCAGTACCACATCAGAGCCTCAGATACGAAAATCAGAAGTGACTCTTGGCATAACTGACCGCTGAAGGAAGGAGAATAAAATACAAGACACCCAGACAGCAAACTGAATGTCACCAAATAGGTAGCTGCAACTCCCAAGCCAGAGAACATAAAACTCCTAGCACAATTTCAAGAAGGTTCAGCAAGACTGAGCGAAAAACATTAAACTGATCCAGAACCTGCTTCAACGTGCCAGAGAATGGATACAGCTGATCTTCTGCTCCAACCACAATTAGGGCGTGAGCAGAATCTGATTTGCTTCACACTGGAGAAGGTGAGAAGCTGGAAGAAAGAAAAAAGTGGAACCATCACAGATTGAACCAAAGAAGGCTGCACAAACTCACCATCAGCAGAACTACCAGAAGAAACATAAGTGACCCACGAAGAAAGATGAATACAGCACTAAAGGACTGCTTCAAGCTGCCTAAGAAACACCAAACATAGCTTATCCAAACCCAGGTACAACCAGGATGTGAAGACCACAAAGGCAAATCAACCATTTGAAGTAAAGATGAAGGCTGCCCTGCACAAAAAGCTGGAGACCCTAGAACCCTACTACCATTTATGGCAAGTGCAGCACACACTGTTACGGAAGAGAGCTCCTAAAAGACAGACCAGAAAAACACTAGAGACAGGAAGCGAGAAATTATAGGTAGAGAACAAACCAGAAGTTGGAGGTTAACAATCCCATCGTCCACTGGAACAAGGAAAGCCTCTCCAGAAATTGACCCAGGAGAGGAACTGCACCAAGGCTGGAGTAACCTTACAAAAAAACACCAGCAGAGCACACAACCTCTGGCTAGACCAGAGGAAGGGCCTAAAGAGAGGAGGTAAGTCTGACATAGAAGCCATGAAACCTCTTAGATAAAAAGGGCCTTTGGAGCTAAAACCCATCAAAAATCATCAAAGACAAAAGCACCAGAGCCATAAGATCTGAGGATACGACAAGCCACAGAATTTAACCTTTGCCAGCTAGACTACGACCAAACTGGGAAAGAACCAATAGTCCAAAAGGAGATCAGCAGAAAGGAGCTATGCCTGACGTAAGTGGAGACCATTCAATAGTCTGAAGCCAGTCTAGCAACATCCCAAAAAATCCCTGTATAGAAGGCCAACAAGGGACAAACCAGCCAGGAGAATACCCCAGAGGAACCCAAGAGCCACTATGCTGAGACAGAGCACCCCACACTCCATAAACTGGAAGCCATTGGAGCTTTGAACCAGGAATCTGCTTCAAGTCAACCCATCAGAGGTAGCATCCAAGCAAGGGCACCAAAATACGTAGGCCCATGGACACATGGCTTTGCAAAAAAAGAAAACTCACCAAATCAGATCTTTATAGCAAACAAGTAAGCAAGCTAGTAAGTAATTTGGTCTCTTAACATTCTATGACAACAGTGGGCTTTAGGCGTATTACTTTTCTTTGTGTGCCTCTGAAAACATGTCTTTGTAAAAGGAGTCTTGATCTAGATCAATGATTCTAAAAAATCAAGACAGTTGTTCTCCCAGGTTTTGTCCTTTAGCCCTTCTTTCTTCAGCAACTATATATTAACATGCATTTTCTGTTCATCCAGAATTGGGTAAATAACACCCAAATAAATTCTTCATTGAATGGACTAAATTAAGGATTTTTCTAAATGCTGATTTTAGTATGAATGTCCCTCAAAAGATGTAAAGTATCATGAATCTGGAGTTTGTGACTCAAAAGAGTAGTATTATAAAAAGTCACAAGAACCTTGTAAGTGAACACAATTTTATGAGTTCTGAAACATTATTTTTCTCTTAGCAGTTTTTGGTAATTTGTAGATGGAAGCTCGGTCGAATGCAGAGGTGTAGTTATCGTTAGTGCAGCAAGACCAGTGGTACCGGGCCCACTGATTTCAGGGATCCATTGCACTCCAATTATGACCCATCCAAGGGCAGGGAGTTTTTTCCTTGCCTATATTAGAGCACACAGCATCCTTGAGGCATCTCTGGTGAAATGGGCTATTGAAGGTACAAGTGCCTTGTGCCCTTGCCAAATTGTTTTGTTTGTGTTGGTATCACTGCCATACTGAGCCTAGGTACCGAAAAGTGTGTGACAATATATGCAGACCTTCAGTGGACAAGGTATTGTTATGTCCTAGTCCCTTAAAACACAGTGACTGGATGTTACTGGAGCAGGCATTCTAAAGTCTAGATCGCATGCTTAAGTGCTGATTGCCTTGTCCACAGGCTATATTTTTTCATCACAGATAGTTCTCTTGCTTGAGAGGAGAAGGAGAACATATTGATATTTAGTTGGAATCCAGTTGGCTTTAAACCTTTCCTCTGAATGTTTGGTATTAGGTACTTTTTGTCAAAATAATTAAAATGGATTGTATGTTCATGTCAACATTCTGTGGTTATTCCTTACATTGTGTCATTATGTTCTACCTTATTCAGGATGGCCAAATATCCTGTATACATTTTTTTTTATCATGGATTGAATGAGGAAGTCTTGAAAAAAAATGAAGAAAACTTCTTGTTTATTTTTTTCTCATCTATTCTTTATTTTTCTTCATTTTTAATTAGTATTTATTTTATTGATCTATTATATTTTATATTTGTTCCTATTCTTTTTTCTTCATTTGTTTTCTTTTATAGTTTAATTTATTTTTCTTTATTTCTTTAATCTTTATTAGTTTGGCAATCGACCTAGCGGAATCGTTACATTCTAGTTACTGCCATGGAGACACCTTGAGGCATTCTTCTTGGGGGTGCACCACTGAGCTGAAGTCTAACACACAACTGAAAATTCTGAACATTCCATTTACAGACTTTGTTTGGACTGTACACCAAAGAAGAGATGGTCTGAATGAAAAATGAGGTAGAGACGCTGAAGGTGGTGGGAATCAAAGAGAAGAGAACGTTCAAGTCTCAATACAAGCAAAGAAAACTACCATTACTATGTTTGGAGGATTCAGTCCCCTGGCAGTGTTTCAGCTACATCAACATCAGAAACAAGGTCAGCAATAGCCCTGTTTTTAGAGAGGCTCTAAAATGAAGATGGCTCAATAGCAGCCTTCCAACACTTCAGAGTGCCAGCCCTTCAACAAGTTCCAATGATAACTCAATTCTCCTCTTTCTTTTTGCCACTCCAGTGAGGGAAGTAGTATATTTATAACTGGAAGAGGGGGGGAATTGCAAAAGACAAGTGAGTGCTTACTGTTGTAAAGGAGTGCTACTCACTACCCTTCAAGACAATACCACATCCGATTCCTCCAAGGACACTCTTAAGGTTTGAATTAGTCACCTTGACAAAGGAACACTCCAAAATATTAAAGTATTGTGCAATCAAACTAGTCTGTGTACTGGTAGGTGACTTGGTGCAGGTCGCGTCTACCCTGCTACGCACCGAAAGTGAAAACTGGAGCCATAGGAAGATGCTACCAATGCACACAGACATCAGTTCCTTTCTTTCTCTGTCTTTGTACACAGATCATCAGCTAGGTTCTCTTTCTTCTATTCAGTTGACTAGCTATTGCTCAAATAAATGTCAGTTTGTAAGTGAATGCCAACTCCTAAGACCACATACTTTAAGCCTTGTAGGGACTGATGCAGGCAGATAGTTGTGAGAGATAACACAAGGCATGCTCTGCGTATGGTGTCTAGGGCCAGACCAGTAGTGTGTGGAGTGTGCCCTGAGGTATCCAAATGCGATGACAGACCATAAAGTCAAGTGATATGTCGCGGAATATCAACGTCAGGGGTCTCCAACCTTTTTTGTAGTGAGAGCTACTTCTGGTCAGTGAAAATTATTGTGAGCTACTAAACCCCAAGCAACTCGCGCATTTTTCCGAGAGACCCCCCACACCCAGTGTTATAGACTTTAAGCCTATTTTCTTACACACTAATAATACTGCAACACAATGCCTCCCCTTTCTTCATTATCACAAATGAGAGCACTTTAAAATGCATAAGTTTAGTGTGCACTGTACAAAATCTGTGATGCCATGCATAGCCACCCTATGTGGCCTTGAATGGCCTCATAGATATGGAGGCAAGAAAGGACACATTGCTGTGGTGTGTTACTCTGCTCCAGGGAGGCTTTCCATGAGTGGAGTATGGGTGTTACCATGCATCTGCCAATAGATTTTGGCACATTCTCAGATATGCAGGTATATTAGTAGTGGCATGGTGGGGCGGGAGCTGGTGAGGCTGGATTATTGTAACCCCAAGGTGATGGGATTATTGGGTCAAACTAAACCAGGCCTGAACTAAACAGAATGCTGTACTGACGGTTTTAACATTTCATATAGTTTTTACACTTTAAGTGATAAGCCCACAATCAAGAATTTATGATGATGCAATGTGCCAGCCGTAATTACATTTCCGATTTTCTGTGCAGATGTGAGATGGTTAATATATAAAATGGAAACGTGTCTGTGCGATCTTCATACAACAGGCATGTAACAAACAAGGCCTGTTAATTACAGCACAGAGGGGGTGTTGCTACATGTGCTCGCCTGTGTGGTTACCCTCCTGCCTTTGGATAAGTTTGGTATTGAACCCGTATTTCACTACGTGTGCAGCGTGTGGAGTAGTGTGTGATGATCAACTGTAATGCACAGCTCTCTTATTATCACACTATGGGGCCACCCCAGTCAGGCAGAGGTAATCTTGGGAAGAGAGGTTGCCACCCTATTACAGTTTTGACCAAGTGCAAGAAGGCATAGGAAAAATACAAATCTGCTGCTTGCTCATTTTTCTCCTCTTTAAAGCAGAAGGAAAACATGGACGCAAAGGGGTCCAGAAGAGGGGGCACATACAGAAGTGGATCTGGTAATGCTAAGTTCTGAACTGCAACTCGTAACGCCGGAAAGGTGGGTGGGAGATACCGGCTGCTGGAATCTTTACTGTTACACAGGTAGTGGGTAAACTCATCACCGCTATATTTATATTTCTTGGCTTGGTTTATTTTCCACAAATTACTAATGTACTCTTCTTTTTGCGTGCCCTACTTAAGTACGTCATAAATATTAACATACATTTCGTGTTTGTTTACTTTACTGGGCATATTTGACACATTACCGCTGCACAAATGTTGTTTTCTTTCAAACGGACGCCGAGTCACACAGAGGTGTTCAAGGGCATTACAAATTAATACAAAAGAGAAGTGGAAAGGGAGGAGAATGGGGCCATCACATTAAATACCAGCTTCCTGTGAAAAAACGGCAGCAGCTGCAAATAATAACGGTTGTGCTTTTCCGTCTTCAGTGGAAATAAAGACTTTAAAAAAGTAATTGCCATCTTTTGCAAGACACCTGACATGGAGAGTCGGGTGTGCTCCCACGGTTTACCTGCTGCTCTGCTGCAAAGGGCAAATGGCGCGGGTCCCGGCAGTTCTATACTGCTTGCCTTGGGTGATCTGAAAACTAGCTGCTCTGTCCTGCCATGCCTAATACAGCTCCGCACTTGCACCGTTCTCGCTCGTGACTCACAATGAGCATGGTGCCAGTGAGGAAAAGGCAGGGGGGCCCTAGACCAGGCTCACGAGTCACAAGACGCTAATGAAACGTCATCCTCTTCGCCCGGCCCGCCCTAGCTATGCTCAAAGGCCAATCCGAGCAGCTGCTTTGGGTAAGGGCGGGCAACAGAGCCTGTAACAGCCTAAAAAGCCAAAATAACACTAACGGGCTACTAAAGTGAGCAGCAAGCATCACGAGCTACACACAGGGTCTCCGCGAGCTACCGGTAGCTCGCGATCGACCGGTTGGAGACCCCTGATCAACGTAAACTAGTGCCTTCTTTTAAAACCTAATCACTCTTTCCCCATAGTGGTGTTTTTTTCTGTGGTTACTGAAGTTTTCTCTAAACTGTCACAGTGATACACATATTTAAACCTTGTGCCAACATAGCAGCAATTTGAAAAAAATGGTGGATATTCCAAAATGCCTATTCTTTCATTCTGACCACTGCAGTGTTGATGTCTACAGGCACTGAAGTGGCATGACACACAGGACGTTAAGGACGACAGAAGGAAGACTTCTATCAATTAAATTAGCCTGCCTGAAATGGGCGCATTGGACAGAGATTTTCTACTGAGGCAGAAAAGTAAAGCAGATAATGAAAATATGCATCCACTTGCTTATAAGCACCAAGGTACAATACCCCTGCCGCTAGTTTTTGCCTAGGTTTACTTTGAAAGCCCTGATTTGTTTGACTTTGCCTGTAGGCCACCCCACATGCCCTTTCACGCTTGATGAATCTGTTGATGACACACTTGTTATCAGAGTATTTCAGTTGCAAAGATGTTGGTCATTTAGTAGATATGTTATTGTACATTGTCAAGAGGTTGTAAAAACAAATATTCCCTTTCAGCATGGTAGTCTTGCTTTGAACTGTGCTCTGAACGTCTGAATGGAGCACTGGAGCCCTTTACAGAGAATACTGTAAGTAGCATGAGCCTCTCGCCTATGGGTCGCTAAATGGCTTCTGTCAGGGTAGTATTGTTGACAAACAGGTTGGGTTATTGGATATTTCAAGGAAATCTGCATGGAGCACTGGGGCCCTTTACAGAGAACACTGTAAGTAGCATGAGCATCTCTTCAATGGATCGCTTAATGGCTTCAACGTAAAGGCATTACATTTTGACAAACAGGTTGAGTTTGCGCTGTGTGTCGAGGGCCTCCTTAATAGCTTCAATTATTTAGCATTTCTTTCAGTGCCTCCTTGCAACACCTACAAGGCCCTGTTCCACCAGATTATACAAGTAATGTCAAATACGTTCTCACATTGGATGAACCGCCACCATCTGAAACTAAACTCTGACAAAACAGAGATAGTAGTCACCAAAAATAAGCATGATTTTTGTGTCCTTCCTACTTGTCCAATGAGATTGTCTCCACCCCTCCAAAGAAGTCGGTAAAAAGTGATGGTTTCATTATTGACTAGGATATAGCTCTGAAACCGCAACTTGGCTCAGTGATATCTTCCTGCTTTTTCCAACTTTGCAAAATTAAGAAGATCAAGAAATTCCTTGTTACTGATGCCTTGGTTGCAGTTATAGCAGCTTTGGTCATGTCAAGAATTGTATATGCCAATTCTCTTTACTTGGGTCTTCCAAAACACCTTGTGTAGAGGCTCCAGTCGATCCAAAACCCAGCTGCTTGGCTGATTTATCAGCTTCCTATACGTTGCCATATTTCTACATTGACAAAAGCCTACAGTGGCTCCCAGTTGCACATTCAAAACATGTCGCACTATTTTCAAAGCATTGCAGATGAAAAGTCCAGTTTTTATCAAATCTCGGATTCACAAGTATTCCCCCACTAGAGATCTTGGATCGACCAATTTGCACTTGTCAGTGATTCCGCCAATTGAAGAGGAATAGGACAGGTGGAGTCAGGATCTCAGTCACTGCTCCTCGTGTCTGGAACTTACTGCCTTTGGAACTCAGGATTACCTTAAATTATGGGAAATTCAGACAGATGCTGAAGACTTGGCTCTTTAGAAAGCCTAATAAGTATCCTGAGCCGTGTTGGGACAGTTACATAGCGCCAAAAGACCCTTTGATGCATGTGCCTTCTACCAGCTACAGTAAAATAACAACATAAACAAACATTGGATCTTTCATAGATTTATATACTTGAATTATTCCTCATCCTCAGCTTGGGATCCACAGTACTTAATGATAATAGCAGTGTTTAATAAATGTATTCATGCAAGATAAAACATGGTGTACCATGATTAGTTCAATGTACTCAATATGTTTGTCAAATTTCAACCTGAGAGTAGAATAACCTATGAACTTCACCCCTAATGTCTTCTAATTTTCTGCAAAAGACACATGGTTGATGGACCGACTGCAGAACAAATCAAAACATTCACCCCCCAGTCAAGAGATCTGGGTTAAATCCATCATTCTTTTGCTCACCAAGCCACCCCAGTTTATATCTGGCCATATGCAAATCAGTCTTGACCCTGTGCTTCATGGGAACAGTTCAGCCCAAACTGCCAAGCCAGGTCCTACCTGAACCGGAAACAAGCATCCTAGAACCGGTTTCGGGGTTTCACCCCTCTTCAGCCAGGATAGCTTGAATCCAGTTGCACAGTGAGCCCGGGACCCACGTCTGGGCATACCCGGCACACTTAGGTTGAGAAAGCAAAAGACTAATTGGTTGATGGACAGAATGCAGAACAAATCAAAACATTCACCCCCAGGCAAGAGATCTGGGTTAAATCCATCATTCTTTTGCTCGCCATGCCACCCCAGTTTAGACCTGGCCATATGCAAATCAGTATTGACCCTGTGCCTCATAGGAACAGTGCAGCCCGAACTGCCAGGCCAGGTCCTCCCTGGACCGGAAACAAGCATCCTAGGACCGGTTTAGAGGTTTCACTCCTCTTCAGCCCCTCCAGCGGTGGTTCCTGATCCGTTACCTCAGTCTGAGGTTCCTGTTATTCCGGCTCACCCTTCAGGTCCTTCTGAACAGGTGCAGCATGACACAACTTCCTCTGAAGATGAGGTTGAAGAGGGAGAATTACCTGACAATAATACTCCTATTTCGGAGCCCCTGGACGAATACATAATACTGATGCATCCTCCACTTCTTCCTCTACCTTCGGATTCTCCCCCTGAGGACATTGGGGGCTTTCAAAATGTAATGCAGCGGGCGGCAGCTAGATTCCAACTGCCTGTTACGGTCGAACAGACAGTGTTTCTTACATGATTTCAAGGAAGAGCCCAGGAAAATCACGCGAGCTGTACCAATCATAGACTATATCTGGAATGAGGGGGTTAAGATATTCCGGCAGTGCTTCCTCGCATAGAGAAAATATACTGTGCCCCTGCTAACAGCCCACCTTGTCTGATTGGTCTTCCACAACGAGATTCAGTAATTTCGCAAGCCGCCCAACAGTGATCTAAAAATCCTGCAACGCCTATTACCACTCCGCCTGACAAAGAAGGATGTCGTCTGGACCTCATAGCCCAAAAAATTTCTACCATGGCAACAGCCTCTATTAGAGCTGCTAACTCTCTAGCGATAATCGAACATTATGACCGTTAAATGTGGTCAGATATGGCGGGTCTCATTGACCTCATTCCTGAAGACCGTAGACGGGAAGCCAGGAAAATTCTGTTGGAAGGAGAACGTGCTGTATCTGAAACTATAGATTGTGCACTGGACATTGTGAACACCAACTTTCGTCAACTTGCTGGGGCTGAAGTGCTTAGACGCCAGGGATGGCTTAAGGCATGGCCTATGACGGAGAGTCTTTTTTTGGTAAACACATTGATGAGGCCCACCTAGCTATCAAAGCTGACACGGATACCGCTGGATTGTTAGGCGCCCTTCAATACAGGTGCAGATCTTTCAGAGGTGGAAGAGGAAGTGGTTTTACATCAAGCAGAGAATAGCAAAACCAACAAAACAGGCAGTATCAATCTCAGTATAGACAGCCTTACAACCAGTTATCATACCGCCAATCCTCTACGGCTAGTTTCTCCTGTCAGGGTGGTCGAAAGAGATCACAGAATCAAAGTCGAGACACTAACAGAAAACAGTGATCTCCGCAGGGCGCCAACCAAATTACCCTCCATACCTGCGGGCGCGAAGATTTCAGCTTTTGTTCACAAGTGGCAGGAAATTACTTCAGACATATGGGTTCTGGACCTAGTAACCAACGGCCACACTCTGGAATTTATCAAACAGCCACCTACTACTCCGCCCAGGGGTCCCCCTCGTCTTCACTTATTATTCAAAGAAGCCTTAATGATGCTCCTCAAGAATGCGATAGAGAAGGTTCTATCATCTCAAAAAGGAACAGGTTTCTATTCTCGTTTCTTCCTGATCAAAAAGAAGTCGGGGGAATGGCGACCGATTCTAGACCTCTGCAAGCTCAACAAAAAGCAAGGTTTCCGGATGGTCACACTTTCTGAGATTTTAAACTGTTTAAACAAAAGAGATTTTATGGCTTCCCTGGATATAGAAGACGTGTATTTCCACATCCCTATCCACCCCAAACATCGCAAATATCTTCTCTTCAAATTGGCTGGCACCCACTATCAGTTCAAAGTGCTCCCGTTTGGGCTGAAATCGGCACCAAGAATCTTCACGAAGTGCTTGGCACCAATGGCGGCAGCATTGAGATCTCGAGGAATCCAAGTGTTCCCTTATCTCGACGATTGGCTGCTCAAAGGTCCTTCTGAACATGAAGCCAAGGTTGCCACAACAGCATGTCTCCATCTCTTCGCTTCCCTGGGGCTGACTCTCAACGAGAGCAAATTGCAGTTGCGTCCACTCCAAGTCATTCCTTTTCTCGGAGCACTGCTAGACCTGGTCCAGTGCAAGGCATTCCTCTCACACGACCGCCAAATACGTCTCCAAAAATTAGCACCTAGAATTTCAAAAAGGTCAGTTTTTTGTCCGGATGTTTGCTTCACTCCTGGGGATGTGCTCTTCTGCAATAAATCTCATAACCCTGGCACGGCTCAAAATGAGACCTCTTCAGGAGGAGCTACACCTACAATGGCAAAAAGCCGTTTGATCGTTCGACGATTCCATCAGGGTCACGCCGCGCATAATAGATTCTCTGCATTGGTGGTCACAGACAGTGAATCTAGCCCAATGTCTCACATTCCTAGAAACTATTCCAGACTTTGTTTTAATGACCAATGCCTCCGTGGGAGGATGGGGAGGTCATCTGCAAGATATGCAGATTCAAGGAAAATGTTCTCAAATACACAACAGCATAACAGACTGGAGCTCCACGCCATCTTTCTGTCCCTGCAAGCGTTCCTCCCAAGGATTGCACGTTCCTCAGTGCTGGTCCGTACCGACAATACGACCAGCATGTATTACATCAACAAACAAGGAGGAACAAAATCAGCTACGCTCTCGCAGGAGGCTCAGGAATTGTGGGAATGGGTCACATTCCACAAGATAACCCTGAGAGTCAAGCACGTCAGAGGTCTCCACAATACTCTGGCAGACACTCTGAGCAGGTCTCGATCGGACTGTCACAAGTGTGAGCTGGAGCAGGAGCAGGCGAAGAGAGTATTCCAGGCTTGGGGCAAACTGGCACTGGATCAATTTGCAACGAGGGAGAACAAGACATGCCGATACTATGCCAACAGGTTCCCACAACGGGGCTCAAGGGGGAATGCCCTGTCCATGCGATGGTCAGGGATTTGTGCATACGCTTTTCCCCCAATACCATTGATCCTGAAAGTGCTCCGTAAGATGAAGCTGGAGGGTTGCCGTCTAATTCTGATTGCACCCCGTTGGCCAAGGCAGTATTGGTTCCAGGAACTGCTGTTATTGTCTCAAGACAAGCCCATTTGCCTTCTTCCGACGCCTACGATGTTAACGAGGGACAGAGGCCAAGTGGTTCATCCGGACCCACAGTCCCTACACTTGCACGCATGGCTCCTGATTTCTTAGAGTTCAAGGACCTTAACATTTTACAAGATTGTCGTGAAATTTTGGCCAAATTTCGTGCCCAGAGCACAATCAAGACTTATCGCCTGAAATGGAAGCGATTTTGCTGTTGGTGCGAGGTGAGTAATATTACCTCAGTTCAAGCTCCTGCGGAACAAATTCTCCCTTATTTGCTTTCTCTAGCCAAGTCTAGCTAACCTTTTCGTCGGTCAAGGTCCATCTTGCTGCTCTTTGCAGATTCAGAACATGCGCAAACTTTCCTTCTCTCTGTTCGTCTTCACCTGTCAAACAATTCATGAAAGGGCTTTTCCGAGCCTTCCCTCCAGTGCGGTCACCCCCTCCAGATTAGGAACTCAACACTGTGCTAGCGCAATTAATGAAACGTCCATTTGAGCCAGTCCACAAAGCTGATCTCAAATTCCTCATTTGGAAGGTCGCCCTTTTACTGGCTCTTACTACTGCATGAAGGGTTAGTGAAATCCAAGCTTTCACTATCACAGAGCCCTTTGTACATTTTACTCAAGACTACGTAACCCTTCGAACAAATCCTAGATTCATCCCTAAAGTACTGTCACAATTTCATTTGAATGAACCGGTAAGATTAAGAACTTTCTTTCTGGATCCATCCACTCCAGCTGAAAGAGCATTACACTCTCTGGATGTTAAGCACTGTTTAAAATTCTACCTACGGAAAACGAAGGACATCAGATGTTCCAACCAACTGTTCGTGACCTATGGTCAAGCAGCACTTGGAACTGCAGTGGCAAAGGCAACAATCGCCAGATGGCTGGCATCTACGATTCATTTCTGCCATTACAAGGCCATCAAACCTTTACAGAGGAAAGACAAAGCTCACTCTACAAGAATTATGGCAGCTTCTACAGCATTGTTTGCTGGAGTGACTCTGGAAAATATCTGTTGTGCTGCAACATGGAAAAATGTCCACACGTTCACAAAGCATTACTGTCTTCAATCTGCACAAAAAAAGATGCAGCGGTTGGACAGGCTGTCCTACGGCATCTCTTTCATTAACTCCTTGGATGCTCATGACGAGCTGAGCTCGTCATGAGCCACGGCGCTCCGGTGCTCATGACGAGCTCAGCTCTTCATGGCCTGTAGAACGCTCGGGTGCGGGGAGAATTCCCCCGCTCTGCTGAGCGTTCCACGGGAGGCAATACACCTGTGACGAGCTGAGCTCGTCATGAGCACAGGAGCGCCGTGGCTCATGACGAGCTCAGCTCGTCATGAGCATGGGGGCGCTGTGCGCGCCCTCCTCCCCCCAGCACAGCGGGGGATTAACCCCTGCAGTGAACGGGTTAAGGTCAAATTCAGGTACTTTTTCTCTTTTAATATACTGTTCTATTGCTTTCAATATTGATGCTTACATATATATATTTATGTATTCATGTTTTATTTCAGTAATGTCTTTTAAAAAGACTTGATTTCTTAACCCCTTCACTGTGGCGGCTATTCCGCCGCAGTGCTAAGGGGGCGGGCGAAAGAGCGACGGGCGCATGCTGGTGAAGGAACCGCTCCGTCACCAGCCGCGGTTGTGCTGTGCTCATGACGGAGCAGTTCCTTCACGGCCTGCCCGCTCAATAGAACGTTTAGCGCAGGCGCGGAATCCCCGCCGCGCAGGCGTTCGAGCGGGCCGTGACGGAACCGCTCTGTCATCAGCACAGCGCGACCGCGGCTGATGACAGAGTGGTTCCGTCACCAGCAGGGGAGGGGTTAAAGGCTTAGTCATTTTTTAAAATTTCTCAACTATTGTGAATGCGGTTTGGGAGTTTATGAACACTTGTTTCCCACCATCCGCAAACAGTACATTTGGTATACTGCTTGCTACTCTGATTCAAGCATGTGAATGTATGAAAGATACCTCAATACTGGATAAGAAAACAAGTTACTTACCTATAACTACAGTTATCCAGTATTGGTATCTTTCATAGATTCACATGCACCCACCTCCTCCCCGGCAAGTCAGTTCTCTATGATTTGGGATACTTACTTCCCACTTGTGTTAAGAAAATCTGAGGAGAACTGCCTCTGCTGAGAGTGTTCTAGAGGGTGCTGGTAGCTGATTGGTTGGAGCTGACCTTTTGTTCTTTTTACTGTAAGAATGTAGATAGGGTACTGAGATTTAGGCATTAGGCTTTTTTCTTTTAGCCTACTACTATTATTTACTTATGGAACTACTTTTGTAATTTACCGTGGGACTCCCGCCTAGGCGACGGGGAATAATTCACGCATGTGAATCTATGAAAGATCTTCTATATCAAAGGAGAGAGTCAGGGAATTTTACATACACTATGTGAGGTGGGAACTCCTGGTCCCTGGAATACTTTACAAAAACAATGGAGGAGTGCCCCATCAAGGGAGGCAGGGAAAATTCTCTGAGTCTAGGGTTTAGCGCTCGAGTCAGCACATTATGCCCCAACCCGTTGTCGGATAATGCATATCCTTATAGAAGACCCCTCACTCACCAACCTAGTTGGTGACATGCTTCATCATCGGGGTCCCACCCCGTAGGTCGAGTGCCCACAGGTTGTGCTGCAACACCTGACTACAGTGGAGCTGGTTAATTTTTCTTTTATATGTGCATAACTATCAAAATTGACAAGTGTATTAAAAAAGGGCCAAAACTACTCACTTCAAGTATTTATTCTTGAGTGCTTGAACCCTTGTAAAAACAGTGTGGCACCCGTGCCTAATTAGGTAGGCTTTGGTGTCTTGAGAAGTATAGTGTGTTAAAAATAGCGAGGTGTGCTATGTGAAATTTTACAAGAAAACTACTGATAACTAGGTCTACATGTTTCAACCATTGATGTGATTCTTTGGTTTTCGTCAGGACCATGGAGTATGAACTGGGTGGTCCGCACACGCTAAGGTGCGCCCTGCCCTAGTTCAAATTGGAGACTGCAAATTCCGATCTTGTGTAAAAAGGTGTATTTTCCTTATTCGGGAAAAACCTGTAAGACAAACGGGGGAACAAAAGAAGGTTGGGATCACATACCAGGGTAGACAAAACAATGAATTACGTTTAACATATATTCCGCTGGTCATAATCACAACCGAAGGATCAATAGATAGTCATGCCAGCGTTTTGATTAAAACAGTAGGGTCCATCTATTGCGATCAGGACAAAGGTGCTCCAGTGATATTTACCGGACTGTGCCTGAAGTCAAGAGCCAGCGCCAAGATGAGGTGTCGGACTGGTTTGGCAACCTGGGATCTAGCGTAAAAAAGGGGGGGGGGCGTAGTAAGGGAGAGTGATCTCTATCGTGCTGCGTTGTGGACGGCTACGCAGGTGGGTTTTAACGTGTAGTGATAAAGTCGCTATGGTGGATCACAATGGCGATATTGTTAAGCTTACACTTAAGGCGGAGACTACCGCTTCATGGGCATCAACATTTCCAAGACGGCAAGTGTCCGTCACCTGTAAGTTTTAGAAACAGAGGCAAAGTATGAGCCACGAGCTGCCCGGATCGGACAGAAAAGTAAAAACAGTGGTATTGTGCGGTGGATTGTCGTCCCGCACGTAGGTCAGCATGATTGTACTTACTTGCGGCTTCTGTTCGTCTTGCGGTAAACCTACTTGGTTACTGCTGGAAGTGCCCCGTGGAATGACCGGATTGTTTACGGGATGCCGATAAAGTAAGCCATTCGCATTTCCTGGTTGGGCGTGGCCTTGGCTCGTGATTCTACGTGAGCCAATCGGAGTGCGTAACGGGGGAGGGAACTGTTACCTCTACCCGATCGCGTATTGGCTGCAGCATGTCACGCGGTAGTCTGGTTACCATGGGGATCATGCTAGCCACTTCTCTTTTGCGGGAGGAGAGGGTTTAATGTTCGCACGGACTCCTACTCTGAACAGAAAATAATTGGGTAAATGGTATTTTGACAGAATGGTAAAGGAAAGGAATGGCAGGTAAACCACAAAGGGCATATATATCACTATTATCTTGGTATTTCCATAGGGAAATGTGGCGCAAAGTAGCCTGCTGGTTTTTGAGCAGCCTCCTGGTTCATAAGAGAATGCTCAGCTAAATTAACAAAATTGTAGGACAAAGTGCTTATCCCATCACAGTATTCCACGGGATATTATCGTTCAGACCAGACTTGTGGGTAGAAAGTCTATACACCCACCTCTGTTCTTCCTTTGAATAGGCGTTGACTCAGATTTGCTCCTGGTTTGATCTGTTCAATAATTGTCCATTGCAAAACGTCAGGTGAAGGTCCCACCGACAAATAATGTTAAGTGAGTCTTGTATTGTTTTTTTTGCACCTGATGGTGCTCCTGTGCTCTCCAATGCGTAATTTAACTTTTCTACTGGTCATTCCCACATAGTGTAGGTTACAAGGACATGTTAATCTGTAGATGACGTTCTCACTGTTACAGTTAGTCTGCCCTCTGATTGTCCATGTCTTATTGGGTTCCAATTGTAGTGTCTTGGTATTATTGGTATATGGGCAGACGCTACAACTCCCACATTTGTAGTGACCTGTCACTTTCGGTAGACTCCATAAGTTGGTTATTGTTTCTCTCTCTGGGGTTTCTTTCTTTGGCCTTGTGTTGACAATTGCATCTTTGATGCTCCGTGCCTTCCTGTATGAGAAAAGGGGTTTCTCCCATCTCAGGTTGCCTGTGTTGAGAATGTTCCAGTGCTTCCCTATTATTGTGGTTACTTCATTGGAAATGGTGTTATATGTGGTAACACAGGTCAGGGGGATTTCATCAACTATTTTAGTTGTATTTTCCAGTAAAGCTGCTCGTGGCTGATTTCGCGCTCGCTTCTGGCTTTTGTGTAGGATCCTTTCTGGGTACCCCCGGTTCCGCAATTCCTGGGTAAGGTCATGGGCTTGCTTCTTATAGTCCTCCAGTTCGCTGCAATTTCTGCGGATCCTCAGAAATTGCCCGTAGGGCAGGTTTTCACGCAGTGGTCTCGTAGTAAATTGTTTTTGGCAGTCGGTTTGTAATGAGTGACCGTTGTCAATTTTCCGTTCTCTATTGTAATCGTCAGATCTAAGAAGACCAGTGTGTTCATATCTTTCTCGTATGTGAACCTTAGGTGGTCGCCACATGTGTTAATCCAGTTAAAGAAAGACATTAGGGTTTCTTCTGTACCTTTCCATATGGTCAGCACATCGTCGATGTACCTTCTCCATAATAGAATATTGGAACTGTAGGGGTTGGTATTGCTGAGGATGTATTTCTCCTCAAAATCATGGACGTAGAGACCCGCTACGCTCGGCGCAAAAGTGCTGCCCATGGATGTTCCCCCAGTCTGCAGGAATATCTTGTCTTCGAACTCAAAATAGTTTCTTTTGAGGGCTAGTCTGGGGCACTCCATAATGAATTGCCTAGGGGTTCTCGATGTCCACTCCTCCTTTTCTAGCGCCCTCCTAAGTACATCCAGTGTGGCATCCTGGGGGATAATGGTGCACAGGCTCTCAATATCAAAACTCACCAGGATGGTGTCATTATCCACGGTGAGTTGATCCAAAATTTGTAGTAAGCTTTTGGTATCTTGTAGATACGTGCTGTTTTTTTGGACCAAAGTCTTAAAGAACACGTCGCAGAATTGTGACAGCGGTTCCAGAAGGAAACCCAGACCATAGACAATTGGTCTACCAGGAGGGGGCATTTTGTTTTTGTGTATTTTCGGGAGTGTATAAAAGTAGGGTATCTTCCCCTCGCTTTTACATAAGAAATCTGCCTCCTGTTTTGATATGTATCCCTCTGTTTCACCATACTCCACGGGTGATTTTATCTCGCTTTTCAGATCTTCCGTTGGGTCCACCGGTAGTCTACGGTAGCTGTTGTGGTCTGCCAGTAGTCGGAGACATTCATTCTGGTAGGCTGTTCTATCTTGCACGACAATTCCTCCGCCTTTGTCTGCAGGTTTTATTATGATTGTGTCACAATTTCGTAGATTGTCTAATGCTGTTCTCTCCTGTTTCGTGAGGTTCATGAATGGTTTTTTGGGTGTGGCATTTTCAACATCATTGGAGACGGCTTGTTCGAAAGTGGAGATATCCACCGGAATCATATGTGGTGGTGGGGTAAAGGTGGATTTATTCCTTAGCCCTGTTTCATTGGTATCCAAGTTCTCCTCAGTGTTGGTTCTTTTCTCAAAGAAAGCTTTCAGTCTCAGTTTCCGGAAAAATGATGAGAGTTCACAGAGAAGTTTAAATTTGTCTAAGTTCGCCGTGGGCACAAAACCCAGACCCTTATTAAGGACTGCTTCCTCGTCACTACTTAAAGGTCTGGTAGAGAGGTTGGTTACTAAGTTCTCCGATTGCTCGGCCCTGCCTGTTGGGGTTTGTGCCTGTTCTGGTTCGCACTCGGATCTTCCGGTGCCCAGTGTACTTGACCGCCCTGATTCGGGATTTTTCTTCTTCCCCGCCCTCTGCCGCCCCGGTATAAAAAAGGCGGTCTATAGGGGTTAGGTGGAAAGAATGGTTGCTGAAAGGGTTGTTGCCACCCGTACATCGGGACATTCTGTGGGTGGTAGTAAGGATCAGGGAAACCTTGCATGGGCATTGGGTTAAAAGTCGACCAATTGCCTTGCCCTTTGCCACGTCCTAACCAGCTCCACTGTAGTCGGGTGTCGCAGCACACCCTGTGATGAAGCATGTCACCAACTAGGTTGGGGAGTGAGGGGTCTTCTATAAGGATATGCATTATCCGACAACGGGTTGGGGCATAATGTGCTGACTCAAGCGCTAAACCCTAGACTCTGAGAATTTTCTCTGCCTCCCTTGATGAGGGGACACTCCTCCATTGTTTTTGTAATCTATGAAAGATACCAATACTGGATAACTGTAGTTACAAGTAAGTAACTTGTTTTCTTACCTCCTAAAGGTACAGCTACTTCAGACCATGTTCCTTGGGTAGGTCAACCGGAAAGGGAAGGTGTGAAGAGGAAGCGGGGACAGGAATAACATTAGAAGTCTATTAGCAGATAAACAGCACAATGTCTGAAAGGATTATATTATTAAAAAAAGATCCTCTGAGGCACAACATGTCAATATACCTGGTGATGAAACTGGAAAGCTGCATTACATAATCAAAAGACCAGCATTATATTTAAATTGTGTGTACTCATAAAAGGTAACAATGTTTTCTTTATGACTCTAAATATCTAGGTCCTTAAAGTTGTTACTTGCATCCCTGCATCATTGATTAACTAACTCGAAAAAAGTACAAACGGACAAATTCATAATGCAGCATAATGCTTGAATAGTTATCTCAAAGCAGATTCATAGCCACCGCAGCATACCCAAGAAAGTATAAAGATCTAGCCTCTCTGTTCAGTCCCTCCGGAAAAAGAGGAATACTGACTGGCCTCTCTTCATACGAAATGTGGTATCATTGTTGCTCCCGCAGCTCTTACAAGGCAATAAATAGGCAAAAGTATGACTGCATTGCGCCCGTTCTCATTCAGGGGATACTCATCAATAGTCATAACCTATGAATAATCCCCGCCCATGTGCGGGATCCCGGAGCATAAAGAAAATACATATAAATATATATGTATATATATGTGAAAACATATTTGCAGCCTAAAACATTTCCCAACTGGCAAAATTTGCCACAAAATTACATAAATTAGCATACATACAGTAGTACTCTTCCAAACCCTAAGGAAGAAAGAGAGCAGAAAACATTTGTATACAACAATGCTTTATTGCCATAGGAAAAACCTGTAATTGCAGGCATTTGCCAGTAGGCTGCAGTAGAGTATGAAGCAAACAAAGAAAACTGACACCTTGCCTTTAAGGCATTAGAGTAGGGGTACCGTGCCTTTAAGACCTGAAGGCAATCCCCTGCTCCCATGGTGCACCACAGGTGACAGTTGGGTCAGTTCTTTTTTCCGGCTCCTTCTGTGAGGATCCTGGAGCTTGAGCTCTTCAGTTTTCAACTGAAATTGTTTTTTTGAGAGAGTTTTCTCTTATATTTCGACATTTTTTGAATAAATAAGGCTTCTGATTTATTTTTCTGTGGTAACCCACAAGAATTTCCTGTCAGAATGCCTGCTCTGTTCCGGAAATGTCCTTCTTGTGACAAAAAGATGGCTCTGACTGACCCACATTCTGTGTGTATTGTGTGCCTTCCATCTACACACATTCCTGATCAGTGCCATCACTGTAAAAAATTTAAAAGTCGGACTCTTCGCGACAGGGAGAAGATTCGACTTATGCCATGCAGGAGATGGACAAAAGTCACCAGGTGGGTGCTTCCACAGCCCCTAGATCTTCTCCTACAAGCAAGCACGGCCAAAAACGGCGTCATTCCACTTCTCCTGTCCCCAGAAAGAGGAAGTTCCTCGGACTAAATTGGTCACCTGGGGAGACAGACGTTTTCTGGTTGCTGCCCCGAAATTATGGAACACGCTCCCCCAATCCATTAGATCCAGCCCAAATCTCCTGTCATTCAGAAAGCAGCTGAAAACCTGGTTGTTTAACCTCTAAGAGCAAGAAGCCAAGCATAGGAGAGTCCACAATAGTACAGCGCCGAGACGCCTGCGGGCATTTGTTCACGCTCTATTAAATGTCAAAAATAAATAAATAAATGAAGGTCGAAGAACTCCGTTGAGGTCGCCGTCGAAAAGGCCCAGATCATCTTCACGATGTCGAAGATCTCCGCCGCAGTCAAGTAAGTCGGCGTCGAGGCGCCATGCTTCGGGCTCGAAGTCCATGGCTGCTACTACATCTAAGTCTCCGTCGACGTCGAGGCTTCCGTCGACGTCGAGACACTCTCCGCCTTCCCTCGGCGTCGAGAGCTAGGACGGCATCTAGGTCGCCGCTGACTAGCGGGCCGCCGTCGAGAGGGACTGTCAGATCCCACCCTTCGACGTCAAGGAGGTCGACGCCGAGGCGACGCCAGGAAAGGTCGCCGTCGACGCAACGTCGAGGAAGGTCATCGTCGACACGACGTCGAGAGTCGTCGTCGATACGACGTCATGGAGTATCTCCATCTGATCGACGTCGAGGGAGATCGACGTCGAAGTCTCCGGATCGACGTCGAGGTTCCCAGTCGAGCCTTTCTCGACGTGATCGATCACCGTCGAGAGCATCAAGACACCGCTCCACGCCACTAGTCACCCAGACGTCTTCGACGTCGAGGCTTTCGCCATAGAGGGATAAAGTGACGGCAGTGGTGGAGTCCCCTGGTTCTAAGACTTCAGGAGGCAAATCATCATCTCCTGGCTTGAACATTGTGCAGGTCTCTCCAGAACCTTCGCCCAGATCTGCGGGCAGCTTGATGTCTCAACATCCTCAAGGGGCTGTATCTGGACAGAGTAGTCCGGGCTCGGATTACTCCCGTACATATTCCCCGTCTAAGGCAAAAACTCCAGCCAAACCATCTAGATCTCCTTGGAGTCCCAGGATTTCACCCAGGCCACGTTCTCCAGTGCGGCCAAGAACACCTGTCAGACCAAGATCTCCAATCCGGCCAAGACCGAGATCTCCATCAAGACATCGCTCTAGGTCCCATAAGAGGCGGCGTACAAGATCTTCCACAAGGCCGTCCTTGTTTAGGTCGTCTTACCGAGATTACTCTCCGACCTACTCCTCTACGCCTCCTTCCCGAGTCTCTCCAATTGATGACCTCGCGATTTTCTCCGATGTGCTGGGCAGGGGAGCAAAAAAGCTGAATATTACGCTGCACACTCCAGTGGTTCCCACTTCTGTGATTTTTGATACCCTCTGTCATCGCACAGCGCCCAGGCCTCTACTGCCCCTGGTCCCCGGGCTCCTAGAACCGGCTATGGCTACTTTCCTCACACCAGCAGTGGTGGGATCTGTTCCATCTCGGATAGCCAAGGAATAAAAGGCCCCTGCAGAGGATCCCTTGTTCCTCGGATCGGATCCTCCTGCGGATTCCATCATTGTGGTGGCTGCCATGAAGTCCCATGCAGGCTCTACTTCTTCCTCAGTACCACCTGAAAAAGATAGTAAACTTATGGACTCGTTTGGTAGGAAGGTATGCAACACCTCTTCTTCCTTTATGAAGGTGGCTAGCGCCTCTGCCTTGCTTGGAAGGTACGACAGGTCCCTTTGGGACTCCCTGACTCGCTTTACAGACAAGCTCCCCAAGGAAGATCGCCAAGATTTTCTGGAGACTTTACAGAAGGGAGGCCTTGTAGCCAATCAAGTTATTAGCGCCGCAGTGGATGCCTCTGACCTTGCGGGTCATGGCTATTCAAGTGGTATTTGTTCCTGTCGTTCGGCCTGGCTCCGCCTGACAGGGCTCAAGCCAGACGCCCAGAAGAAGATTTTGAATTTGCCCTTCAATGGGAAATCTCTGTTTGGGCCACACACGGACGACGAAATGTCCAAAATGAAAGCAGAAATGGACACCGTCAAAGCTGTGGGATTAGAAAAGCGCAAGGAGTTTAAGAAACGCTTTCGCCAAGGAGACAGGAGGTTTTTCCAACAGAGGGTCCAAACCCCTCAGTGGCAATCCCAGTCTCAGCAGAAGACGCAGTTCCAGCAGCGTCGTCCTGGCAGAGGAAGAGGTGGCAATAACAAACAGCAGCCCTCCTCAAAGGAACCTCCTAAGCCCTGAGCCATTGCTTCCTCCACGTCTGTTCGCCACTCCGGTGGGAGGGAGTGTTTCTCATCATCTGACAGAGTGGGAATCCATTACAAAAGACAGATGGGTGCTGAATATTGTGCAGCATGGTTACTTGCTGAGGTTCAAATCTCCTCCTCCGCAAGTTCTCCTCCAATCGCGACATCTTCCACGTTACAAGAGTCAATTGCTACAAGACGAAGTCTCCGTCCTTCTAGAGAAGATGGCCATAGAGGAGGTTCCCTCAACTCACAAAAATCAAGGAGTGTACTCCTGATATTTCTTGGTTCAAAAACGAGGAACTGTCAAAGAATACAGGCCCATTCTAGATCCTCGAAGGCTAAACAAATTCATACGAAAAGAAAAGTTCTGTATGCTCGCCCTGCACCAGATCTTCCCACATCTTCATCAGGGAGACTGGATGTGTGCCATCGACTTGCAGGACGCCTACTTCCACATACCAGTGTCAGTCAAGCATTGGAAGTTTCTAAGGTTTCAGATCGGACGTCATCACTACCAATATCGAGTGCTGCCGTTTGGCCTGAAATCTGCACCTCGGACATTCTCCAAGTGCATGGCGGTGGTGGCTGCTTTTCTCCGCAAAAGAAAGATCTTCGTCTATCCATATCTAGACGATTGGCTGTTGAAGAGCTCCACCCCGTCGCTGCTTCAGAACAATCTGTCGTTCTGCCTCAAACTGATGGACTCGTTGGGTCTTCACGTCAATCTGAAAAAATCAGTTCTCAACCCTTCCCAGCGGATCCACTACCTGGGTGCTTCTCTGGACTCACTACAGGCAAGCGTGTGTCCTTCGGAGGAGAGGTTGTCATCTATGCTCCTGAAGGGTCGCCTTCTTCTGGACAATCAGGCCCCCACAGCCAGACAAGTGTCCTCTCTTCTGGGATCGATGGCTTCATGCATTTACATCGTGCCCAATGCTCGCCTTCACATGAGACCTCTACAACAAGTCCTCGAAGATCAGTGGTCTCTGAGATCGGATCAGTGGGAAGACCGGGTCTTGCTTCCTCAAGAAGCCAGGGACTCGATCAGATGGTGGTTGAAACGATCCAATCTCCTCCGAGGAGTGCCATTCCATCGTCCTCCTCCATCTCAGTCAATTGTCACGGATGCCTCCCTTCAAGGCTGGGGTGCTCACATGGACCGACTCCAAGTTCAAGGCCTCTGGTCCGAGGTAGATCAAGGCTACCATATCAACTTCCTGGAGCTTCGAGCAGTTCATCTTGCTCTCAAGTCTCTTTATCCTTCTCTGCGCACCAACAACCTCCAGATTCAGACGGACAACACAACAACTATGTTCTATCTGAACAAACAGGGAGGCACGAGGTCAAGAGTCTTGTCTCTGGAAGCACAAGCCATCTGGCATTGGCTCCTAGCAAGAGGCCTGTCCATCGTGGCAGTTCATCTACCAGGAATTCAAAACGTCCAAGCAGACTGCCTCAGCAGAATCTTCGTAGAAGCGCACGATTGGGTGCTCAACGAGGAAGTGGCTCAAGAGGTTTTTCGGTGTTGGGGCGTACCGGACGTAGACCTGTTCGCGGCCAATACAAAATGCCCCGTCTTCGCGTCCAGGTTCCCCCAACAGGGATCACTGGGGAATGGTCTTTTGATCAGCTGGTCGCAGACATTACTCTACGCCTTTCCTCCCCTGCCTCTGACCCCGGCGGTGATCCAGAAGTTCTACAGGACCAACACCAGAATGATCCTGATAGCACCAGAGTGGCCACGCCAGTGGTGGTACCCCGATCTTCTACAGATGTCGGAGGTTTCTCACCGGCGCCTACCATGCCGTCCAGACTTGTTGACCAAAGACCAGGGGAAGGTGTTTCACCCCAACCTTCCTTCCCTTCGCTTGATGGCATGGCTCCTGAGGTCATCCAGTATGGACATTTAGACCTCCCAGCAGACTGCATGACTATTCTTAAAGAATCAAAGCGACCCTCCACTAGGAAGTCCTACGCTTTCAAGTGGAAGAGGTTCTTCTTATGGTGTCATGAGCACTCTCTTGACCCGGTACATGGCCAAGAGCAGGTGATTCTTCCATATCTATTGCATTTAGCGAGAAAAGGCCTGAAATACCCCTCCATCAGGGTTCATTTAGCTGCAATCACAGCATATAAGAAGTCTCCTAATCAGACATCTTTCTTCCTTATGCCTGTAGTTAAAGATTTCTTAGAAGGTCTGAAAAAAGTCTTCCCACCTGTGAGGTCCCCCTCCCCTCCCTGGGAGCTTAATATTGTCCTGACTAAGCTGATGAGCGCTCCTTTCGAGCCTATACATAAGGCCTCTTTGCAGCACTTGATCTGGAAAGCTGCTTTTTTAGTGGCGATTACCTCTGCCCGTAGGGTCAGTGAAATCCAGGCCTTGTGTTGCAAGGAACCTTACACAGTTTTTCATGCCAATAGGGTGGTCTTAAGAACGCAACCAAGTTTCCTGCCTAAAGTAGTTTCAGACTTTCATATCAACCAGTCTATTACCTTACCTACCTTTTTTCCTAATCCTTCCACCCCCCCGGAGAGGTCATTACACTCTCTGGATCTCCGTAGGGTCCTAAAGTTCTACTTGTCAAAAACCCTAGCTCTGAGAAAGTCTGACCGGCTTTTTGTTAATTATGGCAGTACTAATACTGGCCTGTCAGCTTCTAAAAGGTCCATTTCTCGCTGGATTGTCTCCTGTATAACTTTAGCTTATCAACTAGCTAACAAGAACTTACAGGGTAAACCACATGCACATTCTACTAGAGGGAAAGCTTCCACTACAGCTCTCCTTCGTAATGTTCCTATTTCTGAAATTTGTAAAGCGGCAACTTGGCGGTCTGTCCATACCTTTACCCGTCATTATTGCCTGGACTCAGATACTCAGGCCGATGCTAGAGTAGGGCAGGCCTCTTTGAGGAACTTATTTGCATAAGATGTATTTGCAATATATGTCTTAGTCATTCTGTGAAGTTTTTATACTTCTTGCTCGTCCGCGAGACTTTGGGTATGAGTTTGCTAATCTATTCATAGATTATGACTATTGATGAGTATCCCCTGGATGAGAAGGATTAGTTACTTACCTGTAATCCTAGTTCTCATCCAGGGGTATACTCATCAAAGTCATAAGCTCCCGCCCACCTCCCCGGACGAGCAGAGTTACAAAGTTATGAGATGTTTTATTGTGGATCTCCTCAGGTGTTATGCACCTCCAAAAAGAACTGACCCAACTGTCAACAGAGCAGGCATTCTGACAGGAAATTCTTGTGGGTTACCACAGAAAAATAAATCAGAAGCCTTATTTATTCAAAAAATGTCGAAATATAAGAGAAAACTCTCTCAAAAAAACAATTTCAGTTGAAAACTGAAGAGCTCAAGCTCCAGGATCCTCACAGAAGGAGCCGGAAAAAAGAACTGACCCAACTGTCACCTGTGGTGCACCATGGGAGCACAGGATTGCCTTCAGGTCTTAAAGGCACGGTACCCCTACTCTAATGCCTTAAAGGCAAGGTGTCCGTTTTCTTTGTTTGCTTTATACTCTACTGCAGCCTACTGGCAAATGCCTGCACTTACAGGTTTTTCCTATGGCAATAAAGCATTGTTGTATACAAATGTTTTCTGCTCTCTTTCTTCCTTAGGGTTTGGAAGAGTACTACTGTATGTATGCTAATTTATGTAATTTTGCGGCAAATTTTGCCAGTTGGGAAATGTTTTAGGCTGCAAATATGTTTTCAAATATATATTCATATATATTTATATGTATTTTCTATATGCTCCGGGATCCCGCACATGGGCGGGGATTATTCATAGATTATGACTTTGATGAGTATACCCCTGGATGAGAACTAGGATTACAGGTAAGTAACTAATCCTTCTAGACCATACCAGAAGATAAAACTGAAGTAAAAAGTATAATGAAACAAGGGCCGCTGGCTTTAGGGAAAGTTATTGATGTCACAGTTAACAGTTTCTCCACAGGATTGACTATTATTGACTGATGTGATGCTCAAGAGTGATGATTCAGAAACACGTCTTTTTGCTCAGAAGTTCAGATATGACTTATGATGGTCACACACTTTTTGTAAAACATGTGGCCGAAACCCTGCAGAATGTAAAAACATACAATACAACTGGCAGTTCTTGTCTATATTTAAGTGCAAATGAGTAGAATCCTTTTTTGAGTTTCAAGAGGCAGATTCTATGATCCAGCTGGAATCCTATTAGGAATGATTACGATGATGATCACCATAAAGAACTACAGTTAATTGTTAAAAACCTTTTCCTTCTGCCATGACTGGTCTGTTTTGCTGTGGAATTAAGAAAGTATGGTATGATTGCCACTGTACAGGATAGCATGCAAAACACATCTGTAACCTATCCTCAACCCACCTCATTTGAAAGCATAACTTATTCATACTTAAGTGAAACTACTCGGATGGCATGACGACGTTACCCGTCATGCAGTGCATGAACCTACTGAATAGTGAGCAGCACATGGTTGCATGACAGGGCACAGATATGCCCAATACTTCGGCTGCAATTGTTCCCTGAGGCGGTATTACCTCCACATTATTGGAATCAAGGACCTGCTAAATTTATAATCTATATTCCTTCCCTGCCTAAATTTGGCTTGATATTACCTGGTGATATTAGTGCAGGAGAATAGCACCAGGACAGTGTGATGTTTGTGAGTGATTAGTGCTTTGAGCTAAGAAGGTTCCAAGACAGTTAATGTTAGGATGAGCCAGCGATTTTCTTTGAGGTCTGGATTGACAGCACATTAGTCTGTTTGACCTATTGTTACCACTTTTATAAAATCTCAGTAGAGTAGGTTTTGCCTCTGCTAGGGGCACATTAAGCTACCACTTTATTCTAATGTCTGTTTTCTGTATCATTTCACCTCCGTTGCAGTGCTTACAATGTAGTGTATTAGGGACTATTTCCCATAGTAACATTACTCTGAATCATCACACATTAGATTATTTATCTCATAGATGCATCATAAACAGTAAACGATCATTAACCCCTTCACTGCGGCGGCTATTCCGCCGCAGTGCTAAGGGGGCGAGGGGGCCGCGCACAGCGCCCATGCTGGTGACAGAACTGCTCTGTCACCAGCCGCGGTTGCGCTGTGCTCATGACGGAGCGGTTCCGTCACGGCCCGCCCGCTCAATAGAACGCTTAGCGCAGGCGCGGAATCCGCGCCACGCAGGCTGCCGAGCGGGCCGGGACGGAACCGCTCCGTCATGAGCACAGCGCGACCGCGGCTGATGACGGAGTGGTTCTGTCACCAGCAGGGGAGGGGTTAAAAAAAAAAGATTTAACTGCAACACTTCACAGAATGCAAGCCAGATCTTATGGCGGCGTTGACTTTGCCAGTGTATGTATGTGAGTGAGTGAGAAACTGTGAATGAGATGGCGGTTCTTTCACATCTGAACGTTTACAGTAATCCATAGAGGAATGAGTTTTCTCACACAATTGCTATATTATCCAAGAAGCTTTGTTCCATATTTCACTTCTCTTAATTTTTTTTAAATGCTATCTTTATTCATTTTTTTCAGCTCTAGAACGTGGCCTTTTAAAAACATTGCAAAAACTAGATGACTATCTTAATACACCACTACCCGAAGAGATTGATGAAAATAGCATGGATGATATAATTGCTTCCAACCGCAAGTTCTTGGATGGGGATGAAATGACTTTAGCAGACTGCAACCTGCTGCCAAAACTGCACATAGTAAAGGTATGATTTGGGTAAACCTTTCAATTTCACACAACAATGACACAAAGTGGTATTCAGTAGTGGAAAAGAGAGCTCAAGCTCGCTCTAGAAAATTGGTTCATAGTTTGTCTAGTATTATGTGGCACCATTGCAGTACAGTTAATAGAAAACAGCCATGTCCGAGCTTTTAAAAAAACAGTTTTGCATACATCACTGCAAGCCATTGTATAGTCCAAAATACATTAGTCCTATGAGGAGAGGATGCTCCACATGATTTTTTATTAGTAATTTTGTTTTTTAAAGAAATATAGTTTTACTCCCTTTTTGTCATTTTCTGAATTTGAAATAGAGAACATAAATTACTTACTTGTAACACCAGTTCTTCGATGTGGTATCCTTCATAGATCACAAGCTTGAATCATTACCCATTATCATGCTTGAAATCCCCGGCACTCTGTAGTAAGCACCTGCTTCCGGACAGAGTTGAGGGTGCATTCCATGAGAACCAAGTCTGGGTCCATTACTTTTTATGAAGGAGTACCACTCCTAGTTATCCGCTTATGTGCAGCTGCGTGGAAAAGTAGGCACACTTTCAATAGGTACTACTACCTGTATTGTAATGCAACAGCCAACTCTTCAGTAGGGAAAGAAGTTATATGCACCCTGTTTAATTAAAGATGAGCCTGTTATTTGCAATTTGACATACTGCTTGCTATTCGCAATTTGACATGGCGCTTGGTATTCTGATTCAAGCATATGATGATCAGTTTGTGACACTGCAGTTCTTGAAACCATTATTGGGTGTTATGAGTATTTCCAGGCCTGTCACAGGTAACTTGCTGTGCCTGATGAGCGCCAGTAAGGAGGGAATGTACCTGGGTTTGCTTGTGTTTTTCAAACTGAGCAGACTTGCCTTGGCACCTCATGAGTTTCTATCTCAGAAAAGGAATTCCTATTAGCTTATCATCCTTGTAAAGGAAATCATGGAATAACGTTGTGTGCTGTATAAAAAAAGCATGCACTGAGAGAAACCACTGGGCTGAACAGATGTTGTTTATGAAACCTTAACTCTGTATTAATTTGTTAAGATTGTGCTAAAAAGGTGGGACAATAGAGTATTTGTGCCATATCCATTTGCTACGTCAGTCTTCAAACCAAAGATCCACCCCTAAGCATCATGTTAACAAACCAAGCAACTGCATTAAAGAAAGTTTAATAAGTGTTATTAGATGGTCTTGAAATTTAGAAGGTCTATATTGGCTGCGCTAGGGAGAGGAGGTTAGCAGCAGAATATCAGGGAAAGCAATTTTTCAGGTTTGTCTCAAATTAAATCAGAAGAACTGAACAATCCTCCACACATAGTGTTTCGCAGCACTTTTAATAAAATGCATAAATGAAGCGCTTTTCTGCAGAAAAAATGCCAATATATGAATAAAATAATATTTCCGAAGGATACCTCTGCCTGCACATTCCTCACCTCATGAACCTGCAACTTGCACCAGACTGGATCTGAAAAAAGTTGCAGTAGTTCTCCAGCACTGGCGGGTGGGGCCATGTTTCCAAATCCCCTCCAGCAACTTCAAACGTGATTTCACTGAGCCGCACCTGGTGCCACCTGGTGCTGTGATATCAGTTCACGTTTTCCATGCTCTTTGACACAAATCCGATGCGTTTGCTTTTGAAGTTTTTTTCCGTTCTAAAGTATTTAGCTGTGCTCTCTTTCTGTCACTCACTAGTGTCTTCATTCTCTGAGTGTGAGACTCTGTTAAGATTGGGCGGTCATCTGTGCATGCTACAGTGGAAAGAGATAACCTTCTTTGGTCCACAGAGATCAGTGAGGGCACCGCAGGTTCAGATCTCTTCCGGAATCCTGCTCCCAAGTTAATTTTGAGGACTCCTCCCCTTTGCCGAGTTTGACCTCCCTCAATCCCTTTACATTGATATAGTTGAGAGGTGTTCTTCATATATTACTTTGTTCTTGACTTTGAAGCAGGCCATCTGTTTGGGGTTGGTCCTGGACTCCATTGTCGACGTCTTCAAACTTGGCTCTTGCCTGGTTGTGCACAGGTCAGACACCAGTGCCCTGTTCTGCTGTCAAGCCCGGTGCTGCCAGATCCTCTCCTGGCTTCTATGGCTTCTGGATCTGCTCAAGTGGTGCCATTTAACTAGGCTTTGCTGGTTAGACTTTGGCCCCTTTGAAGAAGATTCTGGTCCATTACATTGCCAATCTCACCAAGAATATGAATCTTGTTATGACAACCAATATCATGACCCGGAGATAATCCAAGTAATCCCAGTAGCCTTGTGCAGGATCTCAGGATGATGATGTCCGGCTATTGTAGACAATTTCCACAAAACAAAGTGACGTCCGATCCTCAAACACCATAAAAGATGCCTTTTCTTGACACAACCTAGAACACAAGATACAGTCATGCGTGGTCTAGCCACAATGTCCGCAGTGGTTCCACAATTAGATAAAAAACATAGAGCAGCAGGTACTACTCCGGCCTGCTTAATAGGCCACCCAAAATCAGATTGCAAGTGTCACAAACAAGACCTAGAAACCTGTCTACCCACTGTTCTGCACATCCAGAGACCCGTTAGGCACTTGTAAAACATCGAGAAAAGAGTATCTGAAATGGCTACAACAGTCAGACAGGCAAACTCTCTGGCTATTCTAGTGCTTTTCAACATGCTCATGTAGTCTGATCTGACACTTTTGTTCGACCATTTACCAGAAGAGAAAAAGAGTGAGCTATGGACATTTAAAAAAAAAAATGAATATCAGCAGCGATTATCGATGTATCTATGGATGGGGCGACTGAAGGTTTTAAACATCTTGCCGGAGCAACTGTCTTAGGTAGACTAGGATAGCTGTGCTGTACAACCTTTAGACAAGAGGTGCAGATTAAAATACTTAATTTGCCATTTGATATGAATCTCTTTTGGGGAAGCATGTACAACATCAGTCATATCCTCAACAGAATCCGCCAACTTTTCGGGGGATGTCCAGACCACCCTTATGGATATGCCCTTAACAGAATGTGTTAAAAAAAATCCATTGTATCACAAGCCACCCATTACCTTAAGAAGTATCCCGTCCCAGCACCTTCTGTGCAGCTCACCTCCCGCCCACCGGATTCACTACAATGCTGATTGTGAGTCAGCCTCATTTGCCTGGTCTTGTGACCCTGATGTATTGGTGGGGAAGCCAGCAATGCAGATAAGTTCTGTTGGGCAAGTGGCCAAGGGATGTATCCCTTGATCCTGTGCCATGCATGTTCTGAAGGCTTTCCATACCAAGTTTCATGTGCGTGCCATGTATGATGGACAAGAAAGAATCAACTGTGTTGTTTGTTGCTTCCAGATATAAACTAAAGCCACTCTTGCTGCTGTTAGGAGCTGAGAAATCAATTTGCCTGTCGGTGTTGTCAAAGGAAATATAGAGTTGTCGCCAGAGTCTCCCAGTAGTACCACCAGGGGATCAAGGGGCAACTGGGTGCTAGTAATATGGCGCCTATGTGTCAAATTCTCCACCCAGTATGCTTGCACGTGAGTGCAAGAACACCACTTGTGTATAAAAGTACCTCTCTCTATCTCCACCCCTTCCAGCTAAGTTCGGAGCACCCAGTGATAGAATGTAAGCGAGTGGGGGAGAGGTACCATTGTGTATGTAATTATCTGAAAGAAACAAGTTAGTGTTAGATTCCTTACCTTAGAATATCCCCAGGCGTCAGAGTGGATCCAGAAAGTTTTGCGTAGCAGTACCCCTGCCGTTAGTAGGCGTCGTCTGCGGCTCCGCGTCTGTCAGCGGAGTCATGATTGCCGGGATGACATCGTAGGAGCACTTAGGCCCCTTTTTGATCTATTTTTGATCACTTCTCGAGTCGATCGCTCGACTCTCGGTGCCGGTAGGGATGCCCGGGTTTAAGCCCTGTGACGATTGTCACCGCTTGATGTTGGTGACCGACCTCCACCGTCGGGACCTTTACTGTCTCGGGACCGACCACGATGACAAGTTGTGCCCCGAATGCCGGGCCTTGACCTCGAAAGCTAGTCGGGAGCGGTCCCGTAAACGACTCAAGCTCCGGCAGTCGGCCCCGCGCCGCTCGAGGTCCCGGTCCAGGAGGAGGTCGAGGGAACGGTCGCAGTCATCGCCGCTCGACGAGTCAACACCACTCTTCAGGCTCCAAGTCCTCAGGTAAGTCGCGGCACTCAAAAAAGAAGTCGAAAAGGCGTCATGGCTCTTCTGACACCCTCCAGCCCCCCCCCCCCCCCCCCCCCCCAGGGGGTTCGGGCGACATTGCCCATGCGGCTCCACCGGAACTGCAAGCGCCGCGTCCAGCTCCATACCCACAGGCCCTGGGCTGCACGCGACGACGTTTCGAACCCAATTACAATACAAGGTTCATCCTCAGGACAACAAAAGATTGCCTAACGAATACATATATACAGAATGCCCACACTGTAGGGTTATATTGCCAAAATACACAATCGTGGATTCGAAACGTCGTCGACCTTAATACACTAAATGCATAACTATCTTGTGATTTACCATTTGCATATGTGTATATTTTGGATTGCCTGTGTATGATTTATGATATTCAGACCGCCACAATTTGCCTAAAAATTCTCTTGTTGTCTTCCCCTGAGTGAGTTAGTTGGGCACCGGCTGGTGTCCCACTTGTATCACACCTATTTTTTATGTACTTTATTCATTGGAAATTAAACTGTCCGGCTGGACATTTGATATAGAACTATTTAGTCTATATTTATTGGAATTCATTTTTTTATGTCTAGGGACATTGTCTCTGTTAATGCATCCATTAGAGCAGCAAATTCCTTGGAGATTATAGGGCACTATGATCGTCAAATGTGGTCCGAAATGGCTGGGCTCATAGATCTGATTCCGGAGGACAAAAAACAAGAGGCTCGCAAGATCCTAATGGAAGGAGAGCGCGCAGCTGCGGAGACTATTGACTGCGCATTAGACATTGCGAACACGAATTTTAGACAGCTGGCAGGAGCTGCTGTGTTGAGGCTGGCTAAAGGCCACTACCTTTAGCCCCGTGGTCCAATTAAAAATACTGGACATGGCATATGACGGAGAGTCCCTGTTTGGGAAGCATATTGATGAAGCTCTCCAAGCAATCAAAACGGACACTGATACTGCAAGATCACTGGGTTCACTGCAGTACAAAAGAGGATCTTTCAGAGGCGCAAGAGGACGTGGTTATTCTTCCAGAGGCATTTACTATCAACAAGGCAGACAATACAAGCCTCAATATCGTCAAAACTATCAATCCTCCTATCGCCAGTCCGGATCAACTGGTTTCTCTTGCCAAGGAGGAAGAAAGCGCACAAACAATCAAGGGCGAGACACTCACAAAAAACAGTGAGGTCAGTTGGGTGCCAACTTCAATTCCCTCCCTTCCTGTGGGCACGAAGATATCTGCCTTCCAACAACAGTGGCAACACATCACTACCGATCAATGGGCATTGGACCTAGTCCAGCATAGTCGCACCCTGGAGTTTATCACCAAACCTCCTACAAGTCTGCCCAGGGGTCCCGCTCCCCCTCGTCTTCACTTATTGTTCAAGGAAGTTCATGCAATGCTTCTCAAGAACGCTATAGAGAAAGTTCCAATCCATCAGAGGCGGACAGGTTTCTATTCCTGTTTTTTCCTCCTAAAAAAGAAATCAGGGGAATGGCGACCGATCCTAGACCTGCTCAATCTCAACAAATATCTCAAGAAGCAGGGTTTCCGAATGGTCACTCTTTCGGACATTTTAAGTTGCCTCAACTAGGGAGATTATATGGCTTCCTTGGACATGGAAGATGCATACATCACCATCCCAATCCACCCAAAACATCGAAAATATCTCCATTTTACTGAGGCTGGCGCCCATTACCAGTTCAAAGTACTTCCATTTGACCTCAAGTCGGCTCCAAGGATTTTTACATATTGACTGGCTCCGGTAGCGGCAGCACTTCGCTCATCAGGGGTCCAGGTTTTCCCGTACTTGGACGACTGGCTAGTAAAAGGTCTGTCGAAGGGCAAAGTAAGGAACAACATTGCAGTATGCCACCCTCTCTTTGCATCTCTAGGCCTCACGATCAACAAAAGCAAATCTCAATTGACTCAGAGAAAGAACCTACTGTTCCTAGGAGCTTGTCTGGACACAATACAATGCAAGGCATTCTTGTCTCAAGAGCGACAACTCCGACTACAAGCATTGGCCATAAAGCTATCAAGAAGAAGGTCACTTTCAGTTTGCCTATTCGCATCTCTTCTGGGGATGTGCCCTTCAGCCATCAATCTCATTCCATTAGCACGTCTCAAGATGCGGCCTCTACAGGAAGAGCTACATCTTCAATGGCAGCAAGCGACGGGCTCTTTCGAGGACACCATCACAGTCACCCCACGAATGGTAGAGGCTCTTCAATGGTGGACACAACTACACAATCTAAAACAAGGACTCACATTCTTGCAAACTCCTCCAGATTTCATTCTGACGACGGATGTGTCCATGGAGGGCTGTGGAGGGCATCGCCCAAGATTTACAGGTGCAAGGCAAATGGTCTCAAAAACACAGACAATGCCACATAAACAGTCTAGAGTTGAGAGCCATTTTTCTTTCTCTACAAACGTTCCTTCCCAGAATAGCAGGGTCCTCAGTCCTGGTCCGAACGGACAATACCACCAGCATGTTTTATGTAAACAAGCAAGGAGGGACAATGTCAGCTACACTGTCCAAAGAGGCCCAAGAGTTATGGGAATGGCTGACAATACACAACATAACTCTCAAGGCAGAACACGTCGGGGGCCTCCACAATACCCTAGCGGACAAACTAAGCAGGTCCTCGTCGGATTGCCACGAGTGGGAGCTGAACAACAATCAACAGAACAAGGTGTTTCAGACTTGGGGCAAGCCAATTTTGGATCTATTTGCAACCCAGCAGAACAAGAAATGCAGGTTATACGCCTCAACAGGGATCAAGGGGGAATGCCCTGTCCATGCGATGGTCAGGGATCTATGCTTATGCCTTTCCTCCGATCCCGTTGATTCCACAAGTGTTACGCAAGATGAAGTTGGAGAGCTTGCCGTCTTCTTCTAATTGCTCCCAGATGGCCTCGTCAATTTTGGTTTCAGTAGCTCATGTTACTATCGCAGGAGCCTCCGATCAAACTTCTGATAACTCCAACACTACTGTCACGCAACAAGGGTCAAATACTTCACCCAGACCCTCAATCGCTGAAATTGCACGCATGGCTCCTAACTTCTTAGAGTTGTAACATCTCCAAATTCCTCAAGACTGCAGAGACATTTTGAAGAAAGCACTAGCCCAGAGCACATTAAATACTTATCGTCTCAAATGGAAACGTTTTTGCGCTTGGTGTGCTTCAAACTCTTTACACCCTATTGAGGCTCAAGCGGAAAAACACTGCTTTATTTGTTGCATTTGACTCGCTCTGGTCTTTCTTTCTCATCAATAAAGTTCCACTTAGCAGCTTTATCTAGGTACAGGAAGGTGGCTAACACTCCATCGCTATGCTCTTCATCGCTAATAAAACCGTTCATTAGAGGTCTTTTCCGGGCTTATCCTCCAGTTAAGCCTTCACCACCGGAATGGGAGCTTAACACGGTCCTCTCACAGCTGATGAAGCACCCGTTCGAACCAATCCACAAAGCTGATCTAAAGTTCTTGACATGGAAGGTCGCTTTGCTTCTAGCACTAACTTCCACAGAAGCGTAGGAGAAATTCAGGCCTTCACTATAAAGAAGCCCTTCTTACATTTTTCCCAAGAGTATGTCACTCTTCGAACAAATCCATCCTTCATACCCAAAGTGCCTTCTCAGTTCCACCTGAATGAACCAGTAAAGTTGCGGGTTTTCTTTCCAAACCCTATAACCCTGGCCGAAAGAACATTGCATTCTGTGGACATTAAGCGATGTTTAAAGATTTATCTTCAGAGAACAAAGAACATAAGGAAATCAGATCAATTGTTTGTGACTTATGGCCAGACTACACTGGGGAAAGCGGTCCCTAAAGCCACAATTTCCAGATGGATAGCCTCCGCTATTCATTTCTGCCACATCAAGGCTAACCGACCACTGAAAAGGACTGTTCGGTCTCATTCCACAAGGGCTGTGGCAGCGTCTGCAGCATTGTTTTGAGGAGTGACGCTAGAGAACATTTGCCGTGCTGCGACATGGAAGAATGTCCACACGTTTACAAGACATTACTGCCTGCAATCAGCAAATCAAGAGGATGCAGCAGTTGGTCATGCAATTTTACGTCACCTGTTTCCATAAGAACATATTCAGGTAACAATTTTATAATGAGTGTTTAATTTTCAATAACTTGTTCAGATAAAAGAAGTACATATCTTACAGGTTACTTGTTTGTTAGACTGATATTACTTTCCTGTGAAATACTTTATGAATGCTTTATGACTACTGTTTCATGAGTAGATCATTTCATTTGCAATTGTTGGTTGTTTATCATAAGTTTATGGGAGTATACCACAATAAGTCTCCCACCATCCGCAACCGACTTTTGCCTGGCTTACTGCTTGCTATTCTGACATTCAGGCATGTGAATCTATGAAAGATACCCCAATTCTGGATAAGAAAACAAGTTACTTACCTGTAACTTCGGTTATCCAGTATTGGTATCTTTCATAGATTCACATGCACCCACCCCCCTCCCCGAAGAGTCAGTTCTCTAATCTTGGGATACTTATTCCCACTTGTGCTAAAGAAAATCTGAGGAGAACTGGCTGTGCAGAGAGGGTTCTAGAGGGTGCTGTAAGCTGATTGGTTGGAGCAAAGACTTTGGTCTTTTTAGCATAATGAGGTAGATAGGCTACTACAATCTAGGCCTCAGGCCTTCTCATAGGGCTTACTACTATAATTTACTCTTGGCACTGCTTTTTTATATATCGTGGGACTCCCACCTCGGCGACGGGGGATGATTCAGGCATGTGAATTTATGAAAGATACCAATACTGGATAACCGAAGGTACAGGTAAGTAATTTGTTTTTTTTTCAATGTCACATACTCTAATTTATCCTGAATACAGCCATTAGGACATTCTCCAGATGCATGACAGTAGCTGCTGCCTTTCGGAGACACAAATATTTGTCTACCCATAATTAGATGATTGGCTGATCAACGCGTCCACCCCTCAAGAAGCTCCCGGCCCAGACTATACACTATCTGAGTACCTCCATCAACACTATACAGGCAAGAGTGGGTCCTTTGGAGGATGGTTCTAGATCCTTAGGAAGTGTCAGGTTTTCAAGAAAGCCTCTAATCCATCGGTGAGAACAGTGTCCTTGTCCCTTGGCTCGATAGCTTCCAACATCTTTCTCGCTCTAAATGCCTGTCTCCACAGGCGCCCTCTGCAGGAATGTTTAGTGGACCTGGGGGGTCCAACTGGCAAGCAATTGAGAAGACAGGATGCAGCTGTCCCCTCATTCTAAGCATCCCCCCAAATGGTGCTGCTCTCAAACCTACTTCGAAGTATGCCATTTCATCAGAGGATCCCCCCCTCACACGATAGACACGGATATCTCACTACTGGAATGAGGATCCTGCATATATCCCCTCCAAATCAGTCGCTTGGGCACAGAGGGAATCAACAGAACCTCCTTGAGCTGTGCGCAGTCCATCTAGCGCTGAAGGTATTTAACCTGTCCTTAACTCCTTCCACGCTCATGACGAGCCCAGCTCGTCATGCAGTAGCCTGCTGCTACACTCATGACGAGCTGAGCTCGTCATGAACTAATGGAAATGGGCCAAAGTCAGCGCAGCAGGGGAATTCCCATAGCATTGAAGGTGTTAAGACCCCACTCCCTGCGTTTTCAAACGGGCAATACAACAACCATGTACTACCTCAACAAGCAAGGAGGGACGAGCTTCAGGCTCTTGTCAAAAAAGGCCCAGACAATCTGGAAATGGCTTCTAGCCAGGGACTTCATGATGACAGCAGCTCACCTTCCAGGTGTACAAAATGCTCAGGCTGGCTCTCTGAACAGACTCTGGCAAGAGAACCATGAGTGGGTCTTAAAGGACCACTTTGTCCATATCACCTTCCTAAGGTGGGGAGCTAGGGACATCGACTTCTTTATCACTACGGAAAATAGAAGCTTTCTTCGAGGTACTTTCAACCTAGCACACTATGAAATGCCCTATGGGTTTACTGGTCCTGCAAATTTCTTTTCGCTTTTCTGCCAGTTCACCTGATCCCAACAATCTTCCTCGTATTGTCCCAATCAAGAATCAAGATGATCCTCATACCTCAGGAGTGGCCATCTCAGTAGTGGTTCATCGGCTTCTTTCTCCGGTCCATCCTCAGACCAGACCTGCTAACGAAGTTCAGTGGCCATATGGAACATCCCGATCTCTCCTCTTATATATGACAGCATGGCTTCTGAGCTAGTGCAGTGCGGACAATTAGTTTGGCTCCAAGTCTGGGTGGTCATTCTTGAAGAGACTAAGGTGTCGCATATGCCTTTAAATGGAATAGATTTTGCATATGATGTTCATCTAAGAACGTGGACCCTACACCTTGTCAGGAAAATGTTATTCCCCCATAATTACTCCAGTTGGTTCAATCTGGCTTGCAATCTTCTTGCACATCAAAGATTTCTTGGAGGGTTTGAACAAGGTTTTCCCCCATTAAAAGTCCTTCTCCTTTGGAGCTTAATATGGTTCTCTCCCGGCTTGTGCAAGAGCCTTTTGAACCCATACATAGGGCTACTCTTCTACATCTGTCTTGGAAGAAAGCCTTCCTTGTGGTTATCCCCTCTGCCCGCAGGGTTAGTGACATCCAGGCACTTTGCTGTCAAGAGCCATACATAGTTTTTCATGCATCTAAAGCGGTTGTAAGGACTCATCCAAATTCCCCCTAGATGGTTTCAGATTTTTCATGTAAACCACACTATTTCCTTGCCTACTTAGTTCCAGCATCCATTTACGCCAGCGCAGAGAATTCATTCCCTGGACGTTAGAAGGCTATTAAAATTTTATCTGGATAAAACCTAACGATCTACGGAGATCTGACCGGTTATTTGTAAGCTATGGCTCTTTCCGGGCAGGTCTTGCGACTTCCAAACAATCCATCTCCAGATGGATTGCTAACAAATCCCTTTCCAGTTAGCCTAAAGTTCACTCTACCAGAGGAAAGACAGCTACTACAGCCTTGCTTCGTTATATACCCATTGCTGAGATTTGCAAGGCTGCTACCTGCAAGTCAGTTCATACCTTCACTAAACACTACTGCCTGGATTCTGATGCCAAGGCAGATGCTCAAGTAGGGCAGGCTTCCCTTTGGAATCTATTTTCTTAAACTTACATTAACTTCTCTGTCTCTTTAACCACGTTTTAGAGGGATGGACTTTCTAATCTATTCAAGTGGTTATGACTATACATGGAAATCCCCTACAAGAGAAGGAACAGTTTCTTACCTGTAACTCCAGTTCTCTTGTAGGGGTATTTCCATAAGTCATAAGCAAATCACCCTCCTCCACTGTGAAATAGACAGATGGATCCATAACATGGAACATGCATTTACTTCTCATCGCCTTAGTAACTGCCCCTGGCTGTACATGATGGGATACTGGTGGTCTCTGGATTCTTAAAGGCACAGCTTCTAGTTCTTAGACATGTAATGACATCCTATGGGGCGTTCTCTCCTCTCCTTTCATATCTATTATGAAGCAAATGAGTTTTGTGAAGGGGAGTTTTTTGTGTGTCAAACACCACAAAAATGGCACAAAATATTGTATACTGACTGTCTTTTTTCACTGCAAGATGAAGATACGGCCAGTGTAGCCTATTTATTTAGGCTGCATTATTGTCTTTCTATCTCTTAAGTGTATTTGCAGGCCTTCCTGAAGAAAGGCAAAAAATATCCACTAAAGACGATAGATCTGAAGAAGCACTCTGGGGTCCCCGCACGTGGGTGGGACTATTTAAGTGCTTATGACTTATCATGGAAATACCCCTACAAGAGAACTGGAGTTATAGGTAACTGTTCCATCCTCAGTATCAGTCTGCAAAGTTTCAGGCTCATATTTAATTATTTACAAGCCATACCACCTATCTTTCTTTGCAATGTATTCTCTAATAATGCATTTCAATCGCACTAGGCCACTTCATGTATAGCATCAAATCTAACCCTTTCTATATGCATTACTGTAAATTTGCAACTTCAAAAGATTATTCTGCCAGCACCTGTTGGGAAAGGGAGCAGTCCTGCAAAGTACCACGCATTAGACTAATGCATTTCAGTGTGGTGCTCTGCATCACCGCACTGAAATGCTTTGTTACACATTATAAGCATAGCGCCTCAGCTGTCAAAATATTAGCGCTGGCTAGTACTGTTAATTGAAAATGGAGTGGCTGGCACCGCGTGGCGTGCGCCCGCTGCTCCAGCAGGCTTGGGGCTGAGCTGGCTGAGCTAACACAAGCAGCTGCTGCTGGCAGGCTGCTACAATGTATCAACTTGGAGATTTGATTCTCAACGTGGTGCATCTCTCAGACTGAGTGATGTCACTTCGAGGTAGTGCCCAATGGCTACTAACGAGTCATCAGCCCAGTCTGGTTGTGTGAAACACACAGTCTGATTTAGGCCCCGCAGAGACGTCACTTCCTGCGTGTGCTCACTGCTGCCAGAGTATATGTGGGAGGCTGGCTTGTTTTGCAGCAAACCATGGAGAACGCTGCCTGCTCACACTGGCCTCCACATGGCTCATCTGCAGTAAATGAGGTATGTTGCAATGGCCAGGACTGTCACTAGACTCACTGAGGAGTCTGTGCCTGCCTTGCAAGTTGAAGTAAGTAACTATAAGTGTGTGTTGCAGTGCAGCTACCCAAGTGTTTCTGTTAGTTATTTCTTACAGACTATCCCTTTTTACAGGCAGCGCTATCTGGCAGCTGCCTACAGTCAGTAGGTGCCCCTGTTACAGAAGTGTGTACATCAGAAGCCCTGGCGGTCAAACAGACTATTCACAAAACATTTCACCCCAGACAGAAGGCCCGATCTGGAGCACACTTGTATGGAGTTCAGCAGACTCTTGTGTGTTCACTGGGCCCACGCCCGTCGTTGCGTAAAATGAAGGGAGTCCACTGCACACTGTTGCGTCACCGGAGGCTTCCCTCCACAAGCCTAGCCTGTGTTTCTCAAGCCAAGTGAGCTGATTTTAATTCAAACATTCAGCGTGTCCTCCCAGCCCTACAATCACAAGTGTCACATTCCATCAAAGAGGGTGTTATCAGTATTGCATTTCTGAATGTAACACATCAGGAATTTGCCAAGCTTTGAGCGAAGAGCGCACAAAATTAAGTAAACAGCCAGGGCACGGTAAGTGACTTTGGCCAGCTTCCTTTATTGGGTTTAGTCACACAGCTCCGTCGGCACAACCCGGTGCCAGAATATATGGACCAAGCTCCTTAAATTCAGGGTAAATGCCAAGGTGGGCCTAGTTAGCACCTGTCACTTGTCGAAATATCTGCAGGAGTAAGGACAGACATATTTTCCAAATAAGTAATCCTGTTTCTGTTTAGTTACAGTCGGGTACCGGGTGGAGAGCCTGGACAAACTTCCATTAGTGCTCTTCCATTTCTGGTAATTTGCAGCGATTGGAAGATCTTCTCAGAGTTTCTCGTTGCCCAAATAGATGTAATTTCTGCTATTTATAGGTTACCTTTGTCGCTCATAATTACACTTAAATTTAGATTTTTCACAGCCTGGTGGGCAGAAAATCTGGATTTTATTAAAGACACGGAGGCAAGATTACGCAAATCTCCTTTATTGCCAGCTCACAGCAGCAACAATTGAAGAATATAAAACGTCAATAACATTCGAATATGCTGTAAAGTCCCACCACATGCAGTGTTCTCTCTTCTTTGGCGTGGCGAACAAGATAGTTTCTACAATCTATAACTTCCAAATGAAAACTTTCATCAGAAAAAGCTTCTTAATCTGGAAAAGAAAGAACCAATACAAAACCAATAACCTTTCTCCATTAGGGAGGTTGCCAATGTGGAGGGATAATCTTAGCCTCTGTGTCTTTAATAAAATCCGGATTTTCTGCCCACCAGGCTGTGAAAAATTCAATTTTATGGCATGACATGGAGGCTAACGTTATGCAAGTTTAAAGTGCATTTAATACATTATCAGTGGCACTTGTAACAGGTATAAAATAGCAACTTTCAAACCTACTTTCAATAGACCCATCCGCAGCCCTGAGGATATCTTGCAGACCTCTCCCCCAGAAAGAAAGCTTTGGAGGATGAGGCACCCATAAGGGGGTCCGCACCAAACATAGTCATGTCTACACCTGCTTCTTTCATTACTTCCTTCACCCATCTTGCTAAGGCGGGAGAAGACACTGCTCTATGAGACAATCTATAGGATATTAGCAGTTGTTCTGTATTTCCTCTCACAGTCCTTCTCTCATATTCCATCGGGCATTTCATGACACAAAGTTTTTTATTCTGTGTAAAGAAGGGAAAGAAAACAGAAGTTGACATGGTCTTTGGTTGGTATGCCCTGCTGGTGAAGTCTACGTTTTTTACGTCTGAGGTCCGTCTAAAAGATACCAGACATAGCAAGAAAGTGAGTTTATAAGAGATACATTTTTGTGATAATCCAGAATTCTTACCCCCAATTTAAGACCTGTAGGACATCTCTAACATCCCCATATGCAGCATATTTTGCAGAAGGAGGGTTTAGTACCTGCATACTTTGCATGATTTTTTTTAGTCAGTAAGTTTTGTCCCACAGAGACTCCGTCTACAAGGCAGTGATCTGCTGCAATAGCTGATCTGTATACATTAACTCTTCTATAATAGAGTCCAGATATAAATAAATCAGATACGTAATTAACTGCATGTACTAAATCTGTTGAAACAGGATTGTAGTTCCTTCGAAGACACCCAAAAACCTTTTCTTCGAAGCCAGTCTATATGCTTTCCTTGTGCCGGGTGCCAATGATGCCGATATGAGCCTGAAAGCATCTGCCAAAAGGCCGGGGATATGCCACTGTCTCCTGAAATCTCCCAGACCATCAGCATCAGTAGTCCTTGCTCTACAAGAGGATGTGACTATCCTTCTGGAACTGTAATTATTTCCTTGAAAGTTGGAATTAAGATTGTATGCTCATTTCTAATAGGATTGGGAACCAGGCCTGTGACCTCCAAAGTGGTGTTATAACTACCATGACATCTGTGAACGTGCAACAGTAGTCTTGGTAGCATGACAAATGAGGGAAAGCATAAGGTGCTAGGCTCTGCCAATTCTCAACAAAGGCATCTACACCCACGGCTTGAGGGTCCGGCCTTCAGCTGAAAAATTTTCATAGTTGAGTGTTCAGTCTGACCGCAAAGAGATTTACCCCAAAGGGTCCCCATATCGACTGGATGCTGAGGAAAATGTCCTTTTTCAACCTCCAATTGCTGGAGTCTCCGAAATTCCGGGAGAACTAATCCGCAGCACTGTTGCTCAATCCCGGGATATGCTCCGCTGCTACTGAAATGCCATTGCTCAGACAGTAACTCCAGAAGACTTTGGCTAAATCTGCAAGACCCTTGGAGTGAGGGTTTCCATTTTGTTGACCTATCTGATCCAGATACATTGTCCATGCGTAACATCACAGAACCCTTCATTTAGTCTTTGGTGAAGCAGCAAATTGCAAATGAACCTGCCAGTAATTCCAAGCAGTTGATGTGCAACTCCTTCTCCTGATCTGGCCAGCATCCCCCTGCAGATGAGTCTCCACATCTTGCACCTAGTCCCTCCAAAGATGTGTCCGATTCTATCGCTATCTTCCCCAAAAATGGCTCTGCCATTCAATGCTTCTGCGTTCCTAAGCCACCAAAGTTCCTTCTTTGAATCCGAGTCCAGAGACAGCATTTGAGAATAAGAATGACATGTTCTCAGTGCTTTGGCTTGTCTTTGGAGTGCCTGTTAGTACAAGGAACCTGGGTAGATCGCTTGGATTGTGGAGAACAGAATGTTATGTTATGTTATGTTATGTGGTTTTTATTTGGCGCACAGATGCTCCAGCTAAGGAGCGTCCTGGCGCCCGACAAGGCAGCTACACAACACAACTAGATAAAACAACACAAGCAAGTAACTAAGGGAATAAAAACGTTTTCAAAGCGCGACGAAAAGAAAGCAAATCGCTCATAGCGCGAATTGCCGGGGGTAAGGAGTTCCACAAAGCAGCGGCCCGCACTCGGAATGAGCGTCCACCGGCCCTGCTTCGCTTAAAGCGCGGCACCACGGCCAATTCGAGGTCTGCCGATCTCAAGGGTCGTGCTGGGATGTAATTGGCCATGAGGGTCGTAAGGATCGTTGCCGGGGACCCCTTCAAGATCTTATAGGCGACGCAGAGGACCTTAAACACGCAGAGGACCTTAAACAGAATGCCTAGGATCCATGCAAGAGCCCTCAAGGGGAATTTCTTTCTCCCTAAGAGTTTCCTCATTTCTTTGAGAAGTTTCCTTAACTTTTCTCCTGGTAGTTCAATTCTGCCCTTATTGTGTTTATGACAAAACCCAAGAACTGCATTTCCTGGTTTGGTACCATGCAAAGATTTTTCCTTTTTAAGACAAAACCCAGGTGTTCCAGTAGGTTCATGGTAAGAGCTGTGTGGCGTGAGACCATCTCTCTGGACTGTGCCATTATCAGGTTATCGTCTAAGTAAAGTATTAGTCTCACTCCTCTCACCCTCAGCCATCCTGCTACGTGATGAAGAACCTTGTTGAAACACCAAGGGGCTGAGGAAAGTTCGAAAGGGAGACTGCAGAATTGCCAAAGTCTTCTTATCCAATTGAATTGGAGAAACCTTTGGTGTATTGCCCAAATTGGGATGGTCAGGTATGCATCCTTTAGATCTAAATGAGTTAGTCAATCCCCTTTCCTTAGCACATCTCTTAGGAGGTGCCATTTTGTAATGGTGGAAGACCACCCATTCGTTCATCTCTTTTAGGTTTATCACTGGTCTCATACCTTTGTCCTTCTTCTCTACTAGAAAGATATTGCTGATAAAACCTGACTCTGTTCCCTCTCGTATTGACCTTTTGGTCAATAAATCCTCTACCTCTTGTGTTACTAACATAAAATCTTCTTGTAATAATACCATTTCTGGGGGAATTTTCCTTTGTAGTGGTGTATCTGTAAATTCGATCTTGTATCCCTTCATTGCCTCTAGGATCCAAGGGTCCTCAATTATCAAATTTCAGTTTCCGCAAAATTGGGCTAGTCTGCCTCCCACCTTGATAGGGATATCTGAAAGGTCTTTCATAGTTCTTACCTGCTGAAAAGCATCTTAGTCTCGCTTGCCTCTGAAGCCTCTCCCGCGAGGTTGTTGTTTCTGTGGGTAGAATGACGAGTGTGGAGCGGAGCTTGGCGCTCAAATCTTACGCCACGTCTCAGGCAGGGTCTTGAAGAGCTGAGGAGCCGAGGAACCCTCCCCGAGTTCTCCCGGCCCTGCCAAAAACCATATCCTGGAAGACTTTCTTAATGTCTTTCTGGAACTTCTGAATCGAGCTGAATACTCAAATGTACTTAGCCAAGTCCCTAATAAAGTCGTCCCTAAGAGTAGCCCCTTGGAGGCAGATCCTCCTTCTCTAGTGGCCAGTACGACCTATTTGAGATCTATTTTTTGCAATATGCTTTTCCTCTCATTGGAGAGTGCAGTATTTGCATTCTCCAGGTGGCAGGTGGCTCTTTGAGCCCATTGGCGTAATTCCTTGGGGTCAATGAGGGTGTCTTCATGATGAGCCTCTTCAGCCATCTCAAACATTCTTGTGAGCAGGCCAGTAATATCAAGTAGAAGGTCTTAGCAGGAGTTGAGGTCTTTATTGATACCTTTCCTTGGGTCCTTTCCTCCTCTGGTGATAAATGCCACCACCTTTGCGTCTAGCTCTGGGGTTGAAACAACTCTATTCAGGAGGGAGGGGCGTGGGCATTCAGATTAAAGACTGGACCTGACCTCTTTTGGGATTTTCTTCCTAAGCCAAAAGGAGAGTTACTACTCAATATGCTGTGATGGAGCCCACTCCGGAGTCAAGGGGTGTTTGATGTTGAATGGGTCAAACATACTCTCTCCAAATGGGTCCACAGTGCTCATTTTTGACCTGGAGGCCTTTGATGCCTCATCGGTGGTACCCATATTCCTCACCTCTGTCTCCTCCGTATTCGAGTCGGAGGAGTAGGATAGGTTAATTTCATCCTCCAATCTTTCATCACTATCAATGTGAATATGTACTTCTGGGCCTTTTTCTTGCCCATCTGCAGTGCCTGAGGCACCATCCTTGTCACTGCCAAAGCGTGAAATCATTTATTTTGGGGCTTTGGTTTTTTGTTGTTTTTGTTTACACCCTTAGGCAGATTTTCCCCTGCAGCCGTATTCCTGTGGGCCTTAACTGCCCCATCTGCCCCTTCAGGGTGTCGTGGGACAGCAACTGGCCAACCCTTCTTGGAGAGTACCTCCTGATGTTTAGTAATTGATTCATCCAGTGACCCCCATTACCTTATCAAGCGCCTTCTCTATAAGTCCTACAAGTCTATCCACCATAGTATTCTCTGAAGGTTCAAGGGACATGGTAGAAGATAAATATTATTTAGATTACTGGGCTAAGTGTAAGGAAGCAGCTTCTCTGACAGTGCTTTGGACCACAACTGTCAGAATTCAAGCAGTTTGCCCAATCAGTTAAAATGGCCACTGTAGTGTCTTTACTAGGGCCCCAATCTTATAAAATGGCCCAAGCACGTATGGGTCTTTCCTCTAATTATGAGGTCCTTTCTCTATTGGTGGGCCCCAGTCTGTGTATCTCACCGTTGCCTTTGTTTAAATGGGCCAGCAGCAGCTGAGGGGAGAGGAGGACTTCTGGCATCTTTGTTATGCAGACAGACTTCCTTCAGAGACCACGCCCGCAAGATGACGACCGGACTGCTGCCGATGAGTGAGTCACCACGCACAACTCGACAGCCTCAGCTGGAGGTATCCTTCGCAAGCCTGTCTTTGTGTAGAGTTGGCTCGCAGGTTTGTTTTTTTCCAAGGAGGTCCAGCTGCTATGGCAGTGGAGCGTGGGCTCAGGCTTTTCAAATAAAGCCCGCACCCAGTGATAGAATGTAAGCGAGTGGGGGAGAGGTACCATTGTGTATGTAATTATCTGAAAGAAACAAGTTAGTGTTAGATTCCTTACCTTAGAATATCCCCAGGCGTCAGAGTGGATCCAGAAAGTTTTGCGTAGCAGTACCCCTGCCGTTAGTAGGCGTCGTCTGCGGCTCCGCGTCTGTCAGCGGAGTCATGATTGCCGGGATGACATCGTAGGAGCACTTAGGCCCCTTTTTGATCTATTTTTGATCACTTCTCGAGTCAATCGCTCGACTCTCGGTGCCGGTAGGGATGCCCGGGTTTAAGCCCTGTGACGATTGTCACCGCTTGATGTTGGTGACCGACCTCCACCGTCGGGACCTTTACTGTCTCGGGACCGACCACGATGACAAGTTGTGCCCCGAATGCCGGGCCTTGACCTCGAAAGCTAGTCGGGAGCGGTCCCGTAAACGACTCAAGCTCCGGCAGTCGGCCCCGCGCCGCTCGAGGTCCCGGTCCAGGAGGAGGTCGAGGGAACGGTCGCAGTCATCGCCGCTCGACGAGTCAACACCACTCTTCAGGCTCCAAGTCCTCAGGTAAGTCGCGGCACTCAAAAAAGAAGTCGAAAAGGCGTCATGGCTCTTCTGACACCCTCCAGCCCCCCCCCCAGGGGGTTCAGGCGACATTGCCCATGCGGCTCCACCGGAACTGCAAGCGCCGCGTCCAGCTCCATACCCACAGGCCCTGGGCTGCACGCGACGACGTTTCGAACCCAATTACAATACAAGGTTCATCCTCAGGACAACAAAAGATTGCCTAACGAATACATATATACAGAATGCCCACACTGTAGGGTTATATTGCCAAAATACACAATCGTGGATTCGAAACGTCGTCGACCTTAATACACTAAATGCATAACTATCTTGTGATTTACCATTTGCATATGTGTATATTTTGGATTGCCTGTGTATGATTTATGATATTCAGACCGCCACAATTTGCCTAAAAATTCTCTTGTTGTCTTCCCCTGAGTGAGTTAGTTGGGCACCGGCTGGTGTCCCACTTGTATCACACCTATTTTTTATGTACTTTATTCATTGGAAATTAAACTGTCCGGCTGGACATTTGATATAGAACTATTTAGTCTATATTTATTGGAATTCATTTTTTTATGTCTAGGGACATTGTCTCTGTTAATGCATCCATTAGAGCAGCAAATTCCTTGGAGATTATAGGGCACTATGATCGTCAAATGTGGTCCGAAATGGCTGGGCTCATAGATCTGATTCCGGAGGACAAAAAACAAGAGGCTCGCAAGATCCTAATGGAAGGAGAGCGCGCAGCTGCGGAGACTATTGACTGCGCATTAGACATTGCGAACACGAATTTTAGACAGCTGGCAGGAGCTGCTGTGTTGAGGCTGGCTAAAGGCCACTACCTTTAGCTCCGTGGTCCAATTAAAAATACTGGACATGGCATATGACGGAGAGTCCCTGTTTGGGAAGCATATTGATGAAGCTCTCCAAGCAATCAAAACGGACACTGATACTGCAAGATCACTGGGTTCACTGCAGTACAAAAGAGGATCTTTCAGAGGCGCAAGAGGACGTGGTTATTCTTCCAGAGGCATTTACTATCAACAAGGCAGACAATACAAGCCTCAATATCGTCAAAACTATCAATCCTCCTATCGCCAGTCCGGATCAACTGGTTTCTCTTGCCAAGGAGGAAGAAAGCGCACAAACAATCAAGGGCGAGACACTCACAAAAAACAGTGAGGTCAGTTGGGCGCCAACTTCAATTCCCTCCCTTCCTGTGGGCGCGAAGATATCTGCCTTCCAACAACAGTGGCAACACATCACTACCGATCAATGGGCATTGGACCTAGTCCAGCATAGTCGCACCCTGGAGTTTATCACCAAACCTCCTACAAGTCTGCCCAGGGGTCCCGCTCCCCCTCGTCTTCACTTATTGTTCAAGAAAGTTCATGCAATGCTTCTCAAGAACGCTATAGAGAAAGTTCCAATCCATCAGAGGCGGACAGGTTTCTATTCCTGTTTTTTCCTCCTAAAAAAGAAATCAGGGGAATGGCGACCGATCCTAGACCTGCTCAATCTCAACAAATATCTCAAGAAGCAGGGTTTCCGAATGGTCACTCTTTCGGACATTTTAAGTTGCCTCAACTAGGGAGATTATATGGCTTCCTTGGACATGGAAGATGCATACATCACCATCCCAATCCACCCAAAACATCGAAAATATCTCCATTTTACTGAGGCTGGCGCCCATTACCAGTTCAAAGTACTTCCATTTGACCTCAAGTCGGCTCCAAGGATTTTTACAAATTGACTGGCTCCGGTAGCGGCAGCACTTCGCTCATCAGGGGTCCAGGTTTTCCCGTACTTGGACGACTGGCTAGTCAAAGGTCTGTCGAAGGGCAAAGTAAGGAACAACATTGCAGTATGCCACCCTCTCTTTGCATCTCTAGGCCTCACGATCAACAAAAGCAAATCTCAATTGACTCAGAGAAAGAACCTACTGTTCCTAGGAGCTTGTCTGGACACAATACAATGCAAGGCATTCTTGTCTCAAGAGCGACAACTCCGACTACAAGCATTGGCCATAAAGCTATCAAGAAGAAGGTCACTTTCAGTTTGCCTATTCGCATCTCTTCTGGGGATGTGCCCTTCAGCCATCAATCTCATTCCATTAGCACGTCTCAAGATGCGGCCTCTACAGGAAGAGCTACATCTTCAATGGCAGCAAGCGACGGGCTCTTTCGAGGACACCATCACAGTCACCCCACGAATGGTAGAGGCTCTTCAATGGTGGACACAACTACACAATCTAAAACAAGGACTCACATTCTTGCAAACTCCTCCAGATTTCATTCTGACGACGGATGTGTCCATGGAGGGCTGTGGAGGGCATCGCCCAAGATTTACAGGTGCAAGGCAAATGGTCTCAAAAACACAGACAATGCCACATAAACAGTCTAGAGTTGAGAGCCATTTTTCTTTCTCTACAAACGTTCCTTCCCAGAATAGCAGGGTCCTCAGTCCTGGTCCGAACGGACAATACCACCAGCATGTTTTATGTAAACAAGCAAGGAGGGACAATGTCAGCTACACTGTCCAAAGAGGCCCAAGAGTTATGGGAATGGCTGACAATACACAACATAACTCTCAAGGCAGAACACGTCGGGGGCCTCCACAATACCCTAGCGGACAAACTAAGCAGGTCCTCGTCGGATTGCCACGAGTGGGAGCTGAACAACAATCAACAGAACAAGGTGTTTCAGACTTGGGGCAAGCCAATTTTGGATCTATTTGCAACCCAGCAGAACAAGAAATGCAGGTTATACGCCTCAACAGGGATCAAGGGGGAATGCCCTGTCCATGCGATGGTCAGGGATCTATGCTTATGCCTTTCCTCCGATCCCGTTGATTCCACAAGTGTTACGCAAGATGAAGTTGGAGAGCTTGCCGTCTTCTTCTAATTGCTCCCAGATGGCCTCGTCAATTTTGGTTTCAGTAGCTCATGTTACTATCGCAGGAGCCTCCGATCAAACTTCTGATAACTCCAACACTACTGTCACGCAACGAGGGTCAAATACTTCACCCAGACCCTCAATCGCTGAAATTGCACGCATGGCTCCTAACTTCTTAGAGTTGTAACATCTCCAAATTCCTCAAGACTGCAGAGACATTTTGAAGAAAGCACTAGCCCAGAGCACATTAAATACTTATCGTCTCAAATGGAAACGTTTTTGCGCTTGGTGTGCTTCAAACTCTTTACACCCTATTGAGGCTCAAGCGGAAAAACACTGCTTTATTTGTTGCATTTGACTCGCTCTGGTCTTTCTTTCTCATCAATAAAGTTCCACTTAGCAGCTTTATCTAGGTACAGGAAGGTGGCTAACACTCCATCGCTATGCTCTTCATCGCTAATAAAACCGTTCATTAGAGGTCTTTTCCGGGCTTATCCTCCAGTTAAGCCTTCACCACCGGAATGGGAGCTTAACACGGTCCTCTCACAGCTGATGAAGCACCCGTTCGAACCAATCCACAAAGCTGATCTAAAGTTCTTGACATGGAAGGTCGCTTTGCTTCTAGCACTAACTTCCACAGAAGCGTAGGAGAAATTCAGGCCTTCACTATAAAGAAGCCCTTCTTACATTTTTCCCAAGAGTATGTCACTCTTCGAACAAATCCATCCTTCATACCCAAAGTGCCTTCTCAGTTCCACCTGAATGAACCAGTAAAGTTGCGGGTTTTCTTTCCAAACCCTATAACCCTGGCCGAAAGAACATTGCATTCTGTGGACATTAAGCGATGTTTAAAGATTTATCTTCAGAGAACAAAGAACGTAAGGAAATCAGATCAATTGTTTGTGACTTATGGCCAGACTACACTGGGGAAAGCGGTCCCTAAAGCCACAATTTCCAGATGGATAGCCTCCGCTATTCATTTCTGCCACATCAAGGCTAACCGACCACTGAAAAGGACTGTTCGGTCTCATTCCACAAGGGCTGTGGCAGCGTCTGCAGCATTGTTTTGAGGAGTGACGCTAGAGAACATTTGCCGTGCTGCGACATGGAAGAATGTCCACACGTTTACAAGACATTACTGCCTGCAATCAGCAAATCAAGAGGATGCAGCAGTTGGTCATGCAATTTTACGTCACCTGTTTCCATAAGAACATATTCAGGTAACAATTTTATAATGAGTGTTTAATTTTCAATAACTTGTTCAGATAAAAGAAGTACATATCTTACAGGTTACTTGTTTGTTAGACTGATATTACTTTCCTGTGAAATACTTTATGAATGCTTTATGACTACTGTTTCATGAGTAGATCATTTCATTTGCAATTGTTGGTTGTTTATCATAAGTTTATGGGAGTATACCACAATAAGTCTCCCACCATCCGCAACCGACTTTTGCCTGGCTTACTGCTTGCTATTCTGACATTCAGGCATGTGAATCTATGAAAGATACCCCAATTCTGGATAAGAAAACAAGTTACTTACCTGTAACTTCGGTTATCCAGTATTGGTATCTTTCATAGATTCACATGCACCCACCCCCCTCCCCGAAGAGTCAGTTCTCTAATCTTGGGATACTTATTCCCACTTGTGCTAAAGAAAATCTGAGGAGAACTGGCTGTGCAGAGAGGGTTCTAGAGGGTGCTGTAAGCTGATTGGTTGGAGCAAAGACTTTGGTCTTTTTAGCATAATGAGGTAGATAGGCTACTACAATCTAGGCCTCAGGCCTTCTCATAGGGCTTACTACTATAATTTACTCTTGGCACTGCTTTTTTATATATCGTGGGACTCCCACCTCGGCGACGGGGGATGATTCAGGCATGTGAATTTATGAAAGATACCAATACTGGATAACCGAAGGTACAGGTAAGTAATTTGTTTTTTTTTCAATGTCACATACTCTAATTTATCCTGAATACAGCCATTAGGACATTCTCCAGATGCATGACAGTAGCTGCTGCCTTTCGGAGACACAAATATTTGTCTACCCATAATTAGATGATTGGCTGATCAACGCGTCCACCCCTCAAGAAGCTCCCGGCCCAGACTATACACTATCTGAGTACCTCCATCAACACTATACAGGCAAGAGTGGGTCCTTTGGAGGATGGTTCTAGATCCTTAGGAAGTGTCAGGTTTTCAAGAAAGCCTCTAATCCATCGGTGAGAACAGTGTCCTTGTCCCTTGGCTCGATAGCTTCCAACATCTTTCTCGCTCTAAATGCCTGTCTCCACAGGCGCCCTCTGCAGGAATGTTTAGTGGACCTGGGGGGTCCAACTGGCAAGCAATTGAGAAGACAGGATGCAGCTGTCCCCTCATTCTAAGCATTCCCCCAAATGGTGCTGCTCTCAAACCTACTTCGAAGTATGCCATTTCATCAGAGGATCCCCCCCTCACACGATAGACACGGATATCTCACTACTGGAATGAGGATCCTGCATATATCCCCTCCAAATCAGTCGCTTGGGCACAGAGGGAATCAACAGAACCTCCTTGAGCTGTGCGCAGTCCATCTAGCGCTGAAGGTATTTAACCTGTCCTTAACTCCTTCCACGCTCATGACGAGCCCAGCTCGTCATGCAGTAGCCTGCTGCTACACTCATGACGAGCTGAGCTCGTCATGAACTAATGGAAATGGGCCAAAGTCAGCGCAGCAGGGGAATTCCCATAGCATTGAAGGTGTTAAGACCCCACTCCCTGCGTTTTCAAACGGGCAATACAACAACCATGTACTACCTCAACAAGCAAGGAGGGACGAGCTTCAGGCTCTTGTCAAAAAAGGCCCAGACAATCTGGAAATGGCTTCTAGCCAGGGACTTCATGATGACAGCAGCTCACCTTCCAGGTGTACAAAATGCTCAGGCTGGCTCTCTGAACAGACTCTGGCAAGAGAACCATGAGTGGGTCTTAAAGGACCACTTTGTCCATATCACCTTCCTAAGGTGGGGAGCTAGGGACATCGACTTCTTTATCACTACGGAAAATAGAAGCTTTCTTCGAGGTACTTTCAACCTAGCACACTATGAAATGCCCTATGGGTTTACTGGTCCTGCAAATTTCTTTTCGCTTTTCTGCCAGTTCACCTGATCCCAACAATCTTCCTCGTATTGTCCCAATCAAGAATCAAGATGATCCTCATACCTCAGGAGTGGCCATCTCAGTAGTGGTTCATCGGCTTCTTTCTCCGGTCCATCCTCAGACCAGACCTGCTAACGAAGTTCAGTGGCCATATGGAACATCCCGATCTCTCCTCTTATATATGACAGCATGGCTTCTGAGCTAGTGCAGTGCGGACAATTAGTTTGGCTCCAAGTCTGGGTGGTCATTCTTGAAGAGACTAAGGTGTCGCATATGCCTTTAAATGGAATAGATTTTGCATATGATGTTCATCTAAGAACGTGGACCCTACACCTTGTCAGGAAAATGTTATTCCCCCATAATTACTCCAGTTGGTTCAATCTGGCTTGCAATCTTCTTGCACATCAAAGATTTCTTGGAGGGTTTGAACAAGGTTTTCCCCCATTAAAAGTCCTTCTCCTTTGGAGCTTAATATGGTTCTCTCCCGGCTTGTGCAAGAGCCTTTTGAACCCATACATAGGGCTACTCTTCTACATCTGTCTTGGAAGAAAGCCTTCCTTGTGGTTATCCCCTCTGCCCGCAGGGTTAGTGACATCCAGGCACTTTGCTGTCAAGAGCCATACATAGTTTTTCATGCATCTAAAGCGGTTGTAAGGACTCATCCAAATTCCCCCTAGATGGTTTCAGATTTTTCATGTAAACCACACTATTTCCTTGCCTACTTAGTTCCAGCATCCATTTACGCCAGCGCAGAGAATTCATTCCCTGGACGTTAGAAGGCTATTAAAATTTTATCTGGATAAAACCTAACGATCTACGGAGATCTGACCGGTTATTTGTAAGCTATGGCTCTTTCCGGGCAGGTCTTGCGACTTCCAAACAATCCATCTCCAGATGGATTGCTAACAAATCCCTTTCCAGTTAGCCTAAAGTTCACTCTACCAGAGGAAAGACAGCTACTACAGCCTTGCTTCGTTATATACCCATTGCTGAGATTTGCAAGGCTGCTACCTGCAAGTCAGTTCATACCTTCACTAAACACTACTGCCTGGATTCTGATGCCAAGGCAGATGCTCAAGTAGGGCAGGCTTCCCTTTGGAATCTATTTTCTTAAACTTACATTAACTTCTCTGTCTCTTTAACCACGTTTTAGAGGGATGGACTTTCTAATCTATTCAAGTGGTTATGACTATACATGGAAATCCCCTACAAGAGAAGGAACAGTTTCTTACCTGTAACTCCAGTTCTCTTGTAGGGGTATTTCCATAAGTCATAAGCAAATCACCCTCCTCCACTGTGAAATAGACAGATGGATCCATAACATGGAACATGCATTTACTTCTCATCGCCTTAGTAACTGCCCCTGGCTGTACATGATGGGATACTGGTGGTCTCTGGATTCTTAAAGGCACAGCTTCTAGTTCTTAGACATGTAATGACATCCTATGGGGCGTTCTCTCCTCTCCTTTCATATCTATTATGAAGCAAATGAGTTTTGTGAAGGGGAGTTTTTTGTGTGTCAAACACCACAAAAATGGCACAAAATATTGTATACTGACTGTCTTTTTTCACTGCAAGATGAAGATACGGCCAGTGTAGCCTATTTATTTAGGCTGCATTATTGTCTTTCTATCTCTTAAGTGTATTTGCAGGCCTTCCTGAAGAAAGGCAAAAAATATCCACTAAAGACGATAGATCTGAAGAAGCACTCTGGGGTCCCCGCACGTGGGTGGGACTATTTAAGTGCTTATGACTTATCATGGAAATACCCCTACAAGAGAACTGGAGTTATAGGTAACTGTTCCATCCTCAGTATCAGTCTGCAAAGTTTCAGGCTCATATTTAATTATTTACAAGCCATACCACCTATCTTTCTTTGCAATGTATTCTCTAATAATGCATTTCAATCGCACTAGGCCACTTCATGTATAGCATCAAATCTAACCCTTTCTATATGCATTACTGTAAATTTGCAACTTCAAAAGATTATTCTGCCAGCACCTGTTGGGAAAGGGAGCAGTCCTGCAAAGTACCACGCATTAGACTAATGCATTTCAGTGTGGTGCTCTGCATCACCGCACTGAAATGCTTTGTTACACATTATAAGCATAGCGCCTCAGCTGTCAAAATATTAGCGCTGGCTAGTACTGTTAATTGAAAATGGAGTGGCTGGCACCGCGTGGCGTGCGCCCGCTGCTCCAGCAGGCTTGGGGCTGAGCTGGCTGAGCTAACACAAGCAGCTGCTGCTGGCAGGCTGCTACAATGTATCAACTTGGAGATTTGATTCTCAACGTGGTGCATCTCTCAGACTGAGTGATGTCACTTCGAGGTAGTGCCCAATGGCTACTAACGAGTCATCAGCCCAGTCTGGTTGTGTGAAACACACAGTCTGATTTAGGCCCCGCAGAGACGTCACTTCCTGCGTGTGCTCACTGCTGCCAGAGTATATGTGGGAGGCTGGCTTGTTTTGCAGCAAACCATGGAGAACGCTGCCTGCTCACACTGGCCTCCACATGGCTCATCTGCAGTAAATGAGGTATGTTGCAATGGCCAGGACTGTCACTAGACTCACTGAGGAGTCTGTGCCTGCCTTGCAAGTTGAAGTAAGTAACTATAAGTGCGTGTTGCAGTGCAGCTACCCAAGTGTTTCTGTTAGTTATTTCTTACAGACTATCCCTTTTTACAGGCAGCGCTATCTGGCAGCTGCCTACAGTCAGTAGGTGCCCCTGTTACAGAAGTGTGTACATCAGAAGCCCTGGCGGTCAAACAGACTATTCACAAAACATTTCACCCCAGACAGAAGGCCCGATCTGGAGCACACTTGTATGGAGTTCAGCAGACTCTTGTGTGTTCACTGGGCCCACGCCCGTCGTTGCGTAAAATGAAGGGAGTCCACTGCACACTGTTGCGTCACCGGAGGCTTCCCTCCACAAGCCTAGCCTGTGTTTCTCAAGCCAAGTGAGCTGATTTTAATTCAAACATTCAGCGTGTCCTCCCAGCCCTACAATCACAAGTGTCACATTCCATCAAAGAGGGTGTTATCAGTATTGCATTTCTGAATGTAACACATCAGGAATTTGCCAAGCTTTGAGCGAAGAGCGCACAAAATTAAGTAAACAGCCAGGGCACGGTAAGTGACTTTGGCCAGCTTCCTTTATTGGGTTTAGTCACACAGCTCCGTCGGCACAACCCGGTGCCAGAATATATGGACCAAGCTCCTTAAATTCAGGGTAAATGCCAAGGTGGGCCTAGTTAGCACCTGTCACTTGTCGAAATATCTGCAGGAGTAAGGACAGACATATTTTCCAAATAAGTAATCCTGTTTCTGTTTAGTTACAGTCGGGTACCGGGTGGAGAGCCTGGACAAACTTCCATTAGTGCTCTTCCATTTCTGGTAATTTGCAGCGATTGGAAGATCTTCTCAGAGTTTCTCGTTGCCCAAATAGATGTAATTTCTGCTATTTATAGGTTACCTTTGTCGCTCATAATTACACTTAAATTTAGATTTTTCACAGCCTGGTGGGCAGAAAATCTGGATTTTATTAAAGACACGGAGGCAAGATTACGCAAATCTCCTTTATTGCCAGCTCACAGCAGCAACAATTGAAGAATATAAAACGTCAATAACATTCGAATATGCTGTAAAGTCCCACCACATGCAGTGTTCTCTCTTCTTTGGCGTGGCGAACAAGATAGTTTCTACAATCTATAACTTCCAAATGAAAACTTTCATCAGAAAAAGCTTCTTAATCTGGAAAAGAAAGAACCAATACAAAACCAATAACCTTTCTCCATTAGGGAGGTTGCCAATGTGGAGGGATAATCTTAGCCTCTGTGTCTTTAATAAAATCCGGATTTTCTGCCCACCAGGCTGTGAAAAATTCAATTTTATGGCATGACATGGAGGCTAACGTTATGCAAGTTTAAAGTGCATTTAATACATTATCAGTGGCACTTGTAACAGGTATAAAATAGCAACTTTCAAACCTACTTTCAATAGACCCATCCGCAGCCCTGAGGATATCTTGCAGACCTCTCCCCCAGAAAGAAAGCTTTGGAGGATGAGGCACCCATAAGGGGGTCCGCACCAAACATAGTCATGTCTACACCTGCTTCTTTCATTACTTCCTTCACCCATCTTGCTAAGGCGGGAGAAGACACTGCTCTATGAGACAATCTATAGGATATTAGCAGTTGTTCTGTATTTCCTCTCACAGTCCTTCTCTCATATTCCATCGGGCATTTCATGACACAAAGTTTTTTATTCTGTGTAAAGAAGGGAAAGAAAACAGAAGTTGACATGGTCTTTGGTTGGTATGCCCTGCTGGTGAAGTCTACGTTTTTTACGTCTGAGGTCCGTCTAAAAGATACCAGACATAGCAAGAAAGTGAGTTTATAAGAGATACATTTTTGTGATAATCCAGAATTCTTACCCCCAATTTAAGACCTGTAGGACATCTCTAACATCCCCATATGCAGCATATTTTGCAGAAGGAGGGTTTAGTACCTGCATACTTTGCATGATTTTTTTTAGTCAGTAAGTTTTGTCCCACAGAGACTCCGTCTACAAGGCAGTGATCTGCTGCAATAGCTGATCTGTATACATTAACTCTTCTATAATAGAGTCCAGATATAAATAAATCAGATACGTAATTAACTGCATGTACTAAATCTGTTGAAACAGGATTGTAGTTCCTTCGAAGACACCCAAAAACCTTTTCTTCGAAGCCAGTCTATATGCTTTCCTTGTGCCGGGTGCCAATGATGCCGATATGAGCCTGAAAGCATCTGCCAAAAGGCCGGGGATATGCCACTGTCTCCTGAAATCTCCCAGACCATCAGCATCAGTAGTCCTTGCTCTACAAGAGGATGTGACTATCCTTCTGGAACTGTAGTTATTTCCTTGAAAGTTGGAATTAAGATTGTATGCTCATTTCTCAAGGATTGGGAACCAGGCCTGTGACCTCCAAAGTGGTGTTATAACTACCATGACATCTGTGAACGTGCAACAGTAGTCTTGGTAGCATGACAAATGAGGGAAAGCATAAGGTGCTAGGCTCTGCCAATTCTCAACAAAGGCATCTACACCCACGGCTTGAGGGTCCGGCCTTCAGCTGAAAAATTTTCATAGTTGAGTGTTCAGTCTGACCGCAAAGAGATTTACCCCAAAGGGTCCCCATATCGACTGGATGCTGAGGAAAATGTCCTTTTTCAACCTCCAATTGCTGGAGTCTCCGAAATTCCGGGAGAACTAATCCGCAGCACTGTTGCTCAATCCCGGGATATGCTCCGCTGCTACTGAAATGCCATTGCTCAGACAGTAACTCCAGAAGACTTTGGCTAAATCTGCAAGACCCTTGGAGTGAGGGTTTCCATTTTGTTGACCTATCTGATCCAGATACATTGTCCATGCGTAACATCACAGAACCCTTCATTTAGTCTTTGGTGAAGCAGCAAATTGCAAATGAACCTGCCAGTAATTCCAAGCAGTTGATGTGCAACTCCTTCTCCTGATCTGGCCAGCATCCCCCTGCAGATGAGTCTCCACATCTTGCACCTAGTCCCTCCAAAGATGTGTCCGATTCTATCGCTATCTTCCCCAAAAATGGCTCTGCCATTCAATGCTTCTGCGTTCCTAAGCCACCAAAGTTCCTTCTTTGAATCCGAGTCCAGAGACAGCATTTGAGAATAAGAATGACATGTTCTCAGTGCTTTGGCTTGTCTTTGGAGTGCCTGTTAGTACAAGGAACCTGGGTAGATCGCTTGGATTGTGGAGAACAGAATGTTATGTTATGTTATGTTATGTGGTTTTTATTTGGCGCACAGATGCTCCAGCTAAGGAGCGTCCTGGCGCCCGACAAGGCAGCTACACAACACAACTAGATAAAACAACACAAGCAAGTAACTAAGGGAATAAAAACGTTTTCAAAGCGCGACGAAAAGAAAGCAAATCGCTCATAGCGCGAATTGCCGGGGGTAAGGAGTTCCACAAAGCAGCGGCCCGCACTCGGAATGAGCGTCCACCGGCCCTGCTTCGCTTAAAGCGCGGCACCACGGCCAATTCGAGGTCTGCCGATCTCAAGGGTCGTGCTGGGATGTAATTGGCCATGAGGGTCGTAAGGATCGTTGCCGGGGACCCCTTCAAGATCTTATAGGCGACGCAGAGGACCTTAAACACGCAGAGGACCTTAAACAGAATGCCTAGGATCCATGCAAGAGCCCTCAAGGGGAATTTCTTTCTACCTAAGAGTTTCCTCATTTCTTTGAGAAGTTTCCTTAACTTTTCTCCTGGTAGTTTCAATTCTGCCCTTATTGTGTTTATGACAAAACCCAAGAACTGCATTTCCTGGTTTGGTACCATGCAAAGATTTTTCCTTTTTAAGACAAAACCCAGGTGTTCCAGTAGGTTCATGGTAAGAGCTGTGTGGCGTGAGACCATCTCTCTGGACTGTGCCATTATCAGGTTATCGTCTAAGTAAAGTATTAGTCTCACTCCTCTCACCCTCAGCCATCCTGCTACGTGATGAAGAACCTTGTTGAAACACCAAGGGGCTGAGGAAAGTTCGAAAGGGAGACTGCAGAATTGCCAAAGTCTTCTTATCCAATTGAATTGGAGAAACCTTTGGTGTATTGCCCAAATTGGGATGGTCAGGTATGCATCCTTTAGATCTAAATGAGTTAGTCAATCCCCTTTCCTTAGCACATCTCTTAGGAGGTGCCATTTTGTAATGGTGGAAGACCACCCATTCGTTCATCTCTTTTAGGTTTATCACTGGTCTCATACCTTTGTCCTTCTTCTCTACTAGAAAGATATTGCTGATAAAACCTGACTCTGTTCCCTCTCGTATTGACCTTTTGGTCAATAAATCCTCTACCTCTTGTGTTACTAACATAAAATCTTCTTGTAATAATACCATTTCTGGGGGAATTTTCCTTTGTAGTGGTGTATCTGTAAATTCGATCTTGTATCCCTTCATTGCCTCTAGGATCCAAGGGTCCTCAATTATCAAATTTCAGTTTCCGCAAAATTGGGCTAGTCTGCCTCCCACCTTGATAGGGATATCTGAAAGGTCTTTCATAGTTCTTACCTGCTGAAAAGCATCTTAGTCTCGCTTGCCTCTGAAGCCTCTCCCGCGAGGTTGTTGTTTCTGTGGGTAGAATGACGAGTGTGGAGCGGAGCTTGGCGCTCAAATCTTACGCCACGTCTCAGGCAGGGTCTTGAAGAGCTGAGGAGCCGAGGAACCCTCCCCGAGTTCTCCCGGCCCTGCCAAAAACCATATCCTGGAAGACTTTCTTAATGTCTTTCTGGAACTTCTGAATCGAGCTGAATACTCAAATGTACTTAGCCAAGTCCCTAATAAAGTCGTCCCTAAGAGTAGCCCCTTGGAGGCAGATCCTCCTTCTCTAGTGGCCAGTACGACCTATTTGAGATCTATTTTTTGCAATATGCTTTTCCTCTCATTGGAGAGTGCAGTATTTGCATTCTCCAGGTGGCAGGTGGCTCTTTGAGCCCATTGGCGTAATTCCTTGGGGTCAATGAGGGTGTCTTCATGATGAGCCTCTTCAGCCATCTCAAACATTCTTGTGAGCAGGCCAGTAATATCAAGTAGAAGGTCTTAGCAGGAGTTGAGGTCTTTATTGATACCTTTCCTTGGGTCCTTTCCTCCTCTGGTGATAAATGCCACCACCTTTGCGTCTAGCTCTGGGGTTGAAACAACTCTATTCAGGAGGGAGGGGCGTGGGCATTCAGATTAAAGACTGGACCTGACCTCTTTTGGGATTTTCTTCCTAAGCCAAAAGGAGAGTTACTACTCAATATGCTGTGATGGAGCCCACTCCGGAGTCAAGGGGTGTTTGATGTTGAATGGGTCAAACATACTCTCTCCAAATGGGTCCACAGTGCTCATTTTTGACCTGGAGGCCTTTGATGCCTCATCGGTGGTACCCATATTCCTCACCTCTGTCTCCTCCGTATTCGAGTCGGAGGAGTAGGATAGGTTAATTTCATCCTCCAATCTTTCATCACTATCAATGTGAATATGTACTTCTGGGCCTTTTTCTTGCCCATCTGCAGTGCCTGAGGCACCATCCTTGTCACTGCCAAAGCGTGAAATCATTTATTTTGGGGCTTTGGTTTTTTGTTGTTTTTGTTTACACCCTTAGGCAGATTTTCCCCTGCAGCCGTATTCCTGTGGGCCTTAACTGCCCCATCTGCCCCTTCAGGGTGTCGTGGGACAGCAACTGGCCAACCCTTCTTGGAGAGTACCTCCTGATGTTTAGTAATTGATTCATCCAGTGACCCCCATTACCTTATCAAGCGCCTTCTCTATAAGTCCTACAAGTCTATCCACCATAGTATTCTCTGAAGGTTCAAGGGACATGGTAGAAGATAAATATTATTTAGATTACTGGGCTAAGTGTAAGGAAGCAGCTTCTCTGACAGTGCTTTGGACCACAACTGTCAGAATTCAAGCAGTTTGCCCAATCAGTTAAAATGGCCACTGTAGTGTCTTTACTAGGGCCCCAATCTTATAAAATGGCCCAAGCACGTATGGGTCTTTCCTCTAATTATGAGGTCCTTTCTCTATTGGTGGGCCCCAGTCTGTGTATCTCACCGTTGCCTTTGTTTAAATGGGCCAGCAGCAGCTGAGGGGAGAGGAGGACTTCTGGCATCTTTGTTATGCAGACAGACTTCCTTCAGAGACCACGCCCGCAAGATGACGACCGGACTGCTGCCGATGAGTGAGTCACCACGCACAACTCGACAGCCTCAGCTGGAGGTATCCTTCGCAAGCCTGTCTTTGTGTAGAGTTGGCTCGCAGGTTTGTTTTTTTCCAAGGAGGTCCAGCTGCTATGGCAGTGGAGCGTGGGCTCAGGCTTTTCAAATAAAGCCCGCTTGCGGCTATAAATGGCGCGGGCGGTTTTGAAAAGAAAAGACTGGTCCACTCCGAGGGGGTATTGCTCTGCCTTGAGGAGCCGAGGGAAAATACTGAAAAGTTGTGTTGGGTACGGAGGTAGTAGGACTTCTGAACCGATGCTGTAAGAGAGGAGAATGTAGTAATCTGCTTCTTATGTAATGCATCTCCCTGGCCCTGGTTCTCTGCCTGATGCTCAAGCTATATGATGTCATTTGGAATGTTATGGATGTTTGTACTTGAAGATGGAGCTTTAGGAGAAGTTGGGCTGAGCAGCCAGGAGGCTGCTCCTGGTGGTGCTTATATTAAGATTTACATTGGAATTTACCAAGATGTAACTTGAAGAATAAGGAGATTTGCATAATGTTAGCCTCCTTGCCATGCCATAAAATTATGAAAATGTCACACATAAGAAATCTGAAACCTTGGCAGCTATGATGGAGTCACATGGTATGCTGAAATTCGGTAAAGGTTCATGGCGGGCGTTCGCATTGGTTTAGCTGCATGAATAGAGCAGTACACTTCATTTCACAGGTGATTTTGCATTTGTTTGGAGGTAATATATTCCTGTGATGCTGTTTCATACAAAAGGATGCTGCAAAATGCAGATGCTGTTTTAAAAATATAGTAAAGAAGTTAAACTCCATTCCTGATGTTGCTGGGAGCACAACCACTTACAAAGCAAGCAATTTTAATTGCAGTATTGGTTCTCCCGTATCCCTGTATACTTTTAAAGTATAAAGGATGTTGTAAGCAATATTCTTGAAGCAAAACCTTAAATTTCCCATAACACTTGGCACCATATGAGGATTTTTTCAAAAAAAATTCACGTTGATGAAACGAACTCATAATCGAGAATGCAAAGTTACGAATAAAAAGCTTATTTCTTTGTACTACATGTAAGGGCTGTTTTTGGAACACTAAGGGCCTGATTCCGATGTTGTTCGGAAGGTCTCCAAATTGGATTTGGCTTTTCCGGATCCGATTCGTAGCCCTGGTTTCTGACTGAATCGTACACAAGTCCGTACGACCAAGTACGATGCGAAGATCGCGTATGCCTCGACCGAATCGTTTCCCAACCCGATCCTGTCCGTACAACTTGTTCGTAGCCGAATCATGCCACGCAATGGAGCCGGATTCTGAGCGAGCAAGTAAGATGCACAATTAGGTCAGCCGCATAGACTCAGTCTCAGCGAAACAAAACAGCTGTCGGAATCGTACATCATGGGGCCGTAGCAGGCCTCCCTTCACCCTGGGCCCTACGAATCAGTCACGGGGGGGGTGCCCATGGGTCCCCCTGATCCAAGCTTGCACAGTGTGACAGGCAACATGAGGTGCCCGCCGCACCGTGGGAGCCTGTGTACTTGTCCAGTATACAGGATCCCATAGAGTTCAATGGGAGTCTGAGTGAACCGAATCCGTAAACATATGGACGCATCGTACTCGCTCGTCCTGACTCCAGGAGTACGATTCGCTCGTAAAGTCCTATGAATCCGAGCCGTACGGAGGGCTTTACTAGCGAGATTGGAATCGGGCCCTAAGTGTTTTTGTAAGTTTCTAAATTTGTATATATTTTTTAACCATAAGCCATCTGACATTTTTCAAGGCCCGAGATTTTACGCTGACTATTTGTTTTCAAAGCAAAATGTGTGCTGTAAATTAGCATTTTCATATCCTATCACATTTTTGTTCTGTTGCTGGCGAAATTGCCACCACTACACAGACAGTAAATAATAATGTTGCTCTCAATTTTCTCGATTTCAGGTGGTGGCGAAGAAGTACCGCAATTTTGACATCCCAGAACAAATGACAGGAATTTGGAGATACTTGACCAATGCCTATACGAGGGATGAATTCACAAACACTTGTCCTGGAGACAAAGAGATAGAATCTGCATATGCAGATGTAGCCAAGAAACTCAGCAAATAATTCTCTGCACTAAAGGGAATGTTTTATACTTAGACTACTTTTGTTTTGAACGTAGACTGCTTACCTTAAACAACTGCTTTTCATATTTAAGATAACCTATTTTTGCATGATTTTGAAGTTTCATTTTAGGAAGGTGGTTTGGCCATGTATTGTAGAAAGTGAACCAAACGCAAACAGGGTTATGATTTGCTGAACATTTATGGTGTGTTAGCCTAGAACATTGTATGATTTACGGCTGCACTATTTTGTTCCAGTTGTAATTGTATTACATCAGGAAATCTACACTCCATTCTTATGGGTTAAAAAAGTCCTTGATGTTCATTGTCTGGTTCTTTCTCCCAGTTTTTAAATATGCAAATTGTGTAGCTATATTTCATTGGCTTTTAGTGTTTTGTTTATCCTCATAAACATGCTGAAGACACTGAAATGCATTGCATTTTAGGCTTTGCTCGGTAATAGAGGTTCTCAGTTTGTAAATCTTTTAGAGTGCCAAAAGCCCGTTCCTGAATAGCTTGTGATCCAGTACAAGGAGGACCTGGCCTGGCAGTTCGGGCTGACCTGTTCCAATTGGAGTATGGTCAAGACTGATTTTCAGGCTGAGTCCAAACTGAGGTGACATAGTGAGCAAAATAAAGATTGCCTGGGGTGCTGCCCAAGTAATTACCAGTGGTAATTCACCCAAGTAATTACTAGTGTTAATTCCATCTATCACTTTTTTTGTATATTTAAAAGCCATTTGATAGAAAGCTTTTAGAAGAATATAATATGTGCGCACCAAAAACAAGACAATAACTGAACTAAATGGAATAGACATTTAAGAAAGAAAAAGGAAATGGCCTTTGCTAAAAGATTGTATATTGTATAAATTGGCCCAGACGTTTCTGGTGTTCTGTTCACATGATCTTTGCATCTTTGCGTCTGACTTAATAACTTTCCCAACCTGTTGAATTTCATGAGCCTTCAAAGGAGAAAACCAAATAGCACTGGGCTATAATTTTGACACCTTATGTGCAACAGTCCCCCTCCCCCAACTCCCCTTATAGCTTGTGCTAACATGCGTGCATATTTTGCATTCCCTTCCTTCGGTGCCACGTACTGCTGACTGGGTAGGATTCCAATTTGTGCTATGGTACGACTTTACAGCGTTCACATTGTCAGACAGTGCGCTAAATGTTCTCAAGGTTTTTGGCGTTGGTGAAGCCCTCGCTGCCTGCTGTGGGCTTTATTAAGCATGTGCCCAGTGCATGGGCAAACTGATTTACTTTGCGCAGGGCTATCTGGATGTTATCCACACTCCTTGTTGGTGCTTGACCAAAATCTTGTGGACCTCATAGTTAAATGCAGTGTATCACACATGAGACAAGAGGGGCCCTGACTCAGTTTGATGAATTTGAGTGGTGCCATTGAAAAGGATATCTTTGCCTCCTCTTTCAGGCCCAAACTCCCACCTTCGAACCAACGACCTCTCTCAGCCAGTTGTTTTAAAAGTAGTCTTGTAGTGCAGAATCACTCTACACCTGTTAATACCAAAATCGAGAACCACTTTGCCAAATCTGTCAACAATGCATTGGCTCCCAATTAAAGTTGGTTTCCCTCAATATTGTTTGGCCGGGCCCAAACCATTTAAAGGGATTTTCACAAAGTTGAAATGGCTTCAGACAAACTCTATTAAAGCCCTTAGTCTTGCCACTGCCTCATTACCATTGTTTTAATAGCATGCCTCTCGGAAGGTATGATTACAAACACATTCTTGAAAGTCCTAAATAAATCAGAGAGCAGAGCACTCTCTAAGATTCTCAATCTTTCCTTTTATGCTTGACTGCCTTATAGTTGCATAATATTGAAAATGACTTTCCTTTGGGATCGGAAACTGTGGTTGGATCTTTAGCGTTCAGAATTCTGGGTTTTCCTTTTCCGATGGATTTGTCCCCACCTGATCAGATTATCATTCAGCTAAGGTAATTATTTAGCATATTCTAGTATGTGTACCCGGGTGACATAAAGGGCAGTTAATTCACTGAAGATGATCCCTTATAGAAGAGATAATCGTGAAGTAGTTAGTAGTGCATCTTGGTAAGCTCACACTTCCAAAACAGACCTTTTAACTTGTTTGACTTTTAAGTGAATACCGATTTCAGCCAGGCCTTCTCTCTTTCAAGGAGATTCTGGGCACCAAGATTATAAACAAACACATTTGGGTTCATCAAGCAATGCCTGTTTTGAGGGTCCAAAGATACATTGGCTTGGTGGCCTGCAGCATCCCCTCACCCCTGCAAGCCAGACTGACATCGAAGGAGATACAGCTCTCCTGTCTATGTTTGAGATGCTGCGAGTCCAAACAGAGACAGATATATTCAGCTCTTCATCCAGTTCTGTCTTTTTTGGCTCTGATCTGTGGCCTGCACAAGTTCTCTTGAAGAGCACAGCTTTTAATTTGAGCACGACTAAGTTCTGTGTAGCCACCCTGTGGCGAATATTGAGTTGTTACATGTACTGGTATTCTTTTTTCTAAACTCCCTAGAAAGAAGGGACCTTAATCCACCAAATCTGTTTTGAAATATATAAACAGAATGTCAGGCTTTGTCACTCTTGGTATTACCTTGGAATGGAAATTCAGAAATTGATAGTTAAGAGTAAAAGGAGTAGTAAGTCTGAATTTGAACATACAGGAATTTCCTTAACAGCACACTAATGGCTAGTTCCCCTTTCTTTTTACTAACATTTTCATCAGGTTCTAAAAGTTTTTCTGTTCATGCTCTACACATCTTGCTTGTTTAGGCTAAGTGTGAGTTGATGATCTTGACATGAAAAATGCCTTAACACTTGGCTAGCGTTATTTATGTCAACATCAAAAGACTGCCATTCCTCATGCCTTCATCTCTGCTTTTCTGAAAATGTCCTTTGAATTAGAAGTATTTCCTTTGAATCAGAGAAATACTATTCAGTTCCTTATCCTGTGCTCCACGTCGTGTCAAGAAAGAAGCCCCTACGGAGAATGCTTCCAAACAAGTGAGCATAGACTGCAAAAGCTTTTTGTTACCTAGAGTGGGCATACTCATATTAACGTTGCACGTTTAGTGGTCAGGCCATCATTAACTAGACAGTTTTTATATTACAGTGTTAGACCATTCCACAAGAGCAAACCTCACTTGGTATACTGGGTTGTTATTACAGACTTGAGGTTCAGTTTGGCCAAGATGAAATTGGCAACCTGTTATATAAAAATCTTTTTTTATAAGCCTGACATTTACATACACTGTGTCCTTCACCCAGTCTCTTCACCTCATCCTGTTTACTATTACCATAAGTGGGATGTCAAGGAGCTTCATATAAGAGTAAGGAACAATTATCTGCCCTAGTACATTTGTAACGTTCAAAATGTACACTCATTAATATCCTTACACATTTCCTGGATCAAAATAAAATAAAAAAGGACTACTGTTTTGAGAACTGAGATTTACACAAGCAATGTAGTTAGAGAAACAAGTTGTACCTAAACAACAGAGCAAGCTGTGTGCAAAGAGCCTCCGGCTCCAAATTTGTAATGTCCTTTAAAACAGAATTTCAGTGTATCCTGGTAAGCTAAAATAAACGCACAAGTTGTTAATAAGAAGGAACAGATTAGATCATGTTAGATTTGCTATGTTGAGAGGACTTTCCTTTAAACATTATGGATGCTGTGTTTGTTAACTAGAAAAACATATGCATTTTGAAATGTCTTGTAATTTTTATTCCATCTTAAGGCATAACCATATCAGTCTGTTTCTACATTACTATCCACACTTTATTCCAAAGGATGGTTTTACCAAAAGGGGCCTTTTTTTAAATTTGTGAAAGTACTGGCTTTCCAATTTACCAAAATCAATTGTTGTTCTCCAGTTGCTTATTGTCTCACTGATTTGTTGTGTCCACTGTTAGACAGCTTGCTTTGATTATTTCGCGTTGTGTTTGTGTAAAGGTTTTACTATCTCAGTCATCTAAGACATCAGTTATATTTGGATAACTTTCAAGATTATTGCCATTGTTAAAAACTCCTGTTGTATATTCAAGCATTCAAAAACCAAAAGAAAAATAATTTCTTATGCACTGACTGATAAAATATGTACTGTTAGCACAGATTCAATTTAAGGTCACTTTATACTTAGAAGTTAGGTTTGTGTCTTACACTACTGTATGAAATCTTATGGTCAATATTATAGTACCTTGTGTTAAAATAAAATAAAACATTTTTCTTACTGTACATTGTAGTAAATGTTTCTGATGATACTGCAGAACATTTTCATAAGATCTACAGTACAAGGATTATCATAAGACAAAAGATATTTCACCAGTGATAAGAGCCATTTGGTGGATCCTTTTCATACAATAGCTGTTGTCGCTAAGTTTACATTAATGTAAGTGACCTTTTAAAAACTAGTTTGCCTTACTAATATCTTGTAATGCACTTTCTGTGAGAAATCGTGGTGTAACATGCAGCATTTTATCCCTTTTCTTTGTGTCTATTCCTTGACTTGCTGTTGTATTTTTTACTTACTGTGACTTTGAAGAATTGTATTAAGTGCACTAATATATTATGCTTTTCTCTAGAGTGGCTCTGATGAAAAGAACTTTGATAGTGTTTGTATTTTTGAACCTCTAAAAGGTTACATGTTTTGGGGGAAAATAGGTGCTTACAAACTTTAACTGTTCCAGAAGAAATTATTTCACAAATATTGAGCTACAAAAAAACAAAAAGCAAGTGCCCACATAATTAATTTTTGCAAAACAGTAGAAATGATCATTAAATTCTTATCCAATATACGAATATCACAAAACGAGTAGCACAATACATTGTACAAACAATGTGCTCACCATGTTACACTAAACAAACATATAGAGACAATATACTGTGTAAAAAAAAAATAACAATGGCAAAGGGTTTTAAATTCAATTGAGTGGTCTACATAAAAAACTGCAACCTAACACAGCCAATGCATCTTCCCAATTTGCCAAACATGCATCAACAGCGTTTCGACCCTTACAACTTATTGGCTCATCATCAGGACAGAGAGATAATCTGAAAACATAAAAAATATATAATGAGGGGCACCATATAGGAACTGAAAACTTTAAAATAATGACTAACCAAAGGCCAAGTACTCACCTTGTTGACCACTGGACAAACCACATTGAACGTCTCAGGGAAATCACTTTAAAAGACCAAGGTTAGATCTAAATCAAATAGGGGGAATCTCACAATGTATGCATCCAAAAGACCAAAACGTTATAACTATAAGGGGTAGATCCACAACCAAAACCGTGATCTTATCACTTTGTATTAAAAAAGGAATCCAACATACTGCAAAAAACAGCCCGTAAAAACGAAAACCAAATTGGGAAACAAACCTGTGTACAACCAACACCACAATTTGAAAAGCATCCCAAAACTGTGATGTCCCCAAAGCAACAAAGGAATTTTCAGAGATAATGCGTTAAAAACGTCATCCACCTGTAGCATAGTTATCTCCTTTTAACTAGGAGACCAATGAGTTCAAGGACCCTTACACTTGTTGAATTGGCTCGGGATGAAAAAGACGAAATAACCAATAAATATTGTCCCTTGAAAAGAGAGTTGCAAGGTGGTAAATCTATTTATAAAGTGACTTTTCAATAGCCATTTCCAATTTTGGCAACTGCAAGAAATTAAGTAATGCCTAAAAATATTGCAAAAAAGTCATTTCACCAAAATTGCAAAAAGGGAAGATGAAAACCTGTATGACCATAATAAAGCCATATAGAGCACTTGCAGTGGAACAGAGCTTAAAGTTCTCCTCGGTTTTCAACACAGTCACACTGTCGACGATGGAGCAGCATAAGCGTACACCCGAACCTCAGTCGTCTTTTAAGCTGTACTGATCTTGATAGAGAGAGGAAAATGACTTCCCGCTTGTAAAATCTCTAGGGTTAGATAAAAATGTATTCCCCCCTCAATTTCAAAATTCAATAGAAAATAAATAATCAAAAATAAAAAAAAGAAGACCTTGTCCAGCCGTGGAAAGAAGAATCCATATACCGTGCATGTGCTTATATGCATGCCAGAGACCCTGCCCTGCAACTAATGATAACTAAAAGAGCTGCATTCACTCACAGCCAACATTGGATATCGTCACAGTCCTCAATAAGCGATACCACACTGGATGGTATAACATCCAGTCCAAGGTCTTACATCACATCATTAAAAGCACTTTATTCACTCTCAGCCATCTGTACACTACATACTATAACAATCCTAAATGAACTACACCTCACTGAATAAATATCTGTCCAGGATCATTCATGATGGACTTGGCCAGGGATTAAACCATAGGAAATAGACTCTGAAATGGGCCAACAGTTGAGGTGAAATAATAGAAGCATAAATTGGCACACTCCAAGTCAAGAGTTGAGATGGGAGAATGAACAAATGTTCTATACAGTATTATGCACAATGTGCAGATTGCCCAAACAAGGGAAGAATAGATTGGAACATATTCACGGTCATCTTATAGCTGTAATACGTGAACGTGACATTCCATTTTGTTTTACAATATGTATATCCCACAAAGGAACTCAATTAAAGGGTACAAAAATGCTTCAAGTAATAAACAGATTACTAAGGAAGAGCTGGTATAGACAGAAAATTAGAGGACAATGTAGTGAAATGCTGAACATTACGTGACTTTTGGCTTTAAAATCTGTACACTTCACAAATTAATACAATCAAAGGATACAGTAATGCTTGAAGTAATACACAGATTACAAAAGAAGAACTAACATATACAGAATATTACAGGACCCTATAAATGAAGCTTAATGTAGTATTACAGAATTACATTCTTCCATTGTGTTCAATCCTGTATTTATGCTATTACATTTAAGGATCCTACGGCATTCAACCAGATTCTGGATCATCCGCATATCATCCGTCCCCCGCGGGGGTGTTTTTATGTGCTCAGTAATCTACCAACTGATGTTATTGGATGAGTGAGTGAATTCCACAAAATGGGATCCCAAAGGTGCAAAGAGAGTCCTACATTGAATACGTTTCTTGTTCCCGGATAGCCATGATCTTAACCTTTTGTGTTGTCTGGCCCACATAAATTAAACTACAAGGGCACCAGATAGCATAAACAACATTATGTGAATTGCAATTGATATGCTCCCGTAGGTTGTGAGCGATATTTCCATGAATGTACTGTTTTATATTTATAGTGGAATCACACAATTACCACACTTAAAGTGACCAACAATCTTATCAAGGCCCCATGCAGAGGCCAGATCGGAAGAAGTTGTCTTGGGTTTATCAGCTCGTACCAGATGATGCTTGAAATTACAGCCCTTTTTGAAGGAGAACCTTGGTGATAATTTCTTGACAATTTTTGTTATGGCATTGCTTTGTGTACAAAAGGTTGTGACGCAGACCACCCTTTCCATAGGGTTTTTGGGCTTAGGGGTGAGTAAAAATGACAGATGATTATACCAGGCTCTCTTTAAAGATCGCTTGATCAGTCTTCGTGGGTAGCCCCTAACTTCCAATTTTGTGGCTACATTGTTAGCCTCCCGAAAGTCTTTGGACCCGAAGAAACTGTAGTAGTGCGAGTCCATCTTTTAAGATGGATGATGGTATTGGAGCAGAGTATTGCAGGCAGTTGGTTCCTTTGGTTGCATATAGTATTGGCCAACAAACTCAAAATAGTTCTGTGTCAAAGCGATAGTTAAGAGAGCAATAATAAATTATATACCAAACCAACTGCCCGCTATACTCCAATACCATCACTGAAAGATCTTAAAAGATGGACAGTTTCTTCGTGTTCATAGAAACTGTAGACCATATGCCATTGTTTTGGTTTTTTGTTTACACTGTATATTGTCTGTATATGTTTGTTTATTGTAACATGGTGAGCACAAATTGCATAATATATTGTTATTATCCTTGTGATATTTGTATATTGGATTAGAATTAAACTATTTCTACTGTGTTGAAAATAAAATTCTGTGGGCACTTGGTTTTTTGTTTATGTGCAGCACATTATTTGTGAAATAATTTCTTCTGGAACCATTGATGTATTCATAAGATTTAACTTTCCCAGGTTCTGGGCTAGTAGACCGGCCCTTTGGGGAGTAACCGTTCAAACATTAATTGATATACTTTAGACTACAGTTCTTACTATTCCAAAGAGCAATACAATAGGCTTTAAATATAAACATATATTTTTAAAATATATTGTTCTTTATAGGAAATATAAAAGTATGTTTTCTTCTTTGCCTGGGTATGCTGACATTAACACATTTTATATCATGTTTTGATAAACACTGACTTTTTTTATTCACTCCTATGTTTAGCTACTTGTTAATATTTTGTATCCAAACAGGTAACTTGAATGAAATGATGCAGTTGTACACTGTGAACTCCTTATTGAGTAAACAGCCTTGGCATCTCTGCCCTGTGAATATTGTTAGAATGACACTAGCGACCCGTCCCCTTTTTTTAGGTTACTCTAGTGTGACGGAATCACTCCAGCATGTGAGCAAACTATGTAGAGATGTGCATATCGTCAACATGTTTGTGTTATTACTTACCAGACACCTGAACAGTTTGTATAAACAACCCAACTAGACACCTTTGCAAAATATTTAATGTACCAGATACCAGAGTATATATTTTAATTTCTAATGCTGTATCAGAATGGATCACTTTTTTTTTTATTTATGTTCTTATCCCTTTCTACTAAACAGAAAATTAAAGTGTGTATTGTTGTCTAACAGTTTAAGTTTACTTTCATTGTAATTTCATTTATTTCAGGAATAAATTACAGAGCATGTGAAATATATTATTTTACAGGTAACTTTATATTTCATTTACAGGTTTTTAGGTGCCATTTTATTTTATTAAATAAAATCTGTAAAATGCTTGCAGGAGAAGTTAATAAACATTTACCTGTGATGCAAACTGATTAGTGTGAAGTACTTGATAGACTGTGTACCATTTCATTAGCCTAGTAATTTGAACTGCCACAATCTGTGCTTTGAGTATAAGTGTTGAAAGCTCATTTAAATGTGATGCATTGCTGTTTCCGTCAATTTACCGCAGGTGTTATTTTTTCTATACCTGAACCAAGTCGATTTGTAATTCCAAATCCCGTTGTTAGGAAAGATGTGATCCCTCACACTAAATCTTTGCAAAACAATGTGCCAAGAGAATTTCTTTTCAATTGCAATTCTCAAAAATTATAGAATGGCTTTCAAACTTGTTTATAGAGATGTGCTTGATGGTTATTCTTGCACCAACATGTCTGTATAAAATGTACTAATTTTTGTCCAAATTATAAACAAAGAAATGTGCGGATATTTTTTATTCATACCCTTTCCCATATCCATCCTTTCTAAAATACTTCAAGCCCTGCCTTGCACGCTTCCCTCTAAAACATAATCTGCGATGTTTTCCCACTGAGTTTTATATACTTGGTATTGTGACCAAAACTTCGTACATGAAGGGTCTTGGTGCTGACAAACTGCCATTTTAGTGTCTTTCTGTCAAGCATGCAGGAATACTTGGGGCCTGATTACGAGTTAGGTGGATGGGATACTCCCCCATAAATGTGACTGATATCCTGTCCGCCTTATTACAAGTTCCATATGGAATTGTAATACAGCGAACATGATATCCGTCGCATTTATGATGGAGTATCCCTTCCGCCAAACTCGTAATCACTCCCTTAGTCATGTTTAACCCACTGAAGACAAGACAAGATGCAAAATACAAATCTTATATAAAGTAGAGGCGTCAACACAGCACTGCACAATTGAGCTCTCTTTTCATATCTTTCTGTGCTGCTCAGCCTTTTTGTAATTGTTGGATTGTATTCATTGTTTACCTGGAATTTGCCCTGCTGATCAGGTTTGTAATTTCTGCTCCCTACTAATTTGGGTTTCATTAGACTCTGGCAAAAACCTAGATTGCCTCGGGCTTGTCTCTTTTGTGCTGTTTCAGTTTTGGCTTGTTTGAGCGGACTTTGCCTGATTCATCATTTGCATTTGTTTGCCTTTACTTACTTATGCTTCCTACCCCTCCTAGGGTATAGGCCATTGTTCGACTTGGCCTTCTTGGCAGGGTCATCTCTGAACTTTTTGCCTCCCTCCAATATTCTCTCTGACCTGTTTTTGTTGGTTTAATGACTCTGGACACTTTACCACTGCTGACCAGTGCTAAAGTGCATATGCTCTCCCTACAGTAAATTGTTATATGTGATTGGATTCCATGATTGGTTTATTTGGTTTACTGTCAGACCCCAGTAAAGTGCACCAGGAGTGCCAGGGCTTGTAAATAAAAATGCTGCTGGTGGGCTTGCAGCACTGGTTGTGCCACCCACAGAAGCGGCCTAGTAAAATGTGTCTAAGGTCTGCCATTTCAGAACCTGCGTGCAGTCTGGTACTGTCATGCTACCTGCGCAAGTACATATACTTGCCAGTCCCTAAACCTTCCCTTAACTTCATATTAGTCACCCCTATGGTAGGCCCAAGGGCAGGGTGCATTGTAAGCATAAAGCAGGACAAGCCGTGATGTGTGTGGTATGTCCTAATAGGGAATTACAGCCAATTTCGTTTTTCACTATTGTAAGGCTACCTGTTATCATAGGCCAGAATGGGCTGGTGGAATTATTACACTCTATGGGCCGGATGTAGGTAATTCTAATTTTCCACTTCTTAAATACCGAATCATACCGTTTCGGTATTTAAGAAGTGGTAAATTAGAGGGGGGGAAATGTAGGTAAATCAGAATCGGTAAATACCGAATCGGTAAGATTCGGTATTTACCGATTCTGTAAATACCGAATCGGTATCCCCCATTGATTCCTATGGGCCTTGAAGCCCATAGGAATCAATGTGGAACACCGAATCGGTATTTACCGATTCAGTAAATTCCGATTTTAGCATGGGTGCAGGGGGTGTCACTTTGACACTCCCTGGCACCCCAATTCCGGACTTGTGTGCCATGTGGCACACAGACATGCCCTAAGGGCATGTCTGTGTGTCACATTGCACAGGTGTGCCTGCACAGATGTGCATGCACACCTGTATTCGGTATTTTACCACCCAATAGGATTGGGTGGTAAAAAACCGAATCTGAATGGCCTTTGGGACTCAGAGTCCCACCTACATATGGAAGTTACCGAATCGGTAAAAATACCAGTTCGTATTTTACCGATTCGGTAAATTTACCGATTCGGTAAATTTACCCAATCGGTAAAATAGGCCACCTACATCAGGAATGACCATTTACCGGTCGGTAACGGCCGAATTCGGCCGTTACTGGTCGGTAAATGGCCACCTACATCTGGCCCTAAAATCCCAGCAGGCTCAGGGAACATGGTAGAACGTCAGGTTTAGTATGCCTGAACTCAGAATAATAAAATACTTATTTTAGTAAAGTTTATTTTAATATCCTGTGTTTGCAAATGCTACTTTCAGAAAGTTAGCATTTGCTTGCCTAACCATTTCAGCCCGCCTCTGCTATTATGTGTATCTCCTGTCTGGGTTCTGTGAATGACAGGGCTAGGGATGACAGGTGGTGAATAGGGGGATTACACCAGGATGGGTGGAGGGAGTGCCCTTTTACTCTGAATAGGGCTGTGCTCAGCCACCACAATGCTGGCTCTGCCCCCTGGGGAGCGACTGATGACTCTGCCCTGCACCTGGTCCATGAAGAGGGAAGACTGTCAACAGAGTGCCCCTGACTGTACTTGTCATGACAATGCTGGCTCCACCTCCTGCGGAGCGTCTGATGTCCCTGCCCTGCACACTGAAAGGAGAAACAAGAGCCTGCAAAACGAAGTGCTCAGAGACTGCCTGGATTAGGCAAAGGCCCCCCTGTCCTGCGAGAACAAAAGAAATGTCCTGTAAAAGTAGGAGCCCTGCTCCTAACAAATCAGGTCCTGTTTGTGCTAAGAAGAAACTCTATCTGAAGAGAAGGACCTGGGAAAGCTGCATGGAGGACTACTGTCTCTAATCCTGAGAGACTGGTGGGTGCCTTGCTGCATGAAGGAGAGAAGACAAAGACTGAAAGAGACTTTACTTTATTTCAACTTGTGCATTCTACTTGAAAAGATCTCCAAGGGCTTGCTTGTGAACTTGCCCCCTGATCTGCGCCCCAGGAACATGAGGCGCTAACCCCCTGAAAGAAGGAAGCTGCTGCTGGTGTGAACTTTTCCTTCAGCTGACCCCAGAGACCTGAGTACGACAGGGAAGCTGTCCCGCACTCTGAGAGCCCGTGCAGTTCATCCCGCCGAGCAACGCGACTCCTGGACACCTGCAAACGCAACTCACACCGCAAAGGCATGCCCCGTCTGGCCCAAGCACCGTGAGCTGCTGCTACGAGTCAGGAGAGCACCGCAAGAACGGACTAACTGGTCCAAGTAACGTGAACCTGAGCCCCGAGCCGTGGAACACACCACAAAGACTGCCTGCATCGGCGCTCGCCCCCCCCTTTGGAAGAAACGCTGCTTGATTGACCTCAAGCAGCTGCTCCCTCTTCAGGACCCCCAGGAATCTGCCCTTGTGAGCCTGTGTCCCCCTGAGCACCGCCAACCAAAAGAGAAGCGACCCCGTGGCCCCCGCGTCACCCCACCCTCCAGGACGGCACCGCAATGAAGGGCACCAGCATAGAGCCGTCCGCCCCATCAAGAACAAAGTTAACGAACTGTACGGTTTGTGTTTTGCATCCGTGCGCCTTGGGAGCAGCGTACACCCCTCCTGCCTCTACAACCAGCCGGACGCGTCTCCCGGTACGCCTCGCCTCCTTCGCCTTGGACAGTGAAACTGTGCGCACCGTACCGGCAAGTGAGAGGAATACGCTTGTGTGCGCTGAGACAAGTACACCGGCACACGTTGAGAACTGTACGCTGGCATTGAGGAGAACTGTACCCTGGCATTGAGGAGATCTGTACGCTTGTGTGCGCTGAGACCAGTACGCCGGCACACACTGAGAACGGTACGCTTGCATTGAGGAGGACTGTACGCTAGTGGTACGGTTGCTGGTACGCCTCGTACCGTTCATCTACATTGCTTACGCCGTACGCCAGCTCACGGGAGAAGCGTGAGGCGTAATAGGGTTCTTCCACGAAAGCCGTGCAGAGCGTACAAGAGCGCTACGAAGCGCACAAACCTACGAGGACTACCTAAAAAAACGACCAAAACATTGCATTTTAAGAACTGTGGCATAATTGAAAGTAATTGGAACCCTTCCTGAAACATAAAGACTGCATTTTAAGCCTGCTTGAACCCTGCTATATAAAGAGTATATTTTTATATATACAGTCTTGTGTCATTGTGTGGGGGGTTGGTAATTTACTGTGTAAGGTACTGCAAATGCTTAACCACATGTGCTCCAGAGATTAGCCTAGACTGCTTGCGCCACACTACCTAGAGGGTGAGCAGGGGTTATTCCCTGAGAATAATCCTTTGCCCTGACTTAGAGGAGAGGGTCCCTGCTTGTCGCAAGTACCTACCTGCGCCAACCAGAGACCCCCAATTCTAACAGCAATATACATGAATCTCTTTGAATGTGATTCTAGGTGTAACCCATCACCTTAAAGTCCACGTTGAGGCCTCAAAGCCAGGTATTTCTTTTACTTTTCTCCTGACGTTTCCAGGTCAGGGGTTGCCAGGTGGTGTTTAAGGCGGGATTGTGGAGGGTTTCACCTATCCAGCCATCTTTTTTTAGGATTTCTGCATGAGCAGGTAGTTGGAACGTCTACTCCCTTAGGTCGTTGTTGTTGCTGATGGTGTTTGACCAGCAGAATTGGAGGATTTTCCTCAAACAGGTGTTGATGAAGGTCTGGACTTTGTTGGTGGTGGTCACTTTTGTCCCCCAAGTTTCTGCTCAATACAGAAGAACCGATTTTACATTGGTGTTAAAAAGCCTGATCTTGGTTTCCAGTGTTAGGTCCTTGGTGCTCCAGATCTTCTTTAGATGAATGAAGACAGCCCTTGCTTTGCCAATTCTTGCCTTGACAACGGCATCTGTGCCACCCTGCTGGTCTATGACACTGCCCAGGCAGATGAATGCCTCAACTTCTTCTAGTGTGTCAGTTGCAAGAGTGACTGGAGTTGTGCTGGCCGTGTTAACCATCAGGATGTTGGTTTTTCCCCTGTGGATGTTTTCTTTTTTTTGTATCTGCAGATGGGTATGGAAGAGTAGGGTCAAGTCATCTGCAAAGTCTCAGTCGTCAAGCTGCTTCCAAGGTGTCCACTGGATCCCAGTTCTTCTCTTTGCTGTGGATGCCTTCATGATCCAGTCTCTGGCCAGCTGGAAGATAAAAGGCAAGGGCATACAACCGTGGCGGACTACAGTCCTCACTTCGAAGACCTCCGTGGTTTGTCCTCAATGGACTATCTTGCAGGGCATTCCCTCATAAGATTTCCTGATAATTCTTACAAGTTTATCTTGCACACCATAGTCGTGGAGGAGTTTCCAAAGCTTCTCTCTGTCCACTCTGTTGAATGCCTTCTCATAGTCGACGAAGTTGTCTTGGTAGTGGAGTTCCATTCCATCAACTGCTCAATGATGATGCACAGATTTGCAATGTGGCATGTGCAAGCGAGCGTGTTGATCTTACAACTGAGCATTGACTTGTTCTTTCATTCTGTTGATGTAAGAGTTATCCCTAAGTAGTTTGCGCAGTTACACAGGTCACCTTTCTTGAAGATTTTGATGAGATATCCCTCCTTCCATTCTGATGGCACCTTTTCTTCTTTCCAGATTCTTCCAAACGTGGGGTAGTGCATGTCTATTGATGTTTCAATGTCTGCCTTCAGTGCCTCTGCAGGACTTCTGTGATATCCTGCTGCCTTTCCATTTCTCAGATGTTTGATGGCTTGCCATATTTTTTCCTTGGCTGATCTGCAGTCTATTGGCAAGTCCTTGTCAGCTGACTGTATGTCTGGTGGAGACTGCTGCACAGGCTGCTTCAGCAGTTCTTTAAAGTGCTCCACCCTTCTTCGTTGTTGGCCTTCATCACCCATGATTGTCTTCCCAGTTTTGACTAGATAGAAGGGGGACCCCCGGCATAAATAAAGGCAGGTAAGCAGGGGAAAAAAAGGAACCACCAAGAAGCAAAGAAAGTACCTGACAACACTGATTTCCAATAAGGCCCAGTTAAGGAGTCCTTTTACTGATTCACTATCACCGGAGCAGACAAGAGCTTGGTCAAATCGTAGCATCAAAGGTTGCAAATATATACTTATTGTATTGTAGAAAAAATATTTACTCTGGTTTAATCCACAAAACATGATAGATATCAAATGGTACAATAATTTAAACTTTCAAATCGGTACACATTCTCCCACACACCAAGCCATACATCACATTCATACCATCATACATTGCAAAATACAGCATAATTCATACCACACACATACACAGTATCAAAAAAGTACAAAGCAGCCACAGGATGATTTAGATGACAAGATGGAAACAAATCATCACAGAGGTTGAGATGTAATCAGTCCAGATGCCCCCAAACGAAGAACGCCGACGCGCGTTTCGGTGTGTTTCCCCAGCCGGGGCGACACCTTAATCACTGCAGAGACGTACAAAGAAGTGTGGGACAAGGTATCCGATTAGAACGAAGAACGCCCGACGTAAGGGGTTAAAATTATTCCCGGGGGCCAGGCAATGTATGGAAGATCTCCTGGCTTCCCGACCTACAGGCGTTGTGGATTCATTCGCTGTTATGTTGGGGGACACATCTATGCCCGTTTCTAATTAATGTCTGCGAGGATCACCACCAAGAGCGACTGCGAAGATTTTGGCGCTGGGGCCATACATTGCCTGGCCCCCGGGGATAATTTTAACCCCTTACATCGGGCACTCTTCGTTCTAATCGGATATGTCTTCCCGGCTTTGTCTTTAACTGGTCTTTCTCGCTTGCAGTATCTGCTGGAGAGTTTCCTTGTGATGTACAGTTCTTTCAAGTTTTTATGGCTTGCTACTTCCTGGGATTATGTGGCAAGACCATCGATGAATCTTCACTTGTTTGCTCTTAAGCTTCTCTTTGTTTTATTGTTGTTTGTGGTGTATTCACTTTGAACTTTCGCTTTGTCTGCTCTTGTTCAACTGGTGTTGACTGCAGCTTTCTTTTTCTTTCTTGCTTGGATTTTGCAGAGAGTCTCAATGGAGATCCATTATTTATGCTTGTGTTACTTGGCACCCCGTACCGCCTGGCAGGTCACTGTTTCTTTGATCTTCTCCCACTGACTTTCTACTAGGTCTTTGTCATCCTCTCATTCTTGCAGTACTTGAAACTTATTACTGAGGGTGACTGAGTATTCACTCCATTTCTGTGCATATTTGAGGAGGGTGATGTTATATTGCTGGCATTGGTTGCTTGTTCCATCCATGCTTTCTTCAGGTTTTGCTTTAGCCTGCCTACAACAGGGTAATGGTATGATGCTATGTCATCTCTTATTACTCCTACATTCTGCATGGACCTCTGGAACTTTAGGCAATGCAGACATGGTTGATCTGATTTTCTGTTGAATGGTCTGGTGTCTCCCACATCTCCTAGTGTATTCTTTTGTGTGAAAATACACTACCACCTGTCACCAGACTGGTCAAGCCACACAATCTGAAAGCCTTTCACCATTCTCGTTCATGTCGCCAAGGCCAAGGTTGCCCATGACTTCGTGCCCAGTGTTGTGGCTTCCAATCTTGGCATTGAAGTCCTCTATCATTATAGTGATGTCCCACTCAAGGCATTTATCCAGGGTGGACTGGAGTCTGTTGTAAAACATTTCTTTTTCCTGTTATTTGCTGTCTGTTGCAGAGCACTGGATAAAGTTGTGTAGATCCTCTTATACTTTGTGCGTAAGGTCGCTCTGTTGATTCTGGGACAGTGGGCTTCCAACCCAAGCAGAGCTCCTTTGGCTGCTGGCGTTAGCATCAGTTCTACTACCTGAGTATGTGGGGCATTCTCTTCCTCGTGTCCAGAATACAGCAGCATTCCTCCTTGAGAAAGTGTTTTCTGTCGTGACTGTGTCCCTCTGGGCTCGCTGATGCCAAGCAGGGCAGAGTTTTATATTTTCATCTGCACTGTCGCTTGGGCTGTCTTGCCTACCTTGTAACTGCTCCTCGAATTCAATGGCCCAAGGATGATGGTCTTGGTCATAAGCTCATGGATTATCTTTGTGGCTTCCAGAGATCTCTGACTTTCACTACAAGGTGTCATAGCTCTCTGTGAAGGAGATTCCTCTCTCCCCAAGGCCGGGATGTATTTTAGTTCACGTTTCTGTATATAGTATTTTTCACATGGTGGGTTAGCTAGCCTCATGTATAACCCCCCTCCTTTTGCAACAGGGCTTGGAACTGGCCATAGTGGAGTTGCTTGCCTTTATATGTTGAGGTATTGACTGGGCTGCATCTTGATCACTATCTTAACTCTTGTGGTCCTGAGGAAATCCTAATTTTGCTGTTGTTAACTTTCGTTGACCCTTGATTGCGCTAGAAAGTCTAGTCATCTCTGCATTTGGACTCTTTCTGCTACATTTGTCCTGTTGTTTGAATCTTTTAATGGGACCCTCAGACTTTGGACTTTTACATGATGTTCTTAATTCTGGGATCTAAATTAATATTATCAAACACTGATTTTTTTTCCATTGTGGAACCACATCTGATCTTTTTGTAACTAATCTCTTAAAGAAAACTTGCCCATAGCAGACCAACTATTCAGCTGTTTATCTAAATAGTGGTGTTTGTGCTATAAAAGTTACCTACCTTGCTGAAAATATAGTGCTAATTGTCCTCTGAAAAGGAAAGCCCGATTTTCCTCCTTGTTCTATTTGTGGAATAATAAAGTGCTTTTGGGACAAGTGTATCTTTTTTATTTTTGACTATTGAAAAGCAGAAAATATACCCTCCCGTTGGCAACTGTTGTTTGATGTGTTTTGTTTTTCTTTTTAACAAAGTTTATTTGTCAAATAACAAATACAAAGCAGATCTCTGTGCCCCAGAAACCTCTGCAGAATAGCCATACATCAGTCTGACTTTGACTATTTTCATGTGCAAAACAGGAACAAACGAAGAGTAATACAAATAAAATAAAGACAAAAAAAAACACTAGAGCCCCACAAGCACCCCCCCTCCCCCCATCGCACTAACGTCCACTCCATAACAGTATGGCTAAAGCAAAAACATTGTCTATATGAACATAATCGGTCATCTCCCAAGGGGTAATATTCTGTGTCGACTAGGTAAAAAAAAAATGTGGCCGGGTCCAGGTGTCTGGCAAGCGGAACGGGCTCCAACTCCAGGCCACAGTAGTCTGCCCAGCGCCTCCAAATTTTATAGTGTTTGTGTGAACACCCCCTGGCCACAAAGATGGGAATCTCCAAGCCCATACAGAAGTCTAGGCTGTTCTTCCATGCAGACACTGAGGGCGCTACCGACGCCTTCCAGGCCCTGGCGATATCTTTTAGCTAGGGTAAACCCCAGGAGAATAAGATGTTGTTTATATATATTGCCCCCAATCCCATTCATAACGTGTAGGAGTACTAGCGTCGGTGAGTAGGGGAGGACCCACCCCAACACCTCAGAGGCAGGCCATAACCCCCCTCCAAAAGCGCGCTAAAGCAGAACATTGCCAAACTGTATGCAGCTGTGTATCCCCTCATGCTTACATCTGAGACACACAGGGGAAGCCACCACAGCCTAACCCTGGTAAAGTACACCCGGTGAAGGTACATGAACTGGATAAGGTGTAGGCTTATGGCAATGGCCGCCCCATGCAGGGAGGCCAGCGCTTTCGTCCAGTCCTCCTCCTCTAGGGGATCCACATCGCCCTCCCAAGCCTCCCTAAGATGCTGCAGCGAGGGGAGCAATGAGTGACCAGGGACTGGTAGATTTTGGAAATCTTATGATCGCGGAGATCCCCCATGAACACCTTCGCCTCTACCGGGCTAAACTCCGCCAATGTTTCTAAGCCCTTCAAACTAGGGGAAATGGCATGTCTGTGCTGCAGGTATTTGAAAAATTGGGTTTAGGGCATATGAAAATCTTTTTGTAACTCTTGAAAGGATTTCAGGACAGGCCCCCGCATGACATCCCCCAGGGTAGAAATACCAATATTGTCCCAATCACGAAATCCAGGCAGGGCAGCCAGTTGTGCCAGATGCCCGTTGCGCCAAAGAGGGGTCTCCTGGGTCAACTTATTCCACCAGCCCATCCTCCGAAGCTCCTGCGGCCAGATCTGAAAGACAATCCTCGTGGCAGACGGCGGGGAGCTGCGCAACCGTGCTGAATAAAGAATTGTATGTAGAGTATGTTCCCCCATGCACCGTCGTTCGACAGCTTACGCCATGTCGGCCCTATCTACATACCACCATTCATTGAGGACTAGCAGGTGAGAGGCCATACAATACGATAAAATATCGGAGGTCGCTAGCCCCCCATATTATGTGGACTGAAAACAGGTCCATAGAGCCACCCTCACCACTCTACCATCCCATAAGAACTGTCCTAGGGCTGCATTAACCTGTCAGAACCATCTAGGAGGGATCGGATATCGATCATTTTGCAATTGATAAAGCAAGCGAGGGAGCGCGACCACCTTAAAGATGGCTGACCGGCCATATATAGACAGGGGCATATGGGACCAAGTTTTAATGTCCTCCCGTATGCGATCCCATACAGGAGCCACATTTCTATCCCAAGATGTAGTAGGTGAGTCTGATAAGAACACTCCCAGATATTTCATCCCTCCAGATACCACCTGAACGGACGATGTCCACGAACCAAGGCCCCCTTCATTGCCCAGAATCCAGAGGGTAGAGTTTTGGGGGTTCATGTAGAGGCCGGAGGTCTCCCCAAAAATCTGCATAATGCGAAGCAGTCTCGGTCCGGTCTAAATTGGTGAGAAAAAATACATCATCAGCATATAGGGCAATACAATCCGATAATCCGTGGGCCAATTTAAGACCGGTCACTTGAGCGTCAATCCCCACCCAGACAGCAAGTGGCTCCATAGCTAAGGCGAACAGGTAGGGGGACAGTGGACAACCCTGCCTGGTGCCTCGTCCAATAGAGAACGTGGACAGAGCCCGCCACGTGCACAGATGCGGGGGGGTCTGTGTAGAGCAAGGTCAGGTAGGATAGGAAGCGAGGCCCAAAATTCAATCTGCGGAGGAGCGCGAATAAATACACCAAGCTAAGAGAAGCGAATGCCCTGTCCAAGTCTGCCAGCAAAAGTGCTGCTCATTCTCCCAACCTCTGGACCGTCACAACGGCAACATGCGCCTGCTGAATATTATAACATAAACCCGCCGGCCTGATCGGAATGGACTAGGGAGGGGATATGGGACCGAAGGCGTTTGGCCAACGCTTCAGCTAGAATCTTGGCCTCTACATTCAGAAGAGAAATAGGGCAGTACGACGCGTGTTGATCAGGGATCTACCAGGCTTGTGGAACACCACCACTTCCGCGTGTCTCCAATCTCTAGGCAGACGACCTCACTCTATGGCCTCTTCCACCACCCTACGATAATGGGGTTCGAGCTGGAAGAAATATTGTTTAAAGAATTTGCATGGGAATCCATTCGGTCAAGGGGCCTTTCCGGGGTTCAGGTCCCCAAGTGCGGCACCCAATTCCTCCTCTGTGAGTGGGAGATCCAACTCCCTACTAATGTCACCTGAGAGGGCCTTAGGTGGGAGGTCATCCAAGAAGCGGCCTATCACCTCCGCTGGTATACGTTCTTGAGGGGCATAAAGTTCTGCATAATATGCAGCAAAGCTATTGGCGACAGCCGGGGAGTGCCTAAGGGACAACCCGTCTGGGCCCACCACGCCAGGGAGGGCCTGAGGGTATAGCGTCTCCTGACACAGTCTATGCAGCAGCTTGTTTGATTTATCTCCCCACTGGTAGATCCTGCTCTGGGTCGCCAACCACGCCTGGCGGGCCTCATTTAACAGGAGATGTGAATAACCCTGCCTACAGCTCAAGAATCTCAGCCTCTGCATGTACGAGGGACTCTATGTACTCTGCGAGCTGCCGCACAGAAGGAAATATCCACGCCACGTAGTGTGGGCTTCATTGCTTCCCTTAGAGATTCTGCCCCATCCACCAAGCTTTTGTTAAGTGTCAAGTATCGATCGATAGCACCCTCCAGATGCTCCCTGTAGTCCTCCTTTTGGAGGTTCCAGGCCGAGAGGCGCCACCGAAAAGGCTGGTACGCTTGATCCATCCGCAGTGTGAGGGCCATCGGCGAGTGGTACGAGAGCCCTCGTGGAGGGATATTGGCTGTCACCACCCTGCCCTCCGCCACCCGGGGAAAAAATATATAGTCGAGGCGGGAGTAGGAGTCGTGAACCACTGAAAAGTACATGTATCCCTGTGTCGTGCAGTCTGTGCCAAGAGTTCACCCAATCAAGGCCCAACACCAGGGAGTGCAATTTAGTGGGTTGCCAGACCTCCATGGAGCCCCCGGACCTCTAGCGGTCCCTGGCTATCTCCATCACATCATTCCAATCTCCTCCCACAACTGCCAGACCATCTGGTATATCCGCCCACAGGGTCATAAGTCTCTACAAAACCCCAGGATAAAGGCGGGAGGTGTATACGCTCCATAATACCATAGTTTTTTCACCCACCGTACCCTGTAGGAACAAATGCCTGCCCTGAGCATCCCCCCATGTCTTAATGTGTGTAGGAAACCTGGTGATAGATCAATATCTCGACCCTCCCCCGGGACCCCCTCACAAACCATGAGTGGAATACATGGACGTAGCCAAAACGTTGGAAGCATAGCGCCTTAGTCCCCATGAGATGTGTTTCTTGCAACATAAGAATGTCCGCGTGAGCTTGTTTCGCCTGTTTGAGTATAACCCCGTCCTTAATCTTGTCTAGTGCCCCCCTGATATTCTAGCTGATTATCCGAAGGGTCCCAAGGGGATTCTGTTGGCTACCCATCAGAGCTACCATTGGAGGCCCCGATGTAAACCAGTGACACAAAAACATCATACCAGAAGCGCAAGATGACGCTAAAGTAATGTAGGACAGTACGATCCATGTACAAACCCCCCCCAACAAAACACAACAATCCCCCCACCCTATACCTCAATAACAGTGAAGTACCTGTTGCTGTGGGTGTGACTTGCAGACCCCAACAGGAGGTCCCATCCCTCACCCACTAATGGATCCCCAACTTACAGCCCATTGTCCGCTGGAACATTCTCTGTCCGCTAAGGTCCAACAGAGAGACCGGCCCTTTTCTGTGCTTCTCTGGGTATAGTAAACATATCAAAGACCTCTGAAACCACAGTCCCACTCCACTGCTAGTCAGTCGACACTTGTGGCTGTGAGGCCGAACCCGCTCGGGAGGAGGCACCACATGACTGGGATTGTCGCCGAGACCTGGAGCGTCTGATCCCCTTCACCTTCAATTTGGGCTGCTTCCGAGTAGCCTCACTCGAGTAAGAGTCTGACTCCTGGGCGGCATGTGAGGACGAAGCCGCACTGTCTCATCCATCCACTGTAAGACCTTCTCCAGCGCGTCAAAGAAATGAGTACGGGACCGATACACCACCCACAGCCTGGCCGGGTACAACAAAGCATAAGGAACCTTGAGCTCTCGGAGGCGGGCTTTGGCCACCATAAAGGACTGTCTCCCTTGCTGGACCCATGTTGTATAGTCGGGAAATCTAATGCAGGCATTGTCGAATAACAGCGGTATTTTGGCCCTAGTCTGTTTCAGCATAGTGTTCCGGTAATGATAATGGAGTAGTTTTACAATAATAGGCCTCGGATGGGCACCAGGTGGAGTCTTCTGCAATAAGGCTCTATGGGCGCGCTCCACCACAATACATTTGTCAGTGACTCCGGAGGGAGCCAACCTTCCAGCCATTGCGTAAGGAACGGCTCCATGTCTCTATCCTCGCACCCCACCGGGAATCCGACAAAACGAACATTGTTGCGCCAAGCCCTCCCTTCAGCGTCCTCGACCCTCGATGCCAGTACTCGTTGGGTGGTCTCCAGAGAGGTCACCTGTTTCTGCTGGGTTCCGACCACATCCTCCACTCCAGAGATTCCCGTTTCAGTAGTCTCCGAGATGCGTGCAACTGCATTGCGTAGATCCTGTCGCAACAACATAACGTTGGAACCGACTGCCCCGATTTTTGCATCAAGAGCGTCCCTTGATTGGGTGATTATTATCAGAGACAGTGGTCCCTAGACAAGAAAGAAAATGTACAAAGAATAAATATAGACTAAGTAGAACTATATTTCTTTTTTGAAAATGTCCAGCCGGACAGTTTAATATCTTGATAAGGATAATACAAAAGGAGTTTGTCACAAAGTGTGATGTACATGGGACACCAGCCCATGTCTGACTAATACACTAGGGGGACACAAACAGAAAAGGGGAATAATAGGCAAGGTAGGATCATCTGAATATCATAAGTCATAAGCAGACAATCCACAATATACACATATGCATGCACAATTTTTGTCAACTATGCATTGTGTATTTTAGGTCGACGACGTTTCGAACCATACATGATATTGGTTCATCTTCAGGACAGTAATAATTGCCTAGAGAGAAAACAATGTCACTATAACCCACGGTGGTGTAAGCTGTGAATCAATCGGCGCGGGAATGGCGATTGATTAGGTGGGTTTCACAGGAATGGGTCCGGCGTGAAAAACAGAAAGATCAGAGGGAACGATACCCTGTTCAATGAATCGAGATAAAAGACTGGTGCAGGTCCACAATGGGGGTCCTTGCACGGCGTGAGGGAAACTTCACAGGTGGCAATCTGCGGTGTGTGGCCGTTATTAGGCACAATACATTTGACAGTGACTCCGGAGGGAGCCAACCTTCCAGCCATTGCGTAAGGAACGCTCCATGTCTCTATCCTCGCACCCCACCGGGAATCCGACAAAACGAACATTGTTGCGCCAAGCCCTCCCTTCAGCGTCCACGACCCTCGATGCCAGTCCTCGTTGGGTGGTCTCCAGAGAGGTCACCTGTTTCTGCTGGGTTCCGACCACTTCCTCCACTCTCGAGATTCTCGTTTCAGTAGTCTCCGGGATGCGTGCAACTGCATTGCATAGATCCTGTCGCAACAACATAACGTTGGAACCGACTGCCCCGATTTTTGCATCAAGGGGGTCCCTTGATTGGGTGATAGCAGCCATGATGGGCAGCATTGTCCGGCATATCTCGTTGCGTCCCCACAAGGCCCCAGAGCCTGTGAATTTATGCATTGTGCTCTGCTTTGCCGAACCCCCACCTGGCTTGACTCTCGTCATGATGAACAGCGGGCGAGCCCACGTCGTAGACAATCGCAGCACCTGCGCTCCGTGCAGCACCATCCGGATTTAATGGGTCTCGGACCATGGGTCGGGGGGCCGGAAGACACACACACCCCTGCGCCAGTGACCCACTCCACCGCCGGCGCCTAGGGACTGATAGATCCGTGCAGAGGCAGCAGGAATGTAAAAATGCGGCCCGCGTGGCCCGGCCGCCTGATACGAGGCCGTTTTTTAATTGAAGAATTTATCTCTGAAGATGCACATAGGTGAGAATATTCATCACCTCTGACCCAGGAATTACCTTGTGTAGCTCCGTGACTTTGGGAATCCTGTTTGGCTGCTCTCCCCTTGCCAAGACTGACAACAGCTCGCAGGACCCGCTCCGCGGGTCCCGCATCGTATAGGAGGGCTGTTGGGAATGGGATCTTCTGGATTTACTGGAGGTGTGTAGTGCCTGGGGAACCTCGGGGGATGCAAGCTGGGCTGCGAGCGTTAGAGCAGGGACTCCATCTACCAGGAGCCCCTGCCTGGCCAATTAGCAACACCTGGCCCGCTCTCCCTGCTATCCCCGCCCCCTGCGTGGCCCACTTCCGTTATTAGCAGAATCTGCATCCGCTGCGCGGGAGGCTGGGCTGGGCTGGGCCACTCCCTTTGGTTTGTTCCTTCGGTAATCTCTCAGCTTGTCTTATTGTTATTTTTTGTCTCTCCCTGTGATTATTTTGACATCTCTGGGCGGGGGTGTAATGGCTGCTCAGACATCTAAGGGAAGCAAGGATGGCGATAAAATTAATAGTGGTAGCATTTTGGGTACCCTAGACAATTACTTCACAAGGGTCTCTGTTGCACTAGAACACCAGATAAGTGCTGTTGAGAAAAGATTATCAGCTGAAATCTTCTCGAAACGTTCTTCTCTGGGGGCAATCCAGCACTGTACAACGCCGGAGTCCCGTATAAGTCAACGGTTAAGTGATTTGGGTCTGCCCGAGACCAGCATTGAATTAGATTCTCTTGCAAACATCCTAGAGGAAAATAACTCCCTTATAGTGCCAGGTAGTGGTGATCCAGTAGAAATTCCCACTTGTGTATCATCTCCTAATGTCTCTCTGGTTTGTCTGGTAGTTGACTCACCGCCTTTAAATAAAAGAGCTACTGGCAAAAGGAAAAGAAGGAGGGGCGGTACGCAATATAAAAGAGCTAAAAGGTCTAAACCGACTAAAAAGGGGAATAAGCACATGGGTGAGGGGATTTGTATAGAGACTGATAACACAATTCCTTCTCCATTACTCCCCCCAGTTGCCCATGATGATGGGTCTTTGGTTGGGCAGGTCGGACACCTGCTTCGTTCCTTTTTACTCCCTATTATCGAGAGGCTGAAACGAGTAACTGCGACCCTGGATAAACTAGAAATCACAGTTAAGGATAATTCTCAAATGCTACTCTTCCTGACTGATGGAAAAAGTAAGGGCAAACTTCTGCCTGCTAACCCAGATAAGGTGGTCACCAGAAGTAGTCAAGCACCTTCTACTGGTAAATCTCTGCATAATGGACACAAACCAGTGGCAAATAGAGATGTTGCCCTAGGCAGGCCAGGTGTTAAAGAATCATGCCCAGATGTATCTAGTGCACCGAAGGGTGAATTACAATCTCATCAGGAAGTCCGGGCAGAACCAGATAGAATCGCTTCTGGGTATTTGGTTCCTAACAATTCTGATTTAGTTGTAGGTAATCAATTTAAACTTAACTTACCTCCTCAAAGTACCCCCTTAGTGGTGATTATGACGAATGTCCCCCCTCTTCGTGCTGGTTTGACCGAGGGGTTCTACCAATTGAACTCAAAGGTCTCCCACTGGTTCACAAAGAATTTAGAACAGGGCCATGAAATTGGACGAGACATACTCATGGTCTGTAGAGTAGGATGGGTGGGTCGCTCAAGGAAGACCAGAGAGGGTGACTGTATAGTTATTAATTTTAACATCCGAGTACAGTTGGTAGAATACTAGGGGAGATAGAACAGCATTCAAGAGAGAGGGCACCGGGTATTGAAGTCGTGCCCCTTGGTTTCTGCTATAGACCGGGTACTCGGGTAAAACCCTTCCATAGGCTCCCCATCTGATGAATTTCCCTAATCAAACTCATCCTATGGGAAGACATGGGGTGCGACCTTCACCTTCAATGTGATTCCATCTGGTCATTGGTATGGGGGAGATCCCAGATACAGAGGGGGAGTTGAAATAACTAATAGATTCAATGTCCTCTCGGGTCTTAATGAATGCGACTGACTTGATTGTAACCAAGTCGACAGCATCTCAGAGCATACCATCAACCGCCCACAAGACCATTATCACAAGGGGGTGCTACCAACTAAGGGGAATTCCAGGACAGTTGAGTATACTGATAATAATATAGTTCCTGATGTAACCCCCGCAAGGAACTCACATGGAACCGGCTACAAATGACATGGAGGGTGTAGGAAGCTTGGTTTCCTGGAATATAGCTGGTATCCGCCCTAAGCTGGAGTCCAAGGAATGGGTAGATTTTGTAAATTGCTATGATGTATGTATGTTCCAGGAGACCTGGATGTGTGAGCCATGTTCTCTCCCAGGGTATCTGAATTATTCAATTCCGGCAACCAAAGGCCAAAAGGGTCATCCGAAGGGTGGCCTGATTATATGGGTACGTCAATGTCTGCCCTTTTCTATCAATATGGTTGAGACTGGTAGCAACGATATCCAACTTATAAAAGTGAGCATGGACCTATCTGGGAGTCTGGATATATACAATGTATACGCCAGGGGTTCGAACAGGGGAAAATCAGTAGTTCTTGCGGCTCTGGTCTCCCTACTTGAGACATACTCCATGAATATTAATATCATTATTGCCGGAGATTTTAATCGTACATTTGAACCCCTGGACATATGTGATAATCTAGTTGGGATGGATGAGGATATGATATGGGGTGTTCCTAAACTAAATCTAGACCCTATCAAACGCTGGGCTGAGGACATCATATGTTTGAATGCCATTTGCCTGGAAAGGGGCTTCAGGGCTCTAAATGGGCGAACAACGAGTGACAAGAAGGGGGCATGCACTTTCGATAATGGTAGAAATAGGAGTAGGATAGATTATGTTTTGTGCAGTCTTCAACTATGGAAGGAGTCAGCGATATGGAAGTAAAGCAGAGGTTGGAAAGTGACCACGACCCATTGTGTGTAACCCACAAATGGTGGTGGCCCGCAACAGGGAAGCCCCCAAAAGAGTGGATTGGTGTTCCCCTGCCCACATCCTCTAATGATATGCGACGGCTAAAATGGCCTATGGTTTTGGCTAACCATCAGTCTATGGCTAGTATAGACACGGAGGTGGACAAGGCGATAATTGCCCTTGATCAAATAAAAACAGTTGTTGCCGGGTCACAAGAAGCTACTGCTATACACGATAATCTTTTTAGTGCTATTAATTCTCATTTTCAGAAACCAGGTAGGAAAACCAATAACGTACCTCCCAGTTCGGCGAGGTGGTATAACGCTCAGTGTAGGAAAGCCAGGTTAGCTTTGGGAACAGCTATTAAAAATAGAGATCTATTGGCTATCCGTTGTGCAAGAAGGTCTTACAAAGATTGTATAGCCTTTGCTAAAAAAGCATGGGACGAGAAGCATTGGAATGAATTAAGGGAGGCTAGTAAGACCAAAGATTCCAAGCTCTTCTGGAGCATTGTTAAATGGGGTAGTGGTGGTCTATCTAATCGCCCAGATAATAATGTTAGTTATTTAAGCCTCAATATGCTGATAGCCACCCCTGTTCTGAGATGGAAGATTTTATGGCTGTTTATCCTAATGGTAATTTTTTTAGTCTTGGCGAAGTAGTGTTGGCCCTAAGTGCAGTATGTAGAGGAAGAGCTCCCGGCTTGGATGGGATCCCGGCGGACCTTTTCATTAATGATCAGAAACGCTGGGGCAAATATGTCCTGCTTTTGATTAATGCTGTTGCTAAGGGTGCAATTGTCCCGTCATCTTGGAAGGGTGCAATCATTATCCCTGTACATAAGAAAGGCGACAGGGGTTTGCCGGGGAATTACAGACCCATAAGCTTGATAGCTACCATTCAAAAGGTGGTGGGGAGGATGGTGGTGAACAGGCTCATGGTCTGGGTGGATGAAAAAAATGCATTATCCCCTTACCAGGCTGGGTTCCGGAAGGCCACCAGTACGGTGGACCAGGTCTTCCGCTTCACTCTACTTCGGTGGCGAACAGTGGTGCTGGGCGGGGGCAGCCTGTACGCCACTTTTGTGGACTTGCGGGCTGCCTTCGACCTGGTTCCCAGGTCAAAGCTGTGGTCACTATTGTGGAAAATGGGTCTTCCGGAGGATTTATTGACCCTGGTTATGAGGCTGCATGAGGCGAATTTTGCCAGGATACAGTGGGGCAGTCAAGGGGAAGTCACTGCGGACTTCCCGGTTGAGCGGGGAGTTAGGCAGGGGTGTGCCATGGCCCCCCCTACTATTCTCCTTATTTATTAATGGAGTAGTAGATAGAATTTTGTCTGCTAATTTAGACGCCCCTTCGTTGGCGGACATTAAGGTCCCAATATTAATGTTCGCCGACGATACTCTCATTATATCAAAGACCCCGAGTGGCTTGCAGAGTGCCCTTAATATTTTTGAGGAATTCTGTGGGGAGCATGGCCTTGAAGTCAATGTGACCAAAACCAAGCTAATGGTATTTAATCCTCACCGTAAATTCCGATCTAGGCTAACTATGAATCAGCGCCCACTAGAGGTAGTCAAAGCTTTTACCTACCTTGGTATTTATATAACCAATGGTCCCAGCACATTGATCTAGCGGCATTAAGGCATAGACAATTAACTGGTACTTTAGGGGTTGAGCATAGAAAGTCAGAAACTAAACCAAATGTTGCCAGCCCTACAGGTTTACGAGGCAAAAGCCCTTGGCTCAGCACTCTATGGGGCTGAGTTGTGGGGATTTGGAAAACTTGATTCACTACAAAGGTCCGAATATAAGTTTATTAGGTTAATTACGGGTCTTCCGAAAAGCACTCCCCTTCTCCCCCTTAGATATGAGCTGGGCAGAAAGGCTGTGGTCGATTTGGCAAAGCATCGTCCGATACTGTACTGGAGACGACTCTAGACCACTCCAGAACTTAAGCACTATGCCGAAGGTTTTTTGGCGATAATTAAAGGGGATCTTTTTCATAAAATTAAATGGCTAAAAGACCTCAGATCTCTGTTGTGTTTGTTGGGTCTCCAAACTCTTTGGGATAACCCGTCAGGAGCACTATTCCCTAGTAAAATTATTGTAAAGGAGTTGTACTGGAATTTTGTGACTGAGCGGGACTGGAGATATACTGATTCTAGATCTATTGCAGGATGTTATCTGGAATCTAAAATCTCTCCCGATTACGAACCTTACTGGGACATAATAACAAAGCCATGGGATAGGAAGCTCCTACGCCAACTGAGGATAGGTACTCTTCCACTAAGGGTACTCACTGGTAGGTGGAGGGGTTCACTAAACCTTTCTTGCCCCGCGTGTGTATCTGAAAAGGAGACTGTTGGCCATTTTTTATTCGCCTGTCAAGCCTATGCTATCCCTAGACAAACTTGGTTAAAACCTGCATGTAAAAATCTAGGCACCAAAAGTAGCATTGAAGCTATGAGAATTATTTGTACTAGCTCATACTTGCCATTGGCTATAGCAGTAGCGAAATTCTTGGGGTGGGCATGGTCTATTAGGAATAAATTGATAGTCGAGTAACTGTTTATAGAGGGTGAGTTTTATTATCACAAGATACTTAATGTCGCTTTCATTTTAAATTGTATATATATATATGTACATGACCTTTTCCAAAAATTCTTGCTTCTATTTGTCTGAGGCAATGTTAGACGGACCGGGAGGGTCGGCCGAGGACAAGGGGAGAGGTCTCCGGGGAGAGCCGTCTCCAACGATCGTACAGACAAGTAACTTCCCCCCCACAGATGTACACCACACAAGGATACGGTTCAACGTTACTTTATAAGCAATTCTTTAAGTACGGTGAGATGGTACAAGGAGGTCTGGACTCAGGGGTCCCCTCTATTCTAGTCTCTTGGTTGGGAAAGGGGTAGCGGGACAGTCTCGTTACCAATCTGGTAGATGGAACAGCTCACAATCCTCGAGCTCGGCGTTCTAGATGATCGGGCCGCGGCGGAGCCTGCAGGTCCCGAGATGGTTGAAGGTAGCGACGGTCCGCGGCGGAGCCAGCAGGTCCCGATGAAGGTGGTGGTTACAAACGGTCCGCGGCCACGCCAGCAGGTCCCGACGACGATGAAGGTTTCAGAAGGTTGCGGCAGCGCCAGCAGGCAGGTCGATAGTTCGCAAGGCAGGGCTACGGCGGCGCCAGTAGTCCGTCAAGGATGAGTTCTTCACTGCGTCTCTCGACTCCAGGATACAACTGCCTTCCTGCTCTGGAGCTGCCCCAGTTATAGGTCTGGCCCCCTTTGATGTCCGGACCCTCGCACTTGGAGGTCGGGAGGTCCGGGATGAGGGAGTCCAGACACCCAGCAGGGGGGTGGAGCCAGCGCCTGGGGGAGCTGGGGGCGATCGGCACCTGGCGGGGGAGAGCCATCGACACTCCTTTCTCCCATTGACCTGCCAAGTGGTCCGTTCACCTCCTGGGTGGATGGTGGTGCCGGGATGTCGGGGCCTGGCCAGGCCCAGGGTTAGGGTCGATCGGAGGCCACGCGGCCTCGTGGTGCAATGTCCAAGATGGCGCACAGGCCGGGCGAGGAGGCCGGTAGTGAACCGGGCCCATGATGCAGGGATGTCCGGGGGCAGAGGTCCCGTATGAGACGGGGAGCGGGTGGTTACTGTGGGTTACACCTGGAGGGCCTGGCTCGGGCCTTGTCATGCGGGGAGGGAGCAAGCCCTTCACGTGGCCTGTCCAACATGCGTCCCCCCAGCTGAAGGCGGGGAGAGTCACCCATCCTCTTGGGGACTCTCCTCGTCGAGGCGGAAAAAGCGTGACAGGCCATCTGCGTTGGCGTGATCTTGCCCAGGTCGATGTTCCACAGTGAAGTCCATCCCCTGCAGGGAGATGGACCAACGCAGTAGTTTCGCGTTTTCCCCCCGCATCTGCATTAGCCACTGCAAGGGCCGATGATCGGTCTGTACCCGGAAGTGGGTGCCGAAGAGATAAGGCCGGAGCTTTTTGAGGGCCCACACCACAGCGAAGGCCTCCCTCTCGATGGTGCTCCAGCGTTGTTCTCGGGCCAGGAGCCGTCTGCTGATGAAAGCCACTGGCTGGTCCAGTCCTTCGGGGTTCAACTGGGAAAGGACCGCCCCAATGCCATGGTCGGAGGCATCCGTTTGGACGATAAATTCCCGACTGTAGTCGGGGGCCTGGAGCACAGGGGCGGAGCACATGGCGGCCTTCAGCTTCTCGAAGGCCGCTTGACAGTCTGGGGTCCAGTTGACCTTCTTTGGTTGGTTTTTGGATGTGAGTTCCGTGAGGGGCCCCACAATGCTGCCATAGTCCCTCACGAACCGCCTGTAGTAGCCTGTGAGTCCCAAGAAGGCGCGGACCTCGGTCTGGGTGATGGGGGGCTGCCAAGACTGGATGGCAGCGATCTTGAGTTGCAGAGGGGCCACCAGACCGCTTCCCACCTGGTGCCCGAGATAGGTCACGGACCCTTGGCCAATTTGGCATTTGCTGGCCTTGATCGTGAGGCCAGCTCGCTGGAGGGCCTGTAGCACCTCTCGGAGGTGGTGGAGGTGGTCGGACCAGTGGCGGCTGTACACAGCGATATCGTCCTGGTAGGCGGCGCTGAATTCTTCGAGTCCCGCCAGGACCTGGTTTACTTGCCGCTGAAATGTTGCTGGGGCATTCTTCATGCCGAATGGCATGACCTTGAAGTGATAGTGGCCATCAGGGGTGGAGAAGGCAGATCGTTCTTGGGCCCGGGGTGTGAGACCGATCTGCCAGTAGCCCGCTGTCAGGTCGAAGATGCTGAGGTAGCGGGCAGCTCCCATGCGGTCGATTAGTTCATCTGCTCGGGGAATGGGGTGTGCGTCTGTTCTGGTGACCACATTCAAGCCCCGGTAGTCGACGCAGAACCGGAGCTCAGGCGTGGTGCCGGGGGCGGCCGCTTTGGGGACCAGTACCACTGGGCTGGCCCAGGGGCTGTCTGAGGGCTCGATGACCCCGAGCGTGAGCATCTTGGACACCTCCTCTTGGATGCAAGCCCATACCCGATCTGGTACTCGGTAGGCCCGATGGCGGATAGGGGGACTGTCTCCAGTGTCCACGTCGTGTAAACACCAGGGGGTGACCCCTGGGGTGAGGGAGAACAGGGTGGCGAACTGCAGCAGGAGGTCTCGGCAGCCTTGGCGTTGTTCCAGGGTGAGGGCCTCCGAGAGTCGGACCCCATCCACGGAGCCGTCCTTCTCCCGAGTCCGGAGGAGGTCCGGGAGGGGTTCGGAGTCCTCCTCGGCTCCATTGTCTGTTGCCATCAGGAGGCTGAGCTCTGAGCGCACAAAGTGGGGTTTCAGTCTAGTGGCGTGGAGGACCCGGAGAGGGTTCCGTGAAGACTCCATATCGATGAGATAGGTGACAGGGCTTTTGCGCTCGACTACTTTGAAGGGCCCCGTCCACTTGTCTTGCAGGGCACACTGCTCGGTGGGAGACATTACCCACACTTGTTGGCCAGGTTCAAATTCGATGGAGGAGGCATTTTGATCGAACGAGTGTAGGAACGAGGCAGAAGTGCGGTGGTGACGAATCCCAGAACATATCCAGTTCTTGTAAATACCGGCGACATTTTATGCCCGTTCGAGGAAAATTTTAATATTCCAACAGATATACGAAAAAGACAGTGAAATAGCCTGACAAAACCTAAAGAAGACACCCCAAGAGAAGGAGCTCCTACATCAGGGGAGAGGAAACAGCCACAGATAAGCTTGCAGAACCAAAGTGTGAGGCAAAGCAGACCCTATTTTTGGAACGTCTCCTACATTATTTGGGGATACGGTGTAACTATCCACTTCTTGAAACCCCAGCAAGAGAAGTCCTGAGGAAGGTGCCACAGAATCCATTGTACTGCACCGAAACGCGTCGACGCACTGGTTTTTGTTTAAAAGAATCCAGTCAGGGCCGGGTAAAGCTTTAGATGGATGTCCAACTCCTCCACTAAAGTTTTAGAGTAGAGGTTCAGGCCATTGGATCTGGTGATACTCAGTGGCTGAGATATCTGGGAGCCACATTGACACAAGGGGTTTTGTGATTATATGTAGTTTTGTCTTTTTGTCTATCCATTGTCAATATGTTTTAGATATGTCTCCATAGGTGTTGTATTCTATTATTATGTCTATATAACATGATTATGCTTGTTTAACACTGTTCTCAATGAATTTTTTATTCCTTCAAAGTATTTTTCCTTGGATTTTAAATTGTACTGTAGAAATTGTATGAAATTTTATTGCTTTTGTGTATTTTGCTTTACTTTGTGCTTTTAATAAATAATAGATTGTTAACGATTCTATTTTCTTTGTGGAAACCCTTTTATTTATAATTCTTAACATATAGTGCACTGTGTGTCCTTCTTCCCTAAATTAGACAGGTTAGGAGCCACCGTGTAGTTACCTGACTCCAGGGATCTCCCTTTGACTAATTGGCATTTTGATCGTACCACCTTTTCATGTCTTCCTGACTGGCCTCCAAGTTTGCTTTTGCCATCTCTCTGAACCGTCTGGTCTGGTTGCGGAGGGTTAGGAGGTATTTGAAAACATCTGGAGGGTTCTTTAGAGGGGGCATTTCCCAACCTTCTTTGACTAGGCTGAGCGGCCCTCGCACAGGGTGTCCATACAAGAGTTCGAACGGGCTGAAGCCGAGGGACTTCTGGGGGACTTCTCGGTAGGCAAAGAGGAGGCACGGCAGTAGCACATCCCACTGGCGACGGAGGGGCTCTTCCAACCCCCCAATCATCCCTTTGAGTGTGCGGTTGAACCGCTCAACTAGTCCGTTTCCTTGAGGGTGATAGGGGGTCGTGAATCGGTAGGTGACCCCACACTGTTGCCAGAGGGACTTCATGTATTTTGAAATAAAGTTTGTGCCCCTGTCGCTGACGACTTCTCGGGGGAAGCCCACCCGGGAGAAGATCCCCATCAAGGCCCGGCCGACTACCGGGGCTGTCACGGTTCGCAGGGGAACAGCCTCGGGGTAGCGGGTGGCGTGGTCCACCAGGACCAGGATGAACCGATGTCCTTGCGCTGTACGGGGGTCCAGGGGCCCCACAATGTCTATCCCCACCCTCTCGAATGGGGTGGTGACCACTGGAAAAGGTTGCAGAGGAGCTTTGAGCTTGCGGCCGCTCTTCCCGCTGGCCTGGCACGTGGGGCGAGATCGGCAGTGCTGGATTACGTCGTTCCTCATCTTGGGCCAGAAAAAGTGGGTCACCAGGCGACTGTAGGTTTTGTCCTGACCCAGGTGGCCGGCCAGGGGGACATCGTGGGCCAGGTTTAGCAAGAAGTCTCTGAAGCGGAGGGGCACCACTAGCACTCGACTGGCCCCTAACTCTGCGATTCTCTGTTCGCTGTACAACAGGTCATTGTCCCAATAAACCCAATGGGTTCCGGAGGTATCCCCCGCACTCTGGGCGAGGGCTTGTTGGCGGAGTCCCTCGAGGGAGGGACAGGTCTTCTGCTCGTGGCGAAACTGTTCCTGGGTGGGCCCCCCCTCCTGACGCCACTGAGCCAGGTCGGGAAGGTCCTGAGGTTGAACGAGCCCCTCGGGAGTTTGCTCTGGGGGGACGGCCCGGTCGGTGTCTTCTACTGGGGCGACCGGGGGAGGAGGTGCTGGCCATTCAGGTTCTTCGGGTCGGGGGATGGCACGGGCAGCCATGGACCGGGTGGTTACGCACGCCCAGTCCGGGATGCCCAACATCCCCAGGTGCTCTCTTCTCTCTACGGCGGCCCACGGGGAACTCTCAAGATCATTTCCCAGGAGACAGTCTACGGGGGCATCATCTCGGACCGTCACTTTCAACATGCCGGAGACTCCTCCCCACTCGAAGGGGACGCAGGCCATCCGACATAGACTCTCCGATTTGTCGGCTGAACGGACAGGGCAGAGAACGTTCGGCAGGATCTGTTCTGGGGTCACCAGGTGACAGCAGACGGCTGTTACACTGGCCCCGGTGTCACGTAGGGCTTCGGCCCTGCGTCCATTAATGTTCACCCACTGGCTGTACTTCCGGGTGTTGGCGGGCAGGGGGCCCTGCGGGACTATGTCTTTTCCCCCTAGGCACGCTAGAACCATGGCGGCTGGTTCCCACTCTTGGTGTTCTTGCTCGCACTCCTCTTGTTCTTCGGAGGTTTGTTCTTCCCCCAGGGCGGCGGCAGCCATCTGGCGGGGTCTCGGAGTCTGACTCTGTGGACAATTTGGGTCGTTTGCGTAGTGGCCGACTCGCTGGCATCGGTGACACGTGACATTGGCTCTGTATCCCGGCCGCGCCGGGGTGTTGCCCCGGTTGGCCGGGGGTGGGGTGCTGGTAGCGGGAGCGGCCGGGGCGTTGTCTCTTCCTCGTCCCTGGCCCCCTCCTCCTCCTCGGGGACGGTGCTGACCGTGGTTGTTCCGGTTCTGTTCATGTGACCCATTTCGGCCTACTCGGGTAATTTCCCACCGGTAAGCCTCGGCGGCGAGCTGCCGTGGATCAGTCAGTTTACTGTCGAGGAGGTGCTGCCTGAGCTCGACGAAGCAGTTGTTTGATAGATGCTCCCATACCATGAGATTGAAGAGTTGCTCGTAGGTCGTTACGTTGCTTCCCTTGATCCAACCCTCGAAGGCTCGGCTGAAATAGTTCACGTATTCCACCCAAGTGGTACCCGGGATCCGGGTGCAATCTCAGAACCTCTGGCGGTACATCTCGGGTGTGAGCCCATAGCGGGTGAGGAGGGTAGCTTTCATGTGGTCATAGGAGGTCATCAGATGGTCTGGGAGCTGTAGTAGGGCATCGCGGCCCTCATTGACGAACCTGCCCCATAGACCGGCTCCCCAGTCGCTTCGATCGATCCGGTGGGAGGTCATAGCGATCTCGTAGGCCTTGAACCATTGCTGTATGTCGTCATCTCGGAAATATTCTCGAACGACATCCTTGGGGATGTGTACCTTCTTTTCTGTTGCCCCCGGGGTGCGCGGTTGCTCGGGCACCCCTAATTCTTTGTTCTGCTTGCGTAAGTCTATCTCAGCTAGTTTGCGCTCGTGTTCATACGTCAGCCTCTTCTCTTCGAGTTCTCTTTGTCTCTGTTTCTCTTCCCGTTCTTCTCGGAGCCGCAGATGTTCTAGGTTCAATTTTTGTTCGGCTAATTTGAGTTCGCCATCCATTTTGAGCCGGGCCATTTCTAGTTCATGTAGTCGGTTTCTTTCTCGTTCTTGGATCTCATCTTGCGAGAGACCCGTTCTTCGCTCCTCGGGAGCCGTGGTGTCTTTCTCTGTTGCTGCAACATTTTGGTCCGGGGGTCTGATGGCCCCGGTTTCTGCCCATGACTCAATGGCGTGCTTGAAATCGTCTTTAGTACTCAGACCGGTGGTAGCGATACCTAGTTCAATGCAAAATTGTTTCAACTCACGATGGCTGTATTCTTCCAATTTCTCCATCTGGAATCTTTCGGTGGATCCGCTTTCTTTGGTTGACATTGTGGTTTTGTCGTGGGGTGAGCTACTCTCTGTACGATTACGCGTTGATTCGGATCGCGCCGCTGGCCACCAATGTTAGACGGACCGGGAGGGTCGGCCGAGGACAAGGGGAGAGGTCTCCGGGGAGAGCCGTCTCCAACGATCGTACAGACAAGTAACTTCCCCCCCACAGATGTACACCACACAAGGATACGGTTCAACGTTACTTTATAAGCAATTCTTTAAGTACGGTGAGATGGTACAAGGAGGTCTGGACTCAGGGGTCCCCTCTATTCTAGTCTCTTGGTTGGGAAAGGGGTAGCGGGACAGTCTCGTTACCAATCTGGTAGATGGAACAGCTCACAATCCTCGAGCTCGGCGTTCTAGATGATCGGGCCGCGGCGGAGCCTGCAGGTCCCGAGATGGTTGAAGGTAGCGACGGTCCGCGGCGGAGCCAGCAGGTCCCGATGAAGGTGGTGGTTACAAACGGTCCGCGGCCACGCCAGCAGGTCCCGACGACGATGAAGGTTTCAGAAGGTTGCGGCAGCGCCAGCAGGCAGGTCGATAGTTCGCAAGGCAGGGCTACGGCAGCGCCAGTAGTCCGTCAAGGATGAGTTCTTCACTGCGTCTCTCGACTCCAGGATACAACTGCCTTCCTGCTCTGGAGCTGCCCCAGTTATAGGTCTGGCCCCCTTTGATGTCCGGACCCTCGCACTTGGAGGTCGGGAGGTCCGGGATGAGGGAGTCCAGACACCCAGCAGGGGGGTGGAGCCAGCGCCTGGGGGAGCTGGGGGCGATCGGCACCTGGCGGGGGAGAGCCATCAACACTCCTTTCTCCCATTGACCTGCCAAGTGGTCCGTTCACCTCCTGGGTGGATGGTGGTGCCGGGATGTCGGGGCCTGGCCAGGCCCAGGGTTAGGGTCGATCGGAGGCCACGCGGCCTCGTGGTGCAATGTCCAAGATGGCGCCCAGGCCGGGCGAGGAGGCCGGTAGTGAACCGGGCCCATGATGCAGGGATGTCCGGGGGCAGAGGTCCCGTATGAGACGGGGAGCGGGTGGTTACTGTGGGTTACACCTGGAGGGCCGGGCTCGGGCCTTGTCATGCGGGGAGGGAGCAAGCCCTTCACGTGGCCTGTCCAACAGGCAATCATCTAATATTGCTTATATGTATATGATTCATTGCCAAAAATTCTTGTTTTTACCTGTCTGAGGCAATCATTTAATACTGTTTTAATATTTTGTCTGTATTGTGCTTTTATGAGAAATGCTCGAATAAAGCCTCTTTGAATTGAATTGATATTCATCATCAAATTTGTGCATTGACAACAGTGTTAGCAAAAGGATTGAGATATTCTCATTAATCTAAAGACAGTTTACTTATGTGAAAGTCTGATTGTAAGTATATAGCCTTTCCTTTTCCCCTGTGTGAAGTCTAGAAACACTTTATTCAAAGGAGAATCATTGCTTTCTCAAAATTAATATTTTAAACATTTTAATATTGAGTGTTAACTGGATTTAAGTAAACATTACTAGTAACCCCTTTTAAAATAGAAATATGGTCGTATTAGTAGCAGACTTTGTAAACTGGAGCTCAACGCTGTCATTTTAAAGCACCAGGTGTGCCCAGTAATCAAGAATGAGCTACAGTGATACTTGAGCCCAGTTCGTTTTCCTCCCTCTGTGGAGTAAAGACTCCAAACCTTTGGGCCTCTGATTTTTAATCTTATTTTTTTTCTCAAAAATGGCCGGTGAAGCAATATCTCAATAGTTCATATTTCTGTCTTGATTTTATATATTTGTGGGCGGTTAGGTTTATTTTTAATAGTATTGTCTTCCATGGCCTCTCCCTTACCTTTCCAACAGCCTCTAACAAAACTTTTTTCACTGGGCGTTCTCCTACGGTAGATAATTTCAGATAGAGCCAGTTTTTTTTAAATCAGATCCTTTAAGTGGATAGCTTATTCTGTTGTTAAGAAATGTCCTTTTTGGATAGTTGGGGGTTAGTGAGCAATACATGTGTGCAACCAATATGGAGAAGTGCTCTAGTGTGGTAACATTGGATTGCTACTATGCCTTTAATACTGCTGTTGTTTCTTTTAGTGTCAATCAGAAGTGGCTGGATGTGGGGTTGTTATGTTGTTATGTTGCTATGAAAGAATACATTTGGTTATTTAAAAAAATGTGTGCAACCATTGGTGGATTTTTTTATATGTTGGCTTCTTGTGTAGAAAATAGGTAGCCAAGCAAATTGTCCTACTCATTTGTTACTGCAGTTACCTCCTAAGGATGCCTCAGGTACCTGGTCCAAACTCATTGGCATCTCACATCTGCCATTAAGACTTTAGTGTTGAAGTCTCCTCGATCTTGAGTGTTAAGTAAATGTATCCTTTGGAAAACCTTTCCCACCTCACTTCATGTTTTCTCCTGATCATTTGTATTTTTATTAACAGCTTAGAACTTGACTTATTTTTCCTTAGCTTTTGAGGTCAGCTGTTCCTCTGCACAATCCTTTCCCAGATACCTTACAGTAGCAGTTTCGTCACTACAAATTCGGCAATCAATCAATTTATAGTGTGTCAATGGCACAAATGCCTCAACTGTGTTGAGGTCGGTATCATTGAGGGGAACCCAACAATTAAAGAACCTTTACCTGCAGACATTTTCTGCTTTGAAAGGGCTCTTTAGGTTCAATGTGCTTCAACCAGAAATATCCCCATGTTCAGAAAGACTGAAATGCAAAAGGGCCAGAAGTGGTTTCATTTTTCATACCAAATTTGCCCTTGGTCTACATGCCCCGTAGACCAAGCTGCAAGGGCTAAGAAGGAACTCTTTTAGAGAAGTCATTGAGGCCACTATTTGAGATTGAGGTTGGATGCACACTGACTTTTCTGAAGGTAGTAGTCAGGAATACTGTTCTGTTCCTTAGCTCCTGTGAACATAGACCATCAATTATAGCAAAGTGCAATGGTGTCTATCTGTTGTCCAGCCACGGCCTAAAAAAATCCACAGCTCCTCACCCCCCACCCCATCCGGCCACACCGCTCTTACCTGCATGCTCCATGGCTACTGTTACCTTTTGGATGAGATTAGTATGGCTGCCTCAGGCCCAACTTGCTGCCAACATTTACAGACTTCTTATTAACAAGAGTTCAAACGTTAGACAGTCCTGGGTGAAGAGCCAGAGTTGTTTTTGCTGCATCTACAGTTTTGTGGTACCTCAGAGAAATTTCTTAGGCAGTTTTATTCGTGGCTAGGTTCAAACTTTTATTTTTTTATTGCCAATTTGTTAAGACTTCTTGTTCAATAAATGCAGTTTAGGGAATAATGAAAAGCAACACAAAAAGTTGTTTTTAAAGAAACTTATTATTTGTATCTTCAAATCACATTCAAGTTTTGCAAGGGTTCATGATCAAAATAGTTGCATAAAAATCTTAAGTATGAGGAAACGACAAAATCAATCCATCAATAAATAAGAGAATCAGTCCAGTCTGTAGATTAAAATAGAAAAATGACTCCTTTTAAAGTAAACAGAAAGTCAGATGTAGGGTGTGAACATGGACTGGTGTGTCGACGTTTCGGTCTCCAATGTTTTATCCAAAGACCATCATCAGGACGGAAGGTTTAAATGCAGTACGGATGACCCTTGTGTTAAAACACAGAAAGCACTATGGATGTTCAGAAGTGCAATTCAATGTATGAATTAATATCCTCTGGGATTTTAGCAACTTATCCCTTTGTTTGCGTTCCAGATGTGGATCCAGATATTAGAAAAAAAATCTTTATTTCAGGGTCCAGATTCGTTTTGGTCTGAAGGAAACGGACGCACAAATTCGTCAGTACCGGGTCAAAAGGGAGGTAGAGATGTCGTTGGTGCCGGCGGTGGGGTTAGTGAATTCTTTGACGATGTTGAATAATTCCTTGCTGTTTTGGGTATTGTTGTGAAGTCGATCCTTGAATGCTGATTTCTTGGTGGATCTGATTAGTTGGTGGTGTTTGCGGGTGGCGTTCTTGAAGGTGGCTTGGTTATCGGTGGTTGGGTTTTTTCTCCAGGCTTTCTCGAGAGTACGACAGACCTTCTTGGATTTCTTAAGGTCATTGTTGAACCAGGGGGCTTTTTTGCTACCTTGCTTGATTAGATGGTTTTTCAAGGGTGCAAGTTCGTCAGCACTCTGGGTGATCCATTGTGTGAGTTTAGTGGCTGCTTGGTTTAGGTCCGATGGTTTGGTGAGGGGGTTTTGGTGAAGCGATGTGAAGAGTTGTTCGGTGGTGATTTTGTTCCAATTTCTTCGCGGAATAGGTAGTGGGGGTTGTGGGTCGTGGACTTTTTGTAGTTGAAGTGAACGCAGCTGTGGTCCGTCCAATGGAGTGCTGTGGTGTGATCGAAGGAGATGTGCTTGCTGGAGGTGAAGATAGGATCAAGCGTGTGTCCGGCGTTGTGGGTGGGGGTGTCTACGAGTTGTTTGAGTCCTAGATTGGCCAGGTTATCCAGAAGGGTGGAGGTGTTGCTATTGTTGTTCTTTTCCAGGTGAAAGTTGAGGTCTCCCAGTAGAATGTAATTCTCGGAGGGGAGGGCATGTGGGCTGATGAAGTCGCTGAATTGTGTGCGGGGTCCTGGCGGTCTGTAGATGAGGGTGCCTCTGAGTGTGGTTTTGTGGTCGTGTGAATCTGGAAGTGGAGGTGTTCGGCGGAAGCGAGGTTGTCGTCGGAACTGGTTGTGATGCGGATGGTGTTCTTATGGACGATGGCGATGCCTCCTCCTGTTTGGTTGGTGCGGTCTTTTCGGATGATCTTGTAGGTGTCCGGGATGGCTATGGCGATGTCTGGCGCTGATGAGGCATTCATCTATGTTTCTGTGAGGAAGGCGACGTCCGGCGATGTAGTGTCGAGTAGATTCCAAAGTTCAATGGAGTGTCTGTGGACTGAGCGGGTGTTGATCAGGATGCACTTTAGATGGTTAGTCTCGGAGTTCTATTTGGAGTTAGAGGATTTGGTGTGGGCCCTGATGCAGTTGAACTTGCAGGAGTGGCAGGCGAAAGGTCCGTGGGTGTGAGCTGGAGCGACATGGTAGCAGTTTGGGAGTCGGCCGGGGTTAAGGGCTGAGAGGGTAGCGGCGTCATAAGTAATGCGGGGGGAATGGGTTTTGCGGAGAGCAGGGGGTCTGGCGCTGGGCGCGGTCCAGGCGCGGACGGGCGTAGTCGGGCTTACCTTTGGCGCACCTTCGGCGCGACCGCTGCGCGTGGACGCTCCACAGGTTGTGTCCTGGACTTTCTTCAACTTGGTCAAATAACGCCTATCCCTAAAAATCTCTCCTCAGACCCTAATGACCTGAACAACCTCCGCCCTATCTCAACCTACCTCTTCTTTTCAAAGCACTGGAAAAATGTGCCCTGCTTCAATTTGATAAACTTATTAACAACTTCAACCTTCTTGACCCCTTGCAATCCGGCTTCCGAAAAGGCTGCAGCACGGAAACCGACATGCAACATATAATCGACGACTTTCACGCTTCCCTTGACCACGGTGAATCCTGCCTACTGATTCTCCTTGACCTCTCGGCTGCCTTTGATACAGTTAACCACAACTCCCTTCTCAACTCACTCAAGTCCCGCTATGGCCTTAACGGTCAGGTCCTTAAATGGTTCACCTTATTTCTCACACAATGAACACAAGTCAAAATGAACAACTATCTATACAACCCCTCTCCGGTTTCCCTAGGCTTCCCCCAAGGTTCTATTCTCTCTCCTTCACTCTTTAGGCTCTTTATGGAACCTCTTACCCCCATCCTGAAACAAGCAGGAATCAACTACCACCTCTATGCTGACGACACACAACTATACTATAAGATTAGATCCCACACTGATGCACTTCATCTTAACCATAGCTTAAACAAAATCCAACATTGGTTCCACTCCAACCAACTCAAACTCAATCCCAATAAAACTGAAATCATCCTCTTCTCCCCTAAAAACAACAAACTCCCCGTCCAAACCTGGATCTCTGACCTCAATGCACTCAACTGCTCGCTCTCTTTGTCCAACTCTGTGAAATCTCTTGGTTTTACAGTTGACAAAAATCTAACCCTCAACGACCACATAAGAAACTCTGCTAAAGGAGCTCTCTTCACTCTTCGTCACCTGAAGAAAATCAAACCCTTCATCCCACCGGAAGACTTCAAATGGGTCGTCCAATCCCTGGTACTCTCAAAAAGCGACTATGGGAAAGCCATCTTCACAGGAACCCCCAAGGTCCACCTAGCCCCACTCAGATCTGTGCTCCACCTAGCAGCCAGGCTCATCACTGGATACAAATGCTTTGATCTCATCTCCTCCCACCCTGAAGGCTCTCAACTGGCTGCCCATTGATGGTATACTCCTACAAGACCACATGCATCACACATAAAGCCCTACACCAGAATGCCCCGCTGTACCTCACAAACAAACTTTAAAAAGTGGGCAGCTCCAGAACGATGAGGAGCACAAACACTTTCCTGCTCATCCCTCTCGTATTCAAAAAGAAATAAATCAATCTCGCTCCTGTAAAGCGCGTGGTTATCCAGGGGCATCCCAGCGCTAAGACGCCAAGTAAGCTTTGAGAAAATTAATAGAAAAGAAACGTTTTCAACAGTTTTCTGAACTTAAGGTGGTTAGGTTCAGAGCATATGTGGAGGGGAATACTGTTCCAGAGTCTGGCAGCATTATGTGAGAACAGTCGGCCTCCACTACGTGCACGTTTGATCTAGGGTGCACAGATTAAATGTTTTTTCCCCAACCTGAGAGCTCTGTTGGGTACATAAGGTTGACTCCAGTTATGAATCAGAGGCGGGCCCTTTCCTGACAGTGACTTATGGGTGATAAAAAGGGATTAAATTGCACTCTTTCCTGGACGGGGAGCCAATGTAAAGTGGTGAGGGCCGGCCTAGCGGAGGAACGTTTGGGAATGTTCAGCAGCATACGTGCCTCACAATTCTGTACTATTTGTAATCTTTTCATGGTAGCCTGGAGGGCTCCCAGGTATAGAGCATTGGCGTAATCAAGCTGCGAAAGTGCGAGGACCTGCACCAGTAGTCGTCTCGCCGCAAACAGGGGCATGGGAAATATCTTTCTAAACCTTCTTAGTAATCCATAACAGCTTGCTGCCACTGTACGAGATTGCTCTCTAAAATCTAGATTACAATCAATCCAGACTCCTAGATTCTTTACTCGTTTTTTTGGGGCGGTGGGACCTAGGCAATTAGGCCACAGGTGATCAATATTTGGGGGGGCAGACTTCCCAAAGAGCAAGAGTTCAGTCTTGGATCCGTTAAGCTTCAAAAAAGAGCTGCTCATCCAACTAAAAACTTTCTGGAGGTAGGTGGCCAGATCAGGGTCTAGTTGGTTGGAATGCTTCACGGAGACAATAAATTGTGTATCATCGGCATAGGAAACAACCTGTACCCCAAGTGGGAGTACTGTTTCAGCCAACAACTCAAGTAAACGTTGAACATCGTGGGGCTCAGGGAAGATCCCTGAGATACCTCACAAGTCAACGGAATGGGCTTTGAAGAGCATTCTCCTTTGAAAACCGTAAAGACCCTGTTCTGGAGAAAAGACTGTAGCCACTGTAGTGTCAGCCCAGTCACTCCGGCATCCCTCAGTCTTTGTATCATAAGTTGATGATTAACGGTGTCGAAGGCCGCGCTGAGGTCCACAGGATAAGAGCAGCGCAGCCTCCATTGTCAAGGGTGTTCCTAATTTCTTCTACTGCAGCCAAAATGTCTGTTTCTGTGCCTTGTTGGGGTCTGAAGCCGGTCTGCTTGAGATGCAGACGATTGTTATCTTCCAAAAAAGCTGATAAAATTGAATTGATGTGTTTTTTCGTTGATTTGATGACTCCTGGCAGCAAGGCAATTGGACGAAAGTTTCCCCAATTGTCTAGATCTAGGTTAGTTTTTCTTAGAAGCGCTTTCACTCTAGCATGTTTCCAAGTTTTAAGTGATGTATTTATACAGTCAAGTATGACTGGTGACACCACTTCCGAAATTTTATGGAGAACCGTGGGGGGGGGGGGGGGGGGGGGGGGAGGCGGGGCAGCATCTAATGGAGAACCCAATTTGAGTTCCTTAAGCAATCTTTGCAGTCTTGAGATCCAGAGGATGGAGTTCCTCCAACAAGATGGTAGTGGAAGGATTAATTCCATCACTTGATGCAAACATTTGTGAGACAGCAATAGGAGGGAAAGAATTATAAATGATTTGTATCTTTTCTGCAAAGAAATCGACGATTTGATCGCAGAGCGATTGCACATTGCCGGTGCCACTAAGGGAGGTAGGGGGTGTGAGAAGAGTATTGGCAATTTTAAATATCTCACGTGAGGAGTTTCCAGATAGAATTTTTCCTTGATAATAAAGGGCTTGGGTATTTTTAATTTAATTGTTATAGATTTTAATGGCTTTTCAGTTCTTTTTCTACTAGCAACAGAAAAGTCTTCCCTCCAACTTCTCTCGTGTTTTTTACATGTCTGTTTAAGCTGGCATAGTTTGTGGGAATACCAAGGGTTTTTTTTGCACCCGTCTTTTCTGAGATTTCCTTTTTAGGGAGAACAGAATTAAGTGCAAGATCGATCCAATTATTAAAATTATCATTGGCGACAATAGGGTTGGGGCGCCGATCGTCTGGAATGCCCTCCCGAAGGAATTGCGCTACAACCCCTCCTACATTCCCTTCAAAAAATACCTTAAACTGCACCTCCTCTGCAAATACTGGGGTCCTTAAAACATACCTCTGATGACCCTATCCTCCTCTACTTTACTCCCTCACCTCTCCCCTCCCACTTCTATCTCCCCCATCCTATGTAAAATGTATGTAAATGTGTCTGCTCTTGCTATGTCTCTGTTTATGAGAACTCAATGGAACGTTTGTTTTTATTTGTTTCATACTGTGCTTTTTGAGCAACTCCTGTTATCTTGGTTTTCACACATGTAAAGCGCTCGGATACCCCTGCGCCTAGCCAGCGCTATATTAACCTTTCAAATAAATCAATGAATATATAATTGAGCGTGCACACTTTGGCACAAAGAAACTTTAGAACTAAGACCTCTACCTCACACCTAGCCCGACTCCTTCCAACTATCCCTCCGTTCGGAAGGATGTGCGGCTTGAAATACTGTGCTATTATGAGACTATGCAACTTCCCTTCAGCTTAAATTTTTTATTGAAGAGAACAAAGCAATATAAAATTCAAATTCCATTATTGCTGTTGTCCCAGCAGCAGAAAACTGAAAACATCCCCTGAATGGTACCAGCTCCCCATTGACAGCCTCTTTATTGTCCAAGGATCACAGACTAGGAATCCTGGCCAGAACGAGTTGGAAAAACGTAAGAATGGGATAAATAGGGCCTGAAAGAGTGAACTGTAGTTAAGAAGATAATGCAAGAAAAAGCAAAGTTATGATGTAAGCCACAAAGGAATAAGATAAGCAGGCTAGGGATAACTGAAGAACAATTAGACTGATAATCCAGACAACCCGCATATTATAACAATCTAAGCCGATCAAGGACTTTGTCAGCATTGTGATCTGCTGGATTCAATCTGCAGCTCTAATCTCGAACCAGTGCAAACCACGCTCTCCATCTTAAAGTGATGGCAATCGCATCGTCATAACCACATAAACCTAGTTCAGGTAAAATAACTTGTTTCATTTACTTCAAAATCATTACAATATAAGATCAATTCACTTACACAATTACTCTGTAACAGGACCTTATTGCCTCATAACACACACTAAAAAAAAGGTTTGTCCAAAGAACTACTAATAATGTATATATCTGAAAGAAACACGTAGTGATAGATTCCTTACCTTAGAATTACCCCCAGGCGTCCGACTATATCCGGAAAGTTTTTAGTCAGCAGTACCCCTGCGCGTCGGTTGGCGTAGTCGTGCAGCTCCGCGTGCGTCGTTGGCATCGTTGGCGCCGGGATGACGTCGCTGGAGCTACTTCGACGTCACTACTTTCTTTTTCCACGCCAGCAAGCGCAGATCTGGGACAAGCAAGTACCCCCAGTCAATTTTTAACTGAGCTTTTCAAGGCCTTTTCGAGTCGATCGACTCCTGGTGTCATAGGGATGCCTGGTTTCAAGAACTGTGAGGACTGTCATCGCATGATGTAGGTGACGGACCCCCACCACGTGTGTCTCAACTACCTGAGGCGCGGCCACGACCCAAAGTCGTGCCCCGACTGCCGGGCCAAGGCGTCAAAGACTTTGCGGGAGCTGTACCGCTCGAGGTCCCGGTCCCGTGGGAGGTCGAAGGACCAGTCGCGGAGTCATCATCACAATTCTTCTGGATCTAAGTCTTCGAACTCTGCGTAAAGAAAGTCGAAGCATTACAAAAAGAAGTCGAAGAAGCATCGTCGCTCTTCGACTTCCCCTCGCCTGTTGCCTGTCGCGCGGCTGAGGGTGGGGGTGGTGCCACCCGCGGGGCCCCAGCGGAGTCTGCGACATCTCCTCCAGTCTACCCCCTCTTTCCCGGTACAGGGGCGACGCCTGCTCCGGTGCAAGAGTTTCTTGCTGCCATGGCCCAACTCTTCGGGCTGTCTGGCCCCGCCGGAGCGCCTGCAGGCCCCGTGGGCTCGACGGGGGGTTCCTGCTTTGCCATCTCCACCGGCTCCGGCCCCTGTGTCGCCGGCCGCTCCGCCCCGACACCTCAGGCCCCCCAGGAATCCTGGGATTGGATCCCGATCGACGCCGGTTGACCTAGTGACACCTCCACCGGCTCCGATCTCCCCGGCACCTCTTCCGACGTCACCCGCTCCTCGGGACGACGCCGTCCCCAGGTTCAGCCCTGCCCCAGACCCGGTGTCGGATCAGCGTCGTCCGATGCTGATACCGACGCCGACGGGGCCTTTTGTGCCCTATGTTCGTCCTCCTTATTTTGAGCCTGTTCCACAGACTTCGAAGGAAGGGGAGGACTGGGAGGGGTCTGAGGACCCTCTAGCACGGGACTGTGCTTATGATGCAGACTGGGCAGAGGATTTAGGAGAGGCCAGTGGTCTTGACACCTCACCTGACCTTGGCATGCTGTCTCCTCCTACTGTGGCTACGGAGGAGGGAGCCAGTCACGCAGTGGTGTTGCGTAGGGCAGCTGAGGCTCTCCACCTCGAACTCCCTTCGGTGGCTGTCAGGACTAACCTCCTGACAGAAGTGCTCCAAGCGGTGACTACCTCTTCGGAGCCCTTGCTGCCTTTTAATGAAGCACTTTAAGACGTTCTTTTGGACACCTGGTCCAGGCCCAACACAGGGGCTCCTGTGGATAGGAACATGGTCCAACGGAACGCCCCGCTCCAGGCGACCTCCTCTTCCTTACCCAATACCCCACAGCTGAGAACTTGGTTGTCCAAACCTCAACATCCCAGAGCACGTTGCCTACCACACCTCAAGAAGCTGGATCAGGTTGGCAAGAAGCTGTTTTCATCTGCCAGATTAGGGCTGCGGTCGGTGAACACTGCATGCCTCTTGGGCCGTCATACCCACTCCCTGTGGGACACAGTTGCGCAGGTGCTGCCCAACTGCCCGGAGGAGGCCTAGGCAGTTCTTTCCCAGGCGATTGCAGCCGGGAGAGATGCAGCGAAGTTCACCAAATGTTGTGGGCTGGATACCGCCGACTCACTGGGCAGGTTGATTTTCACGACGTTGGCGCTTTGGCGCCACGCCTGGTTGAGGACAAATGACTTCTCATGGGATGTCCAGAACACCTTGATGGACAAGCCCTTTGATGGCATTCGCCTTTTTGGCAATAAGGCAGACTGTTATGTATCATTTTAGAACCATATTGTAAGTTTCCCGATTCATGCCCTTATATAGGTATAAATCACCATATCCTTTTATAGGCAAGGAAATCATAAACATATTTAGGCATAGTTCATGCAGTCCAAATACGGCAGAGCTACTTCCCCTAGTTCCGAAAATCCACAACGATTTCTTGGAAAACTCAGCTTCAGCAGGCGGGGACTTCCCTTTGCTTGAATATTGATTTGTCCAAGAACTCATGGAGTTGTCAAAGAACTGAGACTCTTTGATAACGTTATTATGTCCAACTGTACGTCAAAGTCGGCATCTTCAAGGTATAAATATGCCCACACACTGTGGTTTGGAGCAGTTCGACTATCTACTTGCCCGACGCGCCCTGCTACAGCAAGTGCCGAAGGAAGCCGACTCTCCAGCAGACGCACTGAGAGGGATACTGTCTTTTCTCCTGCCGAGAAATCCAGCTCCAGTGTTTCCAAGCTACCCTTACAGGTTGTTGGGAAATCGAGTCTCGAGACTGACCTTCTTCATTCTAAACTAAGGTATGGAGCTGATTGGACCGTTAGATAAATCTTCAGCAGATTCTTGGCAAAAGAATACTACATTTATGCTACAGCTCACTTACTTCTCTCGACTAAGCTTAGGTACACCGGGGTAGGCGTATTTTAGAAGCACCAGTTGAGTACTTTTAGCATCTGTTATTTATGTATGTATTATTATATGGTTTAGGAACCATATTATGCTCTTACAGTATAATTTTATTCTACTATTTATGCTATACACATTATATTTTACAAACAGTTTTACGATTGTAGCAGTTCATTTCTTATGCTTGAGAAAGAAGACTGTTCAATAAAACCTTTTCTTGAAAACGCCCGTCTTTCTACTTTCTCTGCACCGCTAGTGAAGCGAAGCATGCACGATTGACTGAGTGAAATATCTATCTATTGTTACCACGACTCTGAAGAAATGTTTTATCTTGGGGAAACAAAGTTGTCATGTGTATGCGGTTGTCAGAGACTAATCCCTTCTTGTGAATTAGAGAACGTTTCTAGTGACCTCTGAGCTAGCTGGCACACACAATTAAGTCTAGTATATTCGATAGAGACCTAGTCTCTATCCTACGTCCTCAGTCCTACGTCTAATCTATAGGATATACTGTTCCAATGCGCAGAGCCCTTTTGGGAATATAGGAACTACACTACATGGCGCCTAACATTTGGTAAGGCACTAATTTAACGCTAGATACTAGAGTAACTCAGTCGTGCTTTTCACAGAAACCCCTTTATCGTGTAAAAACTCCAATAGACGTCTGGAGTGGGTTAAAGGATAAAATATCTGCCTTGAACTGAGTAGGACGAAAAAATCCTATGTATTAGTTTTTGGTTTTGTTCAATGTTGAAGGATACAGTGTTCCAAAATATTGTGCACCTTATCTTTATTTCCATGAAACTTGCTCTGCAAAAACTTTCATTAAACAATGTCGAATAACGACAACGCAACCGGTGGAGCTGCAGCAGCCCACCCGGGTTTAGACATTACAGGGTTTAATGAAGACGACGCGGATGCCATAATCATCCCGGAAAATGTGAGAAAAGCCGTAGCTATAAAACTTATAGAAAATGGCCTATCACCGAGAGGTGGTACAGTTATATTCGTCAAAGAGGCACATGAATATCGGCAGACAGAGGTATTCTATTCATGGATTGTCTTTCCACAGGCAAATCCAACAACACATGTGTTCCACTTCTACAAAATGGAGGAGCGTCCACCGGAATACGTTCCTTTCGAGGACGTTGAAATTCCACTAACTTACCAAGAGCATCAGCTCTGGTTTAAAGGCGCCCTACAACATCAAAATCACATTATCAGGCTCGGTCCAGTAGGTAGACCAGGAGCTACATGGCCGGTACTAGCCAGCTATACACCACATCCTTACATTGAAAGAATGTCAGATATAGAACTGTTAGTTCAGCTAAAACAATTAATTAAAATGCATAGACAATTGGTACAATATGTCATGCAGACTTTAACAGTCTAACCTGCTATAAGAATTCCACAGCACACCCCTCATCAGGGGAACACAAACAAAATCACACCACAGACTATACAGTCAGTAATCGGTAAGTTGCCCACAAAAAGGGAACAAATTCCATTCTGGTTAGCCCAGAAAATTACTCAAATAGAGGCAGTATTTCCCGATAGTACACCTCATGAGAAACACAGGATTCTAACAATCTGTTTACCAATGGGGATTGCACCACACGTAGAGGACTGTGGCACTTGGGGTACAGTCTTAGATTGAATCTACACAAAAACACATGGTGTCCCGTCCATGGCGGTAACACCAGACGTTCTGAGACAGATACAAAATGAATACGGTCCAGAACCAGCCATGAATCTAGGTATGAAATTACTGAAAGATTTCAAACAGGTCTCAGCTATCTTATTAGCTAACATTAAAGATGAAGCCGCATCAGTGGCAATCCGCCAAAAATTAAAAGAACTTGATATTACTGAGCAACCGTGTGAACTTGCCAGAATTATTGAAAAATCCTATGAAGAACTAGCAAGAGATAGTTTGGGAGGGAAACCTGTAAAGCTTGAACTAACAGAAAATCCTGAAAAAGTTTTTATCAAAAACCATCTAACTACTCCTAAAAAGAAATGGAAAAATAGTAGACAGTCACTTCCTAAATAGAAGCGCTCTCATTACAGAGGTAGATCTCCTCAAAAGGAGCACTCTGAAAAGAGATATTACCTAAGAAATAGGGATAATTTAAGAAAACCTGATAGATATCAAGATACTGATACACGATCCTGTCGTACTTTTCAGACTTCCTCGCAGAAATCCGAAAGAAGAGGACGATCAGAACAAAAAGAAGAACGAGTGAAGTCCAAAGACGATCAACACGTTCCAAAAAATAAGAAAACTCAATTCTCCAAAAAGAAGGTAGCAAGTATTCAAATCAGACATGCCGAGGATCTTGAGGACACAACTCAAGAACGGGGAGTGGGCCCAGACAATGCTGGACAGCGAAGCAGAGGTCACCATAGCTCGCAGGATCCTGAAAGATCATCTGGAGACAGTGGACTTGAATGAATACATTCAGTTGAAACTGCAGACACCAGAGTTAGTGTACCCCATAGGTTATATGAAGTAACACTCTGAATAGAGGGGTATATATCTAGGAAGATAAAAGCTCTCTTTTCGGAAAAATTATCTAAGGGTTTTGACATCCTTCTAGCTGAAAAAGACTGGCCACCTGATTTTGTCAGGGAGTGCCCACATGGCAAAGAGATCATTATGTCAGCCTTCTCTAATCATATTCCTATTCATAAAAAATACACCTATGTCAGAAAAAGGGCTGTGACCCAGGCTCCAACATTATATAAAAATCATGTGGGATGGGATGAGAATTCTCCTCACCATAAAATCCAGTTAAAAAAATCAACCTACTGCTCAGAGACAGTATCCAGTAAAGCAGGAAGCTAAAAAACAAGTCTGGGAGATCTTAGAACAACTTGAATACCAAGGGGTGATTGAAACATGCACCTCGTCAATGAACAATCCTTTGTTTCCTGTCTCCAAACCAGACGAAACATATCGTCTAGTTTTGGATTACAGACATTTCAACTCTTTTTGCAAAACTTTTTCAGTACAAAATTCACACAGCGCAGCACTGATGAATAATATCGTTCGGAAGAAATATAAAACTACTTTAGATGTTTCAAACTGTTTCTTCTGTCAAAACATTGCACCAGAAAGCAGGTACTTGACCGCTTTCTCAATAATGGGGACACAACAACACTTTTGTCATCTCCCCCAGGGATTCAAGAACAGTCCTGGATTATTTTCAGCCAGAGTAACAGAGTTACTACAAACGTATGATGATGAGGCATTATCCTATGTCGATGACCTCTACCTTACAGATGATGATTTGGACAGGCACTTGAACAGGGTGAACACCATAATACTTGGGTTCGCCTCAGAAGGGTATAAATTCAACTTTAAAAAATCGAGAATTGCCCACCTCAACTTTCTATTCTTGGGATACGAACTTTCGAGTGAAGACAAAAGCCTGGCAGCAAACTTTTTAGAAAAATGTGCTCTGCTCCAAACTCCAAAAACTCTGAAAAACCTAATCAATTCTAGGATTCCTAAACTTCGGAAAAGAACTTACATTCTGAATTATGCAGAAAGGGTTAAACCTCTCTACGAACTAATCAAACCTGATTTCAAACCAACTAATTGGACTCAAAAACACACAGAAATGTTGGGTTCAGTACAAACAGACATGTTGGCAACAACACACTTACAAACACGTGACAATGTACGCAACCTTGTTATCCGAATCATCGCAGGGAGATGTGGATTCACGTACCTAACCTTTAATGAAGGTGAAAAGGTCCCAATAGCTTACAAATCACACTTGTACACACAGCTGAAATGAAATTCACTTCAACAAAAATAATTCTGACAGCGGTTCAGACTGCTGTAGTAAAGGAGAGAGCCCTCGCACAGGGTAAACGCATTAAAGTTGTCACACCTGTACCTGCCTTAGAGGCAGTGACGAAGGCAAGCATTCCAAATGCAAAAGCTCTACATCCAAGATGCATACAATGGGTTAATTCTCTTGCTGCAACAAACTTTGAATACGTTTTTGACCCTTACTTGAAGACACAAGAATTTCTCCAATATGAACAAGAATGTCCTCTGCCTACTGAAATTCTACCTCTAGAAAAATACGGCTGAATAATATATACAGACGGATCAGCACAGCCCGCGATTGGGGGTAAACCTGCTTATAGTGCTGCGTGTGCGATTGTTAAAGGTCGCTGGCGCGATGGTAAATTTAGACCTATGGTAACAAAAACTCAGTCACTAGGATGGCGCTGGAAAATACTGATCGCGAATTCCCCACACTCATAGTGTGTGATTCGTATACCTGCATCCAGAATTACAATGAATATCTGCAGATCTGGGTTCAAAATGGTTTTAAAAACACAAAAGGTGGCACAATAAAGCATAAAAAGCTTTGGGAACAAGTTGTTCTGTTGCAGAAGGAACTACAAAAGACTCACGTTATTCATACATTGAGTCATCAGTGTGATGGCGTTCACGTTGAAGGGGATTCATTGGCTGATAAAGCCGCGAAGGCAGCTGTGCAAATGGCTTCCGTAGCTACAATCAATTGTTCGAAAACAATGATAGACGGTGAAACCATGCTCGCTGTCAATGCCATGATGCAAAGGCAGCGGAGCCGCGTTACCTCTAAATTATCCACTCGAGTATACATACATAATTGATGCAAACTCTGTTCCTTTTGCTCAAATCCCTGGAGTGGGGGATAGGGTAATTCCAAACAGGAACAGGAGAGGTGCTCTCATTTTTGAAGCACATATGGGAGAGGGTCTAGTACATCAAGGGATCTTTAAATCTCAACTAGAATTAGAAGAGATGTACTGGTGGCCAGGGATGAAAGCTCACGTATACCAATTCAGAATTCATTGCGATGACTGTTACAAATACCACAGCTTTGAACACCACCAGATTCCTGACTACAGCGTAGCCAGCCCAGTGCAGACACCACTGTTAGAAAGCATAAGGCTATCTACATGCGGACGTCCGAATGGACTGATGCAGTCCCACAAATATTAAGACGAGATTCATTTGGATGTGGCCTCAGCGTTCAGCTGATGCCCGAACTGTTATAAAAGATTTGCAAGTCTTTATCGGCACATACACAATCGGCACACTACATTCTGACCAGGGTCCTGCGTTTAGCTCTAGGGCTTACAAGGAGGCCATGGCCAGCTTGGGCGTTGCATTGCGATTTTCGAGTCCATTCCATCATGAGGGAAATTCGGTTGTGGAAAGAAAAAACCGTGACATAAAGCAATCTATAACAGCTAGGGTATTAGGTTAGGGTGATGGGTGGGTCAAACATCTAATAAATGTCCAACGTAGTCTTAATAACCTGCCAAGAAATTCTCTGGGTGGAATCACTCCATATGAAATCCTTTTTGGTACTAGAATGTTGGTTGAAGACCTCGATCGTCACACTTCAGTGGTGGAACAAAAACTCTTTCATATCAAAGATCGTTTGGCTGTTTTACAGGACTTAAATGAAACAAGAAGTCTAAGCAATACCAGTGAAAAGCCAACAACCACTGAAGAAAAACCACCTGTCCCAGCAAGACCTGTCTGGATTCCATAAATTGGGGATCTGGTCAGGGAGAAAATAGCGGACAAGAAGGAATTTGGGCCTTCTTACAGAAAACCAGTACCTGTACTAGCAATCCATGGATCAAGAACAGTACTACTGCAGCCCAGGGGCGGCTGGTGACATTTGAAAGTGGTAGGGCGTAAAATGATTCACATACGGCACAGCAGAGAGCAAGGTTTTCCTAAGCCTATTGTTGACTCTTTCTTCCCCTCTCCCTCTATCTGTGATTTTTTCCTTCACTTCCATTTGTCTATTTCATCACCTAGAGCTCAGTTCCTTTGCTTTTTCTCTCCTGGCATCCTCTTTCTATGCAACTTTTCTTTATTTGTTTCCGGCTTTCTCTTTATTTACATATGTGCTTCGTTTACTTTTTCGGTTGCTCTCATTCAGATGATTTATTTTTCTGTCTTGCGTTCTTTCTTGCTTTTTTTCTTTCTTCCCTCCTTTCTTGCCATCACACCTGTCCCATCTTTTTCTCACTACCCTTTCTTTCACTTCAATTTCTTCATCCAATCTTTACTATCCTCTCTTTCCCTTACTTCTATTCCCCATTGTGTTTGTTTCCCTCTTCCCTTCTCTTTCTATTCCTTTTCTTTCACAACTTTCTCATTTACACCCTCTTCCTCCATCTATTTCTCTTTACCTTTTTCTTTCCTTCGCCCTTCTTGCCCACCATAGTCCATTTCTTTGCTTACTTGTACATTTCTTCCTCTCTATTTCCTTTATTTACACATATTCTCCCTCCAGTTTATCTGTCACCCCTTCCCTCCTCCATCTTATCCCAACCCCACTTCTTCCCTTATCCCTCTCATCTCCTTTTTGCTCTCCCCTTCTGTGTGTCCTCACCTTCTTCTTTACCTCTAGCTCTCCCCCTCTCTCCATCTCGCTTTGCTTTTCCTCTCTTCAGCAGTTTTAATTTTCCAGGCAGTGCTCTGCGCCGGGTCAATCACAAACATTGTTCTTCCCTATTGTCACGCCAGCCCTCGCGCCAAGGCAGCAGGCTGCAGACCCAATCAGCTGCTCTATGGAATAACCATTAACCATCCTTGTTTAAATGCATTTATATTAATGAATTAGCTTTTTCACGTTCATACCAATCACAGCTGCAGCCCAATGCCTGGCCCGCATTGCTCGGACAGGCCTCCTTCAGAGCAGCAGTGCACTCGCCAGCCAAAGCCCCATGATTACTGTGCAGAGTCTGCTATACTATCACCACCAGGCAGGTTTGGTAGTCACTGGTAGCGGTGTCAGAAGCACTTGAAGTTGCGACTACATCCAGACACGTGCATGACCAATATATAATTTGATCCTAGACAATATAATTTACAATGTGCACACGGATAAGCTGTTACAACCCCCCTCCTTCCTCTCACTGTATGTTAGTCATAGCCTACTATAACAGAACCCATTGTCTCTAAAAACCAAATGGTCCAGTCCGAGCTTTCATTTAATCACGTACTGCATTCTGAGAGCTTACGTCCTTGTCCATTCAATCCAATTGAACAAACACACACAGAAACAATAATCATTAAAAGGTAAAAACTCAATTTTGAAAAGCAAATTGTTAATTGCCCTTAGGGACGTGAAATTATCTGGTAATTCCAGCAATGGCACATTATGCGGCTCGTGCAGTGCATGATCGATGCATCTCAATCTTGATTAGAGGTGCTTTTGGTCTGGTCAGCTACAACTCTTATTGACCTGTGGCGCCCAGTGCTGATCAATGCCCACACAAGGATACCATCCTCACACAACATCGGTACATTGAACGAGGAAGCAACAACAAGACTCGTACCAATCACAAGCAGAGAGGAACCCACATACTCGGAAACAGCGGCCAGTATCAGTTCGCAAATTAACAAGGGCAAACTTGAAGGTGCCCCGGGCCCGAACGGAATCCCGCCAATAATATACAAACAAGACGCTGACTTTTGGATTAACATCATGGCACCAGTCTTCCAGGACATAAGGGAAACAGAAATATGTCCAAAAACCTGGAGAGGCTCAATTATATTCCGATTTATAATAAAAAGGGAGAAAGGAATAACCCTAGTAGCTATCGGCTAATAGCGCTAGTCGATATAGAGGCAAAGTACTATGCGGCTCTCGTTCTGGAGGACTTAACATCTTGGGCAAACAAAAACCACATCATTCCAGCTACCCAAACCGGATTCCACAGGGGTCAGGGTACAACGGCCAATATCATGGCGCTAACCCTTTTGACAGATGCAGCAAAATCCATGAAGAGCTCATTATACCTATGCTACATTGACTACAGCACCGCATTTGACCACGTAGACCGGAGCACACTCTGGAAGAAGCTGGAAAGATGGGGGATACCAAGCCCACTACTTCAGCAGTTGATTATGCTACATACTAACACCTGGGTTAGGATCAAATTGGGCTCCGGATCACAAATCTCAAGGCAAATCAGTACCACCAAAGGCCTGAAACAAGGTTGTGTCCTAGCCCCAATGCTGTTTAAACTCTTTCTGGCTGATCTCCTGGGGGAACTAGAGAAAACCAAATCCCATGCCCCACGATTAGGCTATACAATACTTTCAAACCTCCTATACTCCGCTGACCTGGTCCTTATCAGCCGGCCCGCTATTGGTCTCCAAAATCTTCTGGATGCAACCAGCTTATTTTCTACAAACAACTCACTAAACATCAACTTAAACAAAACAAAAGTTATGACAATGAACTACAACAAAAAAAGAAAACTTGCCTGGTTTCTGGGCGGATAGAGGTTAGATCAGGTAGCAACCTGCAAATACCTAGGTGTCCTCATTGACAGCAAAGGCACAATCTGAAAGAGACACGTTAGTGATAGATTCCTTACCTTAGAATATCCCCAGGCGTCAGACTGGATCCGGAAAGTTTTGCGTAGCAGTACCCTTGCGCGTCGGTAGGCGTCGTCTGCGGCTCCGCGTCCGTCGTCGGCGTCGTGGCCGCCGTGATGACGTCGTCGGAGTACTTAGACGCCGCCTCCGCGTGCTGACGTCAGTTCTTCTTTTTTCCGCGCCAGCCAGCGCAGATCTGGAAAGAGCACTTCCCTAGTCACTTTTTGACTAAACTTTTGTGATCTTTTGATCCATTTCGAAGTCTTTACGACTCCGACGGTGCCGTTAGGGATGCCCGGATTCAAGCATTGCGACGAGTGCGACCGTACCATGTCGGTCACGGATCCCCACCGCTTGTGCCTGATGTGTTTGGGCGTCGACCATGACGACGAGGCCTGCTCCGACTGTCGGGCCCTTTCGAGGAAGGCCTGGCGGGAGCGGTCCCGCAGGCGACTCGAAATCCGCCAGTCGACCCCGCGCCGTGTGAGGTCCCGGTCCCACGGGAGGTCGAGGGACAGGTCGCGGGGACGGAGCCATCACAGCTCCGGGAGTCGGCGCCACTCCTCTGGGTCCAAGTCGTCAGGTAAGAAGCATAAGAAGTCGAAGAGACATCATCGCTCTTCTGACTCCCCCCCAACGCTCGCGCGATGCGGCCGGGGGTTCGGGTGACACCGCCCGCGCGGCTCCTCGGGAGTCGCGGGCACCGCGTTCGGCCCCATACCCCCCGGTCCCTGGGCTGAACGCGACGCCGGAGGAGATCGAGCGTTTCCTCATGGCCATGAGGTCCCTTTCTCCTCCGACGGGTTCCGCGGCGCCTTCGGGCCCAGTGAACCCGTCTGGGGGCCCTAGTGGGTCGGGGGCTACGACCCCGACGCCGTCGGGTGCTTCGGCCTCGACGCCGCGTGCGCCTTCGGGCCCGGCGCCGCAGGGCCCCACGATCCCGACACCGCCGGTGCCCTCGGGCCCGGAGCCGCAGGGTGCAGCGGCCTCGGCGTCGTCGGCGCCTTCGGGCCCGGCACCGCAGGGCGCTGCTGGACCCTCCTCGGGCGAAGGATCGTCACCGGTGGACCTTACGACCCCCCCGGCGTCGGTCCGTGTGGTGTCCCCTCCAGCGTCGTCCTCGGGCGGCGCCGTCCCGATGCCTCCTCTCAATCGGTTCCGACGTCGGGACGACGCCTATCGGCGCCGATCTCGACGCCGTTTGGAGATTTTAGTTTCTATGAACCGACCTCATTCACTTACGACCCTGAATCTCAGGAGATGGGGGAAGAGGAGAATTGGGAGGGGTCTGAGGACCCTCTGGCAAGAGAGTGCCAGTCTAACACGGACTGGACAGGAGACCTTGGGGAGGCCAGTGGCCTGGACACCAATCCAGACACTGGATTTGTCTCTCCTCCTACCGTGGCTTCGGAGGAGGGTGCTACTTATGGTGTGGTGTTGAAGAGGGCTGCCAAGGCCTTGGGCCTTGAGCTCCCCGTCGCGGCCGTGAGGACTAACCTCCTCACTGAGGTCCTTAAGCCGCAGTCATGCTCCATGGAGCCTCTGCTGCCGTTTAATGAGGCCTTGACGGACGTTCTTTTGGGCACTTGGTCCAGGCCTGCTACAGGTTCGCCTGTATATAGGAACGTGGCCAGACGCCACCGCCCAGCCCCGGGCGACCCATGTTTCCTGTCCACCCACCCCACCCCGAGAGTCTGGTTATCCAGGCCTCTAACTCCCAGACCGCCTTCCCGACGGCCCCGCCGGACAGGGAGTCCAAGAGGTACGAGAACTATGGCAAGAAGATCTTCTCGTCCCTTAGCTTGGGACTGCGGTCTTCCAACACCGCATGCCTCTTGGGCCGTTACACCCACTCTCTGTGGGAAACGGTGGCGGAAGTGCTGCCAGAGTGTCCGTTGGAGGTACGGGCCAAACTCGGCCAAGCCCTAGTGGAGGGTCGGGACGCAGCAAAGTATTCAATCAGGTGCGGACTGGATACTACTGACTCGCTGGGCAGAGCGATGGCTACGACGGTGGCGGTACGACGCCACGCCTGGCTGAGATCCGCCAACTTCTCGGCAGACGTCCAAAATACACTCATGGACATGCCGTTCGATGGCCGTCGCCTCTTTGGCGACAAGGCAGACCACGCGCTTGAGCGCTTTAAGGACTCCAGGGCTACGGCCAAGTCCTTGGGCCTCTCGGCCCCGCGCCAGCAAATGGGTGCCTTTCGCTCCTTTCGTGGCCAAGGAAGGGGTGCCCCCACACGTGCCGCCAGCCACTCGCCGCAAACTGTCGTCCAGCGCGGCGGCGGCCGTGGTAACCGCCGTGGAGGCGGTCGGGGGAACAAGCGGAGCCAGTCCACACCTGCCCCCGCAGCATCCGCCTCTAAACCTTCCTAGTCCGTGCTTTTCGGCCCATGTGACGCCAGTGGGAGGCAGGGTTCGCCATCACCACTCTCACTGGCGCACAGTCACTTCGGACAGGTGGGTGCTGCAGATCGTCCGAAGGGGCTACTCCCTCCCCTTTGAGTCGACCCCTCAAGCCATGCCACCGCAACACCACCGCGTATCGGGGGATCACTTGCGGCTCCTGCAGGAGGAAGTTTCGGCCCTCTTGGCCAAGGGGGCTATCGAGCGCTTTCCTGGGCCAGAAGTAGGACGTGGTTGCTACTCCCACTACTTCCTGGTACCCAAGAAGGGCAAAGGGGGCCTATGCCCTATCTTGGATCTGAGGAACATCAACGGCCTCCTCCGGAACTAGAAGTTCGAAATGCTGACACTGGCTCAGGTCTTGGCTGCCCTAGACCCAGGAGACTGGATGGTAGCGTTGGACTTGCAGGACGCATATTTCCACATCCCCGTCCTGCCGGCCCACCGGCGTTACCTGCGGTTCACGGTAGGCCTCGAGCACTTTCAGTTTACCGTGCTCCCCTTCGGCCTTACCAGCGCCCCACGGGTGTTCACAAAGGTGATGGCGGTGGTCGCAGCTCATCTGTGCAGGTTGGGGGTCTCAGTCTTCCCCTACCTAGACGACTGGTTGTTGAAGGCGGGCTCGCCCCAGACAGTCGTCAGCCACTTCCAGACTATGGCGGATCTCCTGCACCAGCTGGGATTTTCCATCAATGTGCCGAAGTCACACCTGTGTCCCTCTCAGAAGCTCCTTTTCATCGGAGCGGTTCTCGACTCGGCGCAGTTTCGGGTTTACCCGCCCGAACAGCGGGTTCAGGATATACAGGCTCTGATTCCAGTCTTCGGGCCGTTATCCCGGGTTTCGGTCAGATTGACGCTGCGGCTTCTGGGGCTGATGGCCTCCTGCATCCTTCTGGTGCATCACGCACGGTGGCGGATGCGGGCTCTGCAGTGGGGCCTGAAGTTTCAGTGGGCCCAGCACCGGGGCAACCTGTCCGACCATGTCCTGATCTCGGAGGGCACTGCGAAACGGCTGCAGTGGTGGCTCACGGACCGCGATTGGGTCAACGGCAGATCCCTCTCCCTTCCCCAACCGGAGCACGTATTTGTGACGGACGCGTCCCTCCAGGGCTGGGGAGGCCACTTGGGAGAGGCGGAGATCAGAGGTCTCTGGTCTCCGGCGGAGTCCCGGCTCCATATCAATCTGTTGGAGCTACGGGCGATTCGTCTGGCACTGAAAGTATTCCTCCCGTCTGTCCGAGGGAGTGCAGTGCAGGTGTTCACGGACAACACCACCGCCATGTGGTACTGCAACAAACAGGGCGGAGTGGGGTCGTGGACCCTTTGCCAGGAGGCTCTGCGTCTCTGGCAATGGCTGGAACATCAGGGCGTGACTCTGGTGGTTCAACACCTGGCAGGGCGGGCGAACTCAGCGGTCGGTGCTCGATGGATCACGAATGGCGTCTGAACTCGAACATGGGGCAAGGCCTCTTTCTGCGATGGGGAGAGCCTTGGTTAGATCTATTCGCCACCGAAGAGAACACGCAATGTCATCAGTTCTGCGCATTGGAATTTCCAAGGCGGCACTCGCTCGGAGACGCTTTTTGTCGCGAGTGGAGCTGCGGTCTGTTGTACGCCTTTCCGCCTATATCTCTTCTGCCCAGAGTGCTGAAGAAGATCAAGCGCGGCCGGGCACAAGTCACCCTTGTGGCTCCGGACTGGGCACGAAGGTACTGGTATCCTGAGCTACTCAGTATGTCAGTCGATCCCCCGGTTCGTCTGTCTCTTCAGGAGGACCTTCTGTCGCAGCAGCAGGGGACGGTCCTCCACCCGAACCTGTCCAGTCTCCACCTCCATGCTTGGAGATTGAGCGGCGACAGTTGAGGCCATTTGACTTGCCTCCTGAAGTTTGCAACATCATTCTGGCAGCCAGGCGTCCCTCCACAAAGACGGTATACGCCTGCAGGTGGAACAGATTTGTGGCATGGTGCACAGCAAAGGCTGTGGATCCCCTCAATGCCCCTCTCTCTGAAGTTCTTCTCTTCCTTCTTTCTCTTGCCCAGCAGGGCTCTGCTCTGGGCACGGTCAAGGGCTATCTTTCGGCTCTTTCAGCCTTTCTAAGGCTGCCTGACCAACCTTCTTTGTTCATGTCCCCTATCGTGAATTGATTCCTGAAGGGCATCACTCATACCTTTCCACCAGTTCCCTTCGTGATGCCTCAGTGGGACTTGAACCTGGTTCTAACATTTCTGACGTGCGCTCCCTTTGAGCCACTTCACAACTGTCCTCTCCAGGCTCTATCTTGTAAGCCTCCTTTCCTTTCAGTCCATCCGGACAAGGTTGTTTTGAGGACTAGGCCCTCCTTCTTGCCTAAGGTGGTCACGGCCTTCCACATTGGGCAGTCCATCACATTGCCCACCTTCTTTCCGCCTCTGCACCCCTCGAAAGAGGAGGAGAGGCTCCAACGTCTGGACCCAAAACATGCGCTCTCATTTTACCTGAATCGCACACAACAGTTCCGGGTGGATGATCAACTCTTTGTTGGGTACGCGGGCGCTAAGAAAGGGAAAGCGCTGCACAAACGGACCATCTCTCGATGGATTATCATGTGCATCCAGGCATGTTACTCCTTGGCTAAGAAGGAACCCCCTGTTGGGCTGAGGGCTCATTCCACTCGAGCCACGGCCACTACAACTGCCTTGGGCCGAGGTGTGCCCTTGCAGGACATTTGCCAGGCAGCTACGTGGGCCTCGTTGCACACGTTTGCAAGGCACTACTGCCTGGACAGTCAAGTCCGGAGGGACGGCTACTTTGGCCGTTCCGTTCTCCAGGACTTTCTGGTGTAAATATTGGTTCGCAGACCCACCACCACGGGGATGGTGTTGCTGGGGTATCTATTCTAAGGTAAGGAATCTATCACTAACGTGTCTCTTTCAGATGCACAAGTTACTACTTGTGTAACGATATATCTGTAAGAGACATTAGTTAGTGATAGATTCCTTACCGACCCACCCATCCTCCCTGTTCTGCGATCCGATATCTAGGGTTAAGGTCATCCCCTTTCAGGGCCCTAGTTTCTTGGCACCAGTGTCGGTTTTTGTCATGGCTCTGCGCTTCTGGCGCGAAAAAGCTGTGGCTAAGAACTGACGTCAGCACGCGGAGGCAGCGTCTAAGTACTCCGACGACGTCATCACGGTGACCACGACACCGACGACGGACGCGGAGCCGCAGACGACGCCTACCGACGCGCAAGGGTACTGCTACGCAAAACTTTCCGGATCCAGTCTGACGCCTGGGGATATTCTAAGGTAAGGAATCTATCACTAACTAATGTCTCTTACAGATATATCGTTACACAAGTAGTAACTTGTGCTTTAGGTCCCAACTAGAGGCAATTCGTTGGAAGGGCACGACTTTCCACTGGTCAATTAAACCCCTGAAGAAAGTTCTCCCAGACCGGTCATTCGGCCCCCTCTTGCATGTGATAAGGGCACGACTGCAACCCATGCTTACATACAGCAGTGAAACCCTACAAGGAAAAGACGCCACGATATTAGACAACACCATCAGTCACGCATATAGGGCAATATTCCAACTACCCACATATATCTCGCCCGCTCAAATTCATCTGGAATTTGGGCTCCAGAAACAAGCGGTAGAGAGGAGGGGGGCATACATTAAAACGTGGCGAAAAATCAGAGATGCCGACCACGGGTCCCTTAACGCCCATCTCTGGAGAGAATTATCCGCCAGAGGCAACTCACCTGTAAGGAAATACCTCCTAGACTCATTGGAGATCCTGGACCTAACAAACCTTTGGGAGTTGTCAACCGATCTTAAAACCTTCAAAAAAGTGGTAACGAAAGTAACCAAGTTGATCTCATCAATAGAGGAGAAAGCCACCCTGACTAAGAGGGCCCACGGAGGGCGGTGTTGAAAGACTACCGTGCCCTGAAACCTCAAGAATATTTAAAAACGGGCCTCACCCAGTGAACTAAAAGCAAGTTCCTAAACATGCGCCTTGGCATCATTCCCATATTACCGCACTTGGCACCTTGGAAAAGGGGAAGCTCAGCAAGCTGCTGCCGAACTTTGTTTATCAGGAAAAGAGGACTTAATCCACATAATTTGCATTTGTTCAAAACTTATGGACATAAGACGATCCCTACTCCGTGCCCTATGGAACCATAAGGGCATAACGAGTTGCAGGCAGGCTGTGATGCTGTGCTTTAACCCTGAGGAGACTCAGTTAAACTCTAGACTAACTAAATTCTTTGACATAGTGGCCAAAATGATTATGATCCAGACAACTGGCTCACACTAAGCACTAGTCTACGCAATGCTGAGCTAAGCCCTTGGAGCACCTTAGTTTGCCTAAATTCCTATGGCTTTGAACAATATAATTACGACTTTTTATGATCTCAACAAGCAAGCCCACTTGTTTTTTTATATTTTTAACTGTAACCATGATTGCTTTTTGCACACATTTGTATGTTTTATATTGTTAGTTTTTATTAACTGTACAATAAATCTCTCTCTAACAGTGCTGCGCCCAGTAGCCCAGACAGCTCTATTACGCTCTCCAGTTTGATATCTGAGATTCGACTCATTATACAGCTCCAGCAATGCAGCTCAGTTTAAGCTGAAAACCCCTCTTGTGGTTGCAGTACAGTATTATCACACAACTGGCACTGCACTTCATTAACTAAGCCTTGCTGATGTCTCTATGCACCCCATTCGCAAGACTGCATGACCTCTCGATGCCTAGTCAGCTCAGTAAGCTCCTCGCATCTTGACCTGCAGCGCCCAGGTAACAAGGAAACACTATGTCACTTCCATCAGTTCCGATGGGCACAGAGAACCGGCTCTGCCAAAGCTCCTCGACCCATACACGCTTTAGCCCCTGCTGCTGTGCCACCAAGAGATTGAGAGAGCTCTACAGGACCTCTGAGTCAACCTCACGCCCAATGTGCATAGCTTCTGCTCTGGCGCTGACACAGCTCCGTCATTGAACCAGACCCCTTCCCACACATTTAAAACAACAAACAGTCGCGGCTCGCAGGGGAGGGGAGCGGGGGGATGTCGTGCGGGGGGAGTTAAATATAAAACCACAAAAGCAAAACTTACCTCATTGCCTCTGGTCGGGGTCCGCGCCACCTCTGCTCCCCTTGGCGCATACAACTACGGAGTGGATTGGCAGCCCCTCTCAGCCAATCCTGGCGCTGCCTGCAGTGCCAGGATTGGCTTGGGGCACAGGTTACTCTTCGCCCGCAGCACTCCCATTAGGAGTCCGAAGGGCTCCTATTGGGCATGTGCAAAAAAGCTCAAACACAAATGCGCATAAGTGGGCATGGGTAAAATATTCGCCCTTCGTCCCCACTCATGCGCACTTGTGTTGCTGCCTGTTGCCCTGGTGACAATTATGTCAGTCAACATGACACCAGACCGCCCACCCCCTTCAGACTCTGAAGGGGGTGGGTGGTCTGACGTCATGCTGACTGACATGATTGTCAGTTCTCCCTCGGCGTCTTTGAACTTAAGTAAACTGATTCAGTTTACTTAACTTCAGAAACGCCAAGGGAGCTGTGGGCGGGGGGGCTATGCCAGCATGCTCCAATGGACGTACCGCACCTGCTGCCGCCACTTGCTGGAAAAAAGGAGAACCGGTCTGTGTCAATTGACCTGGTAAAACCACACGATGTGGCCGATAATAAGTAGTAGGCCCAGTGGACTCCCAAGATGTAGCAAACGACCAAATCTTGCTACTATCCAAGAGGTTCAAACTGAAAGACTCATCAGTTTTGAAGATTCTAAAGTGAGAAAAGAAGGACTATGCAACAAAGCAATGGAACTTGTGCCTCTTGAAAGCCAAACAACAGTTTGTCAAGAAACTCTGGTCTACAAGGATTTAGCATCTGACTATACAAACATGTCAAGGGAACAAGCAGCTCCAGCGATTTCAAAGAATCCGGATGCAATACCAACAATTGACAGAACTGCCTCTGGCTATTTTATCAACTTCGATAACTTTTCTGAGGATCCAGTGAACCTGAAACTATGCCAGCAAACAAATCTTTCAAGGAAAAAGTAAAGGAATGTGGTCAAGAGCTTACAAATACATATCTGGTTTCACCTTGGGTTGAACTTCGGATTGTATTAGGTGTACTTTATATCCTGCTATGGCTCATTCTTGTGTTAAGTTTGGAAAAGCTGATAGATGGAAAGCACATTAAAATGGACACAGCAAGTAAGAACATCAACTTGCTCCTGAAGCCACACAAATCATCTCATCATGAACGAGACCTGTCATTAGTGAACATCACAGCCGTCCCACTACCTGGTGGAATAGCATGGGATACAACTGATTATCGCTAGAGTTTTGGATCGTGCACTGCCTCTTTAACCCCTTCCATGCGGCCGCGATTCCCCTGGTGCGCTGTAAACAACACGAACAGGGGCGGGCCGTGACGAACCCCAGCCGTCATCAGCACATGAGCACCGTAGTGCATGACGGTTGGGGTTCGTCATCAGCATGGAAGGGGTTAATCTGCTGCTTGTTGTATATTCCGTGCTCTAGGGTATCGCTCCCCGCCAGGAGTGTGCTCAATACATTGGTGTCAGGATGCCACTGCAAGAGTCCAGGTGTTCCGTCTCCAAGATGACTAGTCCCAATACCTCTAAAGACTAACAAGCGTGACAAGGAATGTAACACTTGGCACAACTGGTTAATCCCCAAAGGGAAAGGGAAGTGGGGGAGGGAAAGGGTAGTGGATGGGGGAAGGGAAAGCGAGAGAGAGAAACAACAAACACTGGATCTCTTCTGAGAAGATTATCTGTTCTCTCATGAAGTATTCTGAGCTTTCTTTGACCAGTTGTGAAATCTTTAACAAGCTAAACAATCATGAGAACAACATTAAATAAGGCTAATTTCAGCATTACAGTGTCTTCTTTCAATGCTACTATTAATTCTTATAGAGAAAGCTAATGTACATACCGATCACAAGCAAAGCTCATTCCCATACTTCTTGTGCAAGTTCAATGGGCTTCAGTAATGATATTGCTTTCTTACTTCACCTTGAAATCTAAACAGATTAAGCTTTATTTATTAAACTAAACTGTTATCACCATTTTTTCGAATTGTCCTCTAAACCAAGTAACTGGTTAGTACAACAGAACAGAACCTTTTGGCATGCAAGGTGCTTGCTTACCTTGCACCAAAGTGTCGATCGTTAACTGGGTCCTGTAGAAACAACAAAGAAAGAGAACACAGACCCAGGAAACCAATGCACAAGAAACACACTTGTCTGAGTAGTTAGCAGTTTAAATGACACTGCTTCTCTATTCCTATGTGTACATTGCCTCACAAAAAACAAGACTTAAAGACTTAACCTTGATTCACGATAAGTCAAGAAAATGTTTTTGCCAAGGTTTGTTTGAGGATTATAACCTTAAGAATCCCTTTGAAAACAACGTCTACCTCTAAACAATGTTACTCGTTTTTTAAAAGTTTTGCCAAGGCTTGTTCCAAGTCTCTTGCAAGCTAATCTAGTCTTACTTGAAAGAAACCGGAACCTGAATCCGGGGGACCGCTTTAGATGAAGCACTGGTTGGTCCGGCAGCAAATGCGCTTCTACGGGGAAACCGGAAGTCCGGGATTAGACAGTGGTTGCGCTCGAGGATCGAAGAGTGGTTCCAGGCGACAGGGAAATTCCGGCTGCAGACCTCCCGAAGGGAAAATCCAGGTGGGTAAAAAGGAGTTGTTCGAAGGCTGCATCCAGAGGGCGGGGCAGGGAGTCGATGAAGCGTCAGGAGCTGGAGCTCTTGAAGCGGCGCTTTGACTGAGAAGCGAAGCGTCGCGTCCCCAGTCGGCAAGCTTTTTATAGGCTTGTTTGCACGTGTAGAAAGCGTCTGTTGAGCGCACCTGCTCAACGTGTTCTTATTTGAATATTCATGACGCCCTTCAGTTTGTAGTTACAACAGGCACGTCCCAATGCAATAAACAGGCATTTCTAAAGTCAAGGTTCCATTACATTTTACAGCATGTGATTTACATTTAGTTCCATTACATTGTGTTGTGTGTGAATCAAGATTTCATGACAATTGGTTGGTAGCAGTCATATACCAAATACAACTGTCCCCCTAGGCACTGGTTATGTGGCTGAGAAAAAATCCTGCCTTCTTTATTAATGACGCTTTCTTTTCAATCGGTTTCATATATTCAATTTTATTTCATTGAGTTCATTAGTGAGAGTTTGAATTTCATCCAAAAATAAATTTCATCCATGCATTTCGGTGGTTAAACCACTGTCATCAGGGAAACCATCAAATTTATTCTGCTGCCTTTTATGCTCAATTGTCCACCCTAGGCTTTGACGTTTGGAAAAACAACATTGAGACAAAAACTGTTTGGGGCACAAAAGACTGGCAGGTACAAGGTTTAGAAGCACTGTTCAGAGCCTGCATCATCCCAGAACAAATGAGGTTCCTAAATGACACTGTTCAACGGATATCTTGTTTGTCCATTGGTATGGACGGTTTGTTTTGGCATTTAAACAAACTGTCCATACCTAAACCCACACCTGATAGTAATTTAACTTCAGATGAGGAGGTAGACGTAAATTATATTTTACAACAGAACAGAACAAATCCTGAATGGAAACAATGGTTAATCTGGCCCACATACACAAATAACTCTTAAGATAGATTCCTGAACAACACACAAGGGTTTACAGTAACTCGGCCAGATCCAAGATATGTCCAGAGACAACATCCAGGGATAGTAACAACTTATAGTGAAGGAAAACTATGCCTTGTATGGCAACAGAAATCCACACTCCCGAATATAAAACAACACTTATATTTGCTTAAAGATGGCGTTGATTTACGACAATTCTTACTTGGACCTCTTAATCCACGTCATAAACGTTTCATATTGACCGGTATATACGCTTCATACAATGAAGCTTGGAAAGTCACGCAAATGGAAACAGCTGAAAGAATACGAGAAATTGATCGTAATAATTTAGAGAAATCACTCTCTGTAGTTGACAATGGGTTAACAACTCTGTCGTCTAGAATGTATTCTTTGGAAAGCATTGTATCATCTGCCATGGACATAATGGAACAAGACTTGCTAATGCTACAACATGGCCAGTCTCAATTTCGTTCTATAATGCTATTAGGATGGACGTTGCAAAACTTTCATTCTGGCTATGTGCCTTGGTGTCTCATCAACACTACGTCATTGTTTACTGTATTTAACCTTACAGATAAACAAATCTCGTTGGCACAGAGGGGAGCAGACTATACGGTGCTGAGCATTGAAAAATTGGAGAGATTTCCAATCACAGTTTCTGAGAAACCATCAGTTGAATGGATAATACATGGCACCATCACGATACCAGTGGCGACTTTCCAGTTTCAGTATTGCTTAAAACACGTACCAGCAGGCATGTATGAAAGGGTGGGTAAAGAATACATTAAGTTGACCTGGGATTTACCATACACACACAAATGTTGGAGTGGGGGAAAGGAAGTATTTCTTAGTGGTAAAAATTTTGAAAACTCACTAAGCGGTACACTGTTGTGGCAAGGTATTAATTTACACAGACCCTGCAAAGGTTCTTCCAATAACCTTTCTTGCCACCCGCAGGGTTTGCCCACAGTGGTGATAGATCCAATTTTCAGGCAGCTTTCCAATGGTAGCTACATTATGTTAAATGATCACAGCTGTTGTGGAATGATGCCAGGAATAAGCTCTCGTTACTGTGTCAGCCAGGGTCACTTGTTTTATGCAAGTATTATTTCCTAAAACCAAGACAGACGGCCTTCACTGACCATCTCTTCTATACAAATTGATACTTTAAGCAGAATGAAAGCCATTCTTTTGCAAAAAACTGTACCACTGACCTCGTCCAGAGAGACGTATGATCTGCAAGTTGCAAGGTCCTCTGCAGAGATACATGCATTATTTCAACAATCTGCCCAATACATTTCGCAGAAATGTTAGGTCGTTTCTTTAACATGACTGATACCAGCGGTATTGCACATGTATTTAAGACGATTTTTTCGGGACTGTTAGCACCGTTTGAAGCAGTCCTGGGCATTTTTCCTAACTTCATCCACTCTGTGTTCGGTGGCCTGCCTCTCATTTTGGGACCCCTAGCTGGGATCTTATTTTTTATTCCTCTTGCTCTGTTATGGCAAATCCGGCCACCAGCGATACCCAAGTCAGCATGGAAAATGCGCTCAAGCCCATGAGGTATTGTGAGAGAATAACACAGATCCTTCGCTTGGCTCGTTTGAGAGATCTGAATACCACATTGTTCCTGTCATTCAGACCAATCTGGCAAGATTGCATCTTACCTGTTCTATGATGCCTGCTTTGTGGAGAGGAATGCGTGTTAGATGTCTGTCTAACACTACCATTGGTTATGCCAATGGATGCTGACGCATTACTGGGTCTGGTAACGGCTCATGTGTTGTGTTGCCCCCAGCGGCTACTAATCCTGAGGATGGCATTGATTGAGATCTCACCGGCAAATCCAACTAGAGGTGAGATACGCGGACCAACAGGCACACAGGTACCATCTGATATGAACATTGCTAACACGGCTAACGATGACGGCAATGCTTCGCATCTGTGCACAATTGACCTTCTTAATGAAGTAGTCGAACTTTCATCTACTGTGGTAGACGATTTCTTTGCCAGCCTTGATGACTTAATGTTTTCTCCTGACACTGAGAATAACTTTTAAAATTAGCACACAGCGTTCTTTTGAACTCTGAAATTCGACCTTCACTCTTTTAAAAACAAAAGCTACCAAGTTTGGAACTCTATTTTTACGATAGATTTATTTGACTTTTTTTAACAAACAAAATGAACTTTGGCACAAAAAGTAATCTGCTAAAAGTAGAACTATTCTTAAAGAACGAGAATTCCTTGAACACTACCTAGAAACAATATTAGCCTAATCTACAAACCAAAACAGTTTGTATATTCTGCTATGGAATGGTCTCGACCTTTTTCTTCTGTAACTAAGAGCCATTTCATAAATGTAATTTTCGTGATTCATTCAATTAGCATTGCTAATATCATATCATATGCTTACAATGAAGTAATTTCCCTTAAATGTGTACTATACAAAATGCTCATTTTTCGTGTGCAACCATTTCAAATGCATTTTATATTTTTTTTCGGGGTTGTAAACACATGCTCTAGATTATATGTTTTAGTGCTTGAACTCAGATGAACATGATAACGTGGAGTAGGTGTTATGTATCATTTTAGGACCCTATTGTAAGTTTCCCGATTCGTGCCTTTATATAGGTATAAATCACCATTTCCTTATATAGGCATAGAAATCATAACCATATTTAGGCATAACTCATGCAGTCCAAATATGGCAGGGCTACTTCCACTAGTTCCAAAACTCCACAACGATTTCTTGGAAAACTCAGCTTCAGCAGCCGGGGACTTCCCCTTGCTTGAATATTGATTTGTCCAAGAACTCATGGAGTTTTCAAAGAACTGAGACTCTTTAATGACGTTATTATTTCCAACTGCACGTCAAAGTCGGCACCTTCAAGGTATAAATATGCCCACACTCGCCCAAGCAAACACACAGTGGTTTGGAGCAGTTTGACTATCTACTTGCCCGAAGCGCCCTGCTACAGCAAGTGCCGAAGGAAGCTGACCCTCCAGCAGATGCACTGAGAGAGACGCTGTCTTTTCTCCTGCCGAGAAATCCAGCTCCAGTGTTTCCAAGCTACCCTTGCGGGTTGTTGGGAAATCGAGTCCCGAGACCAACCTTCTTCATTCTAAACTAAGGTATGGAGCTGATTGGACCCTTAGAGAAATCTTGAGCAGATTCTTGGCAAAAAAATACTACATTTTACACCTCACTTACTTCTTCCCTCGTACTAAGCTTAGGTTAGATACACCGGGGTAGGCGTATTTTAGAAGCACCAGTTGAGTACTTTTAGCCTCTGTTATTTATGTATGTATTTATATATGGTTTAGGAACCATACAATGCTCATACAGTATTATTTTATTCTATTTATACTGTACGCATTATATTTTACAAACAGTTTTACGATTGTAGCAGGTAATTTCTTATGCTTGATAAAGAAGACTGTTCAATAAAACCTTTTATTGAAAACGCCAGTCTTTCTACTTTCTCTGCACCTCTAGTGAAACAAAGCATGCACGATTGACTGAAATATCTATCTATTGTTTCCACGACTCTGAAGATACGTTTTATCTTGGGGAAACAAAGTTGTTATGTTTCTGCGGTTATCAAAGACTAATCCCTTCTTGTGAATTCGAGAAAGTTTCTAGTGACCTCTGAGCTAGCTGGCACACACAATTGAGTCTAGTATATTCATTAGAGTCCTAGTCGACCTCAGTCCTACGTCTAATCTATAGGATATACTATTCCAATGCTCAGAGGCTATTGGGAATATAGGAACTACACTACAAGACAATGCGTTGGAGCGATTCAAGGACTCCCAGGCTGCAGCCAAGTCCTTGGGCCTGTCGGCCACTCGGCATTCTCCGCCTTCTGCTTTTCGCTCCTTTAGTGGCCTCGGACCACTCCAGCCATGCCACCGCAGTACGATTGCATGCCGGGGGATCACTTGCAACTTCTGCAGGAGTAAGTTATGGCCATCTTGGCCAAGGGGGCCGTAGAGCACATTCCTGGGCCAGAAGTAGGACGGGTTGCTACTCACGCTACTTTCTGGTACCCAAGAAGGGCAAAGGAGGCCTACGCCCTATCTTGGACCTCCGGAGCGTCAACGGCTTCCTCCGGAAGGAGAAGTTCAAGATGCTGACTTTAGCTCAGGTCCTAGCTGCCCTGGACCCAGAAGACTGGATGGTAGCGTTGGACTTGCAGGACACGTATTCCCACATCCCCGTCCTGCCGGCCCATCGGCGTTACCTGCGGTTCACGGTGGGCCATGAGCACTTTCAGTTTACCGTGCTCCCCTTCAGCCTTACCAGCGCCCCTCTGGTGTTCACGAAAGTGATGGCGGTGGTTTCAGCTAATCTGTGCAGATCAGGGGTTTTAGCCTTCCCCCATCTCGACAACTGGCTCTTTGAAGGCGGGCTCGCCCCAGGCAGTTGTCTCCCACCTCCAGACTACGGCCGAACTACTGCATTTCCTGGGGTTTTCCATCAATCTGCCGAAGTCGCACCTAATTCCCTCGCAGAAGCTCCTTTTCATCGGAGCGGTTCTTGACCCGGCATGGGTTCGGGTTTATCTTCCCGAACAGCGAGTCAGGGACATTCAGGCTATGATTCCGATCTTTCAGCCTCTATCCCGGGTTTAGGTCAGGATGATTCTTTGGCAGTATGCTTGATCTCCTCCTGCATCCTGCTTGTGGATCGTGCCAAATGGCATATGCGGGCTCTGCAGTGGTACCTGAAGTTCCAGTGGGCACAGCATCAGTGCAACCTGTCCGATCATGTCCAGATCTCAGAGGACACTGCATGGCGATTGCAGTGGTGGCTCACGAATCGTGATTGGGTCGGTGCACAGTCAAAATATCGAGTCAATGATGTCGACATTCAAAAATGTCGACACTGAAATATCGCAGGTAAGAAATATCGATTTATTTAATATTGATGTATAAAATCTTGTTTTTTGATTAGTGTATGTAATATCGATGTAGGTAATGTCGATATACAAAATATCGAAAAGTAAAAATATCATTGTATTATGTTTTGTTAATTGTAATATTTTATTTTATGTATTTTTTTTAAAGAAATATTTAAGTAATTTTAAATTTCATAAATGTTTTAGGATCGGTATGTTGGGTTTATAGGGGATAAGGGTGGGGAGTATTTTAAAAATATATATTATTTTTTTTAAAAATTATTTGATATAGGAAATTAAAATATAGAATTTAGAAATTAATTTGAAAATTTTTGGAGCAGGATGTTGGGTTTATAGGGGATGAGGGTGGGGAGTGTTTTAAAAATAAATATTATTTTAAAAAAATTATTTGAAATAGGAAATTAAAATTTAGAATTTAGAAATTAATTAAAAAAAATTAGGACCGGGATGTTGGGTTTATAGGGGATAAGGGTGGGGAGTGTTTTAAAAATATATATTATTTTGAAAAAATTATTTGAAATAGGAAATTAAAATTTAGAATTTAGAAATTATTTTAAAACAATTTGGAGCGGGATGTTGGGTTTATAGGGGATAACGGTGGGGAGTGTTTTAAAAATATATATTATTTTAAAAAAATTATCTGAAATAGGAAATTAAAATTTAGAATTTAGAAATGAGTTTTAAAATTTTAGGAGCGGGATGTTGGGTTTATAGGAGATAAGGGTGGGGAGTGTTTGAAAAATATATAATTAAAAAAAAAATATTTGAAATAGGAAATTAATATTTAGAATTTAGAAATTATTTTAAATATTTAGGAGCGGGATGTTGGGTTTATAGGGGTAAGGGTGGGAAGTGTTTTAAAACGATATAAATATTCAAAATAAAAATTATTAGAATTAGGAAAAAAAAAATAGAATTTAGAAAGTATTTTTTAAATTTAGGAGCTTGATGTAGGGTTTATAGGGGATAAGTGTAGGGAGTGTTTTAAAAATATATATTTGTTTTATAAATTTAATTGGAATATGAATGTAAAATTTAGGAATTATAAATTATTTATAATTTTTAGGAGTGGGATGTTGGTTTATAGGGGATGAAGGTGGATATTGTTTGAAAAATAGCAAGTTATTTATTACTGTAATTTAAAAGAAATATGAAATTCGAAAATATATTTTTATAAATATTAGAATATTTTTATAGTGGGATGTTGAGTTTATAGTGGGTAAGTGTTTGATTTTTAAGAAAAAGGTAATGTAAATAATGTATTTTTTTATTGGAATAGCAAATTAGATTTTTATAATTTAAGAATTTATTATTATATTTTACATTTGAATGTGAATATCAAGTTTATGTATATTGGAGTGGGAATAGTAAATTAATTAGGTTTAGTGTCCACCACCTACCCCAATTAAATGTATATTGGAGTGGGAATAGTAAATTAATTTGGTTCAGTGTCTAGCACCTACCTCAATTAAATATAGACTGGAGTGGGAATAGTAAATTAATTAGGTTTACAATCCAGCACTTACCCCTATTAAATGTAGATTGGAGTGGGAATGTTAAATTAATTAGGTTCAGTGTCCAGCACCTACCTCAATTAAATGTAGCGTGGAGTGGGAATAGTAAATTAATTAGGTTTACAATTCAGCACTTACCCCTATTAAATGTAGATTGGAGTGGGAATAGTAAATTAATTAGGTTTACAATCCAGCACTTACACCAATTAAATGTAGATTAGAGTGGGAATAGTATATAATTAGGTTCAGTGTCCAGCACCTACCTCAATTAAATATAGACTGGAGTGGGAATAGTAAATTAATTAGGTTTACAATCCTGCACTTACCCCTATTAAATGTAGATAGGAGTGGGAATAGTAAATAAATTAGGTTTAAAATCCAGCACTTACCCCTATTAAATGTAGATTGGAGTGGGAATAGTAAATTCATTAGGTTTACAATCCAGCACTTACTCCTATTAAATGTAGATTGGAGTGGGAATAGTAAATTAATTAGGTTCAGTGTCCACCGCCTACCTCAATTAAATATAGATTGGAGTAGGAATAGTAAATTAATTAGGTTTACAATCCAGCACTTACCCCTATTAAATGTAGATTGGAGTGGGAATAGTAAATTAATTAGGTTCAGTGTCCGGCACCTACCTCAATTAAATGTAGACTGGAGTGGGAATAGTCAATTAATTAGGTTTACAATCCAGCACTTACCCCTATTAAATGTAGATTGGAGTGGGAATAGTAAAGTATTTAAGTTCAGTGTCCAGCACCTACCTCAATTAAATGTAGAGTGGAGTGGCAATAGTAAATTAATTAGGTTTACAATCCTGCACTTACCCCTATTAAATGTAGATTGGAGCGGGAATAGTTAAGTAATTAGGTTTATTATCCAGCACCTACCTCAATTAAATGTAGAGCCGAGTGGGAATAGTAAATTAATTAGGTTCAGTGTCCAGCACCTACCTCAATTAGATGTAGACTGGAGTGGGAATAGTCAATTAATTAGGTTACAATCTAGCACTTACCCCTATTAAATGTACATTGGAGTGGGAATAGTAAATTAATTAGGTTCAGTGTGCAGCACCTAGCTCAATTAAATGTACAGTGGAGTGGGAATAGTAAATTAATTAGGTTTACAATCCAGCACTTACCCCTATTAAATGTAGATTGGAGTGGGAATAGTAAATTACTTAGGTTTACAATCCAGCACTTACCCCTATTAAATGTAGATTGGAGTGGGAACAGTAAATTAATTAGGTTTACAATCCAGCACTTACCCCTATTAAATGTAGATTGGAGTGGGAATAGTAAATTAATTAGGTTTACAATCCAGCACTTACACCAATTAAATGTAGACTGGAGTGGGAATAGTAAATTAATTAGGTACAGTGTCCAGCACCTACCTCAATTAAATGTAGACTGGAGTGGGAATAGTAAATTAATTAGGTTTACAATCCAGCACTTCCCCCTATTAAATGTAGATTGGAGTGGGAATAGTAAATTAATTAGGTTCAGTGTCCACCATCTACCTCAATTAAATGTAGACTGGAGTGGGAATAGTAAATTAATTAGGTTTACAATCCAGCACTAACCCCTATTAAATGTAGATTGGAGTGGTAATTGTAAATTAATTAGGTTTACAATCCAGCACTTACCCCTGTTAAATGTAGACTGGAGTGGGAATAGTAACTTAATTAGGTTTAAAATCCAGCACTTACCCCAATTGAATGTAGACTGGAGTCGGAATAGTAAAATAATTAGGTTCAGTTTCCACTACCAATCCCAATTACATGTAGCCTGGAGTACATATATTTTAGAATTTTAAAAAGATACACATTTTTGTTCAATGCTACTGTTAGTTATTGTTTGGTATTAAAATAAATTACACATTTTTTACAATTTTTTTATTAGATTAATGAAATAGTACATACTTTAAAGCAAACATTTATTATAAATAATAGTATGCATTTTGAACAAATATATAAGTATGTGTATTTTTTTATTTAGTGGAGTGGGAATAGTAAATTAATTAGGTTTACAATCCAGCACTTACCCCTATTAAATGTAGATTGGAGTGGGAATAGTAAATTAATTAGGTTTACAATCCAGCACTTACACCAATTAAATGTAGACTGGAGTGGGAATAGTAAATTAATTAGGTACAGTGTCCAGCACCTACCTCAATTAAATGTAGACTGGAGTGGGAATAGTAAATTAATTAGGTTTACAATCCAGCACTTACCCTTATTAAATGTAGATTGGAGTGGGAATAGTAAATTAATTAGGTTCAGTGTCCACCATCTACCTCAATTAAATGTAGACTGGAGTGGGAATAGTAAATTAATTAGGTTTACAATCCAGCACTAACCCCTATTAAATGTAGATTGGAGTGGTAATTGTAAATTAATTAGGTTTACAATCCATCACTTACCCTTGTTAAATGTAGACTGGAGTGGGAATAGTAACTTAATTAGGTTTAAAATCCAGTACTTACCCCAATTGAATGTAGACTGGAGTCGGAATAGTAAAATAATTAGGTTCAGGGTCCACTACCTATCCCAATTACATGTAGCCTGGAGTACATATATTTTAGAATTTTAAAAAGATACACATTTTTGTACAATGCTACTGTTAGTTATTTTTTGGTATTAAAATAAATTACACATTTTTTACAATTTTTTTATTAGATTAATGAAAGAGTACATACTTTAAAGCAAACATTTATTATAAATAATAGTATGCATTTTTAACAAATATATAAGTATGTGTATTTTTTATTTAATACAAATTATTTTTCATTTGTATAGTTTTTGAGACAAGTACATTATAGGGATATAGAAACAGTATAGTCAATGGAAATACATTATACATTTGAATATATTTTGTACATATAGTTGAATGCATTTTTATTTTTCTATTACAAAGTTTGTATTACTATATATTTTTTAATACATTTTGCATAAAATGTTTCCCAAACAATTATGATATATATGTCAATATAAATGTAAAGTAAATGAATGAAATCATATATTGTCAATTTTATACTATACAATTTTATATATTAACATTTCAGCATTTCTGTATGAATTACATTTTTAAATTTTATTAATATTATTTTTTTATTAATAATAATAATTTTAAAATGATAGGTAAATTATAAAAAATGTATGTCATTTTTCACATTTTTTTAACATACATATTTTTAATTATAACATTAAATATTATAATGTGATAATATTTAACTTTATAATTTTACAATATATGAAAATAATAAAACATTTTGTAATACATTATATACAATTTTAGAAAATTGGAACAATGTTTCTATAATTTTTCTAATATTTGTTTTTGGTTAAATAAATTGAGTCATTTATTTAACTATTATTGCATTGATATTATTATTAATTGGGTGTTTTATTTTGTAACCGCTCTTTGTCTTTTTGGGTCATTTGAGAAGATTCAAGCTCGCGGTTGGAAGCTGCTTCGCGTTTGAGAAGGTAAGAGATATTTTCTTTCTTTTTCAACTATTTTAAGTGTGTTTGGAAGGTAGTAGTTTCATATTTAGGGTGTGTGGAGTTATGTTTTTGAAGTTGTGATGTTTGTAGTCGTTTATTTAGGTGTTACATTTTAGTGGAGTTTTTTGCATTTCCAGCGTGCTTAGTATTATTGTGTTTGTATGTATTTAGTTAGTTCTTGTGTATGATGCATGTTATGGCTTTTTAAAATGTGTAATTTTACATTTTATGTGGGTGGGAATGTTTGTTTTGTATTTTTGGTTTTTGGAGAAAGCGTTTTCGTTTCCGTAAGTTTTGCGTTTTTTTTTAAAAGGAAGTGTTTTCTGGTGGTTTCAACTAATGTTTTTTTAACATTTCCTTTATTATTCCGGTTTCCTGGAGCGGTTTTTCTTCTTTTTTTAAGTTTTCTGGATTTTCATGGATTGTGGATTATCGATTTTTTTATGGATATTCAATGGATTTGGCACAGTTGTATTTTTCCATTTTGTTGGTGTTTATTTTTATTTTTGATGGGTTTATAACTATCTGGATTATTTTGGAGAAGTTGGATTGTATATTTACATCTCTAGTAAAAGTAAGTTGTTTTAAAAATATTTTATTGTGGGTGGGAAAAAGTGTTATTTTTCATTGTTGGTGTTGTGTTATATAATTATTTTGTCTATATATTTAATAAAAATTATATATATTTTAGTCAAAATAATTATGTATTTTTTTAAATGAAAAGGTTTGTTTATATTTTAGAGATATTTTTGTTTGTTTTTAGTTTATTTAGTTTTACATATTAGATTAGGGTTTTGGCAATCATTCTTAAGTATTCTAGGGCCAGATGTAGGTAAGTAACATTTACCGAATCTTAATTACCGAAAATTACCGAATTTTACCGATTCGGTAATTAAGATTCGGTAAATGTGAGGGGTTGGTATGTAGGGAATCCAGATGTTCCCTTTTACCGAATCGGTAAAATTCGGTATTTACCGATTCGGTAAATACCGAATCGGTAAAGCCTATTGATTCCTATGGGCTTCAAAGCCCATAGGAATCAATAGGCTTTACCGATTCGGTATTTACCGAATCGGTAAATACCGAATTTCACAAGGGTGCAGGGGGTGTCACTTTGACACCCCCTGGCACCCCCTAAACAGGCGTGGGTGCCATGTGGCAGGCATACATGCCCTAAGGGCAGGTTTGCCTGTCACATGGCATAGGTGTGCATGCACACATGTGCATGCACACCGGAATCGGTATTTTACCATGAGGTTTTATTTCATGGTAAAATACCGATTCTGTAAGGCCTCTGGGACTCAGAAGAGTCCCACCTACATATGTAAAATACCGAATCGGTATGAATACCGATTCGGTATTTTACAGATTCGGTAACTTTACCGATTCGGTAAATATACCGAATCGGTAAACAAGGTCCCCCTACATCTCATTGACCCATTTACCGGTCGGTAACGGCCGAAATCGGCCGTTACCGACCGGTAAAGGCCACCTACATCGGGCCCCTAGTCCTTTAGTTGTTGGATAAAGTTGGACTTGTTGTTGTAAATATTGGTACATTTGAGCAGTTTGTCGTGATAGTTTGGGTTTTAATTGTAAGATAGATTGCTCCATTCTTAGTTCTTGAAAGCTTTGTTCTTTTTGGATTGCTATTAGGAGTTTGTGTGGGGTAGGAGTAGTTCGGCCTGTTGAAGATAGGAAGGCATTATGCCAACCCCCAACTGCGTTGTTTGTTTTTGCTTCTTGGTTTGGGGTTGATAGATATACATTCCACCAAGGTATTTGGAACTTTGGCTGTTGTCTATGGCCTGATCTGTGTAGTCTCCCCACCCAGGTGTCCTCGAAATAGTCTAAAAGGGGAGCTAGTTTTTGTTAATTTTTGGTGTGCAAGTATGCTAGGGCTATTAGGTGTTTTATTTGGTATGCGAATGTTATGTTGGTTGCATATTCAACACTTAGGGGTCCATTATGATATTGGGCAGATTGCCTCCGCCAGGCAGGCGGTAGCCACAGCCAGTCTGGTGGAGGCAATCCGCCCGATATCATAACCAGATTTCCCCCTGCCATATTAGGATGGCGGGGGGGACCACGGCGGACGGAAAGACCGTCTGCCGCTTTTCCGCCCCGGTCGCCTTGCGGCTGGGGCGGAAAAGGAATAATATGGTGGCGGTGTCTAATAGACACCGCCAGCCATATTATGATGTCTGGTTTTCAGTGCCTTTCCGCGGCGGCGATGCCGCCACGGAAAGACATGTGCACCCCCCACCTGTACTTTACTCTGGGGGCCCGCAGGGGGCCCCCAGAGTAAAGTACAGGTGGGGGGTGCACATGGGGGGTACCTGTGGTACCCCCCTTCATTGTCATTTACAAAGCGGCAGGCTCCGCATGGTGCCTGCCGCTTTGTAAATTTATTTATTTTATTTATTTATATATTTCTATAGCGCAGGAATCGAGCCCGAAGGGGTTATCTCCGAGCTTTGACAGCAGCAGGTAGCAAAGATACTGTACAGATAGCCAGAGAACGCAAAAGGGGGCATCCTTTAGTTATGTCTCCATAAACAGATTTGTTTTTAACATTTTTCTAAAGGTGAGGTGATTGGAGGTCCGTCTTAAGCTGAGCGGCAAGTTATTCCACATGGCCGGCCCCACTGAAGAGAGGGCTCGGCCGCCTTGTCTGGCTTTTTTAATGAATGGTGGTTTGAGCAGGATTTGGTTGCTTGACCGTAGATCTAGTTCCGGTTTGTAGGGCTGTAGTAGTTTGGCTAGATATTTGGGGCCATTTCCGAATAGGCACTTATGTACAGTGCAGCAAATTTTAAATTTAACCCGTTGGCGTATTGGGAGCCAGTGTAGTTCTTTCAACAGGGGTCCAGAAGATGTTCTAGGAGGGGCGTTCAGAATCAGTCTTGCCGCCGTGTTCTGGACCACCTGTAGTCGATTGATGGCATCCTCATTGGCTTGTATCAGAAGCCAATTGCAATAGTCGAGGCGACTTATTACAAGGGCTTGAACCAGGGTCTTTCTGTAGGTGTCCGGTAACAAAGGAAAGACTCGCCTGAGTAGTCCAATGGTGTGAAAACAAGCACCTGCAATTACATTAGCATGTTCTTTTAAGGTTAAATTATGGTCTAGTTTCACACCCAGATTTTTGATGGTAGGTTTAGGGGAAGGTACAGGTCCCAAATCTTGGGGCCACCAATCAGGAGACCAGAGCATGCTAGCTTTCCCAAAGAGCATCACCTCTGTCTTCCCGACGTCACAATCTCAGCAAGGGGGGGCTACATACACATTAAATAATGTGGGGCTTAGACATGAGCCCTGTGGCACCCCCTTAGTGAGCGCCCTAGAGATGGAGTGGTAGGGGCCCAAGCTGACAGATTGTGAGCGGCCAGAGAGAAAGCTTTCCAACCATGCAAGCGCCTGACCTCTAATGCCCACTCCTTGTAGCCGGTTCAACAAGATCTTATGAGATACAGTATCGAAAGCAGCTGACAGGTCTAACAGCACCAGAATCATCGAGCCTCCTCTATACAGTGACATCTTGATGTTGTCGGTCACGGAGAGGAGTGCAGATTCGGTGCTGTAGTTGGGCCTGAACCCAGATTGGGATTGGTCCAGGCCCCCTGTTGCTTCGATAAAACTGGAGATCTGGGTGTTGAAAAATTTCTCAGCCAGTAAATGACAATGTGAAAGTGCATTTTCAGCATTGTGGCGGGCGGTGCAGAGAGCACCGCCCGCCACAATGCTGAAAATACAGTCATTGTGGATTTGTTATTTCTAGAATAAATGCAGAAAAGATTATAAGCAAATGTTTTTATATTTTAGGTCTTAGTAATAATATATGCATTTTTAATATATACTTACCACTTATATTTTAGTAGATTTTCAATGTAGTTTTGGTTTTCTTTGGATGATGCTGTTTTGTATGTTAGTGATATGTGGAAATAAAATGAATTACATTTTAGTTCATGTTTAAATGTTTTATTGGTGTTAGCATTTTGTAGGATTCTATGTTTTATGACTAGCATATTAATTTTATTTTATAAGCATTTAATAAAAGTATTTAAAAACATGGAAAAGTTGTTTCAGTAAGTTAACTTTAGAAATGTTTAAACATTAAGCATTATTAGTATTACATGTGTTTTTATTATATACTTACCAAGTGTTGTTTCTTTGCACTTCAATTTTGATGTTCTTGTAATATTTTTCTGCTTAATTTCTTCAGTTGGCTGTGGAAAGAAAGTAATCTGTATTTTTTGTTTATTGAATTTTATTTTTAGATACTGTTAGCATTTTTTAAAGACTGGATTTATTTTTTTGTGTTTTTAGAAAATATTAAAAGTCAGAATGGCATTTGTTTGAAAGTTGGAACATTTTAGCTGTTTAGTTGTCTTTTATTTAGTGTTTAAGGCATTGGAATAGTATACTTACTTTTTAAGTTTGTTGTTTTTGTAGGAAGAAAATGTTCATCTGTTTTTTGTAGTTGGGTTTGTTGTGGCAATATAGAGAGATAGAAATATACATTTTATTTATGTTTTGATGATGAAAGGCAGGTTATAAGTAAATTGTTAGTTTATTTATAAAGTTTTATTTACTTACTTTTTGATATTTGTAGTTGTCTCGTTTTCACATTAGTCCTTAAAGTTGTAGCAGATGTGGTAGAGTTTCTCCTTGTTTCTTTCCTTGAAGGTGTGAGAGTTTTCAGTTTGGTTCGTTATATATATTTATTGGTTAGTTATATTTAAATGTGTTTCTATTGGTTAGTTTGAATTTTTTTAACATTGTTAATTATGTTAATTGTATGTGAATTTGTAACTTCAAATTTTGCTGTGTTTTTGTCTTTTTATGAAAGGTTTATTTAAGGTATGTTATTTTTGAAAAGGTATTATATTGTTTATAATTGTTGTTATTAATTAAGTGTGTTTATTTAAAATGGTTTAGTTTATTTAGTATGGTTATTTATTTTTTATGTGAATGTTTTCTTTTATTTGTGTTTCTTATGTTTATTTAAATTTTTTATGAGTGTATATTTAATTATTTACAATTATAGTGTGTAAACAACGGATTTATTTGTATTTTATAGCTGTCGATATTTATGTATTGTCGATAATATTGATGTCTATATTTTTGTTAACGATACTTTTGATATGTGATATATTTATTTAAGACTGTCGATATAATTGATTTCGAAATGTGTGCTTACTATTTTTTTGTGGTCGATATTAGTGTTTAACGATATTGTTAACTCGATATTTATGTTGTTTGTTAGTTAAATATAGGAGGTCGATTTATTTGTCATCGATATTTAGTACTCGATTATTTAGTAGGTCGATTTTTTTGGTTTCGATATTTTGTCATAGATCCGATTGGGTCAATGGCAGATCCCTCTCCCTTCCCCAACTGGAACATACAGTTGTGACGGACGCGTCCCTTCTAGGATGGAGTATCCACATGGGTGAGGTGGAGCTCAGAGGGCCTCTGGTCTCCGGCAGAGTCCAGGCTCCACTGCAACCTGCTGGAAGTTTGGGCGATCCGACTTGCACTGAAGGCATTCCTCCCCTCTGTCATGGGGAGAGTAGTGCAGGTGTTCACAGACAACACCACCGCCATGTGGTACTGCAACAAACAGGGCGGGGTGGGGAGGTGGACCCTATGCCAAGAGGTTATGCACCTCTGGGCTTGGCTGGAACATCAGGGTATGTCCCTGATGGTTCAACACCTGGCAGGTTTTCTGAACGCCAGGCGGATATACTCAGCCGCCAGTGCTTGATGGATCACGAATGGCGTTTGAACTCGGACGTGGCACAAGGTCTCTTTCAGCAGTGGGGAGAGCCTTGGCTAGATCTATTCGCCACCGAAGAGAACGCTCAATGTCATCAGTTCTACGCATTGGAATTTTAAAGGCGGCACTCGCGTGGTGACGCTTTTCTTGGCGAGTCGAGTTGCGGTCTGTTGTGGGCCTTTGCGCCTATACCACTTCTGCCCAGAGTGCTGAAGAAGATTAGGCACGACCGGGCCCAAGTTATTCTTGTGGCTCTGGACTGGGCTCGAAGAGTGTGGTATCCCAAGGTACTCAGTATGAGCATCGATCCCCCGATCGGTCTGCCTTTTCGAGAGGATCTTCTGTTGCAACAGCAGGAGACGGCGCTCCACCCGAACCTGTCTAGCCTCCACCTCCTAGCGTGGAGATTGAGCTGGTGGCGGTTGACGTCTTTCAACCTGCCCCCCGAAGTCTGTAATGTTATCTTGGCAGGCAGGCATCCCTCCACTAAGACGGTATATGCCTGTAGCTGGAATAAGTTTGTGGCATGGGGCACACCCTTTCTGCCCCTCTTTCAGAGGTCCTTCTCATTATTCTCTCTTTGGCCCAGCAGGTCTCTGCTCTGGGGAGTATCAGAGGCTATCTCTCGGCCATTTCCGCCTTGTTAAGGCTCCGAGATCACCCTTTTCAAGTCCCATGTTGTAAATAGATTCTTGAAAGGCATCACACACATGTTTCCTACTGTTCCTTTTGTGATGCCTCAGTGGGACTTGAATCTAGTTCTTACCTTTCTGATGTGCGCTCCCTTCATAATTGCCCTCTTCCTCTTCTCACTCTAAAGACTGCTTTCCTGGTTGCCATCACCTCTGCCAGAAGAGTGAGTGAGCTCCAGGCTCTGTCTTCTAAGCCTCCTTTTCTCTCTGTCCATCAGGATAAAGTTGTTCTAAGGACTCGTCCTTCTTTTCTGCCAAAGGTTGTCACTGCCTTTCACATCGGGCAGACCATCACTTTGCCCACTTTCCGCCTCCGCATCTCTCTAAAGAGGAAGAGCGGCTCTACCGTTTGGCCTCAAAACGTGAGCTCTCTTTCTATCTGAGCCGCGCACAACAGTTCCGGGTGGATGACCAGCTTTTTGTTGGCTACGTGGGCGCCAAGAAAGGTTGGGCTGTGCACAAACTCTTGGTGGGTCGTTCTGTGCATAAAGGCTTCTGACTCCTTGGCTAAAAAGGATCCTCCGGTGGGGTTACGCACCCACTCGACGAGGGCGATGGCAGCCACTACTGCACTGGGATGAGGAGTTCCCTTGCAGGACATCTGTCAGGCAGCTACATGGGCTTCGCTGCACACGTTTACCAAGCACTGCTGCCTGGACAGCCAAGTCCAGAGAGACAGCTTCTTTGGCCGTTCTGTTCTCCAGGACTTTCTGGTGTGACCTTGTTTCGCAGACCCACCACCGGGGTTGGTATTGCTGGGGCATCTATTCTAAGGTAAGGAATCTATCACATACCAAATTTAAGGAGGGTCAAGGGAATATATTTAACGACCTACCATTTCATTTCCCAACATCGTAGACTAAACTCAAACACATATGGAAATGATTGGTGATGTATGTGCTGCTGTACTAGAAACTTAAGAAAACAGGAGTATGTAAATAGTGAAGAGTATTACAGCTGACTGAGATATTCCCATCGGACCACCCTTCTGGCGGAGTTTCATCATATGGGATGTTTGTTAGTACATCCAACCGGCCGCCCAACCCATCAAAAGATGGTGCGGATATGGATGTGGAATCAAAATCTCTAGCCAGGTTGTTACTCAAGGATAGTGCTCTGGGTGAGTGGTGCAGTGCTGTGGTGAAAAATTAAAATTAACGACTTAGACTGAAAATATATTTAATGGAAAGTGTCTAAGTGTTAAACGTAAAAACACGCCTGGTAGTGAATTTATAACTACACTATGGTGCTGTGCAGGAGGTCAACATGTTTCAGCCAAACTAGATACTATCCGGCTTTCATCAGGACCTAAATGGTAAGCTACTGCAACTGTATAAACGTGAGTGCAAGAAAAAAATAATAATATATTTAGATAATAGAAGTACATATATCTACCAGGAACCTGGAGCCCCAATGTTCACAAGGGATATGTACATTATTTCTCAATCCTATTGAAAAAACAATAACAAACAATATTCACATATATATCCAATTATTCACAAGAGACTGTACAGACAACACACAAAGCATAAGAAATGTGTACTTAGCTTATTATTGAGTATATTTACTCTTACACAGAACAGCTTTTAACAAATAATCTATCTGTGTGTACTCACCGCGCTCTGCGTGGGAGATGACCTCACCTCGCCCGGCAACCGCTCGGGAAATATGAGGCCCCGCTCTAAGGTGCAAAGGGAAAAGAGGGCATAAATCTCAAGGTTATATGCCCTGCCTATTGGCTATAGCATCCTATTACTACCTATCCTCCTGTGGACAGAGTCAGTCTGGCCCACAGCAAAACACAAGGGAGAAGCATACTGGTTACTCCATATTGTCAGGAGTAAATAGTTAAAAACTAGGAGTTGGTTTCGAAAATTACCCAAAGCCTACAAGGAGGAGTCCTTACCTGTCCGTCGGTACCTCTCTCTGTCATCCGGAAGGAGGGAGTGGAGGTACTGACTTGGACCGGACTCCTCCCTTTTATACTGACGGTGATTGGATAATTAGTCAGATTAGCTCCTAATTGCCCGCCAAAACTAAAGGTGGTAAGAGCACGGGTACTATGGTGCATGTGTGCAAACTCCGCTGAGCTAAACTATCGGGAAATGGACTTCCGCAATAGTAAATAAAGGCACAGCTTTAGCGCTAGTTCTCCGCGCATGTGCACTTGGATAATAAAGCGTCACACTACGGAAGGAAGCGCATGCTTGTTACTAGCGCATGCGCATAGGTGATTCACTCATCCGCTGTGTAATGAGACAGCTAGTCTCTTATACACGGATATGCTGTACGATGCAAGATTCCTATATCTAACTGTGGTTGACAAAAGGAACTGGAAAAAACTGGTAAAGGGTTACGAACTTTGGAACCATTGGATATTGCAATGTGCACATTCAGACGTTCAACAGAGTGCAGAAGTGCGCAAACATAATACACCACGGTACTTAACTTACGCTCAGTCTTAATGCACACTCGTTTCACTGGACAAAAGAACCTGACAAATAAAAAGTTTTATTGAGACAGAGGTACAAATCACTAGAGTTTACTCATATTTCTGCTTAGAATAACGACACATTTTTTCATGTTTATACAATTCGTACAGGAATTCATTGATAAGAAATGGTTGGTAAGACGAGTAGACTGTTTATGGCAACGAATGGTGCTTTTCTGCTCGCTAATGCGAACCAGCATCTTACGTGTGGTGTGGCCAATGTACCTCAGCAAACACGGACAGGTGATCATGTATATAACCCCGTCAGTATTACAATTGGTGTGTTTACGTAGTAACGAAGGGTTACCTGTGCCAATGTCAACTTGGTCTGTTTTGTATGTCTGTGGACATGCCCTACAGGTTCCACATGGAAAATGGCCACGTACAGGTTGCATGTTCCACAGTGTGTTGGATGTTTCTGTTGTTTTAAGTCTGGGTCTTGTATGGACCAGACTGTCTTTAAGACTGCGTGCCTTTTTGAAAGAGAACAAGGGCAAAGAGATGTTAGTTTGGGCTGTATTCAGAATATTCCAATGATTCTGCACTGTCTTTTGGATTGTGTTGGAAAGGACACTGAAAGTGCTAACAAAAGTAAGCCTATCTACAGGTTCCTTCTCAGGTCTTTTCTCCAGAAGAGCCTCCCTGTTATTATTGGAGGCCCTTTTCCACGCTTTTCGTACCAGATGGCGTGGATACTGCCGATCCTCTAGTTGTTTGGACTAGCGGTCTCATTACACAGCGGTCGAGCGAATCACCTATGCGCATGCGCTAGTAGCAAGCATGCGCTTCCTTCCGTATTTTGACGCTTTATTATCCAAGTGTGCATGCGCGGAGAACTATCGCTAAAGCTGTGCCTTTATTTACTATCGCGCAAGTCCATTTCCCAATAGTTTAGCTCCGCGGAGATTGCACATATGCGCCATAGTACCCGTGCTCTTACCACCTTTAGTTTTGGCGGGCAATTAGGAGCTAATCTGACTAATTATGCAATCACCGTCAGTATAAAAGGGAGGAGTCCAGTCCAAGTCAGTACCTCCACTCCCTCTCGGATGACAGAGAGAGGTACCGACTGACAGGTAAGGACTCCTCTTTGTAGGCTTTGGGTAATTTTGGAAACCAACTCCTAGTTTTTAACTATTTACTCCTGACAATATGGAGTAACCAGTATGCTTCTCCCTTGTGTTTTGCTGTGGGCCAGACTGACTCTGTCCACAGGAGGATAGGTAGTAATAGGATGCTATAGCCAATAGGCAGGGCATAAAACCTTGAGATTTATGCCCTCTTTTCCCTTTGCACCTTAGAGCGGGGCCTCATATTTCCCGAGCGGTTGCCGGGTGAGGTGAGGTCATCTCCCACGCAGAGCGGGGTGAGTACACACAGATAGATTATTTGTTAAAAGCTGTTCTGTGTAAGAGTAAATATACTCAATAATAAGCTAAGTACACATTTCTTATGCTTTGTGTGTTATCTGTACAGTCTCTTGTGAATAATTGGATATATATGTGAATATTGTTTGTTATTGTTTTTTCAATAGGATTGAGAAATAATGTACATCTCCCTTGTGAACTGAATTCTTGCACTCACGTTTATACAGTTGCAGTAGCTTTCCATTTAGGTCCTGATGAAAGCCGTATAGTATCTAGTTTGGCTGAAACATGTTGACCTTCTGCACAGAGCCATAGTGTAGTTATAAATTCACTACCAGGCGTGTTTTTATGTTTAACACTTAGACACTTTCCATTAAATATATTTTCTGTCAAAGTCGTTAATTTTAATTTTTCACCACAGCACTGCACCACACACCCAGAGCACTATCCTTGAGTAACAGCCTGGCTAGAGATTTTGATCCCACATCCATATCCGCACCATCTTTTGATGGGTTGGGCGGCCGGTTGGATATACTAACAAACATCCCATATGATGAAACTCCGCCAGAAGGGTGGTCTGATGGGAATATCTCAGTCAGCTGTAATACTCTTCACTATTTACATACTCCTGTTTTCTTAAGTTTCTAGTACAGCAACACATACATGACCGATCATTTCCATGTGTGTTTAAGGAATCTATCACTACACGTTTCTTTCAGATGCACAAGTTACCTTTGGTAACGCTATATCTGTAAGAAACATTAGTAGTGATAGATTCCTTACCGCTCCACCCATCCTCCCCGTTCTGCAAACTGATTTCTAGGGTTAAGGTTATCCCTTTTAGGGCCCTAGTTTTCATGGCACCAGTGGTCAGTTTAGTCGTAAACAGGACTGACGTCAGCATGCATGGGCGCGTCTAAGTAGCTCAAGCGGCGTTATCCCGCCACCAACGACGCACACAGAGCTGCACGACAACGCCTACCGACGCGCAGGAAACTGCTGACGAAAAACTTTCTGGATCCAGTCTGACATCTGGGGGAATTGTTAAGTAAGTAATCTATCACTACTAATGTTCCTTACAGATTTATTGTTACCGAAGGTAAGTAACTTGTGCACCACAAAGAAATCAAATTGATAAAACATTTTGAAAAAGCTGAATTAATAGGAATGTCCAACAACCTTTAGAAAAACACTCCCTTACAGTTCGTTTACATGAGCTTCGGAGTAGCAGATGGAATTTTTGTTTACAAAGCATTTCAAAGTACCTTTACAAACATCCCAACCATAAAGCTAGGGCCAGGGAGGAAACGGAGTTCCACAGTTTTCTACAAGAGCTTAGGAGGAGCCTGTCATAATGGATTTGGTCTTTGAAAAGTAAGCTTTCAGACAGTTAATTATGAAAGGTGGGTGAAGAAGGGAAATAATGGTACAGGACTGAACAGAAGGCTATATTGATCCAGGCTGAGATGTAGAACATGGGGGTAATTTATTTATTGGCGGACAGCCTGCCGTTCCGCTATGAGGAGCGAGTAAATTACTCCAGCTGTACGGTGGAAACGGCAGGTGCCCGATTTATAAATGACCACAAAGCTGGCGGTCATTTATAAAAACATTTGCCAAAAGACACCATCACAGCGGTTCTTGAGAGCGCCAATTTTTTCCTTTACATAAAGAAAATCCCCAAACCAAATTTTTGTTGTTGTAAAGAAATAATATAAGGCCCCCCTCTCCATGGGAGTCTTCTCCTATGGCGGGTGGAGCATTTTAAAATGTTTTTATTGTTCATTGAAACAGTAAAAAATTCAAACGTATCCACCCATCTAAATTGAGCGGGCAGACTTTTAGACATTTCTCCAACAGTCCTTACTCCCCAGGGCTATCAGAGAATTTTGACCATGTCGTGGACAGAGTAGTCTCTGGCTTGGCCAAAAGATCCAACCGCATTTAAATCAAGGGTGCAGACCTTCATGTTGGCGGTATGTATATTCTGTCCATGTTACGGCAGCGTATACATACAGCAAACATATGATTCACCCTAATGGTCTCATCTGAAAGGGAATGCAAGTCAGAACAGACACAAATGAAGGCCTGAGACGACTTCTGCAACAAATAATGCATGTGGGTGATGAGCACCTGAGAGAGAGAACTTGCAGAGTGATGAGTTTGTAGATCCCCTGAAGAGGAAGGAGAGGAACAAGACAAGTAGACGAATATCCGGGGATAGGAGGTTTCTTGAGGAGAATCTTCTAAACGAAGTTAATTACTAGTGAGTTCTTGTGAATTGTGATGGATTTCGAGATGGTAAGATGAACAGAAGTCACCTAGCAGTAAATGTTGATTGTCATGTTTGTCAGCCCCTTGTCAAAAAACTCTGATAGAAAATTCACAAGGGAGTTTGCAGAGAATGCAAAAGGAACTAATCCCTGCACTGTGTACAAGCCATTCTGGCGAGGGAAACTTTTAGGTTAATCTGGTTGTAGTTCCGGATTCATTGACCAAGTCAGCAGCGAGTCTTGAAAGCCCTGGACATCATGAGGAGCCACAAATGAGAAGGCACACATGGCCTGAAGAACCAGATCACGGGGAAACCCACTGGACTTTGATGAGAGAATAATCCACCTCTGGCTGATAGGCTAATGTTAAAGGATCTGGCAAGGCAACCTCATTCCTTCACTTTTTTTTGGAAGAGCAAAAACAATTTGAAGGCATAATTCTTCATTTGAATTTTACATATACAGAAGGTATTGTATGATGACCTATATCTTCTGATTCTTTGTCAACATCCAAACCTACTTTGTTAGGAGGAAATTATTACACTTTTCATTGTGAGTGTTGTACTACTTTCAGGAAACTCCTAAAATGCTTGGTGGGACCGCAGCAGTCCCACCAAGCATATTCCTGCCTCTGACTGTCTATCCTATGCCAGGGAACACCAATGCCTGGTGGAGCCGGCGGTCCCACTGCCCGAGTCGTAATCGGGCTGTCGGAACACCGGTGCAGTGGTTGTCTGGATCCGCCAGACTTGTAATAGTGCCCTAAGTGCTCCATTTTTTTCACAACATCCAAACTGATCCAAAGTAAAGGTAGGACTAAAGAAGTTTAGAGTTCTGTTACCTATAGCTTGATCCTACAGTTACCACCACAATCAAATGATTCCAAGACTCGATTTCTCTCTATCTCTCTCCTTCTTTCTTACCCTCTCTCTCTTGCTGGAGAATAGACTTGCCATTGAAAAAGTATAGTGATCATTGATGTGGAAATTCATGCAGTAAAATATACTGGTATCAGCAAGGTGAACTTAATAATGATACATAGTTGGTCAGGGGGCGTGGCTTGCCGGGCAGCGGAATGGCTGCTCCCTGAGTGTGCTCCGCCGGCCGAGAAAACATCCGGCATAAATCCGCACAAGTTACGGGTAGGAATTTCAGTTGCTGAATATTAGGACAACCGTGGCAGCAGGCATTGCTGATTTGGGGCAAATCTGCAGCTTTTACAACCACCTCCGTGGCCTTTGAGGTTGAGTGAGCGGCGTGGGAGAATCTGCTGTGGTCCTGGGACGCGGCCGCTCAGAACACCTGAGGCCGCGGCTGCATTTTCGGCCTGCGGAGGCCTGCGATCTAGACCATCGGAATTGAGGCAAAATTGGCCTGGAGGTCTGTCGCGGCTGAGGAAGGCTGCCGCCGCCATACACCAGGTGAGGAATGCCCCCCGTGTAATGGAAGGCGAGTCTAAAGGGGACCCTCGCAGTGGCGGCTGCCATTTAGGTTGGGGGCCTGCTGACAGGATTACCACGGCGGCGATCTGTGAAGGAGAGAGGAACGATCAAGGGGGCTGCCCGTGATTTAAATCTGCTGCGTATGTGGAGGGACCGAGGGGTACATAATGGTCTGCAAGTAGTTATTTGAGATGGGTATGCAGTAATAGTCTCTGGACGCAGCCAGGCCGCCATTTTACCGATGGGTGGATCCGAGAGACCCAGGAACAATATGAGATGGGGCTTCCCTACAAGGATGACTTCGGGCTTACTTATTTCTGATATAAATAGGCCGAGGCTGCGAGGCACTGTACAATAATCTACCAGTGCAACTGATAGAACATTGGTGACTGTCTGTCTAATCCTGCGACTGATGGCGGTATACTGACCTGGGCTTGTGCTGTTTATCTGCAAAGCCCTGGAGAACGTGTGGCGAAGTGTGCAAGAGGCGGCATACCCACATTATAAGAGATTGGGTAAACTGATTCCAGCGAGCGTAAGAAGACACCAACCTTTGGGGAAACTCAAATAGCGACGCCTACAGAGGAACAGTGCCAGGAGTACGCTGCGACCTGGGTGCAGTAAAGGCGGTCGACTAGGCAACTAGAGTCAGACGCAGAGTTGGCTTCTGGTGGCGCAGTGGAGGGGCAGCAAGACGATCATGGTGAGGACATGCGCACCCTTATGCTGGAAATGCGCTTAAGCTTGCGCACCATTGACTCAAAACTGGACACACTGACAACACAGATGGAATCCGTGAAGTCCCAGGTTGGGGTACATGAACACAGATTGGATGTTCTCGAAAATAAACAATCCAACTTTCATGACTTCCAAGTCGTGACCAAGGACCAGCTGTCGCAAATGGATAAGCTCCTAGGTGTGATCTGAGCAAAGAATGAGGATTTGGAGGCGAGATCTTGCCGCAACAACCAATGCATCACAGGCATTCCAGAGACTAGGGCGATTACTAAGATGGAAAGTTATGTTGCCGACCTGTTCGCGGAGCACTTATCACCTATGTTTACCGTAGAAAGAGCACATCGTACCTTGGGAGCTCGGCCACCGGTTGGGACTCCGCCACGTCCTATTCTGGCGAGGATTTTATACTATCAGGACCGCGACATGGTGCTGCGCCTAGCCCTCATTGAGGGGACCACGACGTACCAAGGAAATCAAATTGCCTTCTGTCCGGACTTCACTCCGGCAGTTAAGGCGGCCAGGAGGGAATTTTTGGCAGCGAAACAGATCCTACTGCAAGCTCAAATTCCCTATTGCTTGCTGTACCTAGCCAAACTCAAAGTGTCCTATGATGGATCGGCTCATTTCTTCACGGACGCCAAGTCCGCTTTGAAATTAGCAAACATGTAGGAGGCAAGCAGAATAAATCTGGCCCTCGCTCTGGAGATGCTACTGACACTTAGCTAAGTGATAAAGACTGAAGTATATGCTATGACAATCTCCTTACCCTGCTCTATTTGCTTTTGCATGATCACAAGAATGTTATTGTAATTTGGGTTTTGATGGTGGGTAAGGGACTTTGAACTGATGTTCTCTTTGTTAACCATATAACACTGTATTGCCTTCGTTGGCAGTGGTTAACCGAATGCAAAATTTGTTTATTTGAAGTATTCAGTTGATACGTGTTTGCAAATGTAAGTAGTGCATTGCCGATCTGACAAAAGATGGGAGGTACATGATCATAACAGCAAGGGAAGGTGGGAGGAATCAATGCTGCTTCAACCACGGGTTTGTTCCTCTTATGACAAAATGTGAATTCTTTTCCATGCAGTTTCTTGGCCACCCCACTTCGGTAGGGGGTGTTGTTCGGTACTCACACGTCCCCTTGGGAAGTTTCCCAGATGCTTTTTTTTTGTTGTTTTGTACGGGTGGGAGTATACTTCAACCTAATTGGGGGGTTGGTGTGGGTGGTGGGAGGGTGGGATTGGGCAAAGTTGCGTATTGGGTTGTCGGTGTGTGGCTATGCTATGCTATGGTTGGTATGATCCACGGTACAAGGTGACATCTGTTATTATGGTGAGGATATGTGCTGTAACTAGTGAGGATGCACCTACACGCACAAGGCTAAAATAAATTGTTTGACTTGGAACATACGCAGACTTAACGACAGCAGAAAGACCCGTATGGTACATACATATCTGGCACAACACAATATTGATATATGCATGTTGCAGGAGACTCATCTCCGCTCCCAGACATCTGTGAAACTTCGACATGATAGATGGGGATCATCATACACCTCAGTATACTCCACCTATTCCAGGGGGGTGGCTGTGCTGGTGCGACGGGGACTTTATTGGAGAGAGCGGGAGGTTTAAACAGACCCTGAAGGACGATACATTGTTCTAGTGGGATATCTGGGTAGCAATTTGTTGACACTAGTGGTGTTATATGGCCCCAATGTGGATGCACCTGACTTTTTTCAGGAAGTGTGGGCCAAGGTGAAAGCTACTGGTTGTAACACGACCCTTTGGGTGGGGGACTTCAACCCCATTCTACATGACAGCCTAGATAGACAGGGTACAGCGCAAACACATCACCCAGCGGCAAGTAAAGTTCTCAATGCTCTGCTGGACTATGGTGACATGGCGGACATCTGGCAACTGCGAAATCCTTTTACTGAGGAAGGTAAATGTTTCTCGAAACTTCGCCATGCCTGGTCTCGGCTAGACTACTGGCTGATGTCCAGAGATATGGCCAGTTGGGTGGTCGGGGTGCAACATTTGGCTAGAACAATATCTGACCACTCTCCGTGTCTGCTGACTCTCTCTCTACCAAACACTACACATAGTGCGTTCTCCTGGAGACTCTCCCCATATGCGCTTCTAGACGACGCATTCAAGGAGGAAATCCGTAATGATATATTGCAGTATTTTGCACTGAACACAGGATCCGTAGACACAGAGGCCTCATTGTGGGAAACCTTTAAAGTGGTCATCACAGGGAAATGCATATCCAGGCAAGCTGGTGTCCTAAAGGTAATTAGAACCACTCTAGGCAACATAGAGTCTCAAATAAAAGATCTGGAGATGCGCATACACAGTGGGGGTGAATCTGCCTTAGTTGCGGATTTGAAGACCAAACTGTTATGAGGAGGAAGCACAAAGGGAGGTTAACTTCTTAGGGAAATATGGTGAGGCTTGCAGATATGGAGAGGGGGATAGACCAGGGCGGTCGCTTGCCGGTATGCTTAAAGTTCCACACTCCACGGCCTTTGTTCCCAAAATTATTGGCGAAGGTGGCACCCCCATTAGAGGATCCCCGGCTATTTTAGATAAATTCTCATCGTTCAATGCTAATTTATATACTGCGACTCAGACTGCCCAAAACTGTTCCTTAGGTGGATAAAACTGTTGTATACCAAACCAACTGCCAGGGTGCGAGTTAATAATCTTATTTCAGACCCTTTTCCGATCACACAAGGCACACAGCAGGGATGTCCACTGTCTCCATTATTTATTTGCCATAGCAATGGAACCCCTGGCCGCAGGCATTCAACAACACCACACTGACAAGGGTATTGGGTTTAGTGCTATGAGTCTTTCAATATCACTATATGCGATGACGTCACCCTGTCCATACTTAACCCAGAACGCAACTTAGATGTAGTGCTAAGGGAATTTATCAAATTTGACGGCCTGTCAGGAATATCCATAAATTAAAACAAATCAGTGATATTTCCGCTAACAGAGAACACTAAGGCAGTCACCTCGGAATTCCCGCGAAAGTGGAAAAATGGCGCAGTGAAATATTTAGGCTTTTGGATTAGCTGAGATGTACAGGAACTTTGGAAGCTAAATTACGGCAGGACAATCAGCTGGCTGGAGGACAAGGTGGCTTTGCGGAGTAAACTCCCATTGTCTCTGGCCGGGAAAACTGCAGTAGCCAAAATGATAATTTTGCCTAGGTTTTTATACTTGTTCGTACACGTGCCACCCACACTCACTTAGTCCTTTGTAAGACATTGAGATCATTGTTGATTTCGTTGGTGTGAGCAGGCGGCCAGGCTCAGGTATCGTGGGAACTGTTGTCGCTACCAACCAGGAAGGGAGGGTTGGGTGCACTGGATAAGAAATGATATGCATTTTGCATGCAGGCACAATTTGTACAATAATGGGAACATCAGATGCCGTTTCAACCACATGTAGCTGTGCGAGCAGGATGCGGTGATGCCTGGGCGAGTGGCAGTCTATCAGAAACATAAAAGGCCCACTGATGGGATCGAAATGGTCGAAACGCTCAGATGGGTGTGGGAGCGGTTTGCGTAGGTGGGCGGGGTTACCTATATTGTATGCTCCCTCGATCCACCTTGCACAAAATCCTATGTTACCTAACGTCAGGGATGAGATAAGTGTCAAGATCGCACAGGCAATGACACTCAATACTTTTGAGGACTTATACCCAGGAGGGAACTTCAGAGACTATCCGACAGCAGAGGAGTGTGAGAGGGTTCCTTTTGGGGAATTGTTTCTATATCATAAACTTTGTGCGGCCTGCCGATAGCTACATAAAGATTTCCCATCTCAGCCGCCTACCCTGAATGCCCTGGAAAACGTATTGACCACTCCGTCTCAACGCAAATTGATCACCAGACTATACACTCATATGCAGACAGATGCTTCTGGGGTGACTTTGAATGCTCGTCTTAAATGGGACACAGAGTTGCCCGTCCCCTTGACAGATGATGAATGGACATACTGTTGTGCTCAAATGACAGATCTCTCACCTAACTATAAACTCAGACTAATCCATTTTAAATTACAGGACGCCTATTAGTCTACACAGGATGGGATTAAGAGAAAACGACTGTTGTTGGAGGGAGAGTCATGCCCTTAGTGTATATTGGTCTCAAATTTTTGAATCTATCAATCAGATTCTAGACCTTAGGGTACCCCCTTCCTCTTTGGTCGGCATATTAGGATACGTCAAAAACAAGCACATTAAAAAACGCAAATTGCATGGGCTGCTTTTGCTATTTGCCAGATGACAGATAGCAATTGTTTGGGGAAAAGAAGGACCCCCACAATCAAAGAATGGCTAAGGGAAGCAACATATGGTCAAACACAACTAGCGATGTTCTGGGAACTCATGCCACCGACCTCCCGGCCTGGGGAGATATGGGAGCCATTTATCGAATGGGCTCGGACACATGTTGTTAACTCTGGTCCTGCTGGGGAGGCTGAGACTGAAGGAATGCCTGTGTGATCTTTAGCATGCAATGTGTCATACAAGGTCAAGTGGAGGCTATTAGACAATACTAAGTGTTACAAGGAATAATAAGTATATGTAATAATATATTCCAAGTGGATTTTATGTACTATATAACTGTCAAGGTGAGTCATGCTACATGGTGTATATATACAAAGTTGGTTGACTTCCCTGCAGATTTATAATGTCACAGCTGTCCTCACAATATACATCATTTGTAAAATTGTTTGTCACATGTTCCCGCTATGTATTGGACTGATTACATACCACCGGAATGTTCTGTCCTTTGCATGGTATTGTACCACTCTTTTGGAAAATCAATAAATAACATATATTAAAAAAATATGTAAAAATAAGGATACATAGTTTCCCAGAGTCAAGCTACAAAAATAATACTTTATATTCACACACTCGTTGAAAGCTTTTTCCGGATGCCTTTTCTTCAATTCAAAAGTTGATTGAGATTAGAGATGCAATGTTTTTTTTCTGAAGATGATATGTAATATTTCTTCCTGTGAAAGAGCCTTCACAAGACTGATAAATGTTTCCGATATGTTATGCATAACAGTTTACCTTCTATGTATTGTCCTCTCGGTTATTTTTCATACATGTTTCTTTGTGCAGATTCCTCATCTATAGAAATATCTCCAGATATATTACTGGATCTGGGATTTTATTCTTAAATCTGGTGCCACGCGACGCTAAAATGACTAGGAGCAGATGGCGATGCAATTGGTAGCAATGCTGTGTTTTCATACTAGCTGTCTGGTTTCAGTTCATTTTTTTGCATGCCACAGATATAATGGATCCCTAACTTGTTACGTTTTGTGAGGAGAAGCTGAATATTGCCCACCACCGAATGAAGCTGTGGATGATGCATATGTTTCTCTTCAAGTCGGGGGCATGGACCCAAAAACGTCTAATTTGCAGTAAAAGTCGTCCGGTAAGAAGAATATGAGCTGGGTAAGTGGTATTCAACCTCATTCCGCCACTTTCTTTCCGAAGAAAAGTTGTGTGGGCTTCAAGGTGCCAATCTTTCTTGCTCCTTTTCCTTGATTGAAAAGTCAATTCTACAACTGGTCCCAATACACCATGAATTCCTAAGGCTATTGCTGATGCAGCAGCAGGTCCAGAATTTTAAGGAGGCCATGCTGAATATGTTTGCCACTATTCCAAGTCCCTCTGGGACTTGAATTGTGTAGCCAGCCAGCCAGTGTGCTTTTGCCATAGGCCTGCACGTGTTATTTGATGTGACCATTTCACCTTGCTGGTTGTTATTGTTTGACCATGTGACCATTTTGTGCAACCATCCGTTTTTTAGTTTTCAATGCTATTTTGTATGTAGTGGGCACTTTGTATTCTGTGGCTGGGGCCCATACCACTCACTGGAACTATAACCATCTAATCACATAAATGGGGGGTGGCGGGTCTATAACTCTGTCTCTGGGTCGGTCCATTTTGCCCAATTGGACTCTGCAGCTGCCACACTATGGTCTAGCTGCCATTTACACATTCCTTGAAAACAAACATGTAAAGAAACAGCCTCAGAATACAACCCCCTTCCCTGTCTCCCTGTACTGTGGACTCAAAACTGCCTACCCACCTAACATTGCAGAGCACATGTTTATTCCAACCTTTACAACCTGTTGTAGGGGACTGTAGGCCAACCGGGCTGCCCACCTGCCGTTCCCTCCCGACTTAATAAAATGATTTTTTTACCACACTGTTGTAGTCCAATTATGCAGCTTAGTTACGAGTACTTACACCAACAAGTCATCGGGTCTAGTTTCTCAGTGGACTAAAGCGTCCACTGCAGGGGCCTTTGTTCGACCTTGTGGTCACAGGTTCAAATCCCGGTGGGTCCACTCAGCTTTTCATCCATCTGAGGTCGATAAATTGAGTACCATTGAGTTGGGCAACAGTAAACATCTGTTATTCAGCGCCAGCATGCCTAAGGGTGGACGTGCTCTTTACAAATACATATGTTATCGCATAGCAGGGAGTCCGACTGGGGGAGGGGGAGAACTGCCTCTCCACCCCACCCTCCAATAGGGTTCAGGACCTTACAGAGATCAAAAAAGTCCCCTTGTGCTGTTATTAAATCATATCTGATTTGTTCAAGGGTGTTTTTAAGGTGTCGCAGTCTGGGCGTCTCTCCCGCAATGTTGTTGTCAATTTGACCCTGCTGCTGTCCCCGACGTCCATGGTCCTTTCCATTCTCTGTTCGCCTGGTATGAGACCTCTTGTCCTTGACTGTTCATCCGTCTAACTAATTCCAGGCTTCCTCCAGGGACTCAAAAAACAATGTCTTGCCCTCCGCCACTACTCTGAGTTTGGCTGTGAAAAGCATTGCACATTTCAGTTTCCGTTCTTGCAAATCTTTTTTTTTTTTTTTTGAAAAACCTTTATGGCAGCATTCTTAAAAAAAAGTACGGGCCTACAACCGCAGGGGCCGGCCGCTAAACAGAAGTAAAACTCGATTTATCATGATACTACACATCTCTTCAGCCGACAACCCTGAGGTCCGTCAGCGATTCAGGATGGATCTTGTATTGGAACGCATTGATAGAACACAGGATATAGTAAAGGTCTTCTTTTTTATATTATTTAAAGGAGCGGATCAGGTGCCATACAATCTAACAATAGGATACGGGGGACAGGCCAAGAAAACAGGATATGCATGTAGAAACAGCCATTCGTGGAACTCAGGCGTTAATGCTTATAAATCAGAATAAACAACAAGACAATATACATTTTCGTGAACGCCAGTTCTCAGGGCCCGCCCACCCAGAAGGTCGACTAACCTAAGAAGCATGGGCACTAATTTCAGATCACAATGAAATCAAAATAAAGCAGAGACCATACTGATCCTAAAGGAATATAGGGAAGGGAGAAAAAGGCCATAGAAAATAAAAAAGGCAAAAAAAAAAAAAACTCCAACCCCTCCCCTTCACCCCTGCCGATGGCTATAGCCTAACCCCCCTAGCAGCGTGCCTGTCGCCCCATTAACCTAAACCCTAAAGGAAGGAAGGAAGAAGAAGAAGAATGGAGGAGGGCATAGTCATACGATGTTCCCGGCCCCTTGGCTCCCCCGCCAAAAACAGACACCCCCTGCCGCAAAGGACGGATGTAAAGCTACTCTTTTAAACGACAATAGGGGGCACCGTGATACACCGCCCAGCCTCTATAATTAAACAGTTACCGTTCAAGCATCCATAACAATTGTTCCAAACCATCCCAATTCAATTGACTCAACCTTGACCCTTTCGAATCAGCACACGAACCCTCCCTAGCGAAATAGGTGAGCACACAAACAAGTCATAGATGAGAGGGAAAGCATCGAAAGTCAATCCATTACCCCGTGTGGCTAGTAACTCCACGAGAACTTCAAGCGCGGAAAGTTTCCCTCTCCTAGCTGGACTGTCCCGATGTTTCTTGCCCCGGGATCGTAAAATATCCAGAAAAGGAGGATAAAACCACAAGATGTGAAAGGAGTTTACAACACAGAGTTCCGGGGGTGGGGGGGGGGGTGGAAACGCCATTCGATACCTCCAAGGTCAACGGTGATGAAAGGTACGGTGACACACTCATGGTCTCGGGGACACCATCTTCCAGGGTGCCATCAGTTGGTTTTGATATTAGCATCCATACTCGTTCTCTCACAGGGTCCTCGCACGAAGTCAAAATGGCCGCGGCTTGAGTGGCTATTGTTTGCTAGTTCAACCGTGGGGCAGGGTCCGGTACTTTGAACAGAATCCCTGTCAGACTTTCATCCATTTTAGTCATTAACACATCCACTTGCGAGTGAAACGCCCAAAGTTCTGTCAATATTGATCTCAGCGTTAGCCCAGACGCCGTTTGATCCATGGTATCAAGTTCGATAGCAGTCACAAATGACTCCCCGGGTGAATCTGGCATTTTTGGGGGGGACGAGCAGGATAATGAGAGGGCAAGTGTGGACAGCGACCCGTCGTTATCCACAGCCGGGTGAGCCCGGCGCAGCACCGGGGTTCCGACCCGCCGAACCCCGGCAGGAATCTATACCGGGTCCGCAGGACGGAGATCCCCACCCACAATCAGCAGCAGCAGGTCACCTCTCTCTCAACGCTGGGCAAGGAAAACAATTGCCACCAAATTCGGGCGTAGACAAAGTCTTCACTACGATTGACCGGACCCTGCCAGGGTCTCTCAGCCGATGTTGTTGCACTGCAACCTGGCCGTGCAGTTACTCGAGGCCCCGGCTTCACCGCTGGAACAGGCCACGATCTTTAACTCGGTGTAAGTTCGTGAAATCAACCGATAAAAATTTGGGAATTTCACCATCGGAATGAGGAACACTTCATCCAAGCAGAGGCTGGGCGTAAGATCAGGATATCGTACAGGATCTTGTGGCGGAATACGGAGGTCGGCGGAGCCGGGAACCTAAGCAGCCATCTTGTTCGCCGTCGTAGCTCCTCCTTGTAAATCTTTCTTAACCTCGAGGAAAGAGCGTTGCAACAGTTGCACTCGGATAGTAAAGCCTGTGAAAAAAGGTGATGGAAGCATTCTCCAATTTGAGTGGTGGTGCAGTTTGAGCTGTTTGCAATATGACATCTATATCTCTGAAATTGAAGATCCGAGCCACAATGGGGCGTGGAGGTGCTCCCGGCCTGATGGGCCACCTGGAACATGGTGTGCTCGTTCCACCGAAAAATAATTGGAGAGGCTGCAGGGTTGGAGGTGTTTAAGGATCCGGTCTTCCACAAACAGGTCCTCCGCCCGCTCCGGTTCCCCTAGGACACAGACATTATTACGGCATGAACGCCCCTCCAAATACTCCACTGTGGCCTCTAACGTATTGATGGTAGTCTGCAGTTCTTTGACCTTAGCTTTGAGCGAATTTTGTAGTAGCCTGCAGTGTGGTTACTAGGTCTTCGGCAACCTTAACACCAGAACCCAGGTTACATACATCTACATACATCAGGGTAACTTCGGAAAGGACAGTGTCTATCTTACCCTCCAGGGCTACGCGAATCGCTGCCATAATGTCTTGTAGTGTTAGGTCTCCCTCCACTGCATTCAACAGCTGTTTTTGCCCTTCGTCCGTTGCAGTGGGTGCATCAGGTTTAGGTTGTGGGAACCTGTCCATTTTGGTTTGGTGCATCACATGGGACCCTTTACCTCCAGACGTTCTCTCCAGCACTCTATCTCAAATCTGTACTTTAGTTATATAAGCAGGGAGAGCCAAAATAAAGCGCCTCGCTATCGCCAGGCCCCAGCAGTCAATGCCACCACATAGGTCCAAAATGGTTAGAGAGAGCCCCGCTGGTTGGCTCAGGTCGCTGCAAACCTCCTGCACCATCCACCTCATGCTTTTCCTGCGACATGCAAAATACTTTAACGAACCTTCCTTTTGATGAGGAAAGACTTTTTAGCCATAAATTGGATGCCACTTCAGAAAGATTCATGAAGGATTGAGCAAGGCCATTAGGTCTCCAAGTATCAGTGAGAGGAACTTTTCGTAATCAAATACATTTTTCTAAGGGCTTTCCCAGCATCAATTATCATCAGCTACCCAGCAACAACAGCCCAAAGCCATCATGAGTCAGTGAAGAGGAAAACAACTTTAGTCTTCCTCCTCCCCAGCACCACCAGGAAAGCCACAATAGTTTGACAGTGAAGAAACATGTACCTCCAGTGAGAGGGCAGGTATCCTGTTTTCTACAGTCCTATATGGCCATGATTTCAGGCCAATGGGTTTATCAAAAATAGTATAAAAAGGGTATGCCCTATTCTTCCCTCAGCAACCCTCAGAATGCATCCCTGTTAGTCCCTTCAACTAGAAACAACATCTGGATAGTCCTGCAGCAGGTGCCATACCTGCTACATAAGAGACCAGTGAAGTTGGTGCCAAAGCAGGAAAAAGGACAGTTGTTCTACTCTTGGTCCTTCCTGATCCCCGAAAAGGACAGCAGTCTTTGTCTGATCCTAGACTTCCGATGCTTGAATGTCTTCTTATGTAAAGAGAAAATCATGATGCTGTCTGTAGCGCAGGTCTTTTCACATCCCAATCCTGCAATCACACAAGAAGTATCTGCGATTCATGGTGGAATACACTTGCTACCAGTTTGCATTCCTTCCATTTTGCCTGACATCGGCACCATGAGCCTTCAACAAAGTGATGATGTTGGTGGCAGCTCATCTCAGCTCGTTGGAGATTTCTGTGTTTCCATAACTCAACAATTGGCTGATGGTGTAGCTCCACTTGCAAAGGATAACATCGCAGTTCGACTTCGGATTTTCATTCAGTGTACACAAGTCTAACCTAGAACCCTCTCAGCACCTCCTTTCCATAGGGGCAGTATGGGATATCATTGTATTTCAAGCATTCCCTCTTTCACAGAGGATTCACGACATTCAAAGCATTATTGCGATGATTCAACCTGGCACTTGTATTTCAGACCTGATAGTTCTGTGATGCTCAGCCACCTTCAGTCTTTCGGTCACACATGCAACCTGGCACATGAGGGCTCTCCAGTGGTGCCTTTTAAGGCAGTGGTTCCAAAACAAGGGAGATCTAACAGACTCCATTGTGATCTCCAAGGATGCTACAGTGAATTTAGCCTGGTGGGAAACAGAAGAACCATGGGCACTTCAACTACTGCTGAAAGCCTTCCTCCCATCCCTTCACAATGAGTCGTTCCCGATCTTAACCCACAGCAAAACCGTTAAATGATACGTCAACAAACAGAGTTGTCGCATCTCATCTTCTATCCCGAGAAGTGCTGAGACTGGTCATAGGCACACCAAAAAGGGCTGTAAATGGCTGCCAACCACCTAGCCGGGTCGCTAAACATCAGAACCGATGACCTCAGCCATTGTCATCTTCACAAGGAGTGGTTCATGGACTCTTTTCTGGGTAAAGATATCTTTCACATGGACCAGTTGCCACTTTCAAAAACACCCATGTCTTAATGTTCTGTGCCATACAGTATCCAGTACAGAGGGGTGTTGTGGAAGTTTCCATTTTATTTTGCTTTTCCTCCCATACCGTTGATTCCACAAGTTCTGAGAAAGATTTGCCAAAACCAGGCCCAACCCATCTTATTGCCTTGGGTTGGCCGAGAAGAGTATGGTGCACAGTACTTCTGTACCTCTCCCTCTGTGATCTGTTTTAACTTCCATTTGGAGTGCATTTTCTTTCCTAATAGGGAGGACAAATTCTACACCCGAATATTTAAACTCCCTACTTTCATGCCTGGATACAGAGCAGACTCATCGAAATATCTTTTTTCTTTCCCTGTAAGTTTCCAATGTTATTTTATTAGCTTGACTACCATCGACTGAATTGGTCTATTCTGACAGATGGCACAAATGTGTTTTCTTGTGTTTCAAGAACATTTGTCCTCTGTAGCCCAGGTTACCCTATATCCCGCAGTTCACATGTTTTAAGCCTACCATGGTGTGCCCATAGTACAGTAAAAGGAAATATAGCAGCCTTGTCTGCGTTTTTGTACCTGACAGATCAATCATTCTTATTCAAGTCACCTGTGGTGGTTAGCCTTTTGAAGGTAATTACAAATTTATTTCTGTCAACACCTTTTATTGTTTCTCATTCGGATTGGAACTTAGTTCTAACTTTTTTGATGGGGACGGCTCCTTATGAGCCTCTGCACAACTGCCAATTGTGGTTCTGAACCTTCAAAACTGTGTTTTTGTTTGCTGTTACCTTGGACCTTCGTGTTAGCCAGCTGCAGGCATTGAGTGTTCCTCCACCTTTTTCAAGTTTCTTTGCAGACAAGTTAGTACTTAGAACTAAGGTGATTTCCTACCAAAGATTGTATCTCCATTCCATCTCATTCAATCTATCACCCTACCTACCTTTTATCCCGCACCACCCCAAATAAAGGAAGAGGAGTGAATGCACAGGCAGGATCCTAGATGTTGGTTCAACTTCTATACTGACCTCAGAAAAGAGAAGAGATCAGCTCTTTATAGGCTACACAGGCAAAACGAAGGGAAAAGTGGTCCAGAGGAGAACCCATAATTCTTGGATTTTCTTTACCATAAAGATTTGCTGTGCTGTAGCGAAGAAGGAGCCGTCCAAGGGAATCCGAGCCCAATCAAGCAGAGCAAAGCCTGCCACAGCAGTCTTACCAAGGGGAGGGCCAGTGGTGGACATATGTAAAGCACCATGTAGGTGTCTCGCCCCACCTTTAACAAACACTTCTGTTGTACTCTGAGGTGAGAAGGAATGGGCATTTTGTACTGCAGGATTTCCTTGTATAGTCTTCCTCTCAGACCCACTACTTCTTTAGCATTGCATGGGAATCCATGCAAAGGTCAGGAATCTGCAGATATAAGTAATTATCAGAACGAAAAGTTGCTTACTTTCTGTAATGGCCTTTCTGGTGAATACTCGACCTACCTGCAGACTCCTCACTGACCATCCCTCCTCCCCATCTAAAGGAAGGTTATTTTCAATTCTTAGAAATATTTTTCTGTTTATCTTAATTTACATATCTATCTATATATTTGACTGAAAATAGTATCCAATTTAGTCTTGAACTGCACTAAAAAAACATTGCGATGACATTCAGTCGCCGCTACTAAGAAAGCAGATGAGCTGCCATCAAGGTGGCAATTTTATTACTCCAGTTGATAACACCACAACTCGACTTCTATTGTCGAGAGGTAGCTAGTGCCACCTGCCCGATATCAGAGAGCTGTGGCAAATGTTTATGGATCGAGGGTCAAATGTACGAAGCATTTTACCAGTTGCAAATGGCCCATTGGGTGTTTGCGACCGGTAAAGTGGATTTTGCCCTGTACAAAACGCAAAATACGACTAGGTATCTTGTATTAGGAAGGGGCATGCTTAGGGCATCCCTTCCTAATATCGAATAGCACTAATATGTATGAATGTTTCGAGACCGGAATGCGGTCGCAAGACATTAATTATTTACCAACTTCGCAAATGGGAAGAGATCCCCAATGTGGGTAAAAAATTTTTTTGAAGAGTAGGTAGTGGTCCCAGGGACTTAAAAAATGAAAAAAAACTGTTTTCATTTTCATAATGCTGCCAGTTTTCCTGTACGGAAAATGCGTTGCATTACAAAAAAAATATTAATAAAACAACCGCAAAGGTGCACCACAAAGGACAAAAAATAAGTGCAAATGATATTTAGCACAAGAAAGAATTTTTTCTCAAAGAGATGTTGGTAATCTTCTGGTAATCTTTATTTTCAATTTTCAGTAAAACATACAGCCGACGCGTTTCGTCCCAAGCTGGGACTTCTTCAGGGCTTTTATAATCTTGGTTCGTCACTTTTTGAGCGAATATACAGGAAAGAGTCCGAAGGGCGCCTTCCCAGACTCAGTGGTCCTAATATGCAAGCCGGAATATGTATTTCCTTCCAGTTTGGAACAGTCAGGGTTGAACTGTAAAATTTTGAGTGGTGAGGACAAAGCTTTGCAGGATTCCTAAACAATAATAGGGGTCGGTCTCGCAACCTTAATGTTTATATGACTCATTTCATATTCTGAGTTATTTGTCAGAATTTCAAAGGACAAGAGGTCCTATATGTCCCACATATTCCGACAAATAACTCAGAATATGAAATGAGTCATATACACATTAAGGTTGCGAGACCGACCCCTATTATTGTTTAGGAATCCTGCAAAGCTTTGTCCTCACCACTCAAAATTTTACAGTTCAACCCTGACTGTTCCAAACTGGAAGGAAATACATATTCCGGCTTGCATATTAGGACCACTGAGTCTGGGAAGGCGCCCTTCGGACTCTTTCCTGTATATTCGCTCAAAAAGTGACGAACCAAGATTATAAAAGCCCCGAAGAAGTCCCAGCTTGGGACGAAACGCGTCGGCTGTATGTTTTACTGAAAATTGAAAATAAAGATTACCAGAAGATTACCAACATCTCTTTGAGAAAAAATTCTTTCTTGTGCTAAATATCATTTGCACTTATTTTTTGTCCTTTGTGGTGCACCTTTGCGGTTGTTTTATTTGTACTTGGATTCCCTAGGGAATAGGCACAGTACCGATGGGTGCCAGCCAGTGTGCACACAATTCCCTTTAGTAACTCAAGGGCCACGTAACATTACGGGGAGAAAGGTAGTCAGGTGCTGACATTAGGAAGGGTCCATCGATTTATCTCTGTTTCTTACAAAAAAAATATTGCTTTATTCAAAAAGCAATCAAAATCATGATGTCTGCTGACCCCAGCAGGCCACCATCCCTGTGATTTAGCCATTTCCACTGGGTCACAAATTGTGACCTGCTTCATGAATATAGATGCGGACGGTCCATTTATGACTCATTGAGAATCTCAAACAGTGTCTGAGACACTGTTGTACAGAATATGACACTTTACCCCGCACGCTTTTACAAAGCATGCCATTACCCTGCATTTTATACTCCGCAAAATCTTTTACAATGCAGGGCTTTACAACGGAATCCATTACAACGCATTACCCATTACAACGCAATTTATTATTCTAACTCCACCAGGGCGTTAATTTTGGGAATGGGTTGTAATGGTTTGTGCTGTAAAGCCCTGCATTGTAAAAGATTTTGCGGGGTAAAAAATCCGGGATAATGGCATGGGTTGTAACTCATGCGTTGTAAAAAGTGTTTAGCGTTGTACATAGCTATCGCAATTAGGAAATCGACTTTTTTGTGCATCTGACCCCCAGTCCTTGCCTGGGATATTCGAAGATGAGGAATATGAAGTGTGATCTAGTATTCTGCAGAAAGTAATACACCTAGACAATCGGCTTCCTAAAGTCTCATCCCAAGAAAAAAAGCTTGGTGGTACAAACTCCCTCCGCAAAAGGTCAGCAGAATACTTTCATACACTATATCTGGTCAGGGGATAAAAATGTCTCGAGACTGATGGAACTCAGTACTTTGCTTCTGGTAGCCTTGACTTGCATTCTACCTGTGCCGCTCACTTATTGTTGCGCTTTAAGCACACTTTGCGAGGTGGTCCGAGAAACAACAAATGAATTGCCTGATGCAAGATGCTTTGGATACTTGACCTTAGATGAACGGGAGTGAATTACGCATTTGCCTTACAAAGTATTTTATGCCGTGGAGCAATCCATGGGACGTCAAGTGTGCTCTTGCACAGACATGCCTGGATTCGATCAAAACAAGCATTTGCAATGCAATAGGTCTTGCATTTGCGAGAGTTTAAGATATTGGCATTGTAAATGACAATAATTTTTATTTATCTGTTTTGATAATTAATACATAAATAAAACGCATTGAAATTTACAATGCCAATAGCTCAAACTCTTGTAAATGCGAGACATATTTCATTTCGGAGAAGCGGCTGGCATTGTCCCGGGCTGCAGGGAAAGTGAAAACACAGATGGCCCGCCGAATGTTGCAGGAAAGCACCTCATGCCTGCAGTAGTAGAAACTCATTAAAGAAAATAGTGCTTACAGACATATTGTGTAACAACACAAGTAAAAGGGACAGTCCGCATGCAAGGTTACCAATGAAGACAAGGTGGAACTAAGGAGGGACTAACAAGTCTAATAACAAATCAGAAGCCAGTATTTACAAAGGACAATGACACAAGCCATTAACAAATATGGGCAGAGAGTGGGCGGGGCTTCAAGTTCATACTCAAATACAGCATGCCCCGCAGAGCAGTACATGCACTGCCCAGGCTCGACCTAAAAACTCACTTCAGCTGTTACCTCTACTCCGCTCCCATAAAATATCAAACGTGTTTTTCTCACGTGAATAACTTGCTGCAGCAGCCAGATAAATGATCATATAACTATGTTTTATCTATTTGACAGAGAAGCAACATAGTGACTTTCATTGCTCCATTTCGACACTATTACCACACATTGCTGCCCAAGCACAAATACCTGTGCTTCTCTGGCCTTCAGAGACCACCCAGAGAGCATGAATTTTTAAAAATTCAAGAGTTGCTCCATTTACAAACGTGGGCCACTTTTGTTTTACTACTCATTTCATAATCGTGGGTGACTTTTATTTTGGTGCGTGGGCCTTTTTCCACCCAAGTCTAGGCAAGAGCTAAATTCCCTTTTCTGTTTTTCAGTCATATGTATCTCATGGCTTATCTAGTTTTTAATTTTGAGGAAATCTATTTGCTTGTTAAGAATCTTTTGGCTAGGAACAACTCACTGTTAATAACATAAAATGTTATTTTGACGACATACAGCTTTTATTTGTTATGGTCAACCAACTTCCTCATCTGGAATTCAACCTCATTTTGGATAAGGTAATATTCAGACTATAGCTTTTGTTATACTGAAAGATGAATCAGAATTTGATCTTTGAATATTCATCCACTTTTCTTCTCCCGTCTAGTCATTCACCTATGACAGAGGTGCATTTGTATAGGTAGATCCAAAATGAGTACTTATTTTTTTTAAGGTACTCACTCTGCAGTATCCAAGTCAGACTTTGGGTTGATTATGATGTTGGTGGGACTGCCACCTGCAGGCGGTCAGTGGCAGTCCCACTGACTGAGACCCTTCGGTCCGAGTGCCGCATTATGACATTACCTCTTCAAAAGCAGTGGTGCCGATGCAGGCACTGCCGTCGGGATTGCGATGTCCCTTTCCGATGGCCTTTTCATGGTGGTCCAACTGCCATGAAAAGGCTGTTGGTAAGGGACTTTGTGGACCCAAAACAGGGCTCCTGGCCCTCATGGGCCTCTGCAAAGTGGCCCTGGAGTCATATGTAATGCTCCCACACACATCCAAGCAGTGTGTGCCACACACCACATGGTGCATGCCACCGTGGCGCACAGTGCATGCATGTGCATAAAGTGCTCTTTTACACTATGCCTTGTACTGTGGCCCCTATCCTGGGCTGCAGCACAAGCTGCAGTGTAGAAGAGCATTTTTTGACTGCCACCATGACAATCATATTGTACTTGGGTGGTTGGACTGTCACCTGCTTTTCCGGCAGTCTCCTGACCGCTGCACCACCGGACGGCGGTCTGGCCCGCCCGATTTTATAATCAGGCCCAAAACAGTTGTCTGTTACCTCTTTTGGTAGGAAGGTAACGTTAGGCTGTTTTAAAACACCATTTCCTTTTGGTTTATTATCTGAATCAAATTGAGTTACCAGCTGGGTGGTTTGAAGGTGTTTGAGGGCATCATCAGGCCACATTCCACTGTTGAGAACCCATCTGCTGCTCCTCTTCTGATGAGTTCCTTTTTGATATTTGTCATGCTGTAACTTGGCTACCAGCCATACCATTATGAGGTCCTCCATTCGTTGAATAAGTGTTGTTTGGCCATTCAACTATTCCTTTGGGAAATAATGGACGCCACTGGCCCAGAGTCACCTCCAGTTTACTGATGAGTAGGTTTAAGTCGTTCTCTAGAAGTAGCTGTTGGTAAGAGGAATTTTGAAATTTGCTAAAAGGGCAGAGATGAGTATTATATTTTTCCTTTTACTATGTTGTAACACAATCAGTTACATTGTAAAACCTTATAAAAACTACATTACCCAGAAACCTTAGGATTGAAAAGCAGTCAAGGGAACAAGAAACATTCCAGCCGTTTGGTGCACAATATAATCTCTTAGGGCCAGATGTAGGAGCCAAAATACCGGTCGGCAACGGCCGATTTCGGCCGTTACCGACCGGTATTAAGTATTTGGCATGTAGGGGCCCTATTTTACGATTCGGTAAATTTTACCGAATCGGTGTTTTTACCGATTCGGTAATTTTGAGATGTAGGTGGGACTCTTCTGAGTCCCACAGGCCTTACCGAATCGGTATTTTACCACCCAATCCAATTGGGTGGTAAAATACCGATTCCAGGTGTGCATGCACATGTGTGCATGCACACCTATGGCATGTGACAGACAGACATGCCCTTAGGGCATGTCTGTGTGCCACATGTCACACATGCCTGAATTTGGGGTGCTAGAGGGTGTCAAAGTGACAACCCTGCACCCTTGCAACATTCGGTATTTACCGAATCAGTAAATACTGATTCGGTAATGCCCATTGATTCCTATGGGCTTCAATGCCCATAGGAATCAATAGGTATTACCGAATCGGTATTTATCGATTCGGTAAATACCGATTCTTACAGAATCGGTAATTCAATTACCGATTCTACCTACATCTCCCCCCTTCTATTTTACCGATTCATAAATACCGAATCGGTAAAATTAGGTATTTATGAATCGGTAAAATATACTTACCTACATCTGGTCCTTATTGTCTAAGCTGACTCCAGCACTTCCTCTTTTCTTCTGAATCGTTCATGAAGTCTTGTGTAGGAGAGGAAATGTGAATACTACGAGAGCCATTACTATGAACAGGACAAACTACCCCAAACGATCATCTCTGGGACATTTCTGATCGTTCTGTAAATTTTTAACACCTTAGATGCGGCGCAAATATCCCTCCCCAGTGCTGCGCTGTCCATTGGAACTAGTGCTGAATGGACGTCCAATGGTCGTGCGCAGCACTGGGGAGGTAGTGCTGCCGTCGGCCAACGCCCAGACGCAGCACTTAAGACGTTAAAACTGAATGAAAAACATGAGAGGACACAACATTCTTCTTTTACAAACAACATTTGGAAACGAACCATTCAGGATAGTGGCTGCTTTCCAAATTTCGGTAAAAGCACAACTTTCCTTTACTTGCAACTAAAAAAAGCCCAAGTTTTATTTCAGGACATGGTGCGCTTTTTATGCTTGTTTAATTCATATTGATGACAGTCACATGTGTATCAATCAATCAGTGCTTATTAAGCGCAACTACTCACCCTTGAGGGTCTCAAGGCCCTGAGGGGAGGGTGGGCAGCGGGGGGCTGCTGGGCCATGATGGGTGCTGAGGTTCACTCGAAGAGCCAGGTCTTGAAGTCCTTCCTGAATTGAGTCAGTGACAGGGATAGCCTGAAGTGGAGAGGCAGGGTGTTCAAGGCTTTGGTGGTGAGGTAGAAGAAGGATCGTCCTCCGATCCTGGTCTTGCAGATCCTAGCGACGGTGGCAAGGGCCAGTTCGGTGGAACGGAGGTGTCTGGTGGGTACGTGGAATGAAAAGCGGTGGTTGAGGTATGCTGGTTCGGGTCATAGCGGGCCTTGTACGTGTACACTGCTGGTTTGTAATAAAATAATCTGATACTGGGATCAGTGGTCTGTGATGCCCTCTAGCAGTTTCCATCACAGAAAGTTTTAGAAACCACTGCCCATGTACAACAAACCATTTGGTGTCAAGTCACATCAGTTGCATGATCCACTAAACCCAGCAAGCTTTATTGGTTGAGCATTTAAACCAATAGGTTAATAAATACAAATTAATAATTTGAAGCGTACGTTTTCCGAATATTTTATTTTCATATTTTAGTAAACAACGTTCCAAATTAAGGTTGGAGTGTTTTGAAAAATAAAGGAATTCAACACTAGCAGAATTAGTTTGGAAAGCCTTATGTAATGCAAGAGGCATAAAAAAGTGTGCCCACTTACCAGATTATGTTTGAGATCGACATGTGCTAGTGAAAAAAGCAGTAGGATAGCTATTGAATGTTGTATAAAATTTAAACAAATAAACAATGTGACTGCTATCCACTGAAATGGGGTTCAGGGCCTTCCAAGCCGCACTAGGATGCCCATGCAGCCGCATGTGTGGGGTATATGATGCTCAGAGGTTTGCCTGGAGTTCACCAGGATCCATAAATCTTCTGTGCCATTGACTCCAGAGACCCAGTAGTGGGGAAGACCTTGGGGATTGTCAAGGAGCTGCGGGGATGATGGGTACAGACAGGATTGCTTCTTTCATTGATAGCTCTTAACACAATAGGTACCAGACTCAGTAAGTCCAGAATGCAGTTTTGAGGTGTATTGAAGCCTCGTATTGCACCTAGGCATTTATAGATCATAATAAAAAAGAAAAACCATTATGAATGTGTACTAACAGTGATGTAGGACAGTTTCAGCGACTACTGCCTCGGATCTGATCTCTAGCTTCATAATTGAGGAAATTGTATATCGCGACAAAAGACAAATAGATCGCTAGATATCGCTAGTGTCGTTCACCCATTTGAGGATATACCTGTAAGGTGCCAGTTTTGTGAGTGTTACAATATTGTGCACCCCTGGAATATACAATGCCAGACTGATATCTTGTTTTCAAAACAAAACTCCCCAAAATGCTTGGGTAGCTCAATCAAAGGTGTGAGTGTTAAATCCTCTTGGAGTGAACCACGGTTAGGTCTCCTGTGCTGATGGTTGCGGAGCCATGAGCTTGTTGATTTATATAAGCATAGGTCCCGGAAGAACCTGCAAGGCCTTCTCAACAGCTGCTGTGCCCATTTGTCCAGGTATGTGGAGAATCGAGCTCAACAAGCACACATGTGCCGTCAACTGATTCTAAGACTATAACTGGTTGTGTGCTAACAAAGTTAATCTGTTTAAGGCATCTGCGTGGTTTAGGTGCTAGGGCGTTTCAGCCTCTGCATCGAAAGTGACCATCAGAAAGTAAGTCTTTTTCGAAGGTAGAGCACTCGGAGTGTCCCCGCCCTGTGAAAAATACCATGAATTGGTAATGCAAACAGTTCTACTGATTAGGCAAAATTATTTTCAAGAGGTAACTTAGTGACAATGCTTACTGGAGTGTTGGAGACTGCCTTCAGCCAGTGCTTTCTGTGCTGTCTAAGTTATGCTTGTAGTGTCCTCGGGGAGTGTACAACTGGCAGGTATAGGCACCTCCAGCTCGAACCATTTATTTTTGTAATAAGTAGTGCAAAGTTTCTTTGGCAGTAGAAAAGGCATCCAAAGCAGTCATTTGAGCACGCCTATTGAGCACGTTCTCCTAAAACAGGCATTTCCTGTTGGCAAAAGAACACTTTCCCTTCAGATAGTTCTACATCTAAAAGCTGGTGACCTGGTGAATGGGCTGGTATTGCAATTTCGAGAACATATTCAGGCCTTATTCATATGAACCCTTGCAACACTTTTGTGCCGCTAGTACGTCCCCGGCGGCATAAAAAATGCGCCATGTTGCGCCCTATTTACAAAGTGTCGCATCTAGGCAGATGCGTCTCATGTGAAAGGACACATTACTGGAGTTGCGTCTGTTTTCAGACACACCCCAGCAATGCCTCAGTTTTGCGCTATTAGATACATCAGTAATACTGACGTATCTGCCATTCCTTGCGACATGATGCGTCATACAGTAAAAATGACGCATCCATCATGTCGTAAGGAGGACACACTGAGAAGTGACGCATCACTGTTTTCACTCAGCAATGCGTCGCTTCTCATAAATAAGGCCCTTAGGGACTTTTTCCAAGCCCACTGCACCGCCAGTGTTACTTTTTTTGACACACTGGTGACCCAATGGGCTTGCCCATATTTACAAGGCCATTCAAAGTCAACCTGCATGACTTTTCTTGGCCTTGTAAATATGGGCCCATTTCACACATAACTGTGAAAGGGGCATTCTATGGGTGTTACTGTTGGTGTTCCCAAGCAAAATCCATGGAACCTGATGCATTCCCAGATTTACAACATGTGCAAAACTTGGAATGCATCAGAATCCTCCCATGGAAGTTGTAGGAATGGTGCAACAAGGAGAAATACTTTTATTTCTCCTCGTTTTCTCCCTCTTTTTATGCGTGCTGTATTGTGCAGCACGCATAGAAAGAAGAAAATGCCTTTAACGATTGTTTTTGTGCAAGAAGGTGTCCCTTCCTGCACAAAAACAATCATCACCTTCAGCCCAGACTCCTTTGCAAAATGTCACAAGGGTGTCTGTGCTGGCGCATGGCATACAATTGTGCGCCAGAGCAGGGGAAAGCACACGGTTGCATCATATTGTTGTTAATATTAAGCATCCTTGTGCTTTGAAAATGACGCAACACAGCGCAGCTAAATGGCTTGCGGCGCTGCGTCATTTTCTTGTAGATGAGACCCTTAGACTGTACTTTGGTTTGGTTGCAGTGCCATAGCAAGGATGCAATGGGCCCTGGTGCAAGCAAATAAAAAGCCCCTCTGACTACTAGTAAAATACAACATTCCCCTTGGTTCAATATGCTCCGGGGCCCCTGCACCTGCTGCACCAATGGTAGTTACTCCCCTGCTTGATTGGCCTGTGAGGGCAAACTTGTCATCACCTTTTCAAAGCAATAGAGGTCTTGTGTTTTTCCTTGGTGGGTGTCAGCACCTAATCCAGACCTGCTTTCAATCTTGACATTCTCATTTGTGGTTTTGATATAATTATTGTAAATGCAAGGGTACAAGTCCCAAAATGCAGAGAAATAAACCAATCTGAATGAGACACCTGAACCTCATCTAGTGCAAATGTAGCTTTCCACTGGTCTGTGTGTAGCTTTTCATGAGAGTAATTCTTCTGGGGGCTTTATCTAGAGCACTGTGAGGATCCGGGTGCAGATGGTGGGGAAAGGGAACCTAGTAACCCAGAACCCCTCGACTGCAGTCTGACCGCATCACTGCTTCACCTCCCCTTCTCCAAATTAACAACTGACTGCCAGTTACGTATATACGTGTGCCTCATTTCTATACTGCTGAATTCACCCCCACTTGCACAATTCGACACTTGCCGGGTGCCAGTGACCAGGTCACCAGTAGAGCCATGAATGATAGTCACAGGGTAAAGGTGCATCTGCAGTGGCACATTCCCTGGCACAGCAAGCAGGGCAGCTGGTCTGTGTAGTGATATGACCCCTGTCGCACTGAGCAGGATATCTGATCACTATACTTATTAGTTTCCCTCACTGTGCACTCGGTAGGTCACTTCCACAGTGGGCTATGTTTTGTAAAAATGTTTATGTCACTATAGGCATACAGCTCCAGACAAGCTCTGCTGGGCACTGAAAGAAAGCATGCAAGGCTTGTTTGGATACCTGTAGCCTATAAAGCCTATAATGCTGCAGCAACAAATGATGAACAGAATGCTGAATAAATCAAACATTCACCCCTAGTCAACGAAATGATGAATAAATCAAACATCTACCCCCAGTCAAGAGATCTGGGTTAAATGGATCTCTCTAAACCAACCCAGCTTGGACCCAGCCATATGCAAGTCAGTCTTGGCCCTGTTCCTCATGGGAACAGTCCAGCCCGAACTGCCGAGATGGGTCCACCTGGGACAAGAAACAAGCATCCTGGGATCAGTTTCAGAGGATCATCCCTCATCAGCCAGGCTAGCTTGAATCCAGTGGCTCAGCAAGCAGGGGGCCCACGTCTGAGCGTACCCTTCTCACTTAAGGCGAAAGGTGCTGTAGCAACACATGATGGACAGAATGCTGAATGTTTTCAACATCACTCACAGTCAAGTGATCTGGGTTAAATCCATTGTTCTTTGATCACTATGCCATACCAGTTTGGACCCAGCCATATGCAAATCAGTCTTAACCCTGGTCCTCATGGGAACAGTTCAGTCCGAACTGGACCAGAAACGAGCATCCTGGGACCGGTTGTGTGGTATTCCCCCTCATCAGCCAGATCACTATTGACATACAATTCTTGTCACACCTATGTTCTAGTGACTAAAAGCATGTAGCTTTTAATACCTGTCTGAAGGTCAGTATAGATATGCAGCATCGGAGTTACTATAGCAATATGGAAACTGGATGAATATGTGCTTTTCTGCAGTATTAGAAAATGCAAGAAATATGGACTTTACTGTGGCCTGTGAGATCTGTGCAGATATGTGTACAAATGGGGCATTATGTATGGATGGACCACCACATTGCTGATATGTTGAGGTTATATGTGGGCATCAGGGATAGTATACACTCTAGACCTCTGACGGTGGCTAGCCTAAACCTTAATACCATTGAGGAAACTATGCCCTGGGCCTTATACCCATTATGTTGTGCTGATGACATGTAGAAAATATGAATAATATCCGGAGTATTGTTTGCTTGCAAAGAATGTGTAGACTTTAATCTATTATGTGTTCTCTTGGATGCTGTACGTCACTCAAGGATACAGAGGCATGTAGTTCTAAACATTTTTTTACCTCGCTGCTGTCCACAATGTGCGTAAATCGCATAATTTGCCACATTCCGTAATGACTACCTAGGAGAAAAACATAAAATTGACTGAAAAATGTTCTTAATTTGTTTCAGTTTTGACCAGAGACACTTACCATCTGTGCTTTAAATGTCACCATTTTCAAACCTTTTCTTAACATTTTCGTGACTAAGGACTCCCAAGTTCCCCTGTAAATTATTGTCAATTTACCCAGATTCTTCAATCTCACAGGCCCAATCTGCTTTATAATTCATCTTGCACCTGCTCTTAAAAAATACCTTGTGTATTTTAATCCCTGCAATCTGCCACAACCTTTTTCCAGAAATACTCCATGAAAAAATCCATTATACATTCCTTTAAAGATGTCTGTAAACCATTTCATATTACTTTGAGCTTCTGACCGAATGTGCATAAACCTGCAGCATTTGACAGTTTTTCAACCAATTGTTTCTTCAAGGATAACCCTCTTCCCCAGAATACTCTGATGAAGTGGTCCTCAAATTACATTGTAAAGGGGAGAGTTATGAAAAAGTCACGCAACGCAGCGCAGCCCGCCGTGAGGCTGTGCTGCGTTGCGCAACAGGGAGGGAGCAGGAGAGTGCCATATCTTCAAAGATAGGGCTATCTCCCCCCTTTCCCTTTTGCCTGCGCTTATTACAGCTGCCATGCGCCATGTACACAACTTAGTGCTGCAGCACTAGGGTGTATGCATGAGTCCTGCATAGGTTTTGCACAGGAAGGGTTCCCTTCCTGTACAAAATACTATGCTCAACACAAGGGAAAGCTTTTCCCACTTTGTATGCGTGCTGCACAATGCAACACGCATGCAAAGTTGCTTAAGGAATGAGAAATTAAGCATTTCTATTTCCTTGCCCTTAGTTGAAAAGGGCGCAGTTTTCTCTTGCTAAACCCAATCTATTGTTTTTAGTAAATTGGGTTTAGCTTGAGAAACCTTGGATGGTTGCATGGGAACACCCATGCACCACCCTTAGTACGCCCCATGGCGCAAAGTAACGCGAAGCAGCACAATGCGCAGCTTCGCAATACATTTACGTCATTTCCAGCGCAAAACAAGTTTAGTGAAAAGGCCCTCTCAACATTGGCACATGAGACGTGCAATGCCAAAATAGCCAGCAAACAATTTCCTTACTCTGGCTAAAGGCATAGCTTTCCATGCCAATACTAATTGAACCTGAAGATTGTGATTCTCCAGGACATGTTCTGCAACATATGCGTTGAATTGGGCACAAAATGTCCTCAGTTATTGAAGCAGTCAAAAATGAAGCAGTACTTTTCAAAGTCTGGAGAAAAAAAAGAAGGGATCTAGAACTTGTGCATAGTACCTTAGTGAGGCTTCATTAACTCCAAATGCCGTGGTTGATGAAAGGCCATTTCTATGCATCATTACAAACCATTTCCCATAGACTGTAAAATAAAATTTCCTGAATTGCTTCTCATCATTTCTTTGCTTACCAAGTGGCAAGAATTCTAACATGGAGCATGTTGCAGTGCCAAAGTCACTAAAAGGGTTGACCAGCCTACTCTCAAGGAATATTTCACATCTACACCAATTACGCTGAACACTTGGTAGACAAAGGCATTTTCAGACTCTAGTATTTTGATTATGTCCACTACAGCAGTCATGTTTTCCTGTAAAACCCTAAGCATTCAGTAGACTGTACTTTTTTCACATCACTATCAATATGTGACAAAAGATCATAACATTTCTTGCCTTTGTCACCATCACCAAGCAAAAATTCTGTAAACGGTCACCACATGGATAATATGGCATTCACAGCCTCTAGGACTGAGAACCACTGGGTAAATGACACAGTTAGGATGACTTTTTCTTTGATGCCACAAAATGAGAAATATTAGCATTTTAGTTCCCGGGCATAACGAAACAGGGCACCAGAATGAACTACAAAGTCAATAGCATTCTTCATTAACCCCTTCGAAGCTAATGACGAGCTGGGCTCGTCATGGTGCTTACCTGCCGTGCGCGGATGACAAGGCCAGCTCGTCATGAATTATGGTGATTTTGGTTTTTCAGCGCAGGACGGGAAAACGCCTAGCAGCCATGTGGTTAACTCAGAAGATTGTAAAGATGCTTTCAGCATACCGTCTAGCAAGTGGCAAGGATCTCTTACAGGGAAGCACTTCAGCTCAGGTATTGACTTTGACAGGTCATCATGCAACTTTTTCAAAGTTGTAGCTGAATTACTGCAAATACAAACAATATCACTCCAAACTTTATTGATTTTGGTAGGAACTTTTTTCAGCAGCATTCCAAGTGACTCTGAATTCCATGTTTACCAACGTCTGGTGTCATGTTTTCACCACTATCTCAGATGCTTGATGACAACATTCTTTTGACATATACCTGTCACTACACCTTGCATTGAATGTTTAAAGCCTGGGGTGTTTGGCAATGCACCTACAATCAATACTGGCACTCTAGAAAAGGGAGCTGATTTATCAAAGGATGTCACCCATTCTCTATCTGTGGGTAAATGTGATGGTACGTATTGGAAAGATTCTTATGAAACCAGCCATTTTACCTATCAGTGAAATCAAATGTAGGCACATATCAAATATGATTTTGATATTTCCTGATTCTCTACAGTTTATAAAATAACTAAATAAGACCTAAAACATCCTTCTAAACACTGCATCTTCAGACCAAAGACCTCAAATCTTAAAAAGCAGAAGGAAGAAGAGACAATATTTTTGTGACATCCCTAAACAACAAAACTCAAACACAATAATGTTAGCCCAGCCTTTCTTGCTGCTGCCTCGTATACCAAAGTTATATTGTATTGGCCCCTTCAGGAAGAAATAAAAATGACTCTTTTGCTTATCTTATCCTTTCTTTGACTAGCGCTTAGTTTGTGGTTTCAAAGGTGTTTTTTCAGTATGTATATGTTTACATCAGTGATGGCTAATTTCCTTTTGATGGGGTTTTATCAGTTATTACAGGCTTAATCCTAAAACCAGATACTTAAACATAACCTGTGACTGCAATAACATCAAAGTAAGTGACATCATATGACCCCTGACCAGGGGCAACTCCTCTCCTAAGGCGGAGGAGCGTCACCCCACTGCTCTTTGAGCAGGAAATATAAAATGATAATAACATAGTTATTATTTTATTTTTTGCAGGGCTGAGTTAAGGTGGGGCGGGACTTGAGGCACAGTGGGAGGAGTGGTTTGCACACTCCATGTGCCCATGTCTGTTTGGCCAGCCGTCTTGGCCTGGCCAAACAGTCATGCTCACTTTGCATGTTCCTCACCAGGCTGCATTACATAGCCTGGTGGGGAACATGCCCAAGCACCAAGTCCCCACCTGAGCGCTGATCTCTGGTGCTCAAACAAATCACAACTTTGCATTCTAGCATTGACATTGGTTTAGGGGAGCGAATCACAGCGCTGCATTGCAGCGTTGTTATTGGCTATGGGGAACCTGAGTGGTTCCTGGTTCCGGGACTCACTGGAGAAGCTGGGGAGAGACTCATCTGGCGGAACAGGTAAGTGGTATTTTTTTAAATGTTATTTTGTCCCACTGTCACCTCGCCCCTCCACCCTCAATCTCTGCCAGTCGCTACTGCCCCTGACCCTGATTTTATTCCAGGAATGCATGGCACACGACCAAACATCACAACAATTGATGATTTGCATTCAAAAGTATCACAAAGTAATGCAAAGTTGAGCTATGTGCTACTTTGCTTTATTTTGTATCACGAGGCGTTCCATGGATGGTGCATGGGGTTCCCATGCCCCACCCATGGGTTTTTACAAAAATCGCTATCTACCAAGTTTGGTAGGGAGGAACTTGTGCCAAAATCTTATGCCTCCTAGAGGCTGGTGTAATAAGGATAATTTTGTAAAATTTCTTCTTGGTTTTCCAACTTTGCATGTGTGCTATATTGTGCAACAAAGTAGGAAACTCCTTAAAGCATCGTTTTTATACTGGAATGGACCCCTTCCTGTACAAAACCTATATGTCAGAGAATGCAAATGCGTTTGGGAGACGATACACAGACTAATATAACTCTGACTCCGTGTCTTTTTTTATGCTTTCTAGGCTGCGGGCGGTCTGACTAGAAACAAGAATACATTTAATTTTGTCGGCCTCCGATTTGTGAGACGAGATTGTTGACGTCTCTGAAGACTATGTGCAATATATGTTTATATGCACATGACAACCATTTGAAGGTAATTCCTTTGTGGGGCTTCTATCCTGTTTATCATTAATGGAATTTCTAAATCGTTCGCTTTTAGGGTTTAATATTTGACGAAAGCGATCGTTTGCAGCTATTGGTTAAATTCCTTACTGATGTTTTTTCTCGCTGATCAAAAGCTTAGCATAGAGTAGGTGGGATACTCTAGCAACCACACTGTGTTTGTCTTAATCATCTATAGGTCAACATTAGACAGAATAAATATATTTCATTCTTCCTAATTTTTTCAGTCATGAGAGTTAGGGTAGAATGTTTTTATGAAACACCTGCTAGCTTGACAATAAGCTGTGTAACCTATTGGTTCTTCTCATGTTTTCTTAAACCATTAGAGTCATGGTATATTGCCTATTACGGAGTATCTGCTATTTTGACTACAAGCCATGCATCTTGAGCAAATGCCTTTTGAGTACCTTTTCTAATATCCAAACAACTATATATACAACGATATAGATAGGTTTCAGCCCTGCCTTGGAATTCGGAGATAAGGGTTTTGCGTGTGAAGTAAACACTAAGCACAGTACTAATTATTTATCAACCTTTGTAGGTACATCTTGAAGGTGCCGGTTTATTATAAGCAGTTGACTGTAAGCAGCATTCGCTTGATAATCATCAAGGTAATTGATCACTATAATTTGTGTATATATGTCTTGCACTCAATGTAGCAAGGTTCCAGATTCTATCGGTTAACTACGAGTCTCTCGCGTTATCTGATTGACACTAGATTTAATACGGTTTGGTCAAATTAGATGCGTATAATTGATACCAGTTATTTTTTTATTAATAATAAAACTTAGACGACAAGATGACTAGTGTCTACACATGTTCTTGGTGACGCTGTCAATATATAATGAAATCAAATGAAATTAAAACCCACAGAGTTATGGAGTGAGTGTTATGTGTTTGTAGGAGCAGTACTGTAATTACATGTTTTTATGCTGAATTGTTATAGTCATATGTTGTATATCTTATTTTGTGTATTTTTACTTTCAGATATTGTGTTTAAGTGGGATATTATTATTTTAATCCTGAGGAAGGTTTTTGGCCTTGAACATTTGTGTGCCATAACCGAAACGCGTTGATGCACTTCTTTGTGGAGAAACACTAAGTAATAGAGATAAGAAACTCCTGTAATTGTGAAATTCAATATACAACCTGGAGCAAATCTCATTAATTCATTGGAACTGGTGTCCTTTTCTCCCCTTTTAATTGGAATCATTTTCCTTATGTATTGTCCCATTCTTTATGTAATGAATTTATGATGTGTCACAATGTTTTTTAATTTATTTTTAAAATTTACCTAAATAAAATGTACATTTTTTCTGTATGACTATTTCATGTTTTTCATTAACTGCTCCATGTTTGTGAAAGTGGGTGCTTTCTCTGCATGTCTAGTGTAAAACTGTGGTTTACTTTTAAGTTCACCCAAAGGGGAAAACTTTATTGACAGTTCTGTCTCTTGGTACCCTACCCCTTTGGATTGTTTGGGTCCCTCTCTTTTGTTAGAGAGAGAGAATGCAAACACACACCTTTCACTGTGGCAAATGGGTATATGCATTAAGGCATGGCTGCCAAAAGTGGACCAGCACACTGGGAGGGAAAAACTGTGACATATCCCATTAGATATGGCTTTTTTTCTCTCCCCTTTGATGCAAGACAGCACAGCAACTTTGGTGCAGCATTGCTTTCTGTCAAAGAATAGTAAATCTGGGCCCCCGTCTCACATCATCTTAATACTTTCTTACACACATGCATGCTTCGATCTTAATTAAACACGTTCTCACCCGCAAGCAGGCATGCAACATACATGTAAACCCATTTTTACATATCACAGTGCCACCGTAAGTCCTAAGCGTGCTCCATTTTCTATTACACTAATAGTGAATAATACAATATTATTCACTATTACTGTAATGAAAAATAGGCAGGCAATAAGGAATGTGAAGCCCCTACGTGTTCTTGACACTGATTTTGCCACCCCTGAGTCCAGGGGTTGTACAGGCAGTACCAGGGGTCGCAAGGGGCAAGTCAGGTGTTGGGGTTGCAGCTGTGACCCCTGGCAACCTCTAAATAATGTCCATGAATGAACCTGGTTCCCATAAGAAAACGTGGAAGCTCCACAACCCAACAGCAAACTAGAAGTTCTCTTTCAATAACTGAGTATTTGTTTCAGATTAACACAGTGCCCTGGAGCCACAAGGCACAATTTACTCGCTCTGGTTATCACATTGCTGCAAGTGAACATCAAGAACATATGCACTAGTGTCCACTGTAACGATGCACTGTTTCCCACAACAAATGACTTCAAACAGTAAGCATGAACAATACTATCCTTGAGTGAAACAAACGCTTTTTTCATTTTGCCCCCCAGGCAAATTTTTTGTTCTTCTTAAGTAAAAATCTAAGGGGTTCCAACTTTGAAGAGTAGACTTCCACAAACTTTACATAACGTTCCTTGAGTTCTAGGAAGGACACCAGTTGATCCTTGCATATAGGTCTCAGGGGCTTCTAGAATTGCTTTTACATTACAATCTTTGCGTTTAATTTAATCTTTAGAAATTGGATGGCCTAATTATTACTGACTGTTGAGTCTAAATCCATGTTTCCCATGTTTTAATGTCAGGCCTTTGTTCAACAAAGCTTGGAGAACCCTTTCTAGTCTTAAGTCATGCTAGTCTATATAACCTAAAAAACAAAATATCTTCCAGGGTCTCTTCCATATTTAATCGGAAGGCAGAAGCAGCATTTGCAAGACTTAAAGGCATCTTTTGTTTATTGGTACACGCCTTGCGGTGCTATGATTGCTGTTAAATGCCTAAACCCCTTTTCAAGACAATTGGTGATATTGGCTAGAAAGGCCCAGAGTTGGAAATACAGCTGCACCCACCAGAGTAGAAAACATTATATTTATATTATGGAGGAAGTGGCAATAAATCCAAATTGTATTATTCAAACTATGAAGTCTATGAAAAATCATAGCATGTCCACAAACATCTTGAGAGAAATGACTACTGGCAGAATACAATGGGACAATTCAGCGGGTTCAATACCATCCTTGGGATAAAGCTCTTCCAGAATGCCTTATAATTTTCATCTTTATGATAAAGGTTTCTCACTAGATGCCTGATGAGAATATCTCCCTCTTGTAATATTATGCAATGTTTAAAATGTTCTTCTTAGTTTATCAGTGAAGACATGTCTGAGCTGCCACCAAAGCAGCTTTGCTGAAAGTGCTGAAGGTTTGCCCTGCACTTGGGAAAACACTGACATCGTCATCCTATGACCTGCGAACCATCGATTGTCACCAATGGGCCACACGTCACGTGGAGAGGAGGGTGCCTGCAGATTATGCAACTTTAGGACCGAATCAAGGCCCCACCTCTTGTGCTGCTGTCTTTCTACTGACGCCCCCAGGCATTCTCTTCTGAAACCACTATATCTAAACAAGCATTTGCAATGCAATCGGTCTCGCCTTTGGGACCTTATAAGTATTTAGCCATGCAGCAAATTATACTGGGCAGTGCAACATCTTCTATTCTTTAACATGGAATTCTTCCCAAAGTTGGGGGTTGCCTAAAGCAACAAATTTAAGGGGAGAATGAAGTATAGAAAAGGGTCTTTTTTTTCACCTGTTCAAAATGTTGACGGTCACCGTGATGGAATGTATCAGATAGGGCAAGCTGAGAGTGTGTGTGAGAGAGCTTTAGCAAGAGCGTGTCTTCAACAAAACCACGTGGAGTCATCATTCTCTTCTTGAAATTTACGGATTTACTGTCAGTTCTCTCCACAGCTTGAGCCGCACGTCAAGTTTCCTGGCTTGGTCAAAGATTTTTCCTTTCTTAAGATGTCTCAACTGCCACCGCATCAAGGAGGAAAGAATGTTTGTCTCTTCGGCCCTCTTTTCGTGCTCTTGGTGCTCGCTATGGTTTGTTTCACCCATGCATTTTTAAGGTCACTCACTAAAATCGAACATGGACTTTTCAGGATCCTGGTGAACTTAAGAACTTCATCCTTCTTCAATCTAATACTGGCATGGAGACCTCCTCTTCCTATAGTTGCGGATTAGTTCATCACCAATACCTGTTTAAATTCTGTTGTCTCTCCCCACTTCATTCCTATTGCTAATTTGTATTCATCTGTGTCTTGTTTTACTTCTTTCTATAAATAAGGATATATGAGTTTGTGCCTTACCTTATATTTTAACCTTTACTGTTACTTCTTTGTCCTCATCCGTTTTTATTCCCTTCTAAAGCTTCATGATGTTTGTTCCTCCACCTTGTGGCTCCCTTTCTGTAATTTCTGATGTCCCGAAGCGATTGAATTGCTGTTCTTCATGCGGTTCGTCTCGTTGAGTGACGCCATTACCTCACTTTCCTCTTGTACCTCCCCTTCAGGTATGTTTTTTACAGTCGTCCTTTTGGATATGTACTGTCTCTTCTTTTCTCTCCTCTTTTGCATCTTTGCAATTCCTTCTCTTTTTTCCCTCCTTCATCACCCCTCTCTACTTGCAGTTACTTGCTATTTCTCCATTTTTTTCTTACTCTTTTCTTCCTTCGGCGATATGATGTTTGCATACTTTTTTGCACTTGTTGATGTTGCTAAATTTGTTTCATTTATAAATTCAGAGTTGTTTCTTGGAATGTAAAAGGTTTTATTAATCCCATTAAACGGCAGAGAGTACTTTCTCACTTATCTTCCTACTCCCCCGATATTGTCCTTCTACAAGAGACTCACCTTACTGAACTTGAATCCCTTAAACTAAAAAGATTATGGGTTGGTACAGTTTTATTTTCCCCCACTGATAATTAAAAAATGGTGTTGCTATTTTAATCCATAAAAAACTGAAATGTAAAGTTCTATTAGAAGAAATAGATGCTGACGGTAGATGGATTTTGGCTAAACTTCTAATTAATTCAATCTCTTTAACTGTTTTTAATATCTATGATCCTACTCAACCTGATTGTTTTTTCTGGCCCTTAATCACGAGCAAAGGTATTCAACACAAAGACAACATTTTCCTTTTGGGAGGAGATTGTAATCAGGTTATGGATCCATTCCTTGACCGAAAATCTACAGTCCGTTTTATCCCACACAAACCTCACAAACAATATTTTTAGACACTATTTCTCAATTATCCCTTACTGACTCTTAGAGACTCACACACCCTGACACGTTGGATTATTCTTTTTTCTCTCCTCCCCATTCCTCTTTCTCTCGGCTTGACTATATTTTTCTCTCTCAGCCCTTATCTCAAAACTTACTCTCTTCTTCTATTGAACCCATGGTTATCTCGGATCATGCTCCCATTGTAACAGATCTTGACTTACCTCCTCCTCACTCTAAACCTTCTCGTTGGCGCTTTAATTGTGCTCTTCTTACTGACCCTAACTTCTCTTCTTCTTTTCGCTCTTTTACTAATGACTTCTTTCACTTTAATTCGGATCCTACTACTCCTTCTCATATCCTCTGGGATTCCTTTAAAGCTACTGCAAGGGGATTTATTATTAACTTTGTCTCTAGGAAAAAGAAGCAATTTCTCCAAAAACGTAAACTTTCCCTAACACATATAAAAAAAATTGGAACATCAATTCTATACCTCTTCTGATAAATGTATGTCACCTGATCTCTTGCGCGCGAAAATTACTTTCAATAAACTTACCACAATCTTATCTTGAGAAAATTCCTGCTCCCTCTACCTCTCATCTCAATTTTCCAGACCTTGAACTTGATCTTTCTTTGCATGAACTATCTTCAGCCTTATCTTCTCTTACTAAAGGTAAAACCCCTGGCCCTGATGGATTTCCAGTTGAATTTTATTTGCATTTCTCTGACCTCTTATTGCCCACACTTTTATCACTTTTTCAATCATTTTACTCTTCTGGTAAATCAGAGGTTTCCTTTCAAGATGCCACCATTTCCTTATTCCAAAAGAAGGTCGTGACCCCAAATTCTGTAAAAATTACCGTCCAATTTCATTGGTTAATGTTGATTATAAACTCTTTGCTAAATTACTTGCCCTACGTTCGGATCCATTTATGCCTCATCTTGTTGGTAAAGAGCAATGTGGTTTTATTAAAGGGAGGCTTACCTCTGACAATTCTCAACTCTTTCTAAATGTCTTGAATAATGATTCGTCCCTCTCAACCCCTTTGGCCGCTATTTCTGTAGATGCCGAAAAGGCCTTTGATTGGGTAGATTGGTCCTTTTTGTTTGTTTCCTTAAAATGGCATTGTAGTGTAGTTCCTAGTTTCCCACTAGGTCCTGCGCATTGGAATAACATAAACAGTAGTATCGACGTAGAAGTGCGGATCTTCCAGGCCTCTACTGACTATGCTAAACTTAATTGGGTTTGTTACCAACTAGCTCAGAGGTCACTCTGCAAACAAAGATTAGGCGCACAAGATTAGGTGCACAATATTTTGGAACACTGTATCCTTCAACGTTGAATAAACCAGAGCTTTACATAGGAATCTCTTCCTACTGAGTTCGGGCGGATTTTAACCTTTCACCCACTCCAGACGTCTATTGGAGTATTTACGGGAGAAAGGGGTCTGTGTGAAATATGCACGACTGAGTTACTCTAACGTCTTGCGTTAGTTTATCGCCTTACCAAACGTTTGGGCGCCATGTAGTGTAGTTCCTAGTTTCCCACTTAATTGGGTTTGTTACCAACTAGCTCAGAGGTCACTGGAAACTTTCTTGACTGAAATAGGAAGTGATCAGCTTCCCTGACACAGACAAGAAGGAATTCAGTTTTCCAACAACCGTGCAACATGACAACTTTGCTCCTCAGATCAAGAGTCAATCTCTAGGGTCGTGTGAAACAATAGACAGTTATTTTACTCAGTCAGGTTAGTGCAGATTACTTTCACAATATGTAGAGAATAGAGAGACGGGCGTTTGTCAATAAAGGGTTAACATTTATTGAACAGTCTTTCTTCTCGTACAAGAGAAATGTATTGCCACAATTGCAAGACTTGTTATTATAAAAAGTACGTACAGTAAGATAAGTATTGCGAGATAATACTGTAAAAGCATTGATATGGTTTCTTAGCCATACAATGGTTTAAAAGTAATAAAACATATATACAGTCATATATACATTAGGCTAAAATACTCAACTGGTGCTTCTAACTACGCCTACCCCAGTGTACCTGACCTAAGCCTAATACGTGGGAGGGGAGTAAGTAAGTAGCTTTAGTTTAAGTTGGTTTTGCCAAGGTTTGCTTCAAGAATTCTCACTAAGGGTTTAGTCAACACCATACCTCTGAATAGAATGATGGAGGTCTGGTATCTCCTTCAGGGAAACTCGGTATCCCAGTCACCCGCAAGGGTAGACCAGAAACGCGGGAGCTGGATTTCTCGGCAGGAGAAAGGCAGCGTCTCTCTTCAGCGCGTCGAGGAGGAGGAGGGGACAGCGTCCGCGGGCAGCTGGCATCTGCTGGGCTCTTCGCAGAGGGACGGCTGTTCAGCTCCTAGTTTCACCACACCATCGTTCGCGCTTTAGCAGCGATAATGGTATCAGTAGCTTCGGGACAGCAGCAGCATCAGCGTACTGCAGACAGCTAGCAACAACAGGCAATTGCTTAAGGCAACGTTGGTAATATTTATACCTGAAAGGTGCCATGTTTGACGTAAGTTTGCTGGACATAAGACGTCAATTAAAGATGTCACTAGGAAGTGATAGCTATCAGTTGCTCATTAGAGTTCCATTACTAATCAAAACACAGCAAGCGGGGATTTCCAGGTTTGCTGAGTTTTTATCTTGTTGAAGAACTCGGAGTGTTAATCTAGGAATCTCAGATAGTGACTTCTGCTCTGTCATTGCACTAATTGGTTGCAAAGGAAGTGGCAGAGAAAACTATTCTGGAATGTGGCTCTGTTTGTGTGAGGCCAGAGATGACTTTCTGAATATCGCACTTGAACGGTTATGCCAATATAGGGAATAAATGGATTTATAGCCGAATAGGGGCATAAGGTCACAGTATCGATCAGGATCCTAGATAAGCACGCAACAGCATGGCTTTGGCCCCAACTTTATTTCCCTCATTTCCTTGTTATACTCTTCACCGAAAGCCTCATTTCTTGTAAACGGCTAACTTTCCTCTTCCTTCGCTCTCCAAAGAGGTGTTCGTCAAGGCTGCCCTCTTTCCCCTCTTCTCTTTGTTTTAGCTCTTGAACCATTTCTCTCCTCCATTCGCAACAATTCTTCTATTACTGGTTTACCCTATGGTGATCATCAATTATGCAGACGATATCCTTCTGTTTATCATAAATCCGGAATTATCTATCCTCCCTTTACTATCTGAATTCACGGCATTCTCCCTTGTCTCAGGCTATAAGATCAATTCCGATAAAACAGAAATTCTCCCCTTGACCAAATCCTGTCTTCCTCATCTTTTTTCCTCAACTGGCTTTGCCTGGAACAGTACGAAGATCAAATATCTTGGTATTTGGTTCTCCAATTCTATTTCCTTCTCCATTAAATTAATTATGTCCGCTGTTCTTTCTCGAATCGATCAATTGTTTTCCTCCTGGAATCCCCTTTTCTTTTTCCTGGTGGGGTTGTCTTGATTGTATCAAAATAATGATTGCCCCTATTCTTATCTATATCCTTTCCATGTTACCTGTGCATATTCCAGCCCTTTATTTCAAACGTATTGATTCCTCTCTTTCAAAATTCCTTTGGAAAAATAAAAAATCTAGAATTTCTCTTGCAGCTCTTCTCAAAACTAAAACGAATGGTGGGGTTAACTTTCTGGATTTCCGTCTTTATCACAAATCCTTCTCTTTACGTCAAGCATCACGTTGGCTCTCGTCAGACTCTTCCCCCTTTTCTCCTCTTTGGCTTCGCATTGAACGGACCTTATTGCAACCCTTCTCCTTTGAGGAAGTTTTACGTTTTTCCACCAAATCTCCCTGTACCTCCCTTCCTTTGTTCAAACATACCTCTTCTCTTTTGAAGCCTTTGATCTTTCCGTTGGACATTTCACGTGACTCATTTTTACGCACCCCCATCTAGTATAATTCTCTTCTTCTCCTAAATAACAGACCTATTTGTTGGACGTCTTTGAGGTTGAAAGGTATCATATGGGTTAATCATCTTTTGATGGTATGTCGCCTTGCTCTTTTCCCCAGTTTCAACTTCGATTCTGATGTCCTCGTTCTTTCCTACACAAATTTTCTGTGCTTATGGGACTAATTCTTGATTGCTACTATTCTCTTCCTTCCTCCACTCCATTAACCCCCCATCTCACCTTCTTGTGATTCTTTCTACCCTTCCTAAAGCTTCTCTTATTTATAGATTCGTTGCCTCTCCTAACCCAGACCGTGTCAAAACTAAATAACTTTCTTGGGAAAAAGATCTAGACTGTACCTATTCCATTACTCTTTGGGATCAGCTCTGGTCCAAAATTTAAAAAAATTCTCGATCTGCATCTCTTACTCAATCTTTATTTTTTCTATATCATAGACTTTATCTTTCTCCTTCTTCTCTATCTCGCTACACATCCTCCACTGTCTCTAATTGTTGGACTTGTGGTGCCTCTAATGCTGATCTTTTGCATATGTTCTTTCTCTGTCCTACTGTATCTGTTTTCTGGAATAAAGTTTGGTCTTACATTTCTTGCATTTTCACTCTTTCCATTCCATTTTCAACCCCCCTTCTCTTTTTGGTCTCTCTCTCTGACTCTTTAGTTTTACCTCCACATTCACAAGGTCTTTTTGATCTAATGCATGCACTTGCATTGCACCACATCTCTTCTAATTGGAAATCCCTTACGAATATCTCCATACAAGGTTGGTGGAACTCTCTATGTCATTTTCATAGGCTTGACGTTGCCTTTGCCTCTTCCTGTAAACCAGGTCGTAATGTAGATCTTTATTGGTTACCTCTTACCATCTACCTGGATCAATTAGTTCATAAGACCCTTATCCATGTCAGTTCAGAGAATTTTAAACCTCCCGGAAGGACTACACTCTCTCCCCCTTGTTTATATAATATTGTTTACACTATTTTCATATTGACTTATTTTTTGTATACTGTTTACTTTTTATTATTGCTTGTACCATTTGCTTCTTTGCCATTATTCTTTATAGAATTATCTTGTTATAGCATTTTCTCAACTCCCTTTCCTTCCCCTCCCTTCTCTATTCCCTTACAAAATCCATAAAATGCTTTTATTTCTTTATTGACATTAGCAATGTTATGCTTTTAGAACTGCTATATTCACCTTATTTCTTTTTGCTGATGTCATATTGTTGTTTCTCATTATTGTTCTTCAATAAAGCTTTCAAACATAAAAAGATCACAGAATGATTCTCAGCAATACAGAACATAGTAAATGTGAAGGCAAGTTTACACTCTATTAAAACACAAGACTAAATACTTAAATATGAGTTGAAGGGTGATAGGTCTGTTAGAGGGAAAGAAACAAAATACATACACTAATTCAGCATGGTCCACCAACATTATCCTTGAATGAATGTTACCAGCGGTGGTACTGCTCCAAGTACTATGAGTGATATTTTCTTGAGCAAAATCAAGCAATGAAGACGATGGAAACATACCAATATCAGGAATTACACCCATTTGAGCAACAACAGCTGCAGTAGTAGCAGTCCCAAAGGCAGTGTCTGTCTCAAGTCACAGCTGTTGACTGAATACGGAGATGTTCCCTGTTGCAGAACTGGTGGCACTGTGATGAGGCAGCAAAATATTGGACCTGGGCTGCACAGCCTAGGGAGACATCTCTATGTCACTGGACGGGCCAGCAGAAACAGATGGTACCCAAGACATCCTTTGCCGACTGTTTCCTGGCTCCTCTCTCGTAATTAATGCTGCTGCTTAGAGCATCACCCCAGGCCTCTCTGTCTCTCGTGGACCCGGACCAATTTCGAATAGGATGTGAGGCCCTAGGTAAGACAAGTAACTCTGCTCATTGGTGCCTGCATAGTGTTGCCCGACAGAAAAACAAACTAATAAAACAGGTTGCCTTTGGCCCCATTTCCCTGCCAGCAATCAATCGGGAGAGAATCAGGACTCCACATCTGCATGGTTCATGTATTTTGCAGCAGGCACAATAACCCTCTGCGCTACTTTTATAATAAGTTAAAACTGCAACCAGACAAAACTGTGCTATCTCCAGCATTAACATTAATCAACAACTTTTCTTTATACTTATGTTGAAAACTCTGCATCGCGTACTTTTAATGCCCAGGCAATTTTTAAACACAACACCCGGGTGAGCGCCAGGAGGTGGTGCAACCCTCTAAAGACGACCCTGCAGAAAGAAATTCTGTTTTTCCATTTAATCGAGGTTTAATTCATTTACCGCAATACACAAAATAGCTGATTTTGAGTGTCACTCAAAACGTCACACAGTAAATCTCACCCCACAAACATAAAAAATGTGACCCACATTACGCACATTGATAACACGGTGGCTGTGCAGTGGCAGCCTTATTCTGCAGACTGACCCTGCCACATAACAATGGGTATAATTCTAAGTTGGCACGATTTGTGAGACAAGGATAACTGTTTAGGAATTGACTACAGAGCTGTAGTCATTCTTAAAGAGACTGAAAAACTTTGTTTCTTGCCCTCAGCTTCTTGCTTCCAAGAGCCAGCGCCGAGCCGCCGTTCCCCGCCCCAGCCATGAAGTCAACCCCGCAGCTCGCAGGGCGGAGGCGGAGGGTGGGACTAGAGACTCCGAGAGCGCGCAGGCGCCTCTTGAACTCACAACCCTGGCATTTATGTATGAAATTTAGTCATATTAAAGGGCAGCGTTAAATTGGCTTAAACTCCAATTTGATTTGCATTACACGTCTTAGACTTGCAATGGTATGTACATTTGAAGCACTCCTTCCACAGTTAGGGAAGTGGCCTTCGAGAAAGGCGGGGCAGATATCGACCCCGCCAAGTTCAAGTTCATAAATTTGTATAGCGCACTACTCACCCAGAGGGTCTCAAGGCGCTAGGGAGAGGGTGGGAGCATTACTTATCGAATAGCCAGGTTTTTAGCTGCTTTCTGAAAAAGAGGTGGTTCTGTGTAAGGCGGAGGAGAGTGGGGAGAGAATTCCAGGTTTTGGCCGCTAAGTAGGAGAAGGATCTTCCTCCCATGGTGGATCTATTGATGCACGGAATTGCGGCGAGGGCTTGATTGGATGAACGTAGTTGGCGGGTGGGTGTGTAGAAGGACAGTCGTTTGTTGAGGCATTTGGGTCCTAGGTGGTAGAGGGCCTTGTGTGCGTGGGTGAGGAGACGGAACGTAATTCTCTTGTTGACGGGAAGCCAGTGGAGATCTTTCAGGTGACCGTAAATGTGAGCTTGACGGGGGATGTCCAGTATGATTCTGGCTGAGGCGTTTTGGATGCGTTGGAGTTTTTTTCTGTAGTTTGGCTGTGGTTCCGGCGTAAAGGGTGTTTCCATAATCTAGTCGGCTAGTGACTAGTGCGTGGGTGACTGTCTTTCTTGTTTCGGTGGGGATCCAGCGGAAGATTTTTTTAAGCATGCCTAGGATGTTGAAGCATGATGATGAGACGGCGTTGACTTGTCTGGTCATCGAGAGGGAAGAGTCTAGGATGAAGCCCAGGTTACGTGCGTGATCTGTAGGTATGGGTGCTGTGCCCAGAGCCGGTGGCCACCATGAGTCGTCCCATGCAGAGGGGGAAGATCCTAAGATGAGGACTTCCGTTTTGCCCGAGTTCAGTTTCAAGCGGCTATTCTTCATCCATTCGGCTACTTCTTTCATTCCTTCATGTAGATTGGTTTTGGCAGTGTTAGGGTCTTTGGTGAGGGAGAGGATTAGTTGGGTGTCGTTTGCGTAGGAGATGATGTTGAGGTTGTGTTGTCGCGCGATGGGTGCGAGGGGACTCATGTACACGTTGAAGAGGGTGGGACTGAGTGATGAACCTTGTGGTACGCCGCAGATGACTTTGGTGGCCTCTGATTTGAATGGGGGGAGGCGGACTCTCTGGGTTCTTCCGGCGAGGAACGAGACGATCCAATCCAACGCTTTTCCTTGTATTCCGACGTTGCTGAGGCGTTGTATGAGGGTGTTATGACAGACTGTGTCGAAGGCGGCGAAGAGGTCAAGTAGGATGAGGGCAACTGTTTCTCCTTTGTCAAGTAGCGTTCGGATGTCGTCTGTAGCAGCGATAAGGGCGGTTTCGGTGCTGTGTTTGGCTCGGAAGCCGGATTGTGAGGGGTCGAGTGAATTGTTCGATTCAAGGAAGGCGGCGAGCTGACTATTGACGGCTTTCTCGATGACTTTGGCCGGGAAGGGGAGGAGTGAGATGGGGCGGTAGTTCTTAAGTTCTGAAGGGTCCGCTGTGGCTTTCTTCAGGAGGGCGCTGAGTTCGGCATGTTTCCAGCTTTCTGGGAAGGTAGCGGAGTTGAAGGAGCAGTTGATGACATCGCGGAGATGTGGTGCGATGATGGAGTCTGCTTTGTTGAAGATCTGGTGGTGACATGGGTCGGTTGGCAATCCTGAGTGGATGGAGTTCATCAGGCGGATGGTGTCTTCAGTAGTGAATGGGTTCCAGGCGCAGAGGTTGTGAGAGTTCAGTTTTGGTTCGGAGGTGGGTGGAGTGGACTGTTCTTTGGACTGGTTTTCAAAGCTGTTATGTATGTTGGCGATTTTGTTGTGGAAGAATGAGGCTAGGGAGTCGCAGAGGTCTTGGGAGGGAGTGATGTCGTTGGTGCCGGCGGTGGGGTTGGTAAATTCTTTGACGAAGTTGAATAATTCCCTGCTGTTGTGGGGGTTGTTGTCGAGTCGGTCCTTGAATGCTGATTTCTTTGTGGATCGGATCAATTGGTGGTGTTGGCGGGTGGCGTCCTTGAAGGTGGTCAGGTTGTTAGTGGTTGGGTTTTTTCTCCAGGTTTTTTAGAGGGTACGACAAAGCTTCTTGGATTTCTTAAGGTCATAGTTGAACCAGGGGGCCTTTTTGCTACCTTATTTGATCTGGTGGTTTTTCAGGGGTGCTAATTCGTCAGCGCATTGGGTGATTCATTTGGTGAGTTTGGTGGCAGCTTGGTTTGGGTCCGATGATATGGCGGGGGGGTTATGGTTAAGCGGTGTGAAGAGTTGGTCGGTGATGATTTTGTTCCAGTTTCTTCGAGGAATAGGTTGTGGTGGGATGTGGGTCGTGGTCTTTTTGTAGCTGAAGTGAACGCAGCTGTGGTCCGGCCAATGGAGAGCTGTGGTGTGATCGAAGGAGATGTGTTTGGTGGAGGTGAAGATAGGGTCGAGCGTGTGTCCGGCTAAGTGGGTGGGAGTGTCAACAAGTTGTTTGAGTCCGAGATTGGCCAGGTTGTCCAGAAGGATGGTGGTGTTGCTGTCGTTATTCTTTTCCAGGTGGAAGTTGAGGTCTCCCAGTAGAATCTAGTCCTCGGAGGCGAGGGCGTGTGGGCTGATGAAGTCAGTGATGTCTTCGCTGAATTGTGAGCGGGTTCCTGGTGGTCTGTAGATGAGGGTGCCTCTAAGTGTGGTCCTGGGGTCGGGGTGGATCTGGAAGTGTAGGTGTTCGGTGGTCGCGAGGTTATCATCGGAGCTGGTCGTGATTCGGATGGTGTTCTTATGGGCGATGGCGATGCCTCCTCCTGTTTGTTTGGAGCGGTCTTTTCGGATGATCTTGTAAGCGTCCGGGATGGCTATGGCGATGTCGGGCGCTGATGAGGCGTTCATCCAAGTTTCTGTAAGGAAGGCGACGTCCGGCGATTTGGTGTTGAGTAGGTCCCAGAGTTCTGTGGCGTGTTTGTGGACCGAGCGGGTGTTCAGCAGGATGCACTTCAAGTGGTTAGAGTCGGAGCTGTGTTTGGAGGAGGAGGATTTGGTGTGGGTCCTGATGCAGGCGAACTTGCAGGAGTGGCAGGCGAATGGTCCGTGGGTGTGTCCTGGGGTAGCTACGCAGCATTGTGGGGTGCGTCCGGGGTTAAGGGCAAGGAGAGTAGCCGCGTCATACGTTAAGCGAGTGGAGTGGGTATTGCGAGGACCAGGGGGTCTGGCGCTGGACGCGGTCCAGGCGCGGACGGGCGTAGACGGGCTTACCTTTGGCGCACCTTCGGCGCGCATGGGGCGCGACCGCTGCGCGTGAACGCTGCACGCAAATGCATTTGACATAAGTGGGTAGTGGAGGGGGAGGGGCGAGGGAGGGTCAGCTGGGAGGCGGGAGCGGGGTGGAGGGGCGGGCTGGAAGGCACAACAACAACAAGATGGCAGCAATAACGATAGGGAACCGGACGCGGTTGGGGTGGGTAGAGGCGCAGGCACAATCAGGCACAGGTAGAACAGAGGAACGTAATGCGAGCCTGTTAAAGCGCTACGCTAGTACACAAGCGCTGCAATATGCTAATACAATAGCGTTACGCTCTGATAAGGCAATGCCGCAATTACAGATGGTCAGGACGGAGCGCTGTACAAATTATATCACCAGTCAATGCAACAAATGAAGCGCTATGATACCAGTCCAGTCAAAGTTGTAAATGAAGCGCTACGATATCAGCAGGAGCCAGGGAGCGAGGGGAGCGACCGCTACTGACGGAGTCAGGACGGTCACAACGCTTTGGTCAATGAGATCGACCTAACCTTTCCTGTGGGAGGGAGGGTCAGCTGGGAGGCGGGAGCGGGGTGGAGGGGCGGGCTGGAAGGCACAACAACAACAAGATGGCAGCAATAACAATAGGGAACCGGACGAGGTTGGGGTGGGTAGAGGCGCAGGCACAATCAGGCACAGGTAGAACAGAGGAACGCAATGCGAGCCTGTTAAAGCGCTACGCTAGTACACAAGCGCTGCAATATGCTAATACAATAGCGTTACGCTCTGATAAGGCAATGCGGCAATTACAGATGGTCAGGACGGAGCGCTGTACAAATTATATCACCAGTCAATGCAACAAATGAAGCGCTACAATACCAGTCCAGTCAAAGTTGTAAATGAAGCTCTACGATATCAGCAGGAGCCAGGGAGCGAGGGGAGCGACCGCTACTGACGGAGTCAGGACGTCAACAACGCTTTGGTCAATGAGATCGACCTAACCTTTCCTGTGGGAGGGAGGGTCAGCTGGGAGGCGGGAGCGGGGTGGAGGGGCGGGCTGGAAGCCACAACAACAACAAGATGGCAGCAATAACGATAGGGAACCGGACGAGGTTGGTGTGGGTAGAGGTGCAGGCACAATCAGGCACAGGTAGAACAGAGGAACGCAATGCGAGCCTGTTAAAGCGCTACGCTAGTACACAAGCGCTGCAATATGCTAATACAATAGCGTTACGCTCTGATAAGGCAATGCAGCAATTACAGATGGTCAGGACGGAGCGCTGTACAAATTACATCACCAGTCAATGCAACAAATGAAGCACTACGATACCAGTCCAGTCAAAGTTGTAAATGAAGCGCTACGATATCAGCAGGATCCAGGGAGGGAGGGGAGCGAGGGGAGCGACCGCTACTGATGGAGTCAGGACGGTCACAACGCTTGGTCAATGAGATCGACCTAACCTTTCCTGTGGGAGGGAGGGTCAGCTGGTATGCGGGAGTGGGGTGGAGGGGCGGGCTGGAAGGCACAGGTATGGCGAGGCTCACCGGCCTCCACCCGCTACCCTACTCAACATGGATTGGACCCCGGGTCCCCTAGTGACCAGAAGTGATCTAATCACTTCCGGGTCACTATTAAACGAAGGCCAGGCCGGTTAGATCCGGCCTGGCGGATGAGGGGTTAAAAGGCCGGGGAGCGCTGGAGACTGCCTCTTTGACTCCACGATCCACGGCCTGCCCCTCCAGCCTCTAGGAGGCTGTAATTCTTTTTCCTTTTTGTTGCAGGTTACGTCGTGCAGAGTGCAGCCTTGGATCGGTATGGAGGTGGACGAGAGTCAGCAAGGATCGGTGGCCGGCAGGCTGGGGAGTCCCAATGGGGGACGCGTCATCGTCGTGGCGAGCAGCTGATCACAGGCTGAGTGTGATGTCGTCATCTTAGTGGCGGAGACTGGAACGTGCGTGCAGCTGATCGCAGACCGGTGGCAGGTGCCACTAGGCTGCAGGGTTGTGCTGCGGTCCTCATGAGGATTTTTTCGTTTTGCTGGGTGGTCACCCTGCTCAGCACCTGAGAGGTGAGTGGCAATGGGAGCAGTGAGCGTGGTGTCAAAGAGACTGCATCGTGCTGCGCACGAAAGCATGGGGTTTCAGGAGTGTTTATGGGAGTGGATTTCATATTTCACTGACTGACTGTGGCCTTTTTGAAATGCGGCCCTGTTTGTGAAGAAAGCACATCTTTTTAACTGTACTGGTCAGGGTCGCTGTGGTGCTCACAGCAGAGCTCGGTGAGTGACTACCACTTGGGCATTTCTGCATTGCCCAAAATGTCCTACTCTTTTCACTGTCTGATGAGGTTTGGGGAAGGTTTGCACATTTTTTGCCAGGGCTATTTTGCTGTCCAGGTTGGGTGTGTCCATCTCCGCTCTCCGAATATGCTTACCCTTCCATTTGCACACTATCTTTACCTTTGACCCTATGCAGTGCCCTGGTACCCTTCGGCTAAAAAAGAGCAATACAATTACCTCATACATACCTATAGATGCAGCACATAATTCAGTGTATAGCCTGAAGACTTTGGGCCAGATGTAGGTGGCCATTTACCGGCCAGTAACGGCCGATTTCCGCCATTACAGTCCGGTAAATGGGTTTTTGGGATGTAGGGGGCCAAGTTTACCGAATCAGTAAATTTACCGAATCGGTAAAATACTGAATCGGTATTTTTACCGATTCTGTAACTTCTAGATGTAGGTGGGACTCTTCTGAGTCCCAAAGGCCTTTCAGATTCGGTATTTTACCACCCAATCCAATTGGGTGGTAAAATACAGAATCCAGGTGTGCATGCACATGTGTGCATGCACACCTATGCCATGTGACAGACAGACATGCCCTTAGGGCATGTCTGTCTGTCACATGGCACACATGCCTGTATTTGGGGTGCTAGAGGGTGTCAAAGTGACACCCCCTGCACCCTTGCTGGAATCGGTATTTACTGAATCGATAAATACCGATTCTGTAATGCCCATTGATTCCTATGGGCATCAATGCCCATAGGAATGAATGGGCATTACCGAATCGGTATTTACAGAATCGGTAAATACCGAATCTTAACAATTCGGTATTTACAAATTCTGTAATGCCTACATCCCCCCCCCCCGGTAAAATTCGGTATTTAAGAAGTGGTAAAATAAAATTACCTACATCTAGGCCTTTATGCCTACATTCTGGTAAATTGTGATCTTCCCTTGACGCTATTTACACCACCACTGTCTTGGACTCAGATCCTTTCCAGAAATAAGACACAAGGCTCAAACTGGACATTTTGCAACTCAAAAAATAGCTCTAGTCAAACGGTTAACAGGTAGTTATAAACGGAAGCTTATTAACTGTTTCCAAAAGTCAGTATCTGGGAGAATTTTTTTATTTGGCATCAAATTGTGATGGTATGGGGTTGAAAACTGTGTGCTCAATGCACAACCACTGGCAGCTCTGATGGCACGCATAAGTGTGAGTCAGTCCTGATGACAACCAATTTAAATGGTCGAAAATGCATCAAGGCACCTGTGTTGCAGTTTCGCTATCACGATTTTAGTTATCAAGTCCTGAGTAGATGATAAATGGCGCGCATGGGTTTTAGTATCTCAAATCACGCTTCTAAGTTTGCCCTCGCTCACCTCTAATAGCGAGATATACTCAGTAGTACCCAAGGGAATGTCACAGGGTTAGAACGGTGGTGGCATAGCTAGAAGAGGCCGGTGACACCTTTATAATAGTTGCCAACGTTTCAGTTTATTGTATTGCGATTATATAGTGCTTACTATCCCTGACGAGGCGTCCAAGCAATTTTTTCAGCAAGTAGCACACTACCCCGGAACCTAAAAAGGATTAGTGTGGAATTAGTATAGTAAAATATGAAAGTGGTTTGAGTGGTGGTAGGAAACATGCAATGGGTAACCCATCATTTGTATGGATCCCGTCTTGGTGTTGACGAAACGCTTTTAGCTTCGGCATTCTGTAAGAATGATTAAGTGGTAGTACGGCGCATTTGTTATTTACATTTTTTTATTGAATAAAGGGTGTGAACATATTTTACACAGGATTCGCATAAACCCATCGTACATAGTACGTCTGTGCGTTTGTCAGGGCAACAAGCACATGATGAACACGTGTAAGGTTGATAATGACTTGCATGTTTGAAGCCCAGGCTAGGCATACCCCCCTGTCTAGTGTCTGTGTGTATGAAACACCTGATAATCGGGGGTAAAGTTGACAAGTGTCAATATATGTTGCAAGCAAGGATAAAGGTGTATGGCCTAGATACGTCAGGTCTCTGGAATGAATGTGGGTGTACTAAGCAGATTGCATATGCACTAAACCCTCAAGGCAATCACTGCCATGCTTGCAGTGGGCGTGTGTGTGCACTAGGTTCAGGGGATAATACAGTTGCATGTTACAGTTTGCATGAGCACACACTGAATGTGAGGAACAACATTGAACGGTATGCTACCATTTGTAGAGTCGGTAAGGGGCGCTGAGGGTACAAGAATATACGTAGCACGGGGTAACCCATCACGTGTGAATTTTGCCTTGATTAGAAAGAAGCCTTAGGAAATATCGTGGGGATTTCGATGCAATAACTAAGAACAGGATTTGGCAATGCCAATAGCCCGAGTTGGCAAGTAATTTGCATTTTGAGCGTGGCTTCAGCATTCCTTCAATAACCATGAGTGTGCTATTGCACTCTACCCGGTGCCAACCCTTAAGTAACCATGAACGCGATATTATATTCCACTGTGTACTTCCATTCTTTAATTAGTGGGGCACTTGCACACGTGGAGTACACCTTCGGGGGGGCGGGTACATGGTACAAGGTAAATGTTAGCCTGTTTTCTAACAAGAGTACTGGATTGCATGCTCCTCTAGTCGGGTCAGCCATGGGCATTTCGATTTGTTTGCAACATTCTCAAAAGGGGTCCAAGATGGGAGATGGTACTTGTCCTTTCCCCTTTCAAGAGCTCCATTTATCGGGTCGTATCAATGACATCGACACAGGTGATGCTTGGGAAAGTATGTGATCTCTTGTGAGTATTTATGAAGATGTCCCCACGTATACAACTGGGGCTATGCTAGGCCCCCTCACTGTAAGCCTAATGTCACTGTTCCGCAGGTACTGCAACTGAGGCTGTGCCAAGCGCTTTCAGTTGATAGTCGGATGGTAATGCAACTAGTGCTATGCCAGACGCTCTCATTGAAGGACGCATTTCAATGATCCTTATGTAATGCAACTGATGCTATGCTAGCCTCTCACATTAAAACGTTAGGGCAGGGACCAGTCGCGGTTAAATTAAGTTTGGACCGGTTCACAAGAAACACGAACTATATACAGCTCCAATTATAGATACGCATGTGTTTCAGAAATGCGGTATGTCAAACAGTGCTATAGCACCGGTCCACTTATACCCGTATGCGCAGTATACCAATGGTTGGTCACACAGTATCTATACACCCTTGTGCGCATATACGTAGGCACAATAATGCATTGTACCACACGTACCTCGGCACCAATGTTTGGGCACCTGTGCAGTCACTGGCCATGTGGCAACACACAGTACTCTTGCCCCCCCCATTTTGCTGGTACAAGGGAGCATTCTATGCCTGTGGTTTGTCACACGGTATTTATGCACCCTGTGTTTGAACACTTATTTAGTGTGATGTCCGCGTGGGGTCACACACTACTGACTGGGGCCGGTACAACTAAGCATGTCTTGTCATGTGTTGTCTTGCACAGGCCATTCCCAGTGGACCTTGGGCAAATTGGTTGCCTATGTTGTCCGACGATAGATGTCGGGGTTGTGTCACAACAGTACCTATGCACCTTAGGCTGGGGGTGCGGGTGAAAAGAGGGGGTCAGCCTCATGAAGTAGGGCTGGCATGTGAGAACTGTATCTTTTGGCTAAAAGCCAACAGCACTAATCATTTGTGTTTTGTTTTCATTTATGTCTGACTGGATCCATGGCTGTTACCTGGGAAGTGCTCCACACAACAAAAACTGCAAGAGGTGAACAGCCAAGGGGGACCGGTGGATCAGGAACTTGAGTGGCAAGTGACATCATCAAGTGTGATGGGCGATAAATCAAGGGCTCAGGAGGTGCCAGCACCATATATTGGTTGTGTTAAGGTGTGATAACCATTTGTGACCCCAACCGTAGTAATTTAGCAGTACGCCGCTTCACAGGTATATGTATTGCCAGCTTGACCAAACTTAGGGGTAAGGGGCGTAGGCAAAACCTCAACACCCCTTGTCGGGGAACAGTATTCTGCCTTTAAGGTGCTGGGCTCGCAGGTGCCATCGTGAGCGGACACTGCATGGTTGGGATATTTCGTAGCAGGGGTAGGCATACACAGAGCATGTACCTGAACATAGTGGTCAGGTATAGGTGGTTCACATTTTTCATGATATGCTTAGGGGAGATCTTGGGGCCTGTGGTTTCCAGGGTAGCCTTCAAATTGCAACAACAATGAGTGTCTGTGTCTGGGGTGACGTGTCTATCGGGCACATCGTGAGGCCATCAATTGAGCCCATTTAGTGGCCCCAAGACGGTATGTCCATTTTCCCTGAGTCAGACAGCCCTGGCATCTCTATCCCACACTGGGAAGGGGGTGAGGGAATTATTGGGTACGCCTGGGTAGAAATGCGGGTCAACATGTCTGGGCCCGGGTACACCCTGGCACAGAGACTCCAGAGATTCCAAAGGAAAGCGAGTCTGGGAGGGTATTGAGCCACCCAGAAAATAACTAGTAACAAACTGGTGAGGCGATCTAGTGCTTCACGACTACAGACTATAAGCCAGTGCTTCTTAAAAAGACAGCGTCCATTTGTACAAATCAGGGAAGGAAATCCTCGCAGAGAATCTTTTGGCCTAGTTAGTTGTGTATAGGGACAGGACACAAGCTTTCAATGAGTTTTTTTTGGCGGGCCTCATGGTCGGGCTAGGAAATATAAGGGCTTGGCTAGTGATTTTTAAGGACAGGGCATGACCTTTCAGTGTAGGAGGGTGGGGGGACAGATAGTCGGGCAACTACGCTGGCCTGTGGCGGTATGGTCCTGATTGGTGAGCAGTAAATTTAAGGTCCTTAGAGGGCGGCGCCATTCTTGAATGGGGTTGCCCAAGGGGAGGGACAAATGGTCTCTCCTAGAACTCCAGGGGCAGTTACAGCGTGTTGGCAACATGGGTGCCGGGGAGGGGGAGTCACGCTTTCTCTAGGCTGGTTGGCCACCCCGCACATGCACAATGACGCCAGTAAACGTCACAGAGATGCAAGGGCCCCCTTTAATGGAGTTAATAGAGCGTACGGGGGTAACCAGGGGGCGGAAGTACCTTCACGGTAAACAGGCCCACTGCGCTTGCGCACTTCGATGGAAGGGCGTGGTTAATAGGACTTACGGGGGTAACTGGGGGGGGGGAGTACCCACACGGTAAATGGGCCCTCTGCGCATGCGCACTCCGACAGGAGGGCGTGGTTTAAGTGATAAGGATCTGACACCAGTTAGTGACCTTGCCGTAGGCCCAAATAGGATATGCAGAAAAGAAATATTGTATAATTGTGATTGATACGTTAGATTCGGATAGGAAATACCTTGTTAAGGTTAGCCATCTGATATCTGTATATATCAGTTGTAATCAAATGTTTTGGAACGTTTTCTGCATAATTGTGTAAATATTGTTTATTTCAATTTGATTTAATTTTATGTTTTAATAAATACCGCCTCCAAAGAAAAGAAATCCCTCTCGTGTCCTTTTAATAATGTTTGTTAACGGAACGGGGTGGGTGGTCTTTTGGCAGTCCCTGGCCATAACGCTGGCCCTTATTCCCCTGAACTTTCTGGTGTCAGAGCAATCAGGGAAGCTCTGTCTTCCTTTATCCGATGTGCGAGGCTCTCCTCGGTGCACTGGGAGCCCTGCACACACTTAGGCGTGAAACGCCTGTGCACTGCTTCCTATTCACTGACGGGGGAGCTCAAGGAAAGGCTAGCGAGAGGGAGGAAGGGGTTAAAGGTGGGTGCATGGTGGGAGGGTGACTTTGTGAGGGAAACAAACATAAACCCCTTTAAGGGGCTTGTCTTGAAGCAAGGAGGTGGCTTAACATGTAAAGCTGCCGACGCTGAAGATAAGGGTTCGTGTCTCCACGTGGACTGTATCACCTAATTATAAATAAATAAATAAAAAGGTATCTTGGAGGGGGTGGAAGAGACAAATAAAACAAATACAACACATCTGGCGGAGCATGACAGATAACATTTAAAAAATCACGGTCAAATGTAGCATCTGAAACAAACAAACAAACAGGTAGTAGAGAATGGAAGGAAGAGGTGGCTTTGGAGCTGGAGAACAGGGTTCTAGCCTAGGGTGGGCTGTATTTACTTAATAATAAATAAACAGAGATCTTAGGGAGAGAAAAATAAAACAAACATTGGCAATGCAATAGGGGGTGCAAGAAGGCTTCAGGAGGAAGGGGTCGAGGCACAGGAAGAAAGTAGTCTGTGTAGTAAAGGGGCCAATAGCCATGAAAGGACACAAATTAAGACATGTCAATCATAAGGAGGGGCTAACAAGCCTGCAGCCAATCGGAAGGCAGCATTTAGGACACAAGCCAATGAAAATGGTGGGTGGAGAGTGGGTGGAGCTTTCACGAAGCTTCCACTCTATAGTGTATACTGCATGTCTCAACAAGACAGCGCAAGCGCTGCCTAGGCGAGATCTAAAAAGGGCCTCACTTTGTGAAGGGCCTTCACAAACAGACACTAAACAGCTTGCAAGGTGTGGAAAATATGTGAGAATCCTGGAAGACCTACTTTCCCCTCGCCCAGTCCTTTCCAAACGGGTTTACATTCCTCAAAAACTTATAACTAATTACTTTATTGGTTGCCCAGATTTTTATCAACACACTAAGCCACTTTATACGTCTTAATTCCAATTTTAATGTTTTTATTCTCAGTAGGGATACTGTGCAAGAATGCCTTGTATGAGTAACAATTTTATCTTAAATGTGATGTCTAGCATGACTACTGTTCCTTAGGATGTATCGATGGAGCTACTATTGCAATGGTTTTAAATAACTGTGCAAAGAATTTAATAAATACGGAAATACTGACATCCTCAGATTCGATGAGCCGGCGATGCTGCAAGGTCAGTGGTTTTATTTATTTATTTTATTTGTCCTATCCTGTCGTCTGTCAACTTCCATGCAATCCCAACCCTCAGAGACCACCCAAACAGGGGGTACATTTACAATGAAGTAGCGGAGCGTGGCGTTAGCCTCCTTGGCCTAACGCAATGCTTTGCCACTTCTGAAACACAGAGCTGCACCATATACACAACAGTTTGGTCAGCCCTGCGTTTCCCCCTATGATGGTGCTAAATTTAGCAGCTTAGCACCAACACAGGAACCCTTGCACCAGGGTGCATGGGTGTCTGCGTTGGGGGGAAGATTGTTTATGTGCAGGAAGGTGTCCCTGTCTGCACATAAACAATCTTTAAATGACGTTTTGTCACTTCTATGCGTGCTGCTTAATGCAACACACATAGAAGTTACAAAATGTCATTTTCTTTAACCCCTTGGGCGCGGCCGCGATTCTGCGTCTGTGCGGCGTTTTTTGAAGTGGGCGGGTTTATGACGGCCCCCAGCCGGCATCAGCACACGCCCACCGTAGTGCATGACGGCTGGGGGCCGTCATTAGCATCGAAGGGGTTAAAAGATTGTTTATGCGCATGAAGGGTCACCTTCCAGCACATAAACAATCAATGGCCTTTTGATGTGTCTATGAGTGCTGCACGATGCAGCACCCATGAAAACAGCAAAAACGAGGAGAAATAAAGCATTTGTCCTCGTTTCACCTCTTTAAGACCAGGTTTTCCCTGGTCTCAATTTTGGCGCTGCCTCCTATTCACGCTGCCCTTGTAAATAAGGGGCAGCGTCAAAATCAATGGGTGTTGCAGTGGAACGTCCACTGAAACACCCATTTCCCTCCCCTTTCACACTAAGTACAGTGTGAAAGGGTGCCTTATGTACAAGGCAGAGTTAAACTACGTTACGTGGCTTAACGCTGCCTTGTAAATAAGGCAAGGCACATATCGCCACAGGAACGTCACTAAAAGTGGCATTCCTGTGGCGATAGTGGCTTGTAAATATGCCCCAGGATCTCTTATAAATGTGGGCCACGTTTCTGTTCTATTCAGGTCATAAATGTGGCCAAGTTTTGTTTTGGTGTCGGCCTTTTTTCTGCGCAGTCTGACCCTTGAAAGCTGTGGAATGACTCTAGAAATCCCGAGGATTGAGAGAGACATCTAAAGACAGCTCAAACCTCTATTGATAGGCTCTTTCTGCAAACGTTGGTGTCTTTTCAACCATTGGGCACCACAGCTCTCCTAACGCTTCCACATCTTCAAGATGTCCACTGGCTGGAAGATGTGCTAAATAAAAGCCTTGTAGCACTGGGAACCAGTGAGGTGCTTCCAATGCTGGGGTTATTTTGTGGCGCTTTCAAAGGTTCCAACACATTCTGTCTGCCTAATTTTGCAGCCTTTGTTGGTAAACTTTGTTAAAGCATAGGATTTGGGCTTGTGAGAGCGATGCACTTGAAGCTTTGCCTAAGCTGTTTTAATCTGGTACCTACCAAAAATGACGTCCACAACAAACACTCCTGCGTCTCTCCTGACCTTTTCTCCCTACCCCTTACCCCTCTCCACTCTACTCCACTTTCCTGCTATTGACCTGTGCCCTCACCTTTCCTGGCTCTTAGTTCCCACCCTAACTGTGAATTTTCCCGCGTCAATTGAGATCTAGCTATTTTGTTTGATGCCCGATAGGGCTACCTGATTTAGCTATAGGAGAGACAGGCCGGGGATACCCTCCTTGGACGTCACCTACCCACTTGGACTTTAGACAGACTTCCTTTCGTCTCTCCTGTCGTCTCTTCCCACATCCTCCCTCTATTTATGTCTCTCCTTCTCTCCTCTCTCAATATATTGGGACTGAACTATTTTGTCTGATGCCCGATAGAGCTACCTGGTTTAGCTATAGGGGAGATGGACCGTGGATTCCCGCCTCGGTCGTCACCTACCAAGTCGGTCTTTAGACAGACTTCCTTTTAGTCTCTCCTTGTTTGTCTCTTCAATTATCCTCCCTTTCTCACCTCCCCTGCCCCCTCCACTACTTTTCTCTTTCCTTTCTCTCCTCTCCTAATTGTATTGACTATTTTGTGATTCATTGTGTAAGATGGCGATCTTTTTCTGTAACATTGTTGATTCTCATGTAAAGCGCTGGGTCTGGCCAGCGCTATATAAAACTCTTTAAATAAAATAAATAAATAAAATAAAGATATTCATTAAACCGTTTGTCACGATTTTAATATTTCATATGTATTTCTTATGTGTTTTAAACTAATCGCTGGACCAAAAAGTACTGTATTTGAATTGTGGGCATATTTGTAGTCAGGGTACCGGACCCTACTGCTGTATGGGCTTACCCTAGAGAGGCTTCCTGCCAGTCTATCTTGCCTCTTTACCATAGAGTTGTGCAGAGGCTGGAGGTTAGCGTTTTAGCAGACACCTCCACTTCCTCTTTAAATGCCGGCTGTGGGCCTGGCGTGCAGCGGATGTGTGCAGTGGGCACTCTGCAGGCGCGCTACAGGTGCACCAAAGGGAAGCTCGTCTGCGCCCATCCATGCCCGAATGAGCCCAGGGACCAGGAACCCTGCTCCTCTTAACATACGTATGCACATATATACCATTAAACGGCTACTAGCACTCAGACCTCCACTACATCTCTCATGCGATCCTCTCCTGGACCCAAACTATGAAGTTGATGTTCAAGGTGTTTGTAGTAAGTGCAGCTTTGAGCTGCACATGAACAATGATAGACAATTGGCAACCCCGAGCCCCACAAATCCACGTAGAACCTGGGAATGGTTGACACACAGTCAATTCCTAGACATAACATGGATATTAGAACCTTGTTAGAGTATGACCCCTTGGACGTATTATTCGTTATGGAAACTTGGCTTAATGACAGCTCAGGCCCAGATATTCACCTGGCCCTACCCTTAAACTATCAGATTCATAGACTAGATCAAATAGGAAAAACGGTACACAGTCAAAATATCGAGTTGTAAATATCGACCCACCAAAATATCGTGTTAGAAATTTCGAAGGTATAGAATATCGATGTCAAGAATATCGTTGGACAGAATATCGACCCTAAGGTAAGTAATATCGAAATTATTTATATCGATGTAAGTAATATCGAAGTTAGTAATATCGATAGCATATATATCGATGTCACTAATTTTGATGACACTAATATCGATATTAGTATGATTTTTTTGTTTTTTATTATATAAGTGTTATATGTGTTACTTAAGTATTTAAAATAAATAATATTATATGTGTATTAATTTTATATATTAATACATTTATTTATAAGCAAATTATATGTTTTAGTTCCGGAGCGGGTAGTGGGTTTATAGGGGAATAGGGTGGGAAGTAATTTAATTATGTTTAATTAATTATTATTAGTAGGAGTTATAAAATAATTTTAATTAATTGATAATTAATTTTAATTAATTGGACATTAATTTTAATTAATTGATTAATTGATAAATATGTTTTGTAGCGGGTTGTGGGTTTATAGGGGAATAGGGTGGGAAGTAATTTAATTATGTTTAGTTAATTATTAATTAGTAGGAGTTATAAATATATTTAAATTAATTGCTAATTAATTTTAATTATTTGGAAATTAATTTTAATTAATTGATAAATATGTTCTGTAGCGGGTTGTGGGTTTATAGGGGAATAGGGTGGGAAGTAATTTAATTATGTTTAATTAATTAGTAGAAGTTATAAATTATCATTAATTGCTAATTAATTTTAATTAATTGAAATAAAATTTAATTAATTGATTAATTGATAAATATGTGTTGTAGCGGGTTGTGGGTTTATAGGGGAATAGGATGGGAAGTAATTTAATTATGTTTAATTATGTATTAATTAGTTGGAATTATAAATTAATTTGAAATAATTGCTAATTAATTTTAATTAATTGGTTATTATTTTAATTAATTGGTAAATAATTTTCATTAATTCATAAATAGATAAATGTGTTCTGTTGCCGGTTGATGGGTTAATAGGGGAATAGGGTGGGAAGTAATTTAAATGTAATTAAGTAATAATGTATTTAAATTAATTGTTTTGTTAATAATATAATTGATAATTAATTATTAATTGGTCATTAAATAATATAAATTGGTATTTTTTTAATATTTAATTTGGGATACATATAATTTGATAATCATGTCTTTAATAATTATGTATAGGTATTGTGTATGGTTTATATTTATTTAATAGTTTAAATTTTAATTTCTAAAAAAAGCTTTTATTTATAAGTATGTTATTCTAACCCCTACGCTTCTCCAACACTTTCCCTACTGTTGCACTCTCTGGAGTGGGAATAGTAATGTTTACCTGTACGCTATCCAACGCTTTCCCTACTGTTGCACTCTCTGGAGTGGGAATAGTAATTTTTACCCCTACGCTATCCAACATTTTCCCTACTGTTGCACTTTCTGGAGTGGGAATAGTAATTTTTACTCCTACGCTATCCAACGCTTTGCCTACTGTAGCACTCTCTGGAGTGGGAATAGTAATTTTTACTCCTACGCTATCCAACGCTTTCCCTACTGTTGCACTCTCTGGAGTGGGAATAGTCATTTTTACTCCTACGCTATCCAACGCTTTCCCTACTGTTGCACTCTCTGGAGTGGGAATAGTAATTTTTACCCCTACGCTATCCAACGCTTTCCCTACTGTTGCACTCTCTGGAGTGGGAATAGTAATTTTTACCCCTAAGCTATCCAACGCTTTCCCTACTGTTGCAATCTCTGGAGTGGGAATAGTAATTTTTACCCCTACGCTATCCAACGCTTTCCCTACTGTTGCACTCTCTGGAGTGGGAATAGTAAATTGTACCACTACGCTATCCAACGCTTTCCCTACTGTTGCACTCTCTGGAGTGGGAATAGTAAATTGTACCCCGACGCTATCCAACGCTTTCCCTACTGTTGCACTCTCTGGAGTTGGAATAGTAATTGTTACCCCTACGCTATCCAACACTTTCCCTACTGTTGCACTCTCTGGAGTTTGAATAGTAATTGTTACCCCTACGCTATCCAACACTTTCCCTACTGTTGCACTCTCTGGAGTTGGAATAGTAATTGTTACCCCTACGCTATCCAACACTTTCCCTACTGTTGCACTCTCTGGAGTGGGAATAGTAAATTGTACCCCTACGCTATCCAACGCTTTCCCTACTGTTGCACTCTCTGGAGTTGGAATAGTAATTGTTACCCCTACGCTATCCAACAATTTTCCTACTGTTGCACTCTCTGGAGTGGGAATAGTAATTGTTACCCCTACGCTATCCAACACTTTCCCTACTGTTGCACTCTCTGGAGTGGGAATAGTAATTTTTACTCCTACGCTATCCAACGCTTTCCCTACAGTTGCACTCTCTGGAGTGGGAATAGTAATTTTTACTCCTACGCTATCCAACGCTTTCCCTACTGTTGCACTCTATGGAGTGGGAATAGTAATTTTTACCCCTACGCTATCCAACACTTTCCCTACTGTTGCACTCTCTAGAGTTGGAATAGTAATTGTTACCCCTACGCTATCCAACATTTTCCCTACTGTTGCACTTTCTGGAGTGGGAATAGTAATTTTTACTCCTACGCTATCCAACGCTTTGCCTACTGTAGCACTCTCTGGAGTGGGAATATAATTTTTACTCCTACGCTATCCAACGCTTTCCCTACTGTTGCTCTCTCTGGAGTGGGAATAGTAATTTTTACCCCTACGCTATCCATTGCTTTCCCTACTGTTGCACTCTCTGGAGTGGGAATAGTAAATTGTACCCCTACGCTATCCAACGCTTTCCCTACTGTTGCACTCTCTGGAGTTGGAATAGTAATTGTTACCCCTACGCTATCCAACACTTTCCCTACTGTTGCACTCTCTGGAGTTGGAATAGTAATTGTTACCCCTACGCTATCCAACACTTTCCCTACTTTTGCACTCTCTGGAGTGAGAATAGTAATTGTTACCCCTACGCTATCCAACACTTTCCCTACTGTTGCACTCTCTGGAGTGGGAATAGTAATTTTTACCCCTACGCTATCCAACGCTTTCCCTACTGTTGCACTCTCTGGAGTGGGAATAGTAATTTATACTCCTACGCTATCCAACGCTTTCCCTACAGTTGCACTCTCTGGAGTGGGAATAGTAATTATTACCCTTACGCTATCCAATGTTTTAAATAATTAATGTTATAAATATTAAAAGAATATTTAATTATTTATATTTTTTACATTTTATTTATGGTATTGTTTTATGTTTGTAAATGTATTAGTAAATTAGAATATATTTTATTAAATTATAAATTAGTAAAATAATTATTACTATTTATTGTTCAGTACATATATATTATATATTTACTGTATATATTTAATTAATGTATTATTATTAAATATGTATTATTTATTAATTTTAAACATTATTAGATACTTTTAACTATGTACATTTTATTTATTAGTGTTATTTAGTTTATTTCACATTTATATTTTGAAAAGAAAAAAAACGATATTTTTAACATCGATATTTTTAACATCTATATTATTTTTTCGATATTTTTGTACTTACCATGTAGATAGGATGTCGATATTCTTGCCCTCGATATTTTTGATTCGATATTCCTGTAGGTCGATATTATGTAGGTCGATATTTTGTCAGTGATCCAGGAAAAACAGGGGGTGGAATAGTCATCATATTAAAAGACGATCTCAGGTGTATAACCTTCCCCTTTTCTCTGCCAGGGTGTGAAGATCAGCAGTTTCATATCACACCATATCCCTCCCACATGTTCTCAGGTATCCTTATTTACAGGCCTTCGGGCGCAAGTACTAAATTCGTCGAGGCTTTACCAGATGCTCTGGCCACTTTAGTGGTAGGGAAAAGATACACAACCATCTTGGGGGATTTTAACCTTCACTTTGACACACATGGCATCCCATCATCAGAGGGTTGCAAGATGACCTTGAGGCTCTGCAACTAACTCAACATGTGTTAACACCCACACCTGAGACATGGCATACACTGGCTCTCATATTTTCCAAAGACCCCCAAGTTACAGTATCCAAAGTAATTCCTGTTCCCTGGTCAGATCATTCCCTTATTCTTTTTACCCTACCCAAACCTGTCCAACACAGCAGGGTTAGGGCCCAGACCACGGCACCAGGAGTTGGGTGAAGCTCGACCCCGGAATTTGGACAAAAGTTCTGAAGAACACAACTCCAAATTTAGGCAAGTTAGAGGAGGTCTACCAGCAGTGGGAGAACTGGATTGCTCAGTCCTTAGATGCATGCATTCCAAAGATAGGCTCCAAACCTAAAACATATTCAAAGAAAGCTCCATGGTAAAATGACCACCTTTCATTACTGAAAAAACAATGTAAGAAAATGAAAAGGAATTGGCGAAAGGAGAATGAGCTAGCCCTCAAAATAAAATACAAAGCCTCTATAAAAACTGTGCTCTTCCAGCAAGCGTGGGGTTGTCTTTAATCTGTAACCAGATGTATCCTTCTGTATCGCCTAGCGGACCCTGACAAAGCGCTTAGAGACCTCTGGCTTATAGTGCGCTATATAAATCAAATAAATAAATAAAAATAAATAAATAAATAAATAAGGTATTATCATAATGAAATAGAGAAACTACTGGCTAAATTTTATGAAGAAAAAATCATGCAGGCCTCAACCTCACCCAGAGAGCTATTTAGAGTGGTCAAAGCCCTCACCACCCCTCATGAAACCAACACTCTTCCACAAGCCACAAAAGAAAGATGTAACGGAATAACTTCTTTCTTTCAACAAAAAAGTGAATGATATTTATAGCCAATTTCAAGGTAATACCAAACCAGCTCCTGAGGAGGAAAGTAATGCAAGGAAATTATCTCCAACTCCAATGCTCGCACAATTCCCCAGGCTCACCGAAGAAATCATCATTGATTTGATAAAGGAAACCAAATCAGGATCTCCATTAGACCCCGCAGCTCCTTATATCCTATTCAAAGCCTCAGTGGCTACTCTACCTTCAGTAATGGAGCTACTTAACCGCTCACTAGACATGGGGTTGGGTCCAAGACGCTGGAAGAATGCAATAATTAGACAGTAACAAAACAAAACAAAAAAACATCTAGACCCTGCATTACTTTGTAATCTTCGTGCCATATCACTTCCGTTTCTCGGCAAACTCCTGGAGAAACATGTCAACAGGTCGCTAGCCACTTTCTTGGAGAATAATCACATGCTCTACCTAACCCAGATGGGCTTCCGTGCTCAACATAGCACAGAAGTGACTCTTCCGATGGTCACAGAGGAGCTCAAGGCTCTGCTAGATAACAGAAGCGTTGCTGCTATCCTATTGCTCGATTTGAGTGTGGCATTTGACACTGTTGATCATACCTTCTTGATAAGTAGGCTAAGTATAATTGGAATTCAGGATAGAGCAATGGACCGGCTCATCTCTTTCCTGGAAAACAGATCCTATCAAGTGATGGAAAAAGACTAGTTTTCAGACTGCATGCCAACTATATGTGTAGTGTCACAGGGATCGTCACTTAGCCCTACACTGTTTAACATATTTGTTTGACAGCTTGCTACCATAGTGCAAGAGTATGGCATCTTGGTAGTGTCATATGCAGAAGACACCCAGCTGGTGGTCTCATTGAAAATGGCCCCAATTCAGGTCACCAACAACTGGTACCCTGTCTGGATAAAGTAGCCCATTGGATGGCGAACTGTTGCTTAAAGCTAAACAGCAACAAGACTGAACTTATGACATTAGGAAAACGCGGTCACTCCCAGACCTTTGGATAGCTGGCCAAGTGGTATGGGTAGCCCTCCATACCCCAAATTCTGTACAAAAATTGTGGGAATCTGGCTAGATAGTACCCTTGCTATGGACCACCAAGCAAATAAATTATCTGGAATCTGCTTCGGGCTACTTAGAATGATCAGGAAAATACTGCCTTTGATCCTAGATCATTTAAGAAAAATCATGGGTCTGTCCCTCATAGTTATGCGTTTGGATTATGGCAACTCTCTTTACCTGGGCTCCCCGAAGTATGTAATAAAGAGACTTCAGGTGGTGAAAAACACGGCAGCCAGGCTCCTGCTAAAGTTGCCAAGTCATGTTTCTGTAAGAGAATACTTTAAACAGCTTCATTGGCTGCCAATTGAGGCAAGAATCAAGTTCAAATCCCTCTGTATTGCTCATAGGGCCATAAATAACAAGGGTCCAGTAAGGATCAGAAATGTTGTATCTATGTATGTCACAACTAGGCTCTTAAGATCCTCTCAACTGCATCTCCTCAGCATGACCAGAGTCAAAAGGACAAGATGGGGAAGAAGATAATTTTCTAACTTGGTACCAAAGCTGTGGAATGAGCTCCCCTTTGATTAACGCAAGATGAACTCTCCTTTAGGAAAAAACGTAAGACGTGGCTGATTCCCCTTTAAAGGTACCAGTCGGCATAGTCACTTTGTCAACCCTCTCCAGTGCGAGGAAGCCTTCTGGTCGCCATGTGCTCTATAAAACCAATAAACATAAACATAAAGGGTACCCTTCTAGTATAAAACCTATGCTTGACATCATCTAAGGTGCGCCAGCACTTCAGCTGAGAGCAACAGCACCTGGCCCCGAAGCTATAGAATTCGATTCCCCTAAAAGCTCGGGCAACCTCGAATCACATGCTCTTCAGAAAACAGATTAAAACCTGGCTGTTCTCCTCTATCTAGATCTCTCTCACTGGCCGCGTTCTTGCATTTCTTGTTATGTCCATAAGCGCTGGGACGCCCCGTTGCTGGGGTAGCCATGCGCGATACAAGCAAAATTAACATAACATAACATAACGTATATCTTAGATATGATACAGCGGTCCATCCTTTTCATGCAATGCAGTGCACTGACTTTAGTTACTGCACTGCTTGAACCCGTAATAAATCTGCCCTTTTTTCTCCAGACCAAGCACTCTTAACATATAATGCCTACTAGTACAAGTATGGATGGTATGTGACTCCTACACCCTGTAGTCCTCACTGCGAAAAGTAACATTTCCTGGCCATTGAATCACCCACTTGTATGAGCCATTGTCTCTGTGAGGTGTTTGTGATGTAAAGCGCTTTACTTTGGTATGAGTAGTGCTAAGAAATAAATAAATGTTAGAGAGGGGCCTACGGAGAGATAAAGGGTGGTAGTGAGGGAATCCGTGAAGGAGATCAAAGTGGAGGTGCCAACAAACATTGTCACACCAGGCACCACCAACACTAAAGCTGGCCCTGCACCTCATGCCTTTTTCTTCCCCCACCTTACACTTCTTCTCTCTGAATCTCTCTATTGTAAGATATTTTATGTCGCTAGCTTCTTCCTGTGTTACTGTTTTCCTTTCTTCCTCTCTTTTCTCAGACTTTCTGTTCCTTGCTCCGGGTTAAAAACCAGCTGATGAAAAAAAATCCCAGACCTTAAAATGAGCTCCGGTGCTCCTCACCTGAATCCCCTGCACACACTAAGCCCTGTTTCTGTGGGGGTCATGTGGGGATGATGATACAGTTGTCACCATGGCTGCTGTCAGTGCCACCCGGTACTCCGCTTGGAGCAATATGAGCTTTCTATGGAGAAACAAGAGATGCAGGTTGACACCAGTGAGCAGAATATTACCTGGGGGGCAAACGTGAAATCAGATTAATGTTGGTCGTTACGACGGTATCACGTTATGAATGTGCTTTCCCATTGTGCAATTGTAAAAATTCAGATAAAATTAAAGTAGAGAGGCTCCAAGTAGTTGAAATGTAGAACAAGTTTAATGCAGTAATAAAGTCCCATCCATCCAGCAGCCAGTGTCAGATGCAACTGACATAGATGAACAGTGAGATCAGTACACCAGGTTCTATCACCATGGATGCACCTTCAAATATACACAAGATGCAATACAGAAATGTGTTGAAGTAAGAACATGTATATGCACATACCACTATTTTCCTGACGCCGATCTAAGATTTTTCGGACCATATTTGTCCAAACAGGAGAGATGTGTAATGTAGGGGATTCATGTGTTAGTAATGGTTGTGCATCACTGTTGTGTAGAGTAGGCGTCTTATTCCTTTCGCCAAATAACTCTTATGAAATTATTTTTTGAGAGTGCAATTACAGCAAATATCCAGAAGATGGCAGACTAGCCTAAGCATTTTTCACGTTTACTTATCATAAATTGCTAGCGGCCGTCAAACGTAAAGTACACAGTGGGTACTTTGAGAAAACACTCACACTGCCCCTTCCCCGTCCCCTCGTTTGAATAACAAAGCGGACTCGTCTGAAGTTACAGCAGAATCCGGAGTTGGGTGGTACAGCCACTAAGTTCAACCATGTACCGCTTCTAAAAGTTGTAACTCATTCGTGAGGGAAAGAATGGGGTGCCACATAGAGAGACCCATCGCGGCACCTGATCAGGTCTCGCCCACCTCACAGCTTTCTGGTTGTGAAAGACTTTTTAAATTCTATACCAAGAGCTTACAGGGGGCTTAGAGCAAGCCCACTTCTTCCAATGGTTTGCTTTATTTTCACTTTCATTTGCTAGCTTACTATTTATTTGTGTCTTCGCTTCCTCTTTCCTCTTCTTGTGTTTGAGCACGTCCTGCTTACCATCCTTATGATTGGATGGGTTGTATCCTTCCACTTTTAGGGTCCTACTTTTCTCTTCTTTTTGAAGCACTCTATGGGATTGGGAGTACATGTGTTTACAAATAGTCTCAATTTGTGTGCTTCTCCCCTACGCCCCCACCCCACGGTTTTGTAGGGCTCAGCCGCTGCCATGCGCTTTTCTATAACAAAAGCACTTCAATCAAGGTGGTGTCTGCCATCTTGGATTAGTCAATAAAAGTCAGGAAAATGGTACTCACGCCATTCTGCAGGTGCCTGCATATGTGGAGATACATGGGCGCATACATATATCGTAATCTATACATGCGCTTACAGAATAACACGCCTGCCAATTGCGACCATGTAATTGCCACTTTGATGTCAAATGAATTTGGGCAAATGAATGTCTGGACAGGAAAGGCAACCACAGGCGGCGAAGCGCAGGCCTTACCTACCTTTATTCCCTTCCTGGTGGTGCAAGGCCTCTGTTGGACCTGGCTCTTTTTGCACTGTTATCCCCAAACTTTTTGCCTTCCTCTGCCTTTTTTCTGTCCTTCTTACTTTTGGCTTTAGGACTCTGGGCACTACACCCCTGCTAATCAGTGCTAACGTGCATGTGCTCTCTCCTCTAAACATGATAAGATTGGTTTACACTTGTTTAGCTTATTTGATTTACTTCCAGGTCCCTTGCAAGATGTTATCCCATATACACAGGGTCTGTAAATTAAATACTACTAGTGGGTCCCATGCTCCCATGCCACTGGAGTCTAGCTATCCTGGCTGATGAGGGGTGAAATCAGGAACCAGTCCTAGGATGTTTGTTTCCAGTGGAGGGAGGACCTGGCCTGGAAGTTCGGGATGGACTGTTCCCAATGGGTGCAGGGTCAAGACTGATTTGCATATGGTTGGGTTAAAATTGGAATGGCATGGGGAGAACAAAAAACTATGGATTTAGGCCCAGATCTCTGTGCTGGGGTGAATGTATGACATTGTTTTGAATTCTGTCCATCAATTGCTCTTTGGGCATTTGTCAACCCGAGTGGGACAGGTATGCCCAGACATGGGTCCCATGCTGTCCATACCACTGGAGTCAAGCTATCCTGGCTGATGAGGGGTGAAACCCCACAAATGGTCCTGGGATGCTTGCTTCCAGTACAGGGAGGACCTGGACTAGCAGTTTGGGATGGACTGTTCGCATTGGACGCAGGGTCAAGACTGATTTGCATATGGCTGGGTTCAAACTGAAATGACATGGGGAGCAGAAAAACAATGGATTTAGGCCCAGATCTCTGTTCTGGGGTGAATGTATGACATTGTGTTGCATTCTATTCTTCAATTGTTCTTTTTGCACTAGTGGGTCTGCGGTACTGCTTGTGCCACCCATAGAAGTACCATTTCAAACCTGTCTCAGGCCTACCACCGCAGGGCCTGTGTGGGCAATTTATGGCCACTTTGACTTGGCATTTAAAACTGCTAGCCAAGCTTTAAACTCCCCTTTTATTAAACATGGGTCACCCCTAAAGTGTGCCGTAGGTAGCACTATCGGCAGGGTGCTGTGTAAGTGAAAGGTAAGACATGAGCCTTTATTGTGTGGCATGTCCAAGTAGTGATAAACTGCCTATTTTGTTTACCACTACTGTGAGGCCTACTCATCCCATGGGCTAGCATTGGGAATTCCCTTAAATGTTTTTAAGTGGTAATTCCTGATCAGAAAGGAGTGGCATTGCCATGTTTGGTATGTTTAGAATAGTGGTGTAAAACCTGCTTACTTGTGCAGTTGGATTTTACATTACTATTTTATAAAAGTGGGCATTTCTCTGTGCTTATGACTCTTTGTGCTTTGCCGCCTGACTTCAAGACACGTCTGAGCTAGGTGACAACTACACTGGGTGCATACTTTCCAGATAGCCACCACACAGGAAGGGCTGCGTGTGACAGAGGATACTGTTGCATTCATCTGCATACTGATAGTCATCCTGGGCTGGGAGAGGGAGAGGTATTTGGATAGGTTGTGTCCTGCCCTCACACAAAATGGTGGTTTACCCTCTACTGATTGTCTGTAGTCAGGCTGGTTTGAAAGGGATAGCTGTACACTTCTAAGGGTATCTTTGAAATCACTGCTTCATTAAAGACATTTAGGAGTACAAGTACTGGGGCTTCGACCCCAAGTTTTTAGACACGCTTGGGACTTCTAACCAGACACTGCTAACCCGACATACTGCACATTGCCAGAGGACTGCTGTGCTGTTAGAAAAACCACCATTGGTACTACATACTTTGGTGTGCTGGAATGCCTGCCTGCTGGGCTGCTGGAGAGACTGCCACTCTGCAATTGGATTTATGTGCTGGCCTGTCGGCCTGCTATTCTCTTAGTGCCCAAAGTGTTCTCCAAGGGCATGTTGGCTTGCCCCCTTTTTGGAAAATCTCTGGGCACTAATAGATTTTGACTGCGCACTACTGCTGTGGGACTCTGTCCGGTAGAAGTGCGTTTCAGTGAGGAGCTATCATCAGCCGCTCTCTCTATTCAGCGCTTGGTGAGTGCTCTACATCACCTCCATGAGCGAAAAACCAGCGTGTTTAAAGACATCCATGTTGCATCAGTGCAGATTAGGCATTTTAGACCCTATAAAAAGCAGTGTTGGGGAATGTAAACCACAGTAGGTGCAGAGTAAAAGTGCAGCCATGAGAAGGGGCTGTCACAGTCCTCACAGCGAGGCCCGATCGTTGACTCATTGCCATGCAACCCAGGGGTGGGCCAAGCACGCGAGGTTCATGTTGGCAGGCCCCACCCATAGGATCAGCGAGTGCAGTAAGCTTGCAACGCGGGTTCTGCTTCCAGAGCCACCAACATCTTCGGGGTCCAGAGGAGTTCCCTCACTGAGGAGCTACCTGCAAGGACGCCTTCGAACGGGCCAGAAGATATTTGGGGGCATATGGGCTGACTGGTACAGTGATGCAGCTGCCTGCACTGCGCACTTGCAGGCAGCTCAGTTCTTTGTGGCTACTTTGAACAAAGGTGACCCAGCGAGGTCTTCCCGGCAAATTTTACAGTCCGTGCTTATTCACCCCCTTTTCTTTTTGCGGGCACTGGATCTATTGTGGCACTACTGAGAGAGACTCGACGGAGGCCCT